>NC_142138.1:61790000-62415000 GCF_024610735.1 Ursus americanus | reverse complement strand
AGAGATACATAGATCAATGGAACAGAACAGAAAACCCAGAAACGGACCCAGAACCATATGGTCAACTAATCTTCAACAAAGCAGTTAAGACTATCCAATGGAAAAAAGGCAATCTCTTTAACAAATGGTAAGTTGGGAAAACAGGACAGCAACATGAAGAAGAATGAAATTGGATCACTTTCTTACACCATACACAAAAATAAATTCCCAATGAATGAAAGACCTAAACGTGAGACAGGAAACTATCAGAATCCTAGAGGAGAATACAGGCAGCGACCTCTTTGACTTCAGCCATAGCAACTTCTTACTAGACACGTTGCTGGAGGCAAGAGAAACAAAAGCAAAACTGAACTACTGGGACTTCATCAAGATATAAAGCTTCTGCACATTGAAGGAAACAACAAAACTAAAAGACAGCCTATGGAATAGGAGAAGATATTTGCAAATGACATATCTGATAAAGGGTTAGTATGCAAAATCTGTAAAGAACTTATCAAAGTCAACACCCTAAAAACAAATAATCCAGTTAAAAAATGGGCAGAAGACATGAATAGACATTTTTCCAAAGAAGACATCCCAATGGCTAACAGACACATGAAAAGATGCTCAACATCACTCATTGTCAAGGAAAGGCAAATCAAAACTACAATGAGATATCACCTAACACCTGTCAGGATGGCTAAAATTAACACAGGAAACCACAGATGTTGGTGAGGATGCAGAGAAAGGGGAATGCTCTTACACTGTTGATGGGAACGCAAACTGGTACAGCCACTCTGGAAAATAGTATAGAGGTCCCTCAAAAAGTTAAATATAGAACTATCCTATGATTCAGCAATTGCACTACATATTTACCCAAAGGAAACAAAAATACAGACTTGAAAAGATACATGTACCCTGATGTTTATAGCAGCATTATCAACAACAGCCAAATTATGGAAACAGCCTTAGTGTCCAACAACTGATGAATGGATAAAGAAGACTATACACACACACACACACACACACACACACACACACACACACGAATATTACTCTGCCATCAAAAAGAATAAAATCTTGTCATTTGCAATGACATCAATGGAGCTAAAGTGTATTATGCTAAGCAAAATAAGTCACTCAGAGAAAGACAAATACCATATGATTTCACTCATATGTGGAATTTAGGAAATAAAACAGACGAACACACCAGGGGGAAAAAGAGAGGCAGGCCATTAAACAGACTTTTAACTACAGAAAACAACTGACAGTTTCTGGAGGTGGGCTGGGGATGGGCTAAATGAATGATATGTATTAAGAAGGGCACTTGTTGTGATGAGCACTGGGTGTTATATGTAAGGGATGAATCACTAAATTCTACTCCTGAAACCCATATTACACTACATGTTAATTAACTAGAATATAAATAAAAATGTAAAACAAAAAAAAAAAAGAAATAAAGAAAAGAAAAAAGAAAAGAAAAGAACACCAAGCCCTTATGCACTGTTGGTGGGATTATAAACTGGTACGGCCACTACGGAAAATAATATGGGGTTCTTCAAAAAATTAATAATAAAACTACCATATGATTCAGTAATTCCACTTCCGGGAATATATCCAAAAGAAACAAAAACACTATGCTGAAGAGATATCTGCACCCACATGTTCACTGCAGCTTTATTTCCAATAGCCAAGATATAGAAACAACCTAAGTGATACACAGATTAATGGATAAGGTAAGCGTGATACACATACACACACACACAATGAAATATTATTCAGCCATAAAGAGAAGGAAATCCTGGCATTTGCAATAACATGAATGGATCTTTTTTTATTTTTTTTAAGATTTTATTTATTTATTTGACAGAGAGAGACAGCCAGCGAGAGAGGAAACACAAGGAGGGGGAGTGGGAGAGGAAGAAGCAGGCTCCTAGTGCAGAAGCCTATGTGGCGCTCGATCCCAGAATGCTGGGATCACGCCCTGAGCTGAAGGCAGACGCTTAACGACTGTGCCACCCAGGCGCCCCAACATGAATGGATCTTGAGAGCATTATGCTAAATGATTTAAGTCAGACAGAGAAAGACAAATACTTGTACATTCTTATTTATATGTTGAATCAAAAATTTAAAAAAGAACTCATAGAAAAACAGATGAGATTTGTGGTTACCCGGGGCAGAGGTGTGGGGGTTCGGGAATTAGATAATGGTGGTGAAAGGTATAAACTTCAAGTTTTAAGATAAATAAGTACTAAGGATGCAATTTACAACATGACGATAGTTAAACACTGATATATGGGATATCTGAGAGTTAAGACAGTAAATGCTAAGAGTTCTCACACAAGGAAAAGAATATTTTTTTTCTTTTTTTTTGCACCTATACGAAATGATGGATATTAACTAAAGGTACTGTGGTAATCATTTCACAATATATACAGGTCAAATCATACTGCATAACTTAAATTTGTACAGGACTGTATGTCAAGTATATCTCAATAAATATGGAAAACATTTAGAAAAAAAGAATATTAAGAGTAGTTAAAGTGAAGGAGCCATCCTACTCTTCTACTGAAACCATAGGATGAATGTAAGTATATATTACTATTATAGGTGAAGAGAAAGCCACTTAGTCATTTCTTTGGCAACAATCATTAAAAACAGAAAATTTTCAAAGCACCGAGCTCAGATAAAGGGAAAACAAAAATAAGATATAATCCTTACCTGTGAAGACCTTGAAATATAATGGAAGCACAGATGACATAACTATTTTAATAAAAAACAAAGTGCTAGGAGAATACTTATATACAGTAAGCTCACCTTTGCAATATGAAAGATGTGTCAGATTTTTCATAGTGGAAAAGGAAGCAAGGAATTAAGTACAGCAAACAAAGTGAACAAATGGACAGGATCTTAAAATTGAAAGTGCATGTTACCCAGGCTGTTGCTGAGTGATTAAGAGAACAGGTTTTGGAATCATGCAAGATCTAGATTTGACTTCTAAGCATTCTACTTTTTTATTATGTGATCATGAATAAATAACCTATAAAAATGAAGGTAATAAGTATTGCTTTTAAGCATTGTTGTAAGAATTAAATTAGATGTTAGTAGGATAGTTAGCACAGTGCCTGTCCTATAGAATGTAAAAAAATAAATGGTATTTGTCATTTTAAAGTAAGTCAATTCATTTTGTAAACTGCAAAGTACTATACAAATATAAGGCATTATTTTTTTCTGAAACCTGATGAATAGTTTAAAAACACATCTAAATATATAAGCATTTTATAATATGAGATATTTTCCAAGTACTTATATCTAAAAGCATTTCTACTCTTAAAGTATGTTTATATTTATATATGCTCAATATTTAAACAAAGGAATACACTACATACTTCTGAAAAAAAGCTAATGGGTAAAAACTATGTTTTAATCCTAGCAACCCAAATATATTTTCTAATGTGACATGTTTATAAAAACAAAGTTACAGTTATACTTCAGTAAAAAAGGTTAAATTTAAAAAACCCAGAAAGTTGCACCTAAATGTTATTAGTTACTTTATAATGCCACAAAACCTACCCTTTCTTCTCTTTCTATTTCAAGCTGTTTCTTAACAGACAAAAGTTCATTTTTGAGATTAGACAATTCAGACTCCTAAAGAGAAAAAAACATGAAATTTATAGTGTACCCATATATTTCTCAAAACAGTGAAAATGCTAACAAATGTTTCATATTTAGTTTTATACAGAAATTCACTCATAAAATATATATAATTTTTTATTATGTTCAATTAGCCAACATCTATGACATCATTAGTTTTTGATGTAGTGTTCAATGATCCATTAGTTGTGTATAACACCCAGTGCTCACTTTAAAAGTCTACTGATATGAAGGCTGCTAGTTGAACATGACTAAAGAATTCATTTAGACAAAATTTTTATAGTTTGCTCTCAAGAAATATTTAACACTATGTATATCTCTTCTCCTCACCTTCTCCCAATCTATGCCATTCTTCCTCTCCCAATCTCTATCAGAGCTCCAAATTTATTTCTAACTGGGGTTCGTATTTATTCATTTGAAATGAAGACTTTATTCTACCATTTCAGAAAATAAAATTTGAAAACCATTTAACTATAAAACCTGTAAGATATTTTTTAAATCTAAGATTCTTTGTTTCTACAGCTCAAAAATTATGGTTTTATTTAATATTATTCTTTACCACCAGCCATGCTGATATGAAAATTGGCTTTACTGCTATTTGTTCTGTATCTCACCAAAGATGCTTTCATTGATGACTGTTCTTGTTCTTTGCTTTTATAAAGTCCTAGTTCTGAGTCTCTTTCTTCAACTATTTTATCATATTGGTGCTACATTAAACAGAGAAAATATTTTAGGTGTATTAGAACACAAATAGATTATGTTTTAATAATACTGGTATCTTTATGTATTTAATATTCACAGAAAACATCAATGAATTCAGTGATATATTTGAGCTTTTTTCTTATTTTTCAAGCCATTTTTATTCAAATAAACAATGAAACAAAAAAAGAGTCTTGAATATAATCAAACACAAGAACAAAAAACTCTTTTTAATTGGAAATGCTGAATTTCATAATTTAAAAAATAGGCTAGAAACACCAAGACCACTTAGAAAAGTAACTGATTCGAGATCTGGGGCAAGAAATACAAGAAGAGTCTTGAATATTTTGTCATAATAGAAAGCAAAAAAGTTGTCAGAGTTTATTAGGGTCAACTCAAAAGGACTGGCCAGCTAGTTTGAAGAGTCTCCTACTGGCCAAGAGAGGAACAATTTGAGTGTCAAGGAATAGACTGGACTGAGACATACCAAATATGTTTAAATCTATGAGTTCATAATATTTTTATGAATTTTGTTAATATTTATTATTAAAATACTTTGTAATCCTCATTGGTTACTTCATATGTTAGATCCCACCATTCTGAAGATGAATAGGTAGGTATAGCCCACCTCTTCTCTCCAGATCTTAAAAGGAATAAAGCTGAATTTCTTAACAGAATGATTACTTTTAAAACAACAAAAAATAAAGCATACTCATAAACACAACAAACATTAAGTCTTTCATCTATTTATACCACTGATAAAAATCTGTTTAGCCTAATATGTGTTAGATACACATAAAGGATATATTTGTATCCTTTATCAGATACATATTCTGGAGACGTACTTAAATAAATATAGGGTGGAAAGTGCTGTCAGAGAGTACTAGGAAAATTCAGAATAAAAGTGATTACTTCCATACATAATAAATGACAAGGAGAGATATTCTCAAGGAAGGGACACCCAAACTCAGCTTTGTGTGGTTAAGACCTGAACTTAGAGAAAAGGGAGATAAAGAGTATTCTAGCTGTAATCAGTCATTACTGCATAATTTTCTGACAAATCAGAATGCTATCTTGATTTCACCATCTTTATGCATAAATATGGCTCTAATTAATAGTTCTTGTTACACACACACACACACACACACAATTACCTTGTGTTTTTCCATAAGTGCTACCATTTCAGCTATTTTATGTTGACATCGTATATCAATTTCTTTCTGTAATTTTACTGCTTCATCAGCTATTGCTTTTGCTTTCTCAACCTACCAAATAAAGTATTTCTTAAAATCAATGCATAAAAAACAAATTTAACTTAAATGCAAAGACCATATATACTACTTACATAAAAGGCAGAAAGCAAACACCAGGAAATTAGGAAAGCCAAGTAAAAAATCCATTACTGTTTTGGTTTATTTTAGAGTGTCCTATCAAGTGAGATGACAGTATAACACTGTAAAGATCACTTAATCTTTTCAAAACAATACACTACTCAATAATAAAATACTTAGTATAACAAAGATACTTTTAAGCTTCTATATAGAAACTAATTAACTGTCTCATATAAATTCTTAATTTTTAAGAATATAACAAATCTTCAAACATATTTAGTTTTTCCTACCTCTTCCAAAAGATTTTCTTCTGATATCTTTTTGTCCTCAATTTCTTTTTGATAGCGGTCAGTCATTTCTTTAAATTTCTTTTTGGCACCTTCTAGTTCTAATTCTAATTTACTGACCTTTGAGTAAAGAAAATAGCATTAACATTAGTAAACACTGTGGATTACTTGAAAATATTCTGTATTCATTTTGTGGTTTTGTGAATCTTAAAACATTACTTATTCATTGAAATTACGGCTGGATCATTTTCCTTACATTTTTCATATGGTGAGATGTGATTTTTCACAAAATTGATCTTCTCCACTAAAATACATATTTAGTCCTGACAAGTAATATTTTAAAAGCAGCCATATTTTTATTTTTAATGTATTTCTCAGCAATATTTAAACTATTTGGTCTCAGGTTTAGGTTTTATTACAGTGACTATTCCATTTGGATAGAACACCCATGTGATTCAAAGAAAAAGCATATTCTTTTAAAAAAAACAGTTTTGGGGTGTAACAGATACACACAAAAAAAACTACACATATTTAATGTACACGATTTGATGAGTTTATACATATGCATACACCATGAAACCATCACCACAGTTAATATACATAGTGCATCACCTACAAAAGTTTCCTTCTAGTCCTTTGTTTTATATCATAAAAACACTTTAACATGAGATCTATCCTCTTCACAAATTTATAAGTTCATAATATAGTATTGTTGACTATAGGTACTGTGCTGTACATCAGACCTCTAGAACTAATTTATCTTACATAACTGGAAACCTTATACAAGTTGAACTCTCCATTTCCCCCTCCTCCTTACCCATTCTAATCCCCTTTCTAATCTCTGGTTCTGTAAATTTGACTCATACCTCATAAAAGTGGAATCATGAAGCATCTGTCCTTCTGTGGTTGGCTTTTGTTGTTGAATTGGAAGTGATCTTTATATATTCTGGATACCAGATCATTACCAAATATATTATTGGCTAATATTTTCTCCCATCCTGTGGGTTGCCTTTTACTCTCTTGATACTGTCCTTTGATGCATTCAATGACATTTCTACCAACATTCCAACTACCTTTTGTCAGAAATAGAGAAGCTGATCCTAAAATTTATATGGAATTACAAGGGACCCTGAATAGCCAAAACAATCTTGAAAAAGAATGGCGTTGGAGGAAACATAACCCCCAAATTAATAATTGTAATAATTTTTAATAAAACTTATTATAAAGCTACCATAATCAAAACTGTGGTACTGACATAAGGTAACATATAGATCAATGCAATAAAATTGGAAATCCAGAAATAAAGCCATACAGCTGTGGTCAATTTATTTTCAACAACAATAACAAGACCATTCAATGGAGGAAGAATAATCTCTACAAATGTTGCTGAGACAACTGATATTCACATGTAAAGGAATAAAGTTGGACCCTTAACTTCATACCACATAAAAAATTAACTCAAAATAGATTAAAGATATAAATGTAATAGTTAAAATATAAAACTCTTAGAAAAAAATTGGAGTTAACATTCATGGATCTAGCCATGGATTCTAGATATGATGCTAAAAGCATAAGCAAATGAGAAAAATAAAGTAGATTTCATGAAAAAGCATAGTCTTGGAGAGATTTTCTATAAATATCTTTCATTTCTATTGTTTTCATATGTTTTGTACAAAAATTTACTGAGTCATATAGACATGACTCAAATATAGAAATTATAGAAAGAAAGAAAAACCTTAATTAGCACCCACCTTCCAGAATCACTTATTACCATAGAGCTGGATTAGAATTGAGGAGTAGGGATAGATATATGGCAGGGACAGGAATTGGGAAAGGGAGGCATAGGTAATTTAAAAATGAATCAGACTATATTCTGTACTCATGAATCAACCACCAATTTTATGACACAGAATATTATCAATATTGATAAATACTTCTGAATGCTTCTCTTCATTAGTTTTCAACTTCTGCCCCTCGAATGTAACAAATGCTCTTAATACTCATTTTTCCCTTGTTGTTCTTTATAGCTCTACTGAATAATTATATATCAATACTTCAGGGTTTTTTATTTTTGAAGATTTTATTTATTTATTCGATAGAGATAGACACAGCCAGCGAGAGAGGGAACACAAGCAGGGGGAGTGGGAGAGAAAGAAGCAGGCTCATAGCAGAGGAGCCTGATGTGGGGCTCGATCCCAGAACACAGGGATCACGCCCTGAGCCGAAGGCAGACGCTCAACCGCTGTGCCACCCAGGCGCCCCACAGAGTTCTTTATTTTTGAACTTTATATAAATGTTTTCATTGTATATTTATTTTTCTATCTTGTATTTTTCATTCAGCAGTTTCAGATATTTGTGTATAAATATAGGCAATGCTAAGCAGTGTTCCATTGTATGAATTTACTGTGGCTTATTTATATATTCAATTGCTCATACACTGAATTGTATCACACTTGGGGACAATACACACAATAATGCTATAAATGTTCCTGTAAATATCTCCTGGTACAAATGCATAAAATTCCTTTGTAGTATATACCTAGAATTCAAATTGGTCATAGGGTAGGTCGCATGTTCAACTTTACAAGATAAAGACGTTATTTGCCAAAGTACATGTAGCAATTTAAATTCCCAACAACAGCATATTAGGAGTTTTGCCTGCTTCACAACTTCACAAACAGTTGACAGTAAGAGTTAAAAGTACTTTGAAATTTTGTCATTTAATTTGCATTTTCCTAAAAATGTTACGTTTAATTCTTCGTGTTCTCTATTCTGTGAAATTTCTATTCAGGCCTTACATTTATCTATTTGGTTGCTTCATCTTAATGATTTATAGAAATTCTTTATTAATTATAGATTCTAATACTTTGTTCATTATATATGTATAACGGATATTTCTCCCAGTATGAGGTTTGTCTCTTTGCTTTCTAAATAAGCAAAAATTATTAATTACAGCATATATGAATTTATCAATATTTTCAAACATGATTGTATTTTTTTTTTAAGATTTTATTTATTTATTTATTTGACAGAGATAGAGACAGCCAACGAGAGAGGGAACACAGGCAGGGGGAGTGGGAGAGGAAGAAGCAGGATCATAGCGGAGGAGCCTGATGTGGGGCTCGATCCCGAAACGCCGGGATCACGCCCTGAGCCGAAGGCAGACGCTTAACCGCTGAGCCACCCAGGCGCCCCAAAACATGATTGTATTTTTTACATTGCTTAGGAAATCTTTCTTGACCACCAGGCCACAGAGATATACTGTGTTTTTTCCCAACATTTTGAAGTCTTGCCTTTAACATTTACATCCCTAAAGAATTCATTTTTGTATGTAGTGTAGGGGTACAATTTCATATTTTTATATATGAAGAGTCAAATGTTCCAGCACTACATATCCATAATATTACCCACATATTATATCAAGTTACCACTTACGCATGGATCTTTTCCCAGATTCTCTCTTCTGTTAAACTCATTTGATTACCTCTGTGCCAATACTATGCTCTTATTTACCTTAGCTTCACAATTAATCTTTTTATCTGGTCAGGCACATTTACTCCACCTTGTTCCTCTTGAGAACTGCCTTAGTTATTCTTAGCCTACTGCTCTTACATTTAAATTTTAAAACCAATTTGTCAGGTTCTACAAAGATCATTGGTGAAATTTTAATTGAACATGTAGATCAATTTGGGGAGAAAAAACAGCATTTTCACATAAATCGTGTATTTTTAAAATTATATTTTCTTTTTTTTTTTAATGTAGGCTCCACATCCAGTGTGGAGCCCAGTGCAAGGCTTGAACCTACAACCCTGAGATCAAGACCTGAGCTGAGATCGAGAGTCAGATGCCCAACCAACCGAGCCACCCAGGCGCCCCCAAAATTATATTTTCTAATAGCTTGCTGCAAATTTGTAAAACTAGTAATGATTTTTCTGTAATGGCCATATATCTAACAACCTTACTAAACACATTTAATAACTGTATTAATTCATCTATAGATTCTTGTAGATTTTCTACATATACAACTCCCATCTAAAACCTGAGTTTCAGGGCACCTAGGTGGCTCAGTTGGTTGAGCGACTGCTTTCCACTCAGGTCATGATCCCAGGGTCCTGGAATCAAGCCACACATCCCAGTCCCTGCTTAGTGGGGAGCCTGCTTCTCCCTCTGCTGCTCCCCCTGCTTGCGGTCTCCTGCTCTGTCAAATAAATACATAAGATCTTTTAAAAATAAAATAAAATAAAATAAAACCATCTGAGTTTAAAGTTTGCTTTGTTAAGAGATTTTAAATTGTTGATTCAAGCTCTTTAATAAGGCTATCCAGGCAAATTATTTCTTTTTGAGATTGTTTTTTGGTTAATTTACTCCATTTTAAGTTTTTCAAATATATTGGCATAATTATGTTCATAGTAAATGTATTAACTTTCAACTATGATTAAAAATACATGTTCCTTGAAAAAGAAAAGCTGAAGGCATCACAATTCCAGACATCAAATTATATAACAAAGCTGTAGAGATCAAAACAGTGTGGTACTAGCACAAAAATAGACGCATAGATCAACAGAACAGAAAACCCAGAAATGAACCCACAACTATATGGTCAACTAATCTTCAACAAAGCAATAAAGAATATCAAATGGGAAAAAAACAATCTCTTCAACAAATGGTGTTGAGAAAACTGAACAGCAACATGCAAAAGAATGAAACTGGACCACTTTCTTACACCATACACAAAAATATATTCAAAATGAATGAAAGACCTAAATGTGAGACCTGAAACCATAAAAATCCTGGAAGAGAACAAAGGGAGTAATTTCTCTGACATCTGACAAATAACTTTTTTTTTTAGATAGGTCCCCTGAAGCAAGGGAAACAAAAGCAAAAATAAACTATTGGAGGGGCACCTGGGTGTCTCAGTCGTTAAGCATCTGCCTTTGGCTCAGGGCCTGATCCCAGGGTCCTGGGATCGAGCCCCACATCAGGCTCCTCCACTGGGAGCCTGCTTCTTCCTCTCCCACTCCCCTGCTTGTGTTCCCTCTCTCGCTGGCTGTCTCTCTCTCTGTCAAATAAATAAATAAAATCTTTTAAAAAAAATAAATAATAAATAAATATAAATAAATAAACTATTGAAACTACATCAAAATAAAAATCTTCTGCACAGTGAAGGAAACAATCAACAAAATGAAAAAGCAACCTACAGAATGGGAGAAGATATTTCCAAATGAAATATCCAATGAAGGGTTAGTATCCAAAATATATAAAGAACTTATAAGACTCAACACCCAAAAAACAAATAATTCAATTGAAAAATGGGCAGAAGACATGAACAAACATTTCTCCAAAGATGATGCAACAGATGGTCAACAGACACATAAAAAGATGCTTATCATCACTTATCATCAGGAATATACAAATCAAAACTACAAGGAGATATCACCTCACACGTGTCGGAATAGCTAAAATCAAACACAAGAAACAACAAGTGCTGGCGAGGATGTGGAAAAAAGGAACCCTCTTGCACTACTGGTGGGAACACAAACTGGTGTAGCCACTTTGGAAAACAGTATGGAGGGTCCTCAAAAAGTTAAAAATAGAACTACCCTATGATCCAGCACTACTGGGTATTTACCCAAATAATACAAAAACACTAATTTGAAGGGATACATGCACCCCTATGTTTAATGCGGCATTATTCACAACAGCCAAACTATGGAAGCAGCCCAAGTGCCTACCAATAGATGAATGGATAAACATGTAATATATATATATATAACATACATTATATATGATATATAATATACATATATAGTACATAACATTATATGCATTATATACACACAATAGAATATTACTCAGCCATAAAAAAGAACGAAATCTTGCCATTTGCAATGACATGCATGGAGCTAGAGAGTACAACGCTAAGCAAAATAAGTCCGTCAGGAAAAGACAAATACCTTATGATTTCACTCACATGTGGGATTTAAGAAACAAAACAAATGAGAGCAAAGTGAAAAAAAGAGACAGAGACAAACCAAGAAACAGAGCCTTAACTACAGAGAACTGATGGCTACCAGAGGGAAGGTGGGCAAGGTGGATGAGTTAAATAGGTGATGAAGATTAAGGAGTGCACTTGTGATGAGCACCAGATGTTGTATGGAATTGTTTAATCACTATATTCTACACCCGAAATTAATGTTATACTGAATGTTAACTGGAATTAACATAAAAACTTTAAAAGAAAAAAGGAATAACCAAGAGAAGGCACAAATAACCAACACCAGGATTAAAAAGAGAACATAACTATAGATGCTGCAGACAATTTTACAGAAAATGTAGATGAACTGGGCAAAATCCAGAAAAATACTATTTACCAAAATTGAAGAAATAATAACAAAATAATACTACCACTATTGATTAAATTGTATGATAAATTACAAACCTTTCCACAAAGAGAACTCTAGGCCCTGGAGGTTTCATCAACGAGTTCAACTTTATCAAGATATAATGTATGTGCAATAAAATGCAGAATTATTTTTAGTGTGACAATTTGGCGAGCTTAGACAAGTATCTTGACAGCCACGTAATGATAACATCAATCAAGATATAAATCATTTCCATCATCCCAGAAAGTACCCTTATACCATTTTGCAGTCTAAATCCCACTTCCCAGAGACAACCAATGTTCTGCTTTCTGTCTCTATAAATTGGCTTTGTCTATTCTAAAACTTTACATAAATGGAATCATGCTAAATCATGCTAATCTTGTTATATAGATTATGTTACTATGTTTCGAGATTCATCCATGTTTCTGTCGGTCTTTTTTACTGCTGAGTAATATTCAATTGCATGAATATAACAAATTAGTTTATCTAGTCTCCTGTTGATAGACACCTGAATTATTTCTAGTTTTTTATATATAAAGCTGCTATGAACATTCTTGTGCAATACTTTTAGTAAACATGTTTTCATTTCTCTTAAGTAAATATGTGAAAAGAATTGCTGGATCATGTATGCTTAGTTTTACAAGAAACAACCAAAGAATTTTCAAAGTGACTGTACTATTTTACACTCCTAATAACAATGTTCGAAAGTTCTGGTTAACCCATATCCTCACTAACATTTGCTGATGACAGTCTTTTTAACTTCAGCCATTCTTGTGGGCAGTGCTCAGCTTCATGGGCATGAGAACTGTGTAATTATACAACACCCTGAACTTAGTTTCCTGCTCTGTTGTAGTCACCCTGAAATCTTTAATGATTTTTGATTAATGATTTTGTAGTCATCCTGAAATTTTTCATGAAAGGTGCCCCACCTTTTCATTTTGCTTGTGGGTGTAGTTATATTCCATTGTGGTTCTATTTTTCATTTCTTAGAACTCAGTTCCCATTAAACAACTCCACTTTCTCCCTCCCCACAGCCTTTGGCAACTACCATTCTCTGGCCTATGAATTTGACTACTCTTAGAGACCTCATATAAGTAGAGTAATATAGCATTTGTCCTTTTGTCCTCAAAGTTTATCCACACTGTAGCATCCATCAGAATTTCCTTCTTTCTTAAGGCTGAGTGATATTACACTGTGTATGTATACGTGTGTGTGTATGTATATAAAAAACATTTTGTTTGTCCATTAAATATGGATGATAAATCAATAAATGTTGGGTTGCTTTTATCTTTTGGCTATCATGAATAATGCTGCTTATGAACATGGGTGTACACATATCTCTTTGAGACCCTGCTTTTAATTCTTTAAGGTATATACTCAGAAGCCGAATTACTGGATCATATGATTAATTCTCTTTTTAATTTTTTGAGTAACCACCAGACTGCTTTCCATGGCGATGGCACCATTTGACATTCTCACCAACAGTGTGCAAGAATTCAAAATGATCTACAACTTCACCAACACTTTTATAGTACCCATTCATCAATATATGTCATTTGTCAAATGTTTTTGTCGGTATTTGCACCTTCTTTGTACCTTGACTAGTTTCTTAATGACACCTTTTGAAATGCAAATCTTTCAGATTTTGATGAAGTCTAACTTATCATAATTTTATGAATATTGTTTTCTATGCTCTAAGAAATCTTTGCTGACCTCCAAGCCATGAAGATACCCTCCTATATCTTCCTCTAGAGGCTTTAGAGTTCAATATTTTTAGGTCTATAACCCATTTAAAATTAACTTTTGTTTGTGGTTTGTGGTAGGAAGGTTTTTTTCTCCATATGGATATCCAGTTATTCTAAAACATCTGTTTAAAAAAACTTTCATTTCTCCCATTGTATTTTTTGGTCATCTCTGTTGGAAAAAAAAAAAAATCAATGGACTATATATCAACTAGTCTCCTTCTAAACTTTCTATTAGATTCCATTGACCTCTTTGTCTATCTTAAATATAATATACTATATCTTGATTACTGTAGCTTTACAGTAAATCCTCAAATCGGGCAGCCTAAATCCTGACTTTATTCTTTTTTTTTCCCCAAAATCGTTGGGTCCTTTGCATGTTCATATACATTTTATAAGCAGCTTTTAAGGTCCATTAAAAAAAAAAAAAAGGTTTGCTGGAATTGTGATGGGGACTGATTATCAATTTGGGAAAATCTGACATCTTAAAGATATCAAGGCATCCAATCAATGAACATGAATACGTGTATTTACTTAGGTCTTCTTTGTCTCGGCAATGTTAGTACTTCTTAGTGTATGAGTCTTCAGTGTACTTTGTTAAACTTGTCTCTATTATATGGATTTTGATGCTACTGTGATATGTGCTTTAAAATTTATTTTTCAGTTAGTAGTTGTCAATAGACAGAAATACAATTGATTTTTGGTAATCAACACCGTATCCAGTGACTTTGCCAAGTTCACTTACTAGAACACTAGCAACTTGGTAGAAACCTTAGAATTTTTAAAATAGACGAATTAATCACTTAAGAGAGATAGTTTAAGAGCACCTGGGTTGCTCAGTCAGTTAAGCATCTGCCTTCGGCTCAGGTCATGATCTTGGGGTCCTGGGATCAAAGCCCTGTATCGGTTCCCTGCTCAGTGGGGAGTCTGCTTCTCCCTCTTCCTCTGCCCCTCCCCCTACTTGCACGCTTTCTCTCTCTCAAATAAAATAAAATAAAAATCTAAAAAAAAAAAAAAGAAGAAGAGATAGTTAACTTATTCTTTTCTAATCTATATATATTTTCCTTTTTCATATCACCTCTTTTTTTGTTCTGCTTCTCTTTTGGGTTTATCAAAACTTTTAGTATTCCACTTTTTGTCTTTTGGCTCGGAGGAGAAGGTGCAACTCTCTTAGGTCATCCCAAATCTGGGTTCATCTGACACAGCTGCCTCCACCATACTGCCTAAGTTCAACCCCACTGAGATCAAAATTGTATACCTGAAGGGCACCATTGGGGAAGCTGGTGCCACATCTGCCCTAGCCCCGAAGATCAGCCCCCTGTGTCTGTCCCCAAAAAAGGTTGGTGATGACATTGCCAAGGCAACCAGTGAATATAAGGGTCTGAGGATTACAGTGAAACTGATCATTCAGAACAGAAAGCCCAGACTGAAGTGGTACCTTCTGCCTCTGCCCTGATTATCAAAGCCCAGCCCTCAACGAACCGCCAAGAGACAAAAAGCAGAAAAACATTAAGCACAGTGGAAATATCACTTTTGATGAGATTGTCAACAAAGTCCAACAGATGCAGTACCAATCTTTAGCTAGAGAACTCTCTGGAACCATTAAAGAGATCCTGGGGACTGCCCAATCTGTGGGCTGAAATGTTGATGGCCATCACCCTCATGATATCATAGATGACAACAATAGTGTGCAATGGAATGCCCAAGTAAGTTAAGAATTACAAAGGAAAATATTTCAATAAACGATCATTTGACAACCAACGAAAAAAAAATTTTTTTAGTATTCCATTTCAGTTACTCTACTGGCTTCTATGTTTCTTTGCATTATTTTATAGTGGCTGCTCTAGGGAGAATAATATGTATCACTAACTTAGTATAGTCTACTTAAGACTTAATAGGGTACTACTTCATGTAGAATGTAAAAATCTTACAACAAAATAGTCGTATTAGCCTCCTGTCCTTTGCACCATGGTTATCATGTATCTTATGCACTCTGTATAGCATTTCTTTAAAAAAAGCCATATATACTAAAAACTAAGAAAAATACATATAGCCTTTTATATTCATCCACATATTTATTGTTTCTAGTTTTCTCATTCCTTCCATTGATTTAAGTTTTCATCTGATGTCATTTTCTCTCAGATGGAAAAAAAAATTCCTTTAGCATGTCTTTAACATTCAGTACAACTCTCCATGTCCTTATTTTTGCTGCATACAGAATTGTGGCTTGATAGTTTCTTTCTGGCACCATTTTACGTATGTCATTCTTTTGTTAGCTGGCCTTCACTGTCCTGATTCAAGGTCAGCCCTCATTTATATCATTGTTTCTCCTTTCTCTGGCTGCTTTTAAAAATTTCTCTTTATTTTTGGGTTTACCACTGTGACTCAGACACACCTGCCTAGGTATCATTTTCTGTTTATCTTGCTATGGATTTGCTAAAAGCCACAGATCTGCAAGTTTCTGCTTTTTATTAAATGTGGGAAATTTTTCAGAAATGTTTCAAATAACTTTTTTTTGCCCTATTCTCTTTCTCCCCTCTTCTTAGGGTCTCCAATTGCACATTTAAAACCACTTGATATTGTTCCACAGGTGACTGGGGAACACTTCCTTTTTTTTTTTAATCTTTTTTCTGTGTTTCTCTGACTAATCATTTCTATTGATTCAGCTTCGAGTTCACATCACTCTTCTCATCCACCTTCAATCTACTATGAGGACCTTTGAAGTTTAAGATATTTTACTTTTCAAGTGTACAATTTACATTTGATGCTTTTTTAAAGTTTCCATTTCTTCACTGAGATTCTCCATCTATTCATTATAATATTCTCCTTTCCATCTCTGAATATACTTATAAAAACTATATAAATGACCTTATCTCCTAATTCCAAAATCTGGATCATCTTAGAGAGATTTCCTATTGACTTACTTTTATACTATTAATGCATATCTGTGTCATCTTCATTTTAGGGCTACTACAATTAATACTGCTATGAATATTTTGTATATTTCTTTTGATTCTACCTATAGAAGGCTGAATTACAGGATATATATTATCAATTATTTTTCTATACGATTCCAGCAGTTTGAGAATTCATTTTTAACACAATGTTTATATACTTTTAATCTCAAATAGTATTAAAGGAAGGTGTAAGATTTTTGCTTTCCTAGAAAAGGAACATCTTTCAAACACTGAGAACCACTGTTTTCCATTCAAGACTCAAAAACTATTTGAGTACTTACTGTCAGCTGTTGTTCAAAGACAGGAATATGACTGTAAACAAATTAGGGCTCTGACATCATGAGCTGACATTCCCTAACTTTAATTTGTCTCTATAAAATCAATGGTTCTCAAACTTCTTGTGCAGCAGGATAATCATATATAGACCTTCTAAAATATGTAGATTCCAAGGCTCTACCCCAAGCCTACTCAATCCCAAATATGAAGGTATGGGTAAGGAATATGAATACACACATATACCACACATATTCATATATTTAAGCTGCTTAGATTGTTCAGATAAGCTAAGTCACAGACAAGCAAGCACTCTATTAAAAGGATTGATTCTTACACTCTCAAAAGAATTTGTGAAAATAACTACTACAATACAAATTAAGAGTATGAAATTTCCTAAGTTCTTATCTACTTACTAGTATTTTAAAAACAAAAATAAAGATTCCAAATACCTTTATCTCATAAACATTCAGTTGCTTGCTTTCTGCTGTGCCCTTCTTTTTTAAGGCCTTATTCTGTAAAATATTAAAATGAAGAATTATGCTTAGTAACAACATGATTCAATTTTGCACTGCCACTGACTTAGATGGAAATTACTAAAGGAAAGGAAAGCATTATTGTAGTGAAAAAAATTGTTTTTCTTTACTAGTTAAATTTTGAGAATCAGTACATACCTCCTGCTGGAGTTCTTCAATACACTTGCTTTTATTTTCAACTTGTTTCCTTAAATTGTTGCACTAAAAAATTATGAGAAATTATAATTATTTTATTCAATATTCCAGTCAGAATAAGTAATTTCAAACTAACAAAAATATTGCATAAAGTAACATAAAAGTCACTTCAAAACTCATGTAGTTTAGTAATTCCATTAATGTCAAAAATTATGTGATCACGTATAAATTTTTATTAAAATTTTCTCAATATAAACTTGAAATTCTTCACATTTCTTAACCTAATTAAAGAAGATATGAATTCAATTACTTTAAGGAAAATGTGCCTCATGGTCAATTCTATATAAAAGGCTGAATTTTATTATTATTTGGATTTTGAAAAGCTACAGCCAGAGGTAAGATTAACTATAATTTGCCTTCTTCCTTACTCATCATTCCTCATTTCTCATTTCTGAGTGTCTTTTACTTTTATATTTGGGGAAGGGTAATAATGTGATACTCTATCTCCTCTTAACTAGATTCTAACTCCTCTTATAGAAATACCACCTAAACCACTTTTTTTATATCTCACTTTGAGAGACTATGTCACCTGAGTACACAGGCATGATTGGACTAAGAGGCATTAGGCTAAGAAATAATTGGAGTATCATAAAAGCAGCACAAATTTCTAAACAGTCCTAAAGCATTACAGATATGTAAGTTGTACTAATTTCCATCAAAATAAAAACTCTAATGGAAAAAAATTTAATCTCTCATCACAAAATACCCTGTTAAATATTTTTATTGCAAAACCCATGTGCAGTCATAATCAGCTATTATTCTAAAACTGAGTAATACACGGCACAGTTGTTAAATGTCTCATTTTTAATATGCCTAACCACTAAATGGTCTACTTCAGAAAACTCAAAAAAGAAAACAAAGGAAGAAAAGCTACAGAAAAATGAGAAACATTTTGGTGATTTTCACGCCAATTTTACTGGTATAAATACAGTAGCAGGTACAACTATTTGTGTATACAATTTTTACTTACTTTAAAAATCAAGGATTTCCAATTTTGGCAGAAAAGCCACCTATATACTCTGAAGAACCTTCCTGATAAAGATAATTTAAAAGGAAATTGCTACAAAATAAGGAATCTTCTTACTTGAAATTATAACTTTAAAGTGATAATAGTAGGTTTGGGGGGTAGCAAAGCCAGCTAAGGACATCTGCTGAAACTACCTAGTGTAAGGGAGATAGGAGATAAAACTTTGAGCTCACTAAAGGTAAGGAATTCAATAAGACAACCCTGCATAAAGCCACAAACTCAAAAGACTATCTGCTCCATGAAAATGTAAAAAATAAATCTGTCACACAGAAGGGTCACAAGAAAACTTCTCTGTCTTGATGCTAGCACAGAGTGAAAAGTATCAAAATTTCCCTGAGAATTTGTAGCCATGAGGTAGGCTTATATGACTGTATAGCCTGAATTCATGTTATCTTTATAATTTGGAAAAACCTAAAATGGAGAATTTAATTTAAAATGGTTCCTGGTGAACAGTGCTCCCAAGAAATCTTTTTGGGAAAATATAAACTTCAACACAAGCCTCAAAGAATTCCCACAGATAAAATTCCAAAGAATCATAAAAACAAACAAAGAATTAAGAATCAATGAGTAAATAGCAGAAAGAATAGAAAACAGAATCAGACCTGAAAAGACTTCAGATATTGGTATTCGTGTAAAGCCATCTTTTTAACTGGCGTTACTACAGTCCAAAAATAAGTATGTATCTTACTAAAATAATGACATCAAAACTATTATCTCTGAATGTAATTTGACTGCCCCATCTCACTCTCCCTTCTTTCTGAATAAGCTAATGAAAATTAAAATAACTTGTCATGCCTTTTAAATTGAAATAATCTCCATATTTAGTGCTAATGAAGATAAACATATTTGGCAGAACGTCCAAAATTCTTGAAAAGGATTTAAACTACCACAGTTTTTTTTTCCCAAGCACAGTTCATTTCTAAGTAAAATAATTTGCATGCATAGAAACAAAGAATTTTATTCACCAGAATTCTAGGCAGAAGAAAATGGCGTTATCAGAGGTCAGAACTTCAGAGAGTGAATTATACTTTTCCAGAGGGCTACTCACTATATAGAAGGTCAAGTTTAGGACAAATGTGTGGAGATGGGAGAAGTGAATTGGGATGGACAGCCAGGCAGTAAAAACACTTCACAATTTCACATAAAGAGAAAATTTTCTGTAGCTCCTTTAATTATATGAATGAGAGAAATGTCTAACAATAATCTTTAAAAGCATCTTCCCACTCTAAAGATATCTGCAACAAATGCAGCTGCTGAGAGTGTACAGTTTGGGGAAAGGGAAGAGATAACTAAGGAGAAGTTTAATGAAACTTTGCTCTTTGAAGCACTGTACAAAACTCCTGAACCCAGAGCTTCTTCAAAGAAACCTGCAGTAAAAATCCAAAATTATTCCTCAAAGCCTTCAAAGACAATTGAAATCTCTTTGTACAGGACAGTGTAAAGACTGGTCCTAAAGAACCTAGTCATCCTGTTGTTACAAAGTCTCGTTTCTCAAAAACACTTTTTGCAATTAAATAATACCTTGTTTTCTAAGATCTTCATTTGTTTCTCTTTTTTTAAAACTTCACATTCAATGCTGCGAGCCTAAAAAACATTATTTGCCATCATATTTAAAATGTTAACAAAATTTCTATTTTCTTCTATGAGTTACTTTCAGAAATGGAGGTATAAAATTTAGTCTTATATTTCTACAAAAAGATACATACTCCCAGTTTATTGTGGTATCCGTTTTTTAAAAAGAAATTGTCTTTAATGTTTTTGTGTTAATGCTCATCATTCGTATTTTAATCTTAGCCCAATATCACTTTGTCATATTTTATCAACTTTCTCAGTTTATCCTAATTTTTGAAGTTGTCTTGTCAAATGTTTATAATCTTCTAAATATATCTTTTACAAACATCTGTTAATCTGAACCTCAGAAAAATCCAATGATAAAGAAAGGGCAGGTATTATTATCTCCATTTTAGAGATGAGAAAACAGGCTCGGAGAAACCATGTATGAAACAATATAAATGTCTGAACTAAGGTAGTGGATTGGGGAGAAAAGGTGTAATGAATTTCAATGTCAGGCAAATTTCTGAGAACTAGTTGCAAATTGGATTCTTTCTGGGAAACTGTTTCAATAAGTAAATTGAAATGTAACCACGGAAAAAGCTTAAATATGCTGACAACTTGTCTTGCGTTTGGGGCTTTTTTCCTTAACTCATCACTAGTATCTTGTACATTGGTAAAATACATTTAAATTCTTGGTAAAGGACTTTTATTTTACATTGAACACCAAATTCACGTTTTTTTCCCATAGCAAAAGGATTAGTGTCTTGAAGCAGCCAATGATGCAAATTTTAAGGTAGTAAATTACATAGCAAGTCTTCAGGAGATTAAATTCCTTTTTCTGGTTGAACTTAATAAATATGAAACTGAAAGAAAAATACCTTTTTGAGAGAAAAAAAAATGTGGTATAGGCTAAAGAATGTTAGAAGGCCAGAACTACTACTTCTTAGTTATATGTAGCCTTTCAAGGCCCTTTGGAAATCCGATTTCTTTTTTTTTTTTTTAAAGAATTATTTTTTTCTTTTTTTTTTTAATTATTTTTATTATATTATGTTAGTCACCATACAGTACACATCCCTGGTTTCTGATGTAAAGTTCGATGATTCATTAGTTGCATATAACACCCAGTGCACCATGCAATACGTATCCTCCTTACTACCCATCACCAGTCTATCCCATTTCCCTACCCCCCTCCCCTCTGAAGCCCTCAGTTTATTTCTCAGAGTCCACAGTCTCTCCTGCTTTATTCCCCCTTCTGATTACCCCCCCTTTCTTTATCCCTTTCTTCCCCTACCGATCTTCCTAGTTCTTATGTTTCATAGATGAGAGAAATCATATGATAATTGTCTTTCTCTGCTTGACTTATTTCACAATCTGATTTCTTAATTCATAAAATGAGGACAAAATAACTTGCAGTTAACTAAGAGAACATATATAAAGAACTAGAATGTTCCTGGTACACTATGAGCCCTTAAAAATATTAGCTCATCTCATCCTTACCATCTTAGTTATAAGATAGTCTTACAACTTTCTAAAAATAAATATGACACTCCTCAGGTCAAAACTCTTTGATAACATCAAATTCCTAAATATAGTTTATGAGGCCCTAACTAATCTGCCCTCATCTCTCCCAACCTTTATTTCCCCTATCCTTCATCTCTCCATGCTCATCTCTCTACCCTCATCTTTCCCTACTCTCTCCACTATTACTACTCTCTTAAACTGCACCTTTCAGCCAAGATGAACTTTTCATAGTTGTTTAAACATGACACTCTCTCATACTCTGTATATAGTACATTTGTGTGTGCTTATAATTTATAATACTCTTCTCCCTGATATATTTGTGTTCACCCCTCTGCCATCCACTAATTCCTGTTAATCTTAAGCTTCAAACTGAATGTCGCTTCTTCCAGGAAGCTTGTCCTGACTCAACTTTTGATTAGATGCTCCTTGTATAGGCTCCAATAGCAATTATATAGAGGAGCTATTTTGGTCTTGGCCACCATTCTTTCCTGAGAAGACTCCATTACTGTAAATTCCACAGTAATCCTACTAAATCCATGTAGTTTGATGGAAGCTAATCTGTCTCCAGGAGTAGGTAGGTATGCAGCTCAGGCTTCACCAAATTAGTCTACCCCTTAACCACAACGACTAACTCAGGAAGAAGTAAGTAAACTAGGCCAAAGTCCTCTCCAAGATTTTTTTTTCCAGAGCTTTCAAGACACTTTTTTAAAGCCTTCCAACTAGTTCCAGTACCTTTCACATCTCCCCATTCCATTCTTAAAAATTAAAAATGTGACTTCCCTAATTAAAAAAAAAAAAAAACAGCATTAATTGGATCACACATTATTCACCAGAACAAATGAAGTCCAAACTGGGCACCCAGAACAGTGCCTGGCACAGGTAGATAGCTAATAATATGTGCTGAGTGAATGAAAAAACACAGTCAAGGCCTTCACAATCCAGCTTGATCTTTCTATTTTGGCAAATCTTTTCCCCACTATGTATATTGTATACTATCATCATGTCACATACTTTGTACTAGTCCACTTTTGAGACATTCTTCCCTAAAAACCTTCCTAGCTCGGCTTGTTGAAATCATATCCACCAGAGCACAACACACTTATCAATTTATCAGTATGTTCTTTACCACTAAAACATGAACCCTTCTAGCCTAAAAATGTAAATCAACATTAAATATTGAGCATCTATGAAAGAAATTTGGAATTATGCCACTATTTCTTCTAGATATAAACCATATAAGCAAATAACCCAACTTTGCCTATAGTTTTAAGGTCAACAGCCTACAACAGTCCCTATATTGAGAACATACTTCACTTTATTTTTTTTTAGACATGTGGTGTTGATTTTATGATTTGAAATTCTGTTATACAATTTATATTAAATATAACATACATTTTCTTCACTCTTGTCCAATTTACACTTAACTTCGTCTCCTTTCTGTTTTAGCTCTTCTCTCACAGATTCCAGTTCATTCCTTAAAGGAAATGGAAGAATGACATTGTAAAAAAAAATCATATTTTTTGTTTTACTCCTTTTCTGGGATTTCTTAAAATGGTTGACTATGATACTTTTTTGGTTGGTTTAAATTTTCATTTTGTTTGGTAATTTTTTGTGCATTAATGTCAACAGGCATGCTTCCTCTCCTATACTTAAATTACTTTATACATTTAATTTGAAACTAATTATCTAGAGTCCTTTATCCATTAAAAAAAGAAAAGTCAAGATTTCACTTTACTCTTTTCTTAAAGAAGTCATAAATTAGTCATCATTCTAAGATGCAGTCATAACTTTATACAAATAAATTAGGGACAGAAATGCAAGTGATTTTAATGAAGAACTACATGACTGAGACATTTACATAGACAGATATCCTTATGTAGAGAGAGAGTATCTCTGGAAACACACACATGAAACAGTGATATCTCTGGGATGGGAAACTAGATAGCAGCAAGACAAAGGGAAGACAGTTTCCTTTCCCCATGTTCCCTTTTGTCACTTTGAATTTTGTGCCACATGCATGTATTATCTTTTCAAAATTTTTTAAATTAAAAATCTGCCTGTTGCACATGAACGTAATGGTATTTTTGTCTCAGATCAATGAAGCTATTTCTAATTATAGTCTCCCTGGTTAACATTAATATGTTGCTGGGTTTAGCCTGTATGCACAGAATATTATTCAATCACATGGAATAATTGGCCTTGTAAAAACTGAATCCAGGATATTTACTCTATTAAATTTTTAATTGGCATATTCTTACTTTTCCTATATATTTATATTTACAGTTCTGTAATTCCATAGAGTAGGTACATGTACAAAAAGATATTATCCAAATAATCTGAATTCTCTTAAATATAAAGCAGCCTTTCCCTAAGATAGGTCTTCACTTTTTATCCTCAAAATGCAAAGTGCCTTAGTCACAGAAATTCAATCTAAAAATAACAGCTACTTCTCAAGGAGAAAACCGAGCAAAAACAACTAAAGCAATCATTAGAAATACAATAAAAGACTTTCCAAACCTAGGTAACAATAACAGTTATGTGGCCAGGAACTGTACACAGCACTTTATTCATACTGACCCCATATAACTCAATCCTGTATGTTAACCAAATATAAAAAACCAAAACTTAATACTTCGAGAATATAAGTACAAACAAGAGCCCCCAAATATTTGGAAATCATCTAAGTTACTAATGGATTAAAAGGAAACAAAATACAAAAACATGTTACTTAGAAAATAAATATAAAAATACTATATATCAAAACCCAAGTCATAGATCCATAGCTGTGTTAAGAAGTAAACTGCTATATTGAAATGTTTTTATTATTTGAAAAAGAGAAAGAAAAACTAAATATCAATATACCAATTTGAAAAAGAACTAAAGAAAAGATTAATATTAGATTTCAAACAGGCAAAAAATTTCTAAGTAGAAAAGCAATATGAAAAATTACCCCTCCCCTCAAAAAAAAAGACAATTAGATCTAATACAAAATCAAAACTTATACACAACAAAAAATTACCCAAAGTGAAAGGAAGACAAGTTGGGGAAAATATGTACTGTAAATAAAATAAGATAAAGGATTACTATATTTTTTAAAGCTTAAATAAATCAGTAAGAAAACAATTAAGACCTCAAAATATTAATGGGGAAGAGATACAGGCAATTTTAGAAATAAGAAATTCTAGCAAGCAAACATAAAAAATTCCAAACCTTCCGCAAAAAATGAAAGTTACAAATCATAAGAACGATGAGTTGTTTTTATGTTATATTATCAAATAAATTCATGATAATACCCAAAACAAATTAAAAGATTTTAGAACCATCATTTTCATACAATAGCAGCTGTACTATATGGTTTACAACCAGTATAACCCATTAGAAACCATTTGACTATTAAAAGTTATTGAAACAATTATTCCAGTAACTCAGGAAATTGTATTCCTTGAAACGTATCCTATCAAATTCAAAATAAGGAGAAAACCTGTATGTGCCAAAATGTTGACTACGGTACTATTTATGATAGTGGAAAACTAGAAAATGTAAATATCTAAAAACAAAAAGGATTAAAATAAATACTGTTATATCCACTTGACTGGTTTATAGGCATTAAAACAGATGATTGTGAAAACACCTAGAAACATGGACAATGTTTAAAAATGTTAATTTTTTAAAAAATTTCTCTTCTAAATTTTCTTGTATATAATTACTTTCTTAAATACTAAATATAAGAAAGTTCAGGATGCTTTAAAATTAATCTCTAAGGCTAATCTCACTATTTCAACACTAAGAACAAAAGATACTATTACAATTTTATTTTTAAGCAGAACTCCAACATAGTAGTTCTAATTTTTTACTTTATACCATATTCAACATTAAGTATTATCTAAATTAACTATAACAAATTAACAGAAAAGAAATACTAAAATCTTTTGCCAGACAAAAAAAGCCAACTCATTAGTCTTGCCTTAACTGTGTTTCCATTTCTTCCAGTTTTTCTATTTGTTTCAACATCCTTTCTTCTTGCTTTTTGCTATTCTAAGGAAATAATCAATGTTGTTTATATTATTTTGTTTCAACAAAAATAACACTGAAACTATTATTTAAAACCTTTATCTGTCAGCATAAAATTCATTTAGTTATATATAAAACAAGACAATGGGCTATTTACCTTGCAAAGTTCCACACTATTTTTCCAGCCTTATTTTAATTATTCCCCTAACAATCTCTATATAGCAGCTAAAAAAACGAGTCTTACTTGCTGTTTCCCAGTGATAATTTAAGCCTTCTATCCTCTGTTCATATTGTTGTGACTTCAAGGAATGCTTTTCCATTCACTGTTACCTACTGAACTCATAGTTATTCATATTTTAAGGCCAAAAGTCAATGCTATACTCTCTCTGAAGCCTTCTCTTCCACCAAGGCAGAAGTAATCCTGTCAGTTCTGCTAACACCTGGTCCCCAAAACAACACATATAACATAGTATGTTGTTTAAGTTATTTGAGCATTTAGTTTTTCTACTGAGCCATAAGAACTTAAAGAGGAAGATATTTTATTCACCATTGTATCCTCCATATTCTTACATGATTTACTTAATAAATACTTGTTGAATAAATACTTCATAAAAATCTTGATGCTTAAAATTAGATTAACTTTATCAATGGGTAGTCTCTATATTCTGTTGCCCATTATCACCATCAAAATCAATATGCATATTTTTCTTCTGAAACAAAGTATCAGCTCTAACATAATCAGATTTTAAAGGTTAAAAAATCTTGGAAGGTCATCTATTCTAATACCCTAATTTTACAGGTTAGAAAACTAAGTCACGGGGTGCCTGGGTAGCGCAGTCGTTAAAGCGTCTGCCTTCGGCTCAGGGCGTGATCCCGGCGTACCGGGATAGAGTCCCACATCGGGCTTCTCAGCTATGAGCCTGCTTCTTCCTCTCCCACTCCCCCTGCTGTGTTCCCCCTCTCTGTCACATAAATAAATAAAATCTTTAAAAAAAAAAAAAAAAAGGAAAGAAAACTAAGTCACTGGTACTTTCTTTATCAACTCACATCAATATCTTCTTGTTGTTTCTTGATTTCTAGGGCCATATCACTTGTTTCTTGTGCTAGTTCTTTGTTCTCCAGTGAAAGCCTGTTGCAGCTTGCA
Organism: Ursus americanus; assembly: GCF_024610735.1. Taxonomy (NCBI): domain Eukaryota; kingdom Metazoa; phylum Chordata; class Mammalia; order Carnivora; family Ursidae; genus Ursus; species Ursus americanus. The sequence goes on along the minus strand of NC_142138.1, from coordinate 62,387,707 downwards.
TTTAGTTCAGTAGTCTTAAGCCTATTTTTTAAAAACATGTCAGACCTAAATATTTACCTATTAAATTATATGATGTGGAATTTAATTCAAGATAATCTTAGGGTAAAGGGAGAAAGGGCTGGGAGTATAAATAAGATTGGCCATTAGTTAATTTCTGAAGCTGAATGATATGTAATGAAGCAGCATGTACCTTATTTCCTCTACTTTGTATTAAGTTTAAAATTTTCTATGAGTTTTTCAAGATGTCATATTTCCTTGAATATTCCCTACACGCCTCATGCCCCATATTTCTCCACAAATTTTGAAGTATATATTATTTCCTTCATATAATTTTTTGTCTATAGTATACTGTCTCTTAGAAACTATTCCAAACTTCTGGTGATTTGATTAAAGTTGTACATGAGGCATGAACTATTTTTAACAAAATATTTTCATTAAAATAAATAAAACTAGGTTTAACTTCTGTGCATAACACCTGAACTGCTCTTATAAGGTCTCAAATGCTCTACACTGGAAGAGAGATTACTGCTATTATTGGTTGCAGTCAGGATCCATTTTAAGTAAAAGAAGGGGACTGTGGCTCTATGGAATGATTTCAGCAGCACCTATTATCTTCTCCTACTTACCAGTACTGGAAACTTATCAAAGAGTAGATTAAAAAAGGCAAGTTTGAAAAAGAAAACATACCAAGGATAACACAAATTTATACCAAAGTATAAACTAACCAGTCCATTTATTAAAAGGAATTTTGACTAATAGATGAATTTTACCCATAGTTCAATGACCTGCATTTATTTTGGTCACTTCAACAAAACAAACCTATGAAATAATTTAACAAAACAACCAAAATAACTAGGTAGAACTGCAAATGATTATTTTTATCAGGAACTAAATATCTCCAAGAAAAGTAACATAGTGATCTTCTAAAGAAGTTTTCAACTTTATGATGTACTCTTTTTATGTTAATGATATATATATTTCATTGCTAATTTAATTAACAATGAAATTAATAAATTATTTTGATCTCTAATTAGGAATAAAATACAACTTCAACTCCATTCAAATAAATATTGAATATAACTTACTTATTATTAACTATCAGAAACCTTAGAAATTGAATACGTAGCTTATAGATAGAAAACTTACTTCTCATTTTCAAGCTCAGTTTTCAGCTCTTCAGCCTGTTTGGAATAATGCTGTTCACTTGTCGCAATAGCAGTTAGCTGTATTTCCAAATCATGTACTTTTTCCTGGAAAATGTGTATAAATCACAGCAAAGATTTTTTTTTGCAATTTTCTTATTTAAAAGTATGGCTATTTTGTAATCAAGTCATATATTTAGCAATATTTTGGTAAGAAATATCAAAATTTTAAAATTTAATAGATTTAATGACAAAACCATTGTAATTTTAGAACCAAAGAGCAATGACAAATATAATTTAAGTGAACTGCATCTTGGTATTCTAAAGCTCAACCAGTAAAATCATATATTTACCTATTATAAAATATTTTCATCAATTTTACTCTACCAGGTAAGTAATCTCAATTAAAATCTTATATTAAGAAAGAATATATTAATTAATGAAATCAGGTAGAATCTTAAAAACTAAGCTGTTCTGGGGGCACCTGGCTGACTCAGTCAGTTAAGCGTCTGACTTGAGCTCAGGTCATGATCTCGGGATCCTGAGATCAAGACCCACATCCAGCTCCATGTTCAGCAGAGAGTCTGCTTGTCCCTCTCCCTTCCCCTATGCCCTTTCCCCTGCTTGTGCTAATAAATAAATAAAATCTTCGGAAAAAAAAAACAAAAACCTAAGCAGTTCTTATTATAAAAAGTTACAATATAATGCTATTATGTACTGAAAAAATACTTTTAAAATAAAAATACATTCTAAAATTATTGTATGAGCACTATAAAAATTTTTATAAATGAAGAACCTAAAGTGAAATTTTAAATGTATAAATTAAGAAATATTGAACATCAAAAATGTGATTGTTATAAACCACAGCATTATGCATACTACTGATATCTTAATGTTGACCTTTCTCACATTATAATATGAAGATTCTCTAGATTTCTTTCAAATCAATCATTAGTATATTAAATGTAGCAGGAAGACTTCCTCTGAAAGGAATTTTGAGAAGAAATCCTTCACAAAGTTAATAGCTATACCACAATTAATTCTGTAAATCTGTCCTCTACTAACAAAAAGTTGGAAAGAAAAATATGTCTTTTTTAAACAAACCTCTCTGGTTTGGAGAAGACCAGTTAGTTCTTCTTCTACTCCTTTTAATTCTTCAGCAATCTTCTCAAATTGTTTCTTTTCATCTAAAAGCTTTTGATTTCCTGCCTATTTAAGAACATTAACAAATCATGAAAGCCAAAGCACACACATATGTAAAATAATCAAACTGCCTAACTAGAGCAAAGAGAATTATAAGTTTCTCTCTGGCTAAATTTAAAAAAAGGGAGAGAGAGAGAGAGAGAAACCAAGTCATAATTGAGTAAACTCCTAAACTATATATGACGACAGAAGAGTCAAAGGATGGAGCCCTTAACTTTTTCATTGAAGAAAAAAAAAATCATACAGGTCATTGAATTCAAACCTTATCTTATACATAAATTACTCCAATTTATTAGCATTTATTAGTCACTCACTAGTCCATCAATCCTGTTTGTCCTTATACTAAAATGTGCTTCCCTATAACTTTTACGCAATGGTCGTTGTTCTGCCTTCCTTAGTCACATAGAAGTCTAGTTCCTTTTTTACACGATAGCTAACAAATACTTGAAGAGAGTTATCAACACTCCCAAACTTTTCTCTTACCTATTCTAAAATCTCTAATTCTTATTATCATTCTTCTGATGAAATGGTTTTGCTTTATTCCCTCAGGATGGACTCACTTTGTCAATATTCAATTTTAAATAAGGTATCAAGAATTAAATTCAGGGGCGCCTGGGTGGCACAGCGGTTAAGCGTCTGCCTTCGGCTCAGGGCGTGATCCCGGCGTTATGGGATCGAGCCCCACATCAGGCTCCTCTGCTATGAGCCTGCTTCTTCCTCTCCCACTCCCCCTGCTTGTGTTCCCTCTCTCACTGGCTGTCTCTATCTCTGTCAAATAAATAAATAAAATCTTTAAAAAAAAAAAAAAGAATTAAATTCAATGTTCTAGACAACCAAGATGAACAACCTACAGTCCATATGCTAAATCCAGCCACTGCTTGTTTTTAACAAAGTCTTACTGTAATACAGCCAATATATTTATGTATTGTATATTCCCATTTTGCCTTATAACAACAAAGTTGAAAAGCTACAACAGAGATCAATATGGCCCACAAAGCCTAAAAATTTGCTACTGGCTGTTTAGATAAAAATTTTGTCAACCTTCACTTTAGATGAGTCCCATACAATAGGACTTTCTGCAATAATAGGAACATATGGTAGAAACTGAGCACTTCAAATGTGGCTATTGGAGCTGAGGAAGTGACTTTTTAAATTTGGTCTACTTTAATTAATTTAAATTTAAATGCCACATTTGGCTAGTATCTACTGTACTGGATAGCATAGTCTAGAAATTGAGCAAGATGAAGTATAAAACAACCATTTTTCTTAAGTTATGGGTACTTAATTACTATCAATTCCTCCTGTTATTCAACAGAGTGTGTGTGTGTGTGTGTGTGTGTGTGTGTGTGTGTCTTTCTTATTTTGGGATCTAGTTTTGTTTTGTTTTGTTTTGTTTTTAACAAGCAGACCAAAACAAACCCAGCATCTAGGTTTTTTTGGTTTTGTTGTTGTTGTTGTTGCTGTCATTGTTTTTGTTGTCTTTTTCTCCTCCTTTCTTCTTTTCTGAACAAAATGATGACACAGAGAAATTCACCCCAAAAGAAAGAACAGGAGGTAGTACTCATAGCCAAGGATTTAATCAATACAGATATAAGTAAGATGTCTGAACTACAATTTAAAACAACGATTATAAAGATACTAGCTGGGCTTGAAAAAAGCATAGAAGACACTAGGGGATCTCTTACTATAGAGATAAAAGAACTAAAATCCAGTCAGGCCAAAATTAAAAATGCTATAATTGAGATGCAGTCCCAAGTGGAGGAAATAAAAACCAGGATGAACGAATCAGAAGAGTGAATCAGTGATACAGAAGATTAAATTATGGAAAATAATGATGCTGAAAGAAGAGGGAAAGAAAACTATTAGATCACAAAGGTAGACTTAGGGAACTCAGCAATTCCATAAAGTGAAATAATATCCATACTATAGGGGTCACCGAAGAAGCAGAGTGGGCAAAAAGGGGCAGAAGGTTTATTTGAACAAATTATAGTTGAGAACTTCCCTAATCTGGGGAAGAAAACAGGCATTCAATTCCAAGAAGCACAGAGAGCTATCCTCAAAATCAACAAAAATAGGTCAACACCTCAACATATTATAGTGAAACTTGCAAATTACAAAGGTAAAGATAAAATCCTGAAAGCATCTCAGGACAAGAGGTTCTTAACCTACAAGGGTAGACACATATGGCTGGCAGCATGCCTGTCCATAGAGTCCTGACAGGCCAGAAAGGACTGGCAGGCTATATTCAATGCACTAAATGGGAAAAATATGCAGCCAAGAATACTTTACCCAGCAAGGCTGTCATTCAGAATAGAAGCAGAAAGAAAGTTTCCAAGACAAACAAAAACTAAAGGAATTCATGAACACTAAACCAGCCCTGCAAGAAATATCAAAAGGGAACCTTTGGGCAGAAAGATAGACCAAAAGTAACAAAGACCAGAAAGGAACAGAGACAATCTACAGGAGGAGTAACTTTACAGGTAATACAATGGCATTAAATTCATATCTTTCAATAATTACTCTGAATGTAAATGGACTAAATGCTCCAAACAAAAGATACAGGGTATCAAAATGGATTTAAAAAAAAAAAAAAAAGACAAGACCCATCAATATGCTGCTTACAAGAGACTCCTTTTATTTTTTTTTAATAATAATTTTTTATTATGTTAGTCACCATACAGAAGGGGGGAGGAACCATGAGAGACTATGGACTCTGGGAAACAAGAGACTCATTTTAGACCCAAAGACACCATCAGATTGAAAATGAGGGGGTGGAGAACCATTTATCACTCTAATAGACATCAAATGAAAGCTAGAGTAGCCATCCTTATATCAGGTAAACAAGATTTTAAACCAAAGACTGTAATAAGAAATGAAGAAAGACACTATATCATAATAAAGGGGTCTATCTGACAAGAAGATCTAACAATTGTAAATATTTATGCCCCCAACGTGGGATCAGCCAAATACACATATCAATTAAAAACAAATTGAAGAGACTCATTGATAATAACAATAGTAGCAGACTTTAACACCTCACTTACAGCAATGGACAGATCATCTAAGCAGAAGATCAACAAGGAAACAAGAGCTTTGAATGACACACTGGACCAGATGGACTTAACAGATATATTCAGAGCATTTCATCCTAAAGCAGCAGAATACACATTCTTTTCAAGTGCACATGTAACATTCTCCAGAATAGATATACTGGGTCATAAATCAGGACTCAACCAGTACAAAAAGACTGAGATCATACCCTAGGTATTTTCAGACCACAGTACTATGAAACTTGAAGTGAACTGCAAGAAAAAATTGGAAGGACCACAAATACAAAGCAGTTAAAAAATATCCTACTAAAGAATGAATGGGTCAACAAGGATATTAAAGAAGAATTTTAAAAAATACATGGAAGCAAATGAAAATGAAAACATGACAGTTCAAAACCTTTGGGATGCAGCAAAGGCAGTCATAAGAGGGAAGTATATAGCAATACAGGCCTTCCTCAAAAAGCAAGAAAAGTCTCAAATACACAACCTAACCTTATACCTAAAGGAGCTTGAAAAAGGACAGCGAATAAAGCTTAAATCCAGCAGGAGACGAGAAATAATAAAGATTAGAGCCGAAATAAATGACTAGAAATTAAAAAAAAAAAAAAAGAACAAATCAACAAAACTAAGAACTGGTTCTTTGAAAGAATTAACAAGATTGATAAACCCCGGGCCAGACTTATCAAAAAGAAAAGAGAAAGGACCCAAATTTTAAAAATCACCAGTGAAAAAGGAGAGATCACAACCAACACCACAGAAATACAAACAATTATAAAAGAATATTATGAGCAATTATATGCCAACAAATTAGGCAATCTGGAAGAAATAGATACATTCCTAAAAACATATACACTACAAAAACTAAAATGGGAATAAATAGAAAACCTGTCCAGACCCATATCCAGCAAGGAAATTGAAGCAGTAATAAAAAATGTCCCAACAAAAAAGAGTCCAGGGCCAGATGGTTTCCCAGTGGATTCCTACGAAACATTTAAAAAATTAGTATCAATTCTTTCGAAACTGTTCCAAAAAAAATTGAAATGGAAGGAAAACTTCCAAACTCGTTCTATGAGGCCAGCATTACCTTGATCCCAAAATCACACAAAGACCCCACTAAAAAGGAGAATTACCAACATCCCTGATGAACATGGATGCCAAAATTCTCAACAAGATACTAGCTAATAGGATCCAACAGTACATTAAAAGAATTATTCACCATGACCAAGTGGGATTTATTCCTGGGCTCTAGGGGTAGTTCAACATCCACAAATCAATCAACATGATACACCACATTAATAAAAGAAAGAATAAGAACCATATGATCCTCTCAATAGATGCAGAAAAAGCATTTGATAAAATACAGCATCCTCTCTTGATAAAAACCCTCCACAATGTAGGGATAGAGGGAACATAGCTCAACATCATAAAAGCCATATATGGAAGACCCACAGTGAATATTACCCTCAACAGGTGAAAAACTTAGAGCTTTTCCCCTAAGGTCAGGAACATGACAAGTATGTCCACTCTTAACACCGTTGTATAACAGTAGTAGAGTTCTAGCCTCAGCAATCAGACAACAAAAAGAAATAAAAGGCATCCAAATAGTCAAAAAAGAAGTCAAACTTTCACTCTTCCCAGACAACAGGATACTCTATGTAGAAAACCTGAAAGACTCCACCAAAAAACTGCTAGAACTGATACAGGAATTCAGCAAAGTCACAGGATATAAAATCAATGGACAGAAGTCTGTTGCATTTCTATACACTAACAATGAAGCAGCAGAAAGAGAAATCAAAGAATTGATGCTATTTATAATTGCACCAAAAATCATAAGATACCTAAGGAATAAACCTAATGAAAGAGGGAAAAGATCTTTACTCTGAAAACTATACAACACTTATGAAAGAAATTGAGGAAGACACAAAGAAATGGAAATATGCTCATGGATCAGATGAACAAATATTGTTAAAATGTCTATGCTACCCAAAGCAATCTATAGATTCAGTGCTATCCCTATCAGAATGCCACCAGCATCTTTCACAGAGCTAGAACAAACAATTCTAAAAAAATTTTTTTAAAGATTTTATTTATTTATTTGAGAGAGAGAGCAAGAGAGCACAAGCTGGGGGAGCAGCAGAGGGAGAGGGAGAAGCAGGCTCCCTGCTGAGCAGGAAGCATGATGTGGGGCATGATCCCAGGATACTGGGATCATGACCTAAGGCAAAGGCAGATGCTTAATGACTGAGCAACCTAGGCTCCCCCAGAAACAATTCTAAAATTTATATGGAACTGGAAAAGACCCCAAATAGCTAAAGCAATCTTGAAAAAGAAAAGCAAAGCTGGAGGCATCACAATTTCAGACTTCAAGCTGTATTACAAAGCTATAATCATCAAGATGGTATGGTACTGGCACAACAACAGACACACAGATCAATGGAACAGAACAGAGAACCCAGAAATGGACCCTCAACTCTATGGCCAACTCATCTTGGACAAAGCAGGAAAGAACATCCAATGGAAAAAAGACAGTCTTTACAACAAATTGTGCTGGAAAAATTGGACAGCCTCATGAAGAATGAAACCAGACCATTTTCTTACACCATACATAAAAATAAATTCATAATGGATGAAAGACCTAAATGTGAGATAAGAATCCATCGAAATCCTAGAGGAGAACACAGGAAGCCACATTTTTTACCTCAGCTGCAGCAACTTCTTGCTAGACACATCTCCAGAGGCAAGGGAAACAAAAGCAAAAATGAACTATTGGGACTGCATAAGGATAAAAAGCTTTTGCACAGGAAATAATCAACAAAACTAAGAGGCAACCCACAGAATGGGAGAAGGTATTCACAAATGACATATCAGATAAAGGGCTAGTATCCAAAATCTATAAAGAAATTATCACTCAACACCCAAGAAACAAAAACCCAGTTAAGAAATGGGCAGAAGATATGAACAGATATTTTTCCAAAGAAGACATCCAGATGGCTAACAGACACAAGAAAAAACGGTCAATATCACCCGGCATCAGGGAAATGCAAATTAAAACCACCTGTCAGAAGACTAAAATTAACAACTCAGGAAACAACAGATGTTGGTGAGGATTCAGAGAAAGGGGAACCCTCTCACACTGTTGGTGGGAATGCAAATTGGTGCAGCCATTCTGGAAAACAGTATGGAGGCGCCTCAAAAAGTAAAAATAAAACTACCCCTCGACCCAGCAATTGCAACTACAAGGTATTTATCCAAAGGATACAAATATAGTGATTTGAAGGGGTACATGCACCCCAATGTTTAGAGCAGCAATGTCCACAATAACCAAACTATGGAAAGAGCCCACATGTCCATCAACAGATGAATGGATAAAGAAGATGTGGTACAAATACAATGGAATATTAGTCATCAAAAAGAATGAAATCTTGCCATTTGCAATGATGTGGACAGAACTACAGGGTATTATGCTAAGCGAAATAGAGAAAGACAAATACTGTATGATATCACTCATATGTGGAATTTAAGAAACAAAACTGATCAACATAGGGGATGGGAAGGAAAAATAAAATAAGATAAAAACAGAGAGAAAGGCAAACCATAAGAGACTCTTAACTCTGGGAAACAAACTGAGGGTTGCTGGAGGGGAGGAGAGTGGGGGGATAGGATAATTGGGTGACAGGCATCAAAGAGCGCACTAGATGTAATGAGCACTGGGTATTATATGCAACTGATGAATCATTAAATTCTACCCCTGAAACTAATAATACACTATATGATAATTGAATTTAAATAAAAACTTTTTTTAAAAACCTACTAATTGTACTTAAAGAGTCTGAATTTTATTGGTAGGCAATGTGGAACTATTTACAGTTTTGATATGGCATAGAACATGATTGTATTTGTTATTTGAAAAGCTAACTCTAGCAATAGTGCATAAAACACCCATTTATACATAGGCTACATATATCCATATATATAAGTATCTACAAATATAAAGACTAATACAGGTTGAAAGACATACCATGCAAATCATAAACATTCTTCAAGACAAAAGGATACTATCAGAGACAGAGATATTTAATAATGATCAAAGATCAATTTGTCAGGAAGATATAATAGTTTTATATGAATGTGAGGCTTACAACAGAAATTCAAAATATGTGAAGCAAACATTGACATAAATAGAAAGAAACAATTACCAAATCAAAATCAGAGATCTTAACACCTCTCTCTCAGTAAATAATAGAACAGGACCAAAAAAAAAAAAAAAAATCAACACCACAGAAGATTTTCAAACATCATCCCAACTATACCTAACAATAGCAGGGTACACATTCTTTACAAGTACTAAGAACATTTACTAAGTTATATTACATCCTTAACAAATTTAAATAATAAAGTATATTCTCTGACCATAATGGAATTAAACTAGAAATGAATAACAGAAATAAAACAGGAAAATCTCCAAATACATGGAAATTAAATAACAGACTTCTAAATAACCCCAGGGTCAAAAAGGAAATCAAGAAATTAGAAGATATTTTAAGCTAAATGAAAATGAATATACAATGTAACAAAATTTGTGGGATGCAGCTAAAGAGATGATTAAAGAAAATTTATAGCATTAAATGCTCATATTGGAAAAGAAAGTTCTCAAAACAACCATCTGTTTCCATCTTAAGAACCTAGAAAAAGATCAAAATAAACCCAAAGCAAGCAGAAGGTAGGAAACAGTAAAGGAGAAGAAATCAATGAAACTGAAAATAGAAAAACAGTAGAGAAAAATCAACAAAACAGAAAGCTTGTTATTTGAAAAGATCAGTAAAATTAATAAACTTCTATCAGGATTGCAAAGAAAAAAAAGAAAAGACACAAATCATCAATATTAGTAATGAAAGTAAGGGTAAACACTATAGACTCCATAGACATTTAAAAAATAACAGGGAATGCTACAAATAACTCCATGCACAGAGAGTTGACAACTTCAATGAAATGGACTAATTCCTTAAAAACCACAAACTACCAAAATCACCTAAGATTAAACAGGTAACCTGAATAGTTCCACAATAATGATAGACATTAGATTCATCATGATTAAAGGATTAAAGGATGCCAAAAAAGAGTCTTTAAGTTTAGATGATTTCACCAGAAAATTCTACCAAATGTTTAAGGAAGAACTAACACTAATTCTACACTATCTCTTCCAGAAAACAGAAATGAAAGAAATGCTTCCCAACTCATTTTCTGAGGTCAGAAATAGCCTAATTCCAAAACCAGACAAAGACAATCAAAGAAAACTATAGGCTTCCCATGAACACTAAAATAAAAATCCTCAACAAAATATTAACAAATCAAATTCAACAATATAGGAAAAGAAAAATATACCACACCAACTGGGATTTATCCCAAGAATGCAAGGCTAGTTCAATACTTGAAAACCAATCAATGTACTACTACATACACCACATTAATATTCTAAAAAAGAAAAACCACATATCAGTACACACAGAAAAAGCATTTGACAAAATTCAACAGAGATTCATAATAAAACACTGTCAAAAAACTAAGAATAGAAGGGCACTTCTCGGGGCGCCTGGGTGGCACAGCGGTTAAGCGTCTGCCTTCGGCTCAGGGCATGATCCCAGCGTTATGGGATCGAGCCCCACATCAGGCTCCTCCACTATGAGCCTGCTTCTTCCTCTCCCACTCCCCCTGCTTGTGTTTCCTCTCTCGCTGGCTATCTCTATCTCTGTCAAATAAATAAATAAAATCTTTAAAAAAAAAAAAAAAAAGGGCACTTCTACGAAAAAAATCCTATTATCAACATCATACTTAATGGTGAAACACTGAATGTTTTTCCCTTAAGATCAAAACATCAAAGATATACATGTTTACCACTCCTGTTCAAGATCATATTATAAGTCTGATCCAGTGCAGTTAGATAAAAATAAAAGAACTACAACTGTCCTTATTTGCAGACAAATGACTCTCTATGTAGAAAATTATAAGGAGTGTGCAAAAAACTCTTAGAACTAATAAATGATTTTATAGCAAGACTGCATGATACAAGGTCAGTGCATAAAGCAATCATATTCCCATCTACCAGCAATGTACAACTGGAAAAATATTTTTAAATACATTTAAAATACCTTCAAGAAAGGAAATATTTAGGTACAAATATAATGTAACATGTACAGACCTGTACGCTGAAAACTACAAACTGCTAATTAAAGATTCAAGGAAGATCTATACAAATGGACAAATAGATACCCTGTTCATGTTTTAGGAGACTCAACATAAGTAACAACAGCAATTCAGTCCAACTTGATCTATAGATTTCACACAATTACTATCATAATTCTGGCAGGATTTTTGTAGATACAGACAAGCTGAAAATCTATATGATAAAGGAACTAGAATAGCTAAAAATTTTGAAAAAGAATAATAAAGCTGGAGGAATCACACTACCCAAACCTAAGACCAACTACAAAGCTATAGTAATCAGGACATCATTTATTGGTGAATTGATAATAGATCAAGAAAACAGAAATAGTCCAGAAACAGATCCACACAAATATGGCCAATTGATTTTTATAAATGTGCAAAAGCAACTCAACGGAAAAAAGGAATTTTTTCAACAAATGCTAATATCCCCCTAGATCAATCCATAGTATTTAAATCTTAAATATCTCTCAAAATCATCCATTTTTTTCTCACCACCACCTCCCAGCCTAAGCTATAATCATCTCTCCTCTGGCTATTGTGATTGTCTGTCTACTTAACTGTTCTATCTTAATACACTGTTCTCAATATTGCAAAGCAAATGAGCTTTTCAAAATGCAAACCAAGTCACTACTGAAATTCTTCAGAGCTTTCCATTCCTTAGTATAAATATAAAATTATCCTGATATGATTCAAAAGGCCATGAATTGCCACGCTCCTACTACCTAACTCTCTAGGCTCATTTTGCACCACTCTTCTTTTCACTCCATGTTGCACTCACCATACTCCTTCCTATCAAAGGACCTTTACACATAATATGTCCTCTACCTGATAAGCTCTTCCTTCCTTATCTGGATTTCAGTTCAAACTTTACTTTTTCAAAAAAAGGCTCTTCTGACCTAACTAGTTCAAATCCCTTTATTATAGGCCTCATAGCACTCCCTTTATTAGCACTTTCCTTAATTGCCTTTGTCACCATTTTAATATTACCTTTCAGTAACCGCTTATATTTAAGTGTGATATTTCATGACTGTAGTTCCACAAAAGCAGCATATGCATCCATTCACTCCCAAATGTACCCCTAGAGTACAGCATAACAGAAACTCAACATATGTTTGCGAAATGGGCAAATATATTGTTCTATTTATTCCTTACAACTACCCCATTAGATATGTACAATTATTTCCCCTATTTCATAGATGGAGAACTGAGGCATCAAGAATTTAGTTAATTTGCTCTCAGTCATATAGCTAAGAAGTAAAGAGCTGGATAGCAATAGAAACATTACAATTTTAAAGACCAAAATATTGTGTTCCATTGCTGTCCAAATTTAACAAAACCCTAAACCAATCCTTATCTGCATAGGAGTGAATCTTTATAGTAAAAATAATGCTTAGTATTCATTCATTCAACAAATACTTATAAAGTATCAGTCACTGTGCTAAGTAAGTACTAAAGTTACAAGGAAAACAGGGCATGTGTTCTTAGCCCTTATGCGAGCATACCTTCATACCGCTATTTATTCACTGAGGATCTACTATATACCACCTACTGTGCTAAGGGGGAGTCAAAGCGTGAATAAAGCTTTAAACAATTATACCAAAAAGAAATTAATTCCATTTGTGTTAAGTGCTATAAAGGAAAAGTTTAGGGTGACTATAGGCACAAGTCATACAGAGACCTAAACTAGATAAGAGAGGTTTATAGATAATATCAAGAGGTTACCTAAACTGAAATTCAAGCTGAGACTTAAAGTATAACAAAAAAATAAGTATGCATTATCAAATCTGAAAGCAATGTAAACATTATTCTTCGCAAGAGTTCAAGTAAAGCAATTCAATGGAGAAAGGATAAGCATTTGGAAATAATGATTCCTAAGAGATGGAAGAATCAAGAGTTGCAAAATCAGGTAGAGATGCAATAGGTTAAACCCAAAATCAAATATCTGTAATCATAAACTATTATATAAGGGTTGGCAAACTACGGCCTGCTGGATAAAGTCAACCTACAGTCTCTTTTTGTAGGCCCTCAACCTAAGAATAATTTTTACATTTTTACAAGGTTGTAAAAATAAAGGAGAAGAGGAGGACAAGAAGGGGGAGGGGAGGTGTGGAAATAGGAGGAGGAGGAGAAGAGAATTAGCATTCTGTATATTAACTACAAAGTCTAAAACATTTACTCTCCAGTCCTTCAAAAAAGTTTGCTGCCCATGCTCCACATGTTGTATTCAATTAAAACATAATTAAGCCTAGCCTAACAAGTTCATTAAACATGATTCTATCTGAACACTAAACATAGTTACTGGATATACAACATATATATCTTCCCCAAAATTGTAGCTTTGTGTCTCAAAGGTATCAAAGGTATACCAAATTTACTATCAGTAAACCAGTAATATCACAGCATATTTGATCTTACTTAAATGTACTGTCAACACATGTTCAAATAATATAAACACCTTCACCAAGACAGTTTTCAAAATATATTAATTTGCTACAGATAAGAATGTGGCTTTACTAAAACATAAATGTATTTTTTTATATTTTAACTGAAAACACTAATATAAAACATCTATAGTGAGAGAGTCTCAGTAGATTCAACATTATCTTGAAAAGTAACTGCTCTATATTAATAAGAGAAATTATATACTTACCAAGATTTTTTTCAATTCTTCAAGTTCTACTTCTTTATTATTTTTAAGCTTAGTCATCTCTTCTAAAAGAAACAAAAGAATAAAAAAGTGTTAAAAATCAGATTAAAAGAACAGGAAAGAAGAGACAAGAAATAAGAATACCATCTTTTTAAAGGCAAAAAACCAAGAGATGGGTTAGTGAAACTAAAGCACCATAAAGCATAGAGGAAGTCCAAATGGAACTATGCAAAAATAATGTATAGATATTACTAGTAATGTTTCTATAAAGTAGAATTCCACAACCAAATGAACTCAAGTTCATCAACCAAAATAAGCAATGGATCTATAAAAAATATATTTGGAATGAGGTCACATAGCATGTCCCTTTACTCTTACTTCATCACTGTCTAAATATCTGACCTCTTAATCTTCACTCTAAACTAAAAAGAAGTAGTCATCCACTTTTCTCAAGCTAATTCTGACATTGTGCTCTGGACCTCAATATTCCTACCTCCTCTGAGATTTTAGCTGCTATGTTACCAATATACATGGACTCTCTTACAGGAAACTTTAAATTCCTCCACCCCATCTAAACATCTATTTGAATACAAAACAATATCTGATTGACCTGTCTGCTCTTTCATAGTACCATCAAATTTCTTACTTTGTTTTGCAGACAAATTCCTGTTTGTTATCTACACATTTCTTTCTTGGCTCCATGCAAAACTAATCCCTATCTCATTACGTTAATTACACTTATTACATTAAAAAAAACTATGATCTCAAAGATCATCAATAACCGATTTGTGGTATAATTCTCAGTCCTCTTTATTTTGGAGCTTTCTGGCATTTGATGTTATTAATTACTCTCTACTTTTCTCCCTTTGATTTCCTGTCCTCTCAAACTCCTGCTATTTTCTTTGCTGACACCCTTTTTTTCCCCTACCCTAAATAGTAACACGTTTTCTATCTTATATTAATTCAGTATTAGGCTAATTAATTTTTAAAATATTTCCAGCTCAAACCTCCTATTTTCTTTCTTAGATTGTTTAACTGCCTACAAAGTTCCCAAATGATGTCTAGCTGTCACCTAAAATTTTATTGTATCTGAAACATTGTCCTTCCTTACTGTTACGGGTTCTTAACAATTGGAGATAAAAGAGATTTGCTGGAACTACTCTGTACATTAAAAATAAACAAAAATTGTAATAATTGCCCATAGTTTTTAAGGAAAAAAATCAACAAAATATAAAATGCCACTATGGACTCTCAAAGAAAAACCTGTCACAAGCAAAGCTTATTTAACCACAACATTTCATTTTAGGTTTTTACCCAACTCTTTTTAGGGTTAATTTTTTCAAATTCAAGGATTGGTTAAAGATAGGACTAAGCATGTCTCCACATTCTCTCACCCCCAATCCCTTTATAAAAGACACAAAAAATATATGTATTTACGACATTAAAAAACCAGACTACATGAACAAACAAAAAGTTGAAGAATCCTGCAGGGAGAGGGGGGACCGACATTAATTCAATGAAGGCTATGTGAAACACCTAGACCATACCTCCCACCACACAAGCCCACCTCAAGTTTAATCAATGATTTAGGAATTGGAGCCAAAGGGATGCACCAGTGCCCCCAAACAACTCATAATCTCTAAGCAAGATAAACATCTCCTAAACCCAAAAGATTAGCTACCTAGCCCACCTTTCCTCTCCATCTCCCCCTTCCCCACCCCACATAATCAGAAAAATCAGATTATAACATATGTAGGTGAAAAAAGATTTTCAAATATTTAGATGAATAATCAAGAACCAACAATTAGTGAAGAAAAGCAAAACCATAAAAGAGAGGCACCAAATTCAATTAAAAGAACTAAAATAAAATCCAAGAAGGAATTAACAAAGCAAACAGAAGCAGATACTTTGCTAAGTACAGTATATTCCAACAGGGTACAATATCCATGAAATAAATCACCTAGACCTCTTAGAAATTTAAAATTTGATAACTAAAACTTTAAAAACAGCAAAATTAACATAACTAAAGACTGAATTAGCAAGGGGAAGCCAAAAAATGTTTCCCCAAGTTCCCTCCCTAAAAAGAACTAAAAGGTAGAAAGTATAAAAGAGAAATTTTAAAATATAAAGGATAGATCCAGAATTTCTAAAATCCACATATCAGAACTTAGAATAATGACACTAGAAAAGAAAAAATAAGAGGAGAAAAATTTTCAGAGCTCAAGATAGACAAGATGTCCTCAGATTCATGAGCTCACCAAACACTAGCATAAGTGTGATATGATTCCACTTTTTTAAAAGATATTCTCCCATGCCTCTACCACTCAAATAGCTTCCAAGCTAATTTCTCCACTTCTATTTTTTCCTATCAGCATTCCCCACCCACCATCAAATTTATTTGCCATACGGAAGTTGCAGCAATCCTTTAAAAACGTAAACCAGATCATGTCATCCCACTACTTAAAAATCTTTTAATGGTTTTCCTTCATGGTTAGAATAAAATCAAAATTCCTTTCCTTACTCCTACCTGATTTTGTCCTTATCATCTCATACTCGTTTCATTACCTTTTTCATATCACTTCTTACACTCAGTCACATAGGCTTTCATTCAGTCACTTGAATTAACCAAGCTCCTTCACAACTCAGACCATTTCTTTTTTTTATCTTTATTTTAATAATATTTTTTATTATGTTAGTCACCATACAGTACATCCCTAGTTTTTGATGTAATGTTCCATGATTCATTACTTGCGTATAACACCCAGTGCACTATGCAACACGTGCCCTCCTTAATACCCATCACCAGCCTATCCCATTCCCCCAACCTCCTCCCCTCTGAAGCCCTCAGTTTGTTTCCCAGAGTCCATAGTCTCTCATGCTTCATTCACCCTTCTGTTTACCCCCCCTCCTTCTTCCCTTTCTTCTCCTACCGATCTTCCTACTTCTTATGTTCCATAAATGAGTGAAACTATATGAAAATTGTCTTTCTCTACTCAGACCATTTCTATATGTGTTTCCTTCTGACTGAAAAGCTGTCTCCAACTCACATGCTTTACCTCACTAAATCTCACTTATTTATGAGGTCAGTTAAAGGTCATGCCTTATCACCAAATCTAAATTAGGCCCCATTATTTTCTTACATGGTTTCATTTTCATTGTCTTCATAGCACTTATTCTCATTTGTAATTAAATATGTTATTTTATATGTCTCCCTAAGTAAAGCACAAATCTCATATCAGCACAAAGACCATGTCTGTTATGTTTCTACTTAAATATCCAAAACTAAACAAGGAATAAACATCTGAGTCTAAATTCAATAGTTATTATGTTATCTAATCATCAAATAAGAAAGCAATAGAAAACATTAGAGGGAAAATCTGTTACATAACAGAGTAAAAGCAAACATGGGTACAAATACAGAAAAATGACCACAGGAGTAAAACCTGTTTAGAGCAACATTAGACTAAATTGAAGAGAGGACACATATGAGGAAGCAAAGCAAACTGTACCAAGTCAAAAACTGAGAATAAATTGACAAAGACTTTGTGTCTACAGTTGGTTTTAATTTGCTTTGTCTGCACTACCTTACTCTTTAAATGAACGATAAAACATCGGGTGATATTTAAAGAGTTCAAACTCAAGCAGTGAGATGACTCCAATTTACAACACAGAAGAGTCAGATTTGTATTTTTAAAAGGAACACTCTAGCACCAACGCAGAGAATCAACAAGAGACAAGACTGGAAACAAAAATACTGATTCTCAAGCTACTACAATTAGTATTGGTCAGAGGTGTGTGGTCCAGACCTAATGTCAAGATAGAAGACGTAGAGCAGTCTTTATCTGTGCAGAAAAAAAGTGGTCTTAGTATGAGTCAATGACTGAGACTGCTGAGGGAACGATGGAGGCTGATGGAGGAATATTCTAACCAAGATGTAAGCTTAAGAATATACCATCAAGGAAGAACGCAAAGCATAATCAGGAAACAAAGCAATAAGAATACAGGCTATTGCAGCAAGAAAAAAGGTTATGAAAATAAGGCAAAGCTTCTGTTTGTATTCTATTAAATACAACAAGGGATGAACAAAGATGAAGACAAATGAGGGCGATCTGAAGCATGGTTTGTGCCAAATACAATTTGTGTCCATTATGTTACTCACATGCATCCCTCTGGTAGACTAAGTGAATGTGCTGGAATCTTAAAAAAAAGGAAAGAAGAAATAAGGGCTAGAGTTGTTCTAGGTCTGTGGAGATGAAGAAAAGGGGAATGATTCGAAAGATAAAATTACATTAGTTAGATTTTATGAGCTAGATATTAAAAGTTAGAAACAGCAGCACTGGATAACCAATTAGAAGTGAAAGATAAGGGAGAAAAAAGAGAAAAGAGTATCATCCAAGATTTTGATTTTGAGAACTACACTTTTAACAGAATAAGGAAATAAGCTAATGCTGAGCACTTACTTATGTTATTGTTAACACTGAGCTCCTACACGTAACGCTTTCCACATTCCACCATTCTCTACCACTACCCAAAGCCTCTTTATACCTTAAAGTCTACATTTAAAATCTACCTCTTCTATAAAGTCTTTTCCAATTCTGCAGTCCACACTGATACCTTTGGCGTCCTCTTGTCATCAGCATTAACACATCTCCATCAGTAACAAATCTGTGAGCATTCACCCCAAATACATAAATATGTATAAAACACAAATACATATTTATATATCATATAAAATTTTTAAAAATAAATACATGTATTGTGATATTCATTATAAAAACATATGAAAAGCATAAAATAAATAGAAGTTCCTCAGAAAGTTAAAAATAAAACTACCCTATGATCCAGCAATTGCACTACTGGGTATTTACCCCAAAGATACAGATGTAGTGAAAATAAGGGGCACATGCACCCCCAATGTTCATAGCAGCAATGTCCACAATAGCAAACTGTGGAAGGAGCCGAGAAGCCCTTCAACAGACGAATGGATAAAGAAGATGTGGTCCATATATACAATAGAATATTACTCAGCCATCAGAAAGGATGAATACCCACCATTTGCATAGACATGGATGGAACTGGAGGGGATGATCCTAAGTGAAATAAGTCAAGCACAGAAAGGCAATTATCACATGGTTTCACTTCTATGTGGAACATAAGGAATAGCATGGAGGACATTAGGAGAAGGAAGGGAAATATGAAGTGGGGGGGAATAGAGGGGGACACAAACCATGAGAGACTATGGACTATGAGAAACAAACTGAGGGTTCCTGAAGGGAGGGAAGTGGGGGGATGGGTTAGCTTGGTGATGGGTATTAAGGAGGGCACATATTGCATGGAGCACTGGGTGTTAAATGCAAGCAGTGAATCATGGAACACTACATCAAAAACTAATGATGTATTGTATGGTGACTTACATAACAATAAAATTTTTTTTAAAAAACTTCAAGGTATATAGATGCTGTTAAAAAAGAGATATGCACATGCAGAAATATTTTTAAAAAAAGAAGTTCCAATATTTCCTTCCCTTAATACAATTCTTGCTCATCCCCTCATTTCGGAAACACCGTTCTAATTATTTTATGTGTTCAACATTTCTCCCACAATAATTAAAGATTTCTCAAGAGCGTGGTTTTTTACATCCTGTACATGTTCCCACAGCACCTAAGATAATGCTAAGAAACACACACAGAACTGCTTCACAGTTCTAGAAGAATTTTTTATCCAAACTTCTCTTAATATATTGCTCTGTTATGAGAAAAATCACCTTATGCATTTGATTTGTTAATCTGACAGTAAGAGCCACTTAATTTCAATATCAGAGTGAATTATTACAAATAAATATCCATTAAAGATATTTTAAGAACTAAAATTATTCCTTAATATACAACATTCAATTGAAGGAAGATTTAAAAATTAGATGAAAAATGCATTTACAACCATTCTAACATAAAATAATACCAAAGAAATTATGTATCATTGAATAGTACAATTTTGGACACTCAAAGCTTGGTCTAGTCAATAGTAGGAAATTAGGCATTACCAAAGGAAAGGCATAAGTTTCAAAAGTTCAACCAAACATCCTACACCAAGGCAAAAATTCTTGCAATTATTTTAATTATACAAGTATCCAAAGCTAATAATACAGCTTACAGATGTTGTGTAGATAGTCTAGAAAAACACCTGCCAATTCATGCATTATTTTAATTTATAAAAATAAATCTTTTGGAGGCACCTGTGTGGCTCAGATGGTTAAGCATCTAACTCCTGATTTCAGCTCAAGTTATGATCTCAGGGTCATGGGATCAAGCCCTGTGTCAGGCTCCATGCTCAGGGGTAGTCTGCTTGAGACTACCTCTCCCTCTACTCCCTCCCCACTCTTGCACATGCTCGCTCACTCCCTCTCTCTAAAAATAAAATAAATCTTTTAAAAATAATTCTTTTCTCCAAAATTAGAAAAAATGTTTTTCTATCTTTGTAATTCTCCACATCTGTACATATCTGTAAATATGAAACATAGGAGTTACTAGGATTAGCTAATTAGAAGGTCATAAATTCACAAAATAACTACAGAACTTCTCTCTCTTTTGGCCATGAAATCTGTTGAATATTAACAATACCATATGACTAAAATAGGATAGCATTTTCCTATAAATAGTTCATAATCCAAATCCAAAGTTCATAATGACAAATCAATAGAATTTCAAAATTCAGTGAAAATATAACAGA
The DNA here is from genome assembly GCF_024610735.1 of Ursus americanus. Classification (NCBI taxonomy): domain Eukaryota; kingdom Metazoa; phylum Chordata; class Mammalia; order Carnivora; family Ursidae; genus Ursus; species Ursus americanus. Next base: position 62,366,717 of record NC_142138.1, on the reverse strand, counting down.
CATTTTCCACCAAGAATCATTAAGGCCTCTAAATCCTAAAATAAGAAAAACAGACTACAGACATCTCTTAGGCTCCTTACACTTCTAGGTATCTATGAACTACATAATGGAACTGAAGTCTTTAAGGTTTAAATTTTCTGTCTTTGAAAAGTCAAATTAAAAATTACAAAATAATCACTGATAAATGACAGAGGAGAAACTATATTTTATTCTGAAATAGTTTATGTTTTTATAATTGGCTAATATTATCATGTACATATTATTCTCTAAATCTTACCCAGTTCACTTGATTTCTTCTGAAGCTCCACGGTAAGTATTTTCAATTGATCGTCACTTTTTTCCAATCTTGTAAAATATATTAGTTTACAATGTAAAACATTCTTTTAATCAGAATTCATCTAGTAACTAAAATTGGTGCAATTTAACAATATATCTTGCAAAGATTCACTCATTCAATTATGAAACATTTTTTTGAGTACCTATCATGCCATATGGCATTACACTTCAAAATAAGATATTATTATTAATACATAGTTGTATATTACATCTGCACAAAAACCTTAAAGTTTATGGTGACAATTTACCTCTTAGCTATTGATGATAATCAAATTAAAGCATCCTAGAACTTTGAAAGAGATTGAATATGTAACTATTATTACATTGAATCCTGCCTTAGGAACAATATAAATGTGAGAATTGTGCGATTCACTTACTTTCCCCAGCTTTCTGCTTCCTCATCTAAAAAACTGAGGTAATTGGAATAGATGATATTTAAGGTCACTTACAATTTCAAAATTTGAAATTGCTTAGATAGATCAACCAAGAATATATAAGATGAGCTGAGCTTTTTAGGAAAGCTAGCTTTTCTTCCTCTACCATTCATAAGCAGTAGAGAAAAAACACTGGTCATGACTTCACAGAAAAGCTTGTTCCTCTCTTTCATCCTACCAGACTTAATTAACCCTAATGCTAATGGGACAAAAATAATCACTTAGGCCTCATAACACAGCTTAATAAATACAAATATAAAAAAGTGAAAACAGAGTAAGTTTTTAATTCAAGTTTTAGACAAATTGTTATTTAGATGAAATGCAAATGAATTTTTATAGATACATTCATTAATTCATTAATTTAATAAGAGTACTTGAGTACCTACTCTGATCCAGGCTAGTTACTAATTTTATATATCAGAAAGGTTACAGACCCCAGTAAAACAAACCCACACCCTAGGAAGTTATTTCTATGAAGCTAATAAGAATCCATAGTTTAATTAAATATGTCCTATCACTGCATCAGCACTTATGAGCTTGTCTATATAGATTGACTCTATGACAGAGTATGCATGGGAACTATCCTAGAGAATACCCACTACCTTTTTCCAGGATCCCCGCTTACCTAATATAAATTTTTAAAATGTATTCCCACTTTTTACATTACAAAAGGGACTTGGAGGTCTCCTGGGTGGCTCAGTCGTTAAGCACCTGCCTTCAGTTCAGGTCATGATCTCAGAGTCCCAGGATCGAGCCCCACTTCGGGCTCCCTGCTCTGCAGGGAGTCTGCTTCTCCCTCTCCCTCTGTCCCTTTCCCCACTCAAGCTCACTCTCTCTCTCTCAAATAAATAAATAAAATCTTTTTAAAAAGAGGGAGACTTGGTTACAGATGTTAAGGAAGTCAGTTGACAATGAAGAGAAAATACATTGAATATTGCAAATAAGTTGTTTTTATTCAGCTAAATAAAAAATATTTTTACCTTTGCTGTTCTGTTGTCAATAATTCTTTCAAGTTGCAGATAGAAGTTTTAAGTTCAGTAACCACAAATGAATGAGCAGCTTTAGCTTTATTAAATTCTTCCATTTGAGCTTCTTTTTCTGCAGTGAGCTGATATATTTTTTTTGTTGCTACCTGTAAATCTTCCTCTAAAGCCTTCTGAGTACTCTAAATGAAATAAAGTACAAAACAAATGCTATAATCCAAGGCCCTTAAGAAAAAAAAAAAAAAACCTGAACTTATCTGCTTCTGGAATTTGCTGCCTCTCCCTCCCTCCTGATTCTATCATCCCCCCACACACCCACACCTTGATCAATCTGGAATGCCCATTTAATACTCCTATTTCAATTCACCATTCTCCCAAAGTCAGCCTATAGTCCCAACCTCCCAATGGAGTCTTCCTTGCCCGTAGTGTTCTTTCAATTTTTAGAACTACTGTATCAATTTTTGCCTGAATCACTGTTGGCACTTATAGCACGATCTTGTATTTTTAGTTATTCTTTTGAGTGTTTTTATTCAATGTTTTTAATTAAACTATAAGCATTTTGTAGACCGAGATTTTATCCTCTCTATTTGAAGTTCTGGGCCCTTGTACATAGTACTAGCTTTCAATAAATATCTGTTGATTCATAGTGTGATGCTTATCACACACTAATCAGTTTTTATATCATACCACACTTCTTTGCAAAGACATTTTAATATCTTCTAGTTCTGATGTCAAATGATCCTGCTTCTCATTTGATTCTTTTAAGTTTTCATTCTGTAATTCTAAAAAAGAGAGTTGTGGATTGGTAGTATGTAATAAAAAATACATACCAAGAAAGCAAATTATTTGTTACAATTACTTTTTTTCCTCCATGAGATCCTCTAAAGTGAAGTATAATTATGCAAATATAGATGCACTGATACAGGCCATCATCTACTTTTATTGACTTTTCAAGATTATTATCTCCCAAGCACTCAATGGTGAATATATGAAGATTTTTGGTATTACATTTTTAATAATAGCTAAACATTGAAAACAACCTAAATATTCAACAGGAGATAAATTACAATGGTACATACACACAATGGCATATCATGTAGCCACTATAAATGATGATAGACTTTATTAATTTGGACTATATAGTCACAAAACTCACATAATAAAAAGGGCAAGTTGAAATGGTATTTATATAAATAGTACATGTGAAAGGAAACAATACACACAAAAATATTACAAGTAATTTATCTTCTAATGGTGAAACTATTCTGTATTTCATTTTCATCATTGCCCATTTTGAGTTTCAATTTTCTAAAATATTACACTTGGGGCACCTGGGTGGTGTAGCCGGTTAGGCATCCAACTCTTGATTTTGGCTTAGGTCATGATCTCAGGCTTGTGAGATCAAGCCCGGTGTTGGACTCCAAGCTCAGCAGAGCCTGTTTGAGATTCTCTCTCCTTCTCCCTTTGCCCCTCCTGCTCATTTTCTCTCTCTCCCTCTCTCTTTCTCAAATAAATAAATCTCTAAGTAAATAATTAAAATAAAATACTATATTCATGTGCTGAAATATTATTTAAAAAAGCTTTTGACTCTATAGGTAATGTTTACTAAGTGTTAGGTACTAGTCTGTGTGCTTTATGTGTATGTGTGCATTCACTTTTAAGCCTCATAAAAACAGTAGGACAAAAAAAGAAGTTCATGCTCTCTGCCCTGGATTCAAATTATTCTATGTCCTCTTACTAGTTACCTAAGCTTGGGCATGATACTTAACCAGTCTGTCTCCACTTTTTTCAACTGGAAAAAGAGAATAATGATAGTTATTCATATCTTGAAGGAGTGCTGTTAGGATTAAACAAAATAATGCAACTTAAAATGTTTAACAAAAATGTGTAGCATATAGTCAATAAATGTTAAAGATTATTATGGCAATGATAATGGTGGTGTATACTAGAAATTGGACCTTAAAATTCATGGTATTTACAATGCAACTGGGCAAGCAGACAAATAATCAATGATAAGTGCTGATGGGCACTCACTCGGAAATTCTGGAAATATATAGAGAGGGGGCACCCAAGCCAAAAGGATCAACAGAAGTCAGAGATAAGGGGAGACAGACATAGATAGGGAAAACTCAAGGGAGGCTTCCAGAAACTGTCAGCTCAGTTCAAACATTTGAAAGCCAGGAGGAATTAACAAGAGTAAGTGGGAGTTGTTGGGGAAAAAAGTGTATCATAGACAGGTGAAAGAGCACGTACAAAAACAAAAATGGAAGAGACAAGATGACACATTCTGGGGTCTAAAGGAAATTGATTTCAATAGCATGAAACTTAAAGTATGAGGGAGGAATCAAAGCAGATATGATTGGAAAGATAATAAGGGCAAAATCATAACAGGACTTATATGACTTGCTCAAAGGTTTATAAGGTTTATAAGTCATAAAGACCATGCAAAATGATGAAGGATGTTAGGCAACAAAATTATGTTTCAGGTTTATATTTTTAAAAGTTCCATTCTGAAAATCTGTGTAGAAATGAAAGGGTTAGTGGTCCACCTCTGCTGTCAAATGCTCTACCACTAGAACTATACCCCCAGTGGTCCACCTCTGAAAACAAAATGGGAAAAGCATATCTGGAGAGAAGAAAATGATAACCAAAAACTGTGGTGTCCACTATGATACTATTTCTCATAGTCTGGTAATAAATGTCTCCTCTGAGAAATCATAATCACAAACTAGACCTTAGGCATGTGTGAGAACTGAATGTATGCTGCTTGAATGTTCTAAAAAGCTCCAAGCCAAAACTTAATTTGAAGTGCCTCTAAGTTCACCCAGGATCCCAGAGCTGCTAATGCAAATTTTCTCTGGAAAAATGTACTTCCAATCAAAGTGTTAAAGAAGTTCCACAGATGAAGTTACAAGACCTCACAATCACAAGAGGAAACAAAGCACCATGAGCAAAGTCAGCAGAATAAATGAAAGGTGGACTTGGATCTGCAAAGATTTCAGATGCTAGAATTACTGGTTGTGGATTTTAAAAAAGTATTATATCATTCTTTAAAAACAAAAGAAGGAAGATATCCATAAACTAAATAAAACTTCTAGGAATGACATAATGAGGCTGTGGTAAGGCATTAAAACACTCCCATCAAAGTGGTGTCAGATAAAATCAAATAGGGAGTTGTGTCCTTCATCTCCAACCAGTAGTGAGTGCCCCAACCCCAGCAGCAGCAGTAGAAATTATATGGGGAGTCTGGATGTCTACCTCCATCCAGTAATAATAATAAGGTACTCCTCTCACTCCCCACTGAGGTAGTATCACAGGAGGCCTAGTCAAGAGCAACAAATTCCACCAAACCCACAATAATGAGGGCATCACTACATGGTGTCATTGGGACCACAGAGGGAGACAGAACTCCCAACTCAAACAGTACTGACAAGAACACCATTGTCATTCAGGTATCAACCAAGGCCAACTAGGAAACCTGGCTTTGACCTCCAGCTAGCAGAAACAAGGCAGCAACCCCACTTCCTCAAACAAAGATGTGTAAAAGGAAGCCAGCTAAAACAAAAGAAATAAGATCTAGAGTCTCATTACATCTTACAAAACCATCAGGATTTCAATAACAATATCTCATCATAAGAACCAGGACAATCTCAAACCGAATGAAAAGACCTAATCATAGGACTAGAGAACACTTCCCCTCTCCCAACACATTACTAAAGGCCTATTTAGAGCCTTTCCTTTTACCCACTACATCATGTCCAGCTAGACATGAAAGAAAAAAATTACAAAGAAAAAATTTAAAGAATTACAAAGAAAAAAATTACAAAGAAAAAAATACAAAAGAAAAAATTACAAAGAAAAATGAAACAGCAAAAACACAGTTTGAAGAGACAGAGCAAGAATCAAAACTATGCATGGCAGGTATGCTGGAAATACTACAAATGGAATTTAAAATAACTATGATTAATATCCTTAGGGCTCTAATGGATAAAGGATGGCTGTGCAATAGGAGGACTCTAGTCTGGGCTCATCTCATGCTATAAACACAACTAGATAACTATCACATCATCCTAATATTCCAGAAATTGACCTGAAGAGTGACAGAACAAACTCCACAACTGAAAGGAGAGAAGAGGCCACACTGAAAAAGGTAGGAAGTTTAGAGACATGGTTTAGTGGAGAAAAGGATTACAGGAGCTGGGGAGGGGAAGGAGGCTGAAGAAGCAGAAGAATGAATTAGTGACATAGGAAAAAAAAAATGGAAAATGAAGCTGAACAAAAGACAAAAAGAAGAATTACACAGCACAAGAATAAGAGCACCTCAGTGGCTCACTTTGTTAAGCATCCAACTCTTGGTTTACTTTCATCCTCTAAAGCAGCAGGGGAAGCCTTCAAGAAACAAAAGCCACATAGAGCAACCCAAAGCACCTTACCCTGAGCCTGACCCCTGGCAAGGGTGATGCAACTCCGCCCAGGCAGAGACACCTGAGAATCAGGGCAACAGGCCCCTCCCCCAGAAGACCAGCAGGAACGCCACACTAATACCAAGTTTACAGATCACACAGAACTGAAAAACTCCAGTACAAGGGGAAAATAGTATATAGAATTTGAGGGTTTTTTCTCATGATTCTTTAGTCTTTTAGTTTAAAATTTTTTTTCCTTTCAACTAGTTTATTTTATCAACTCTTTTTAAGTCTTTTTTTAATTTTCATTTTTACATTTATATTTTATAAATATATTCATTTTTGGCTTCTTTCACTGTATTCACTGTACTCAATTTTATTTGTGTGTGTGTGTGTGCGTGTGTGTGTGTGTCTATACACACACACGTTTTTCTCTATTTACAATTTTGGGACTAGTGTCTTCTAACAAACAGACCAAAATGCACCCAGGACCAGGTATATCATCCTGTTCTGTCCACCTGTTAGATTATATTCTTTTTTCCCTTTTTTTTTTTTTTTCTTTTTTGGTTTCTGATCTCTTCTGATTTGTCTGTTGTATATTTCACTGGGGTTGTGGTGGATAGTTTTTATTTTGCTCTCTTGTTCATCAATTCTTCTTTGGACAAAATGACTACAAAGAGAAATTCACAACAACAACAAAAAAGAACCAGAGATAGTACCCTCTGCTATAAGATTTAATCAACATGGATATAAGAAAGATGTTGGACCTAAAATTCAGAATAACAATTATGAAGATACTACCTGGGGTTGAAAAAAGCATAAAAGACACTAGAGAATCCCTTAGTGCAGAAACAAAAATCTAATCATGCCAAAATTAAAAATACTTTAACTGAGATGCAGTCTAAAATGGGTGCTCTAACAGTTAGGCAGAAGAGAGACTCAGTGACATAGAAGATAAAATGATGGAAAGTAAGGAAGCTGAGGAAAAGACAGAAAAACAATGACAGGATCATGAGGGAAGACTTCTAGAAATCAGTGACAGCATAAAGCAAAACAATATTAGAATAATTGGGATCCCAGAGGAAGAGGAAAGAGAAAATGGGACAGAAGATATATGTGAGCAAATCATAGCTGAGAACTTCCCTAATCCAGGGAAGGAAACAGGCATTCAAGTCCAGGAGGCGCAGAGAATCCCCATTGAAATCAATAAAAATAGATCAATACCCCAACATATAATAGTGAAGCTTGCAAATTTGAGAGCTTAAGAGAAAATCCTGAAACCAGCTAGAGACAAGAGGTCCTTAACCTACAAGGGTAGAAACATTAGACTGGCAGAAGACCTATTCACAGAGACCTGGCAGGCCAGAAAGAACTGGCATGATATATTCAGGATACTACTGAGAAAAACACGCAGCCAAGAATACTTTATCCAACAAGGCTGTCAGTCAGAATGGAAGGAGAGATAAAAGGGCTTCCAGGACAAACAGAAACTAAAAGAATTTGTGATCACTAAACCAGCCCTACGAGAAATATTAAAGGGGATTCTCTAAGAGAAGAGAGAGCTCAAAAGTAACATAGACCAGAAAGGAAAAGAAACTATGAGAGACCCTGGACTCTGGGAAACAAACTGAGGGTTACGGAAGGGAGGGGAAAGGGGAGGATGGGGTAGCTAGGTGATGGGTATTAAGGAGGCACATGTTTTGATGAGCACTGGGTGTCATACACAACTAATGAATCATTGAACACTACACGAAAAACTAATGATGTACTATATGTTGGCTAACTGAACATAAATAAATACATAAATATATAAATAAATAAAATAAAAAATTAAAAAGGGCCAAATAAACCTTCAAAGCCAAACAAACAAACAAACAAAAGGAACGGAGACAATATACAGAAACAGTGACTTTACACGTAATACAGTAGCACTAAATTCATATCTTTCAATAGTTACTCTGAATGTAAACGGGCTAAATGCCCCAATCAAAAGACACAGGGTATCAGATTGGATAAAGAAGCAAGACTGATTGATATGCTGTCTGCAAGAGATGCATTTTAGACCCAAAGACACCTCCAGATTTAAAATGAGTGGAAAACCATTTCTCAAGCTAATGGACATCAAAAGAAAGCTTGGGCAGCTATTCTTATATCAGACAAATTAGACTGTAAACCAAAGACTGTAATAAAAGATGAGGAAGGACAATATATCATAATTAAATGGTCTATCCAACAAGAAAATCTAAAAATTGCATTTATTTATGTTCCTAACATGGGAGCAGCCAATTATATAAACCAATTAATAACAAAATTAAAACAACACATTGATAATAATACAATAATAGTAGGGGACTTTAACACAGCATTCACAGCAATGGATAGATCATTTAAGCAGAAGATCAACAGGGAAACAAGAGCTTTGAATGACACACTGGACCAAATGGACTTCACAGAGATATTCAGAGCATTCCATCCTAAAGCAACAGAGTACACATTCTTTTAGAGTTCACATGGAACATTCTCCAGAATATACACACATAGACAATGGAATATTACTCAGCCATCAAAAAGGATGAACCATTACCATTTACATCAACATTGATGGAACTGGAGGGTATTATTCTGAGTGAAATAAGTCAATCAGAGAAAGACAATTATCATATGGTTTCACTCATATGAGGAATATAAGAAACAGTGCAGAGGATCATAAGGGAAGGGAGGGAAAAATGGAATGGGAAGAAATCAGAGGGAGACAAACCATGAGACACTCGTAACTATAAGGAAGAATGAGGGTTGCTGGAGGGGAGGTGGGTGGGAGGATGGGGTAACTGGGTGACAGGCATTAAGGAAGACATGTGATGTGATGAGCATTCGGTGTTTCATGTAACTGACGAATTATTGAACTCTACAAATGAAACTAATGATGTACTATATGTTAGCTAACTGGAGATAATTTTTTTTTAAAAGGGAAAAAAAAAAAGAAAACACAACAGTCCAAAATCTTTGGGACAAAAGCAGTTCTATGAGGGAAGTTTACAGCAGTACAGGCCAACCTCAAGAAAGAAAAAAAAAAAAAGCAGGGCAGTTCAGTCAGTCGAGTGTCTAGCTCTTGGTTTCAGCTCAAGTCATGATCTCAGGGTCATGAGACTGAGCCCAGCATTGGGCTCCACGCTCAGCACGGAGTCTGCTTGGGATTCTCTTTTTCCCTCTTCCTTGCATCTACCCCCACCTGCACTCTCTCTTTCTAAAACAAATAAGTCTTAAAAAGAAAAATCTCAAGTAAACAACCTAGCCTAACACCTAAAATAGTTAGAAAGTACAAAGCCTACATTTGAAAAGATATGAAATTGACAAACTTTTAGCAAGACTCCTCAAGGAAGAAAGGACTCAAAAAAAAAAAAAAAAGGACTCAATAAAATCAGAAATGAAAGAACAGAAATAACAACCAAAACCATGAAATACAATAGATCATAAGAGAAGATTATGAAAAATTACATGCCAACAAATTGGACAACCTAAAATATACAGATAAATTCTTAAAAAAAAAAGAATCTTCACAAACTTAATCAGGAAGAAACAGAAATTTTGAACATACTGAATATTAGCAATGAAATTGAATCAGCAATCAAAAAACTCCCAACAAACAAAAGTCCAGGACCAGATGGCTTCACAGGTGAATCTACTAACATTCAGAGACCAGTTAATACCTATTCTTCTCAAACCATTCCAAAAAAATAGAAAAGGAAAACTTCCAAATTCCTTCTGAGGCGAGCATTACCCTGATACTAAAACCTGATAAAGACGCCACAAAAAGAGATAGCTGCAGGCCAATATCTCTGATGAACATAGATGCAAAAATACTCAACAAAATATTAGCAAACCAAATGCAACAATACATTTAAAAAATCATTCACCATGATCAAATGGGATTTCTTGTTATGCAAGGGTGGTTCAATATTCACAAATCAATCAACGTGATTACATCACATCAATAAGAGAAAGGATAGAAACGATATGATCACCTCAGTAGATGCAGAAAAAGCATTTGACAAAGTACAGCAGCCATTTATGATAAAAACCCTCAACAAAGTAGGTTTAGAGGGAACATACGTCAAGATCATAAAGGCCATATATGAAAAACCCACAGCTAACATCATACTCAAGGGTGAAAACCTGAAAGCTTTTCTTCTAAGATCAGAAACAAGAATGTCCACTCACCACTTTCATTCAACATAGTACTAGAAGCCCTAGCCACAGCCAGTAGACAAAAAATAAAAAGCATCCAAATTGGTCAGAAAGAAGTGAAACTTTCACTATTTGCAGATGATGTGATACTATAGATAGAAAACCCTGAAGACTCCACCAAAAAACTACTAGAATGGATAAATTAATTCGGTAAGGTCACAGGATACAAAATATACAGAAATCTGTTGCATTTCCATACACTAATAATAAAGTAGCAGAAAGAGAAATTAAGAAAGCAAACCCATTTACAATTGCACCAAAAAGAATAAAATACCAAAGAATAAATTTAACCAAGGAGGTGAAAGACCTGTACTTCTGAAAAACTATAAGACATTGATGAAAGAAATTGAAGAGGATACAAATAAAAGACATTCCACGCTCCTGCACTAGAAGAATTAATATTGTTAAAATACCCATACTACCCAAAGCAATCTACATATTCAATGTAATCCCTATCAAAATACCAATAGTATTTTTAACAGAACTAGAAAAAATCATTCTAAAATTTGAATGAAACCCCAAAAGACCCTGAATAGCCAAAGCAATCTTGAAAAACAACAACAAAGCTGGAGGTATCAAAATCCCAGATCTCAAGATACACTACAAAACTGTAGTAAACAAAATAGCATGGTCCTGGCACAAAAACAGACACATGGATCAATGGAACATAATAGAGAGTCCAGAAATAAATCCACACATACATGATCAATTAATCTACAACAAAGGAGTCAAGAATATATAATGGGAAAAACACAGTCTCTTCAATAAATGGTGCTGGGATAACTGAACAGCAACATTTAAAAGAATCAAATTGGACCACTTTCTTACATCATACACAAAAACAAACTCAAAATGGATTAAAGACCTAAATGTGAGACTTGAAACCATAAAATTCCTAAGTGAAAACATAGGCAGTAACCTCTTGTGCATTGTCCTCAGCAACTTATTTTTTTAATTTTTTAATTATTTTTATTTTATTTTTTTAAATTAGTTTCAGAGGCAGAATTTAGCGATTCATCAGTTGCATATAACACCCAGTGCTCATTACATCAAGTGACCTCCTTAATGCCCATCCCTTCCCCCAACCCACCCCTCCCCTTCAGCAACCCTTAGTTTGTTTACTAGAATTCAGCGTCTTATGGTTTGCCTCCCTCTCAATTTTCATCTTATTTTTCCTTCCCTTCCCCTATGTTCATCTGTTTTATTTCTTAAATTCCACATATGAGTGAAATCATATGGTATTTGTCTCTCTCTGACTGACTTATTTCACTTAGCATAATACCGTCTAGTTTCATCCACATCATCTCAGCAACATATTTATGCATACATCTCCTTAGGCAAGGGAAGCAAAAGCAAAAATAAACTATTGGGACTGCACCAAAATAAAAAGCTTTTGCACACCAAAGGAAACCATCAATAAAACAAAAAGACAACCTACTGAATGGGAGAAGATATCTGCCAATGACATGTCCAGTAAGGGGTTAATATCCAAAATATACAAAGACCTTAAATAGCTCAACACCAAAAAAAATAAACAATCCAATTTAAAAATGAGCAGAGGACCTGGGGCACCAGTTGAGCATCTGACCATTAGTTTCAGCCCAGGTCATGATTTCAGGATCCTGAGATTGAGCTCCAAGTTGGGCTCAGCGCTCAGTGTGGAGTCTGCTTAAGATTCTCTCCCTCTCTCTCCTCCTCTGCTCCTCCTCTCTCCACTCATTCTCTCTCATTAATTTAATTAACTAATTAAAATCTCTTTTTAAAAATGAGCACAGGACCTGAATAGACATTTTTCCAAAAAAGACCTACAGATGACCGACAGACACATGAAAAGATGCTCAACAACACTAATCATCAGGGAAATGTAAATCAAACCACAATAAGGTATCACTTCACACCTGTCAGAGAATGGCTAGAATCAAAAACACAACAAATAACAAGTGTTGGCAAGGATGCAGAGAAAAGGGAACCCTCGTGCACTGTTGCTGAGAATGTAAATTGGTGCAACCGCTATGGAAAACAGTATAAATATTCCAACAAAAATTAAAGATAGCATTACCATAAAATCCAGCAATTCCACTTCTGGATATATACCCGAAGAAAACAAAAACACTAATTCAAAAAGATATATGCACCCCAATGTTTATTGCGACATTGTTTACAACAGCCAAGATACGGAATTATCCAAGTGACCATCAGTAGATGAATGGATAAAGAGGACATATTACTCAGCCATATAAACAAGAACGAGATCTTGCCATGTGTGACAACATGGATGGACCTAGAAGGTATTACGCTGAATGAAATAAAGTCAGACAAAGAAAGACAAATACCATATGATTTCACATATATGTGGAATCCAAAAGGCAAAACAAACAAAAGAACAGACTGTTAAATACAGATAACAAACTCAATGGTTGCCAGAGTGGAGGTGGGTGAAGGGAGGTGGGTGAAATAAATAAAGGGGATTAAGAAGTACAAACTTCCAATTATAAAATAAGTAAGTCATGGAGATGAAAAGAATAGCATAGAAAATATAGTCATATTGTAGTAACTGTTTGGTGACTATACTTATGCTGAGCACTGAGTAATGTATAGAATTATTGAATCATTATATTGTATATCTAAAATATAATACTGTATGTTAATTATACTTTAATAAAAAATAAAAATAGAAACATACAGTTTTTACAGAAAGACAGAATTTAACCAGAGCATTGGAATTTGAAAAAATAATAAAATGGCTATTTTAAAAGGAAAAAAATATGATAAATCCAAAGTTAAGAATTTTGTAGATGGGTTTAAAAGCAAATTAGACACAGTGGAAGGCAGGATTAGGAAACAGGTCGATAGATCTCCAAAATGAAACAGAGAAATAAATAAATAAAAGATACACATGGGACACACAAAAAAATAACTTCAGTGAATACATTTCAGTGCTTATGAGTCTGCAGAATCACACAGAATTACTTATTGCCAGTAAATTATTTCCAGTTTTATATGATAAGATTAAATATACATTCATCCTAACAACTATCTGACTACTTTGTACATAGCAATATGCTGGGCACTGAGTTACACAGATATTTAATGAGACACAGTCCCTGCCTGCAAGACACCCATAATCACAGATTACTAATGGTTAAGCCATTCTTAAGGATAAGGAGCTTACTGGAATTCAGGCAAAATATTGGGGGGGGGCGGGGTAAGAGGCTCCTTTTGGGCAGAGGAAGTAGCCAAAAGTATGATGGTGACATAGGAGAATGTAAAACATACGGGAAGTTAACTTCATGATATCTAGAGTATAGGATATAGTAATAATAGTAAGATAAAATGAGCAGGCACAGTTTCACAGGAACTAAATAATTATTTGCCATGTGAAAAACAGAATGTTTTTAAGAGAAAAGTGACAAATATCACAAAATCCATATGATGTTCTGAAAGGTGCACAGTGTTTCGCAAGTGTATTATGCCTTACAAGTGCCTTAAACAAGTTTGAAAAATATTCAATATGATAGTCTAAACATAACATAATATTCAAGATTCTTCATAATCTGATCCAATCATTCTTTGTTCCAGTCTCATCCACCGAGTTCCCTAACAAAGACACACCAATCAGAGTTTCAAAAATACCCTAACTTTGACAGTTCTAGGACTTGCACAAGGTATTTCTTCTGCCTACGTTCTCCCTTCCAATTCACTGTCTAGTAAAACTTTAATCATCAAAGGTTTAGTTCAACAAGCTATTTTCCCTAATGCCTTTCCAAATGTCTTGCTCCAGGAATATTCCCTCTATAGTGTTCCCAGTGTATTCAGTCATTCATGAAATACTTATTGAGTGTCCTGTGTGCCAGGCACCGTTCTAGGCACTTGGAATGCATCAATAAACAAAAGAAAAAAGATCCCTGTTTTCTTGGAGCATTTTGTTGAAACTCTGAAGGAGGGGAGAGTATGGAGAAGTAAAAAGAAGAGCACATGTACAATGAAAAAGCTCCCTAAATGACTCTCCTCCTCCAACTGATCCAAACCAGGTTGGGAATTACAGCACTGGAAAGCATTACAACAAAATTATAATGAAAGCGAAAATTTAAAATATAATAAGAGTAATACATAATACATTGTTATATTTTCTTATGTAAATTCTTACTTGTCTTTTCCTCTAATTGATTAATTTTATCTCTGGATTCCTCTAGCAGAAATATTAAGTCTTTCATTTTATTTTCCTTCTCAGTATTTTGGAGCAATAGCAGTGATACCTAAAATGAAATATTTAAGTAATACATTAGAGATATGAAAAATTACATATGACACCTTAGCATTTACCACCACCTATGATTATTTTATGTACTTGTTTATATGCTTTTCAGCTGGTTGTGCCAGCTGGTTGTGCCAGGGCATCTAGTACATGCTTGCACAATGTTCATTCATTTAATAAATGTTTAAACTAATATGATCTACCCAGTATTATAATGTTCATTTTAAGTTAGAACTTAGAAGATATATAATAAAATCTATTGTTTCATTTATTCCATAAACATTATGGAGCACCTACTATGTTTCACAAACCATAATAAGCATTGAGTACCTGGAGATGAGGGAACTTAAACTCAGAGCTTAGGGAACTTTCCAGAAAACTAGGTGAGAAGCAGTGGCTGCCTGAGCTGCGCCCAGCAATGCGCTCCTTCCCTTCCCCTGACACTGACCTCAACACACTCACTGGCTGTAGAAAATGGTAAAAGAAACCACTTACTATGATGCTTTGGGGGTCAAACCCAATGCCACCCAAGAAGAACTGTAAAAGACTTACAGAAAACTGGCCTTGAAGTACCACTCTGATAAGAATCTAAATGAAGGAGAAAAGTTTAAACAGATTTCTCAAGCTTATGAAGTGCTCTCTGATGCAAAGAAGAGGGAATTATATGACAAAGGAGGAGAACACACAATTAAAGAAGGTGGAGCTGGTGGTGGTTTTGGCTCCCCCACAGACATCTTTGATATGTTTTTTAGAGGAGGAGGAAGGATGCGGAGAGAAAGAAGAGGTAAAAATATTGTGCATCAGCTCTCAGTAATCTTAGAAGATTTATATAATGGTGCAACAAGAAAACTAGCTCTGCAAAAGAATGTGAGTTGCAACAAATGTAAAGGCTGAGGTGGTAAGAAAAGAGCAGAATGTTGTCCCAGTTGTGGAGGTACTGGAAAGCAAATAAGAATTCATCACATAGGACCTGGAATGGTTCAGCAAATTCAATCTGTGTGCATGGAGTGCCAGGGCCAGGGGGAACAGATCAGTCCTAAAGATAGATGTGAAAAGTTGCAATGGAAGAAAGATAGTTCGAGAGAAGATTCTAGAACTTCATATTGACAAAGGTATGAAAGATGGCCAGAAGATAACATTCCATGGGTGAAGGAGACCAAGAACCAGGACTGGAAACAGGAGGTATATTACCATTGTTCTAGGTCGGAAGGGCCATGCTGCTTTTATTCAGCGAAGAGAAGACCTTTTCATGTGTATGGACATATAGCTGGTTGAAGCACCGTGCAGCTTTCAATAGCCGATATCCATTTTTGATAACCGAACCATCATCATCACTGCTCTTCCAGGTCAGACTGTCAAGCATGGAGATGTCAGTGTGCTAAATGAAGGCATGCCCATTTATCGTAGACCATATGAGAAGGGTTGCCTAATCATCAAATTTAAGGTAAACTTTCCTGAGAATGGCTTTCTCTCTCCTGATAAACTCTCTTTGCTGGAAAAACTCCCACCCAAGAGGAAGTAGAAGAGACTGATGAAACAGACCAGGTAGAACTGGTGGACTTTGATCCAAATCAGGAAAGACCGTACCATTACAATGGGGACGCATGTGAGGATGATGAACATCACCACAGGGGTGGTGTTCAATGTCAGACCTCTTAATGGGGCCAGTGGATAACACTGCTGCCATTTTTATATGCGGTAGTGAATGAGTAAAGGACTATAATCATAGCTATTTGCTATTGTTTTTGTTTTAATATTCAACTACAGTAGTGTTTTAGAAGTTAAACGAAGAATAAACTCAAATATAAAAACTCTGACTTTGCCCTGTATATGATGACTTCAGTGTGCAAGATAAGTTTAAAATTGTAAAAACTACTATTAAAAAATGTTTTCGCTAGCTTTTGTTAGGCCATACCTTGTAACAGATTTCAGCTCTCTGTATATGAAATAGCTCAAATCGAAATGTTAGGTGTGTGTATTGACTTCAGTATATGACCCTTAATTAAGTTATGAAGTTAAAATTTGTATTTAAAAGGCAATCAGACAAAGAACTTAATTTGTAGAGAAGTGTTGGTCTGTAGTTAAGTGGGATTCAACATGATGCCTCTGCATTTATTCTATTGTCTCAACTGTTACTTGAAGACAGCTTGCACTTGTAGAACTGCATTTCCTTCTGCTGTACCATCTTTTTTTTTTTAAATACACGTATCAGTCCTGGTTACACTTTTTTCCTCCTCTTTGGAGCATGAAAAGCTCCAGAGTAGTGACTTCGGGAGCAGGATAACTTAGAGTGAAGAGATATTTATGTGGAGAAGTTAATTTGCATGTATGAGATAGGAAGGTGTTTTTTAAGGTATGTTACAGGCGTACTTTAAACCATTTAACTTATGTCCTGAAGTAACCGTAATTTAATGTTGTAGTATAGCAAATTATGATGAACAGTTTTAATTTTATGTTTAAGTCATGTTCGCAAGCTTTAATCTGGATATCAGAATTAAACAATTCTTGAAATGTATGAATGTCTCCTTAATATACTGACTACAAAGCATAAAAAAAACCTTAGAGCCTAGACCAGGAGACAAACAACTATACTTGAATATTTTTAGTAATCGGACAAAAATATTATATGAATCAGGAAAAAAAACACCTAACTCCGTCTTGGGATGTAATCAAAAATTAATCATTCTCAGAGTACTGAATTGAATCTTGATAGACAAGTAGAAATTAATCAGGCAAACAGAAAAATGAACATTCTAACTCGTACAAGAACACAAAGGATCAAGAGATCATGCTGCATTTAGAGAAGTGAAAATATTCAGATGACTAGAATATAGAATCCGTGTGAAGAAAAAGGTAAGGTAAACTTAAAGACAAGCTGAAGACCTGCATATTCAAGATGGCAGAAAGACCTCACTGCCCTATTTTCATCAGCCCAGGGACCCAGAACTCAACAAGGTTTTTATTTTTAGCACTTCCCTCTGTTTTTGTGTTCTTTATAATATGCGCAATTTTAACTTTTAAAAAGGCCTTCTTCTTTGGGCACCTGGGTGACTCAGTCGTTAAGCGCCTGCCTTTGGCTCAGGTCATGATCCCAAAGTACTGGGTTTGATCCCCACATCAGGCTCCCTGCTCAGCGGGAAGCCTGCTTCTCCCTCTCCTCCTCCCCCCTGCTTGTGTTCCCTCTCTCGCTGTCTCTCTCTGTGTCAAATAAATAAATAAAATCTTTTTAAAAATAAATAAATAAAATTAAAAGGCCTTCTTTTTTCAGAAATCTAGTTTAAAATTTCAACTAAAGAAAACTGTTAACTCTTTCAAAAGATCCAAGCATAACATATAAATTTAACCAGAACTTAAAACTCTAAGTATCTTCTCTGTACTTTCAATTCACTTTTTAAGTAGACACACTCGTTATCTATCATTACAAAGTATCTTGTGGCAAATCGCAGAAGAAAAACTCCAAAAAAATAGGGGGGAAATAGAAGAGGATTCCTTTCTAGAAATCATTTTCCATTTGGGAAGCATTCGACTTGAAACTGATAAAGTTGCCATAGTAATAACCTGAAATTAACATTCTTGTGAATATCAAAGAACATAGACTCATTATTTTCATGTTTTCCACTATATGACAATAGAAAGAAGCAAAAAAATAGTTTAGTTCCCCATCCTTGGTGTCATGAATAGTAACAGCATTTCAAAATAAACTGCAAAATGTGGATTAAGTGGTCAATGATCATCATCTTTACATTTTATAAGGTTTTTATCTGAACAAAATTTCTTAAAAAATATTTTTGCAACAATGTCTTATTACCCACTAATATAAATATTGTAGAAAATTCATCGATTTTTTTTAAAGGGCTGGCATTCAGTGCATGCATGTTTAAATCAATGAAAATTAATTCTGCTAGATCAAAAGGCTAAATATTTGGATATGTAGAATACTAAAATTCTCTTATAGAAATTTATCATGCAGTCAGCAGACACAGCTCTCTTTTGACATTTTAAGTATTTTATGAATTAGCAAGTACAAAAAATACAGAGTTGATCTTTAAAAAATACCTGCTTTTCCTTGTCATTTACTTCCTTCTTGTATTCCTCTTCAAGGCGCTGGATTTTTTCACAGTCTTCCTTTACTTTAAAAATAAAGCAAATATACTTTAATATCTTAACATAATTATATAACAACAAAATGTAAACCTTCCGATATTTTATTTCACCTCCTTATTTATCTAGATACTAAACCTCAAACGTTTCTAACAAGCCTATTTTCTTGCTACTAACTTTGTTTAGTAAAATAGTAAATTTAAAAAATACCAAAGTATAACAATAAAATTCTATAATTTTTACAACAGTATATATGTAAGAGCTTATTCTTTATTTTTTATTGGTGTGTTAAACACTAATCTGAAATAACAGATTTTAAATATATATACAGTTGACCCTTGAACATCATTAGGGGTGCTAACCCCTACACAGTTGAAAATTCATGTATAACTTCTGACTCCCCAAAAACTAAACTAATAGCCTACTGTTAACCAGAAGACTTACCTGTAACATAAAGTTGTTTAACACACATTTTGAATGTCATATGTATTATAAGCTGTATTCTTACAAAAAACTAAGTTTAAAAAAAGAATTAAGAAAATCATAAGGAAAATACATTTACAGTACTGTGCTGTATTTATTGAAAAAACATCCAAATATAAGCAGACCTGCACTGTTCAAACTCATGTCATTCAACTGTCAATTTGTTATTTTAACATGAAACTTTACCAAAAAAATGTAAAAATAAGACCAAATCACACTTCTAAAAATATCAAGTACAAATCACAGTAAGTTTGATCTCAGGGAAAATGCAGCTTTGAAGCCAAAAAGGTATTTTTAACATATACC
Source organism: Ursus americanus (assembly GCF_024610735.1). Lineage (NCBI taxonomy): Eukaryota > Metazoa > Chordata > Mammalia > Carnivora > Ursidae > Ursus > Ursus americanus. The sequence continues at coordinate 62,347,171 of NC_142138.1, read as the reverse complement.
AATTCCCTTCCACATTCCACAAGATTTTGAGGGGCTTACAAAACCACAAAGAATACAAAATTTAAAAGAGTTGGGGCATCAAACTGAAGCTGCGAAAACAGGACAAGAATCTAATAAAAATACAAACATCAGTAACTCTACTGATATGAATTATCACTAGATATTTATATGAAATATGATATAAATATCATGTGATATTTATATGAAATATTAATATGAAAATTAAATAGGATCCATACATTTAAAATGCATTTCCAATCTGGAATTCTCAGCTTGCACACGAAGTTCCTCAAAAGCTATTATCATTTTCTGAAACATAAAGTTTAACTTTTAAGAATCATACTTACATTTTCTAAATAGGTTCTTCCAACTATGAAAATATTAATAAATTTGTCTCATGATCATTAGATTTAAAACCACTTGACTTTGAATAATGAAATCCCTATAACTTGTAATAAATAATTTACTAAAAACCCATTACGAGTGTCTATTATACTGGCTTCCCAGATGCTTACGGGCACTGAGACATGTTATGTAATACCAAAGAGCGGCAAAGTGATTGTTGGTACTCTAGTCATTAACTTAATAGCTCATATCAAAATCTATGATCTTATTTTATTTTTTTGCTTATTTAATTTCTGTCTTCCCCCACTAAATGTAATCTCTCTGAGGTCCCTCCCCAGTAGGGTCCAAATTACACTTCCATCATCTGGCAGCATGAGTTCATTCAGGATTCAACAAATCTTGATTTGCAAAATTGCATGAACTCATTTATTTGTTCAAATAAATAGTTAGTGCTTATCAATTATGTGCCAACCACTGTTCTAGGCACTTGAGATATAAGACAAAGTCCTTACCCTACTGGAACTAACTTATATTCCAGTGTAAGAAAGAATATTTACACATACACATGTATATCAAATAAATGTCATGCAGTTTTAAGTGCTCTTCAGAGAAGTTAAATGAGGTGAGGAGAGAGAAAATAATTGAATGGAAAGGTATTTTAGGTAAAGTAGTAAGGGGGATTTAAAAAGAAAAAAGGAGAATGAAGCTTATGAATTTGCATAAAATCTTGGACACAAAAGTGCTAGACAGAACAAAGTCAAAGAACCAAGATCAGAATAGCTTAGCAAGTTTCAGACACATAAAAAAAGAACAAGTATAGCAGAGGAGCAAAATGGAAAACAAAGGGGATGGGATAAGAAATGTAAGCAGGAACCAGACACAGATTAATAGCATTTTGTATGTTTTTCAAATTAATGGGTATGTGTCATAATATGCTAGTATCTGACACAGAGTTAATATTTGATGAATTAAATGTTGTCACTAATACATAAAGTTCAAAAGCTACTAAATAACAAAACATTAACACTCCTAGTATAGAATATTAAGAATTTTATTGGATATAAACAGAGGTCAACAAATAATAATCCCTTTATCAAGAAGAGTGATCACTCTGCTTTGCTTAGAAATGCCTCTTAAACACAACTGATGGATTGTTGAACACTTACATCTGAAACTATGATGTACTATATGTTGACTAGTTGAATTTTAATTAAAAAGAAAGAAATGCCTGCTTAAAATATTTAACTTTTTACTAACACTTACCTCAATGTTATTATTTAGATCCACATATACTTGCCTAGTTTCTTCTCGTTCATATTCATCTAATAATATAAAATATTTCAGAATTAAATTTTAAAATGATTATAATGCCAACAAAGTAATACTCAAAATGCCTCAGGAAAACATAAAAATATTTAAAATTCTGTGTTAGTGTATTGGTATATCCTGAGGCTCTTTTTTTTTTTTTTAAGATTTTATTTATTTATTTGACAGAGAGAGACAGCCAGCGAGAGAGGGAACACAAGCTGGGGGAGTGGGAGAGGAAGAAGCAGGCTCCCAGCGGAGCAGGGAGCCCAATGCGGGGCTCGATCCCAGGACCCTGGGATCAGGCCCTGAGCCAAAGGCAGATGCTTAACGACTGAGCCACCCAGGCGCCCCTATCCTGAGTCTCTTAAAGTAGCATCAAATGTATGGAATTGTTGGAAGTACCGTGCTGTACATCTGAAACTAACATAACATTATATGTCAACTATACTTCAACAATAAATTTTTAAAATAAGCTACTTCATAGTAGTTTCACAGTAAGACACAGTGAGCCATGATTGTACTTCAACCTCAAAAGCTCTAATATTTTTTTTTACAGAATTACTACCCATGAATGTATTCTAACTTTGTATAATATATTTATAGTTTTAGCCTTTACAATGAGTAGGGATTTAACAATTATCCTATCAAGTATTTTTTCCTTTGTATATTTACGATTCATAGGGTACACATGAAAAGCAAAGTCCACTCTTCCGATCTCTTGCTCTACCTCTGAGGAAGCAGAAAGGAAGATAAACCTCAAGACGCAAAGAACAAGGTTAAGAATAGGTGTGGCCCAGAGAGAAAACCCCTATAAATCCTCTACAACATTTTTATTTTTCAGGTTTTTAACCTGAGCAATGATTCCCTCTAGCTATAATCTATACAGTAGATTCCCTCTATTCTATGCTAGAATTAAGGTACAAGACAATAATAGACAATGTGGTTGTTCCTTTATCACTCCCCTAAAAGAGGCCAGCATCACATAATGCAAGTTAAATTTACTTTTTTTTTTTTTTTTTAAGTAGACTCTTCGCCCAACACAGAGCCCAAGAGATCAAGAACCGAGCTGAAATCAAGACTTTGGATGCTTAGCCAACTGAGCCACCCAGGCACCCCAAAGCACATTAAATTTAAAGAGGATATCAGTCCTACATTCTCAATAACAAGCTGTAAACAAGAACACAGCAGCTATGATAGACTCAACTGTCAATGAGAAGCCAAATAACCAAAAAGAAGGTATATGAACTAACTTCAGAAGAATACAAGTATCTAAACGTTTCAAAAATAATGGTGAGCACACTGAACTTACAGCATATGAAACAGGAACTGAATCATTTTTATCTGAGTATTAAAGGGCTGGAAAATCTACGGAAATAAAGGCAGAACATATCAGCATCTGAACAGAAAGACAGTTCATACTACTCCTTCTATTCCGTTTCATTCATTACCTAACACTTTGCAACACATCTTCTCTATTCCTCAGAAACTATTTGTGCCAAAGAACAGCATTCTATTGCCAACATCTCCAATCTTCCCATTACCAATAGCATCAGTACTTTCAAAATACCCTCTAGCCATTCTTCTAATAGGAAGGTCCTAGAAATTGAGTAAATTAAGTAAAACTACAGAAAAGAAAATAAATGGGTATAGATGTACTTTACAGTTGTCAGATGCAAGGTCCTACAGGTAGCACAAAGGGACTCTGGTAGCTGAGTGTTCCGATGTGGTGATGTGCAGTATTGTAAAAATATAAGCATACATTTTTCGTTTTTCTTCCTGTTATTTATCTATCATTGACCTATCTATCTACCTATCTCCCCACCCCCTACCTCACTACATTGTCCCTACTGCCTTCCCTCCCTCTCCCCTCTCCCCTCCTCCCTCCCTCTCTCCCTCCCTCCCTCCCTCCCTTCCTCTCACTTATTTTGCCCCAGTCCAGGCAACTAGATCTTTAAGCACTTGCTGCCTTAAAGAAGAGATGATTCGACCAAAAGCAAAGAAAAAAAATCTTTGGGTTTCAAAAGACCAGTGTTGGGGATTAGGGGAAGGATTCAGAACATAAACTAGATTTTTAAAATATATGAGGCAGAACAACAAAGGTTCTTAACCTCTACACCAAAGAAATATTTACTAATTTGTGGGAAGAAGCCTTTAAAAGGGGAAGCTAAGGTGCCTGGGGAGTGGTGCAGTAAGTTAAGCGTCCAACTCTTGGTTTCAGCTCCAGTCACAATTTCAGGGTACTGGAATTGAGCCCCGAGTTGGCCTCTGTGCTCAGAGCAGAGTCTGCTTGAGATTCTCTCTCCCTCTGCCCCTCCCACTCATGCTCTCTCTCTCTCTCTCAAATAAATAAATAAATCTTTTTAAAAAATAAAAAATAAAAGGGGAAGCGAAGAGAGCTTATTAGGTTCTGGCAGATACTTAAGAAGAGGTTCTGGAGCCCTCTACCCTCACCAGAATAAGCCTCAGGGTTGAGGACCACAAAAACCCCAGATAGTTTGGGCAAACCAAGAGCAGGATAAGACTGTGCTGCTTTGTTTTTTGGGGTTTGTTTTTTGGGGGTTTTTTGATGTTTTTTTGTTTTTGTCTTCAGTAGGGCTCAGGAAGATGACAAAGCCTGAGAAGAAATGGCTGTGAAATACATCTAGACAGATAGGGCCTTAGTTTGCTTCCCTTGTCCCAATACTCTGTGCAGCCAAGCATGGTGTGATAAAGCACAGAAAACCAGCAGACTTGAATGGGCCCCAAGAACAGAAATGAGGGATGACTCAGCGGCAACCTAAGTACATCAGTTACCAAATATTAATTGAAAAAATGGAAACCTCAATGGATGGATGACTGAAAAACAAATGTCCTTCTCTACCACATGGTATTATATGGGAACCCCCAAATTTAGATACAACCCCAGAAGAAGGGGGAAAATTCCCAAATTTACTAAGATTATGTTTCTTCTATGTCAGAAGCATCAGGATTTAAGATATTAAAAGTTAAGATTTTTTTCTATTTTAAGATGTAAAAGTGGATGCTTCAGTTTGTTGACTAAAATTACTCAGAATCATATTTTCTCCAAAATTTATCAGAAAACCAGGCAGAAGGGGCAAAGTTACACAAGGTGAAAAATTTAGAAACTGTTCAGTGACCCGCCGTGCAACCATAAATATGAAACGAGGATTCAACCACTAAACCAGGGGAGGTAAATCAGGACTAAAGTCAGTTTATCACCTTGTTTGTTCATTTAGTCTTGATAGTACTTGCCTTTTTCAATGATATATGGCAAGAAAACCTATATGAGGCCTATGAAAAAATATTGTCAAACAAAGGAAAGGGAACAACATGAGAGATGTTAAAAGGAATAACATAGCTCTGAAAATGAACTGTATCTAGAGAATCCAGATGAAAATTTCAGAAAACTATCCAGTATTCTCAATAGAACAAAGAAAATACAGTCAATGAAAGAGGAAGATACAGTGATAAAGAACAGGCCACAAAAGAAATGAAAGAAATGGGATAAATTAAATAGAAAAATAAATGAGGAGGAAAGGGACAATGGATTAGCTAATTAGACTACAAGGGAATTACAGCTTAGAGGAAGGACAGGACCAAACTGATACTTCAAAAGTCAAATTGGAAACATAGGAAACAAACTAAAAGAAGGGGGGAACAAATATTAAAACAGAGAAAAGAAGAACTGAGGACCAACTTACAAATAATAAGTATTGCCCAAACAAAAATCAGACAGTGGCCAAAGATATCATAAAGCTTTCCTGGGCTAAAGAAAGACTGGTATACATAGATTGAAATGGCTGTTTGGACAAAATTGTGATTATAAGGATCAAGAACACACACACAGATCTGGGTATAGATATATGGAACTGTGATTATCCCCACTGCACAGATGAGGAAAGTGTGACACAGACAATTATGTTATTTGCCAGGATCCCAAAGTTAGTACATAGTTGTACATGACTAAAACACAAGTGTACCTGATTAAACCTAGTACAGATAAATGCAAAGAATGTTATTTGGATCAAAAAACCTAAATGCACAGGCAAAGAATGAAATAAAAAAAATTTAATGGTTTTAATTAATGGCCTATAACACATTGTGACTGTCAAATAAGCTGACCTTTGAGTTCATTAAAGTTCATTAAAGACATGTACAATTAGACAATGAATAGTCCCTTATACAGACTAAGTTACACAGTAGATTACCTTATACAGATCTGGACTCCATAACAAAGATGTTCAACAGATCAACCAAAATAACAAAAGTACTGAAGAATCTTGAAATGTCTAGGCTAAAAAAGACAAGATTCAAAAAGGACAAGAAGCCAGCTTTAAAGATCTAAAGAGATAGCACATAAAAAATGAATTAGACTTTTTCCATTTGCTCTAAGGAGAATTATAGTAAAAAGAGAGAAACCATGTACAGATTTCAGCTCAAAAAAAAAAAATAAGAGCTGTCCTTAAATGACAATCTTGAGGTTAGTGAGTTTCCATCACTGAATATATTCAAACATAAAAAAGACTACCACTTGGTTAGACATGCTATAAAGGAAAGTAAGTCAATGGAAATGTAAGTAGACTACAAAAGCTTTAAAGTCCTTCCCAACACCAACTAATTTAGGTTACAAAGGCTACAAAAAAAGTCTATGAAGTACTTTAAATGGCAGTCTAAAGAATTCAGAATCATTCTATATTGTGTGCAACAGACAGCCTTAAAGGGCTTTTTTTAAAACAATCACAAAAAAAATAAACTAAAGGGTTTTTTTAAAGGTACATCTAAGAACAGATTTATTCTTTTTTAATTCATTAATTTATTGCCTACTATCTTCAAAGACACTATCTAAAATGTTGACAACCCTGAATCAAGTTATGATCCCTTGCGTGTAAGCTTGCAGTGAGATGTCTAGCATGCAGTAGGCACTCAATAAATATTTGTTGAAGGAATTCATAAATATATGGTAAAGGTATACTAAGGGTCCTAAGTGAAAGAAGAGGTGTATCTAAATCAGACTGAAAAATTAGGGAATATTTCCCGAGTGGTAATATTTATTCTGAATTTTGAAGGACAAATATGAGTAATGATGAATGAAAGAGGATCAGCCAATAAAAAAAAAATCCATGCAAAAGCTCAGAAGCATAATCTGTTTAGGAAATAACAGTTCTCCATGAGCCTGTGTGTATGGGGCATGTGGGGGAACATTTGCCAAGGTGGAGGGAAGTGGCAAATACCATGCTATCCATAAAATTATGGAAAGCCACTGAAGGAATTAGACACTAACATGATTTGATCTATATTTTAGAAAAGCATCAAGGCCTCTGTTTTCTGGTAATGGCTAAGTAATTCAGACCAACCATCCTGCTGCAGACAATTAAAAATCCGGAGGATTTTTTTTTTTAACTCTTAAAAGAATCAAAGATCTGAAAAGATAATGATGAATCATCAGTCCAAGAATAGAATGAGGGTTACAATTCAAAAACACTAAGCCAACTTGCAGTGCGAGTCAAGACGAAGTAATCACACTATAGCCTTTCTCTCCCACTGCTTACAACTAAAACCTCCGAATGAAATACATAAAGCAACTACTTCAGGACTCTGAAAAGAAAGCAAAGGCAGGTAGATTAGTGAAAAAAAGTAAAATCTTGAAGAAGTGACTCATGGGAAGGTGTTTCCTGTGTAGTTTTTTTCTATCTCCCCTCCTAGCATTAGCCAAAGTATAAGGCCCCAGTAAAACTGTAACAGGAAACATGAGCAGCAAAAGGAAATCCTGGTTTTTGGGGTTTTTTTTCTTCTCATAGCCCTGTCTGGAATGGCCCCCGTAGTGGAGTTGCAGCAGCCATGGCAGCAAGGACAGACAAAACCCCAAGAGAAACTCCGTATTTCTAGCAAAAGGACTGGGGAAATGGGCCCCTGTAAGGCTTTGAAAACGGTACTCTAACATAAATCACTGTTCACATCCGAGACCTAATCTTGAGTGGAGCATACAAGACACAGAGCCAGAGCAGATCCAGAGCAGCACACCAAAGACTTTGAAAACTGAACTGATATTAGAACCCAGCACACAAAAGGCAAGACAGAATTTGTGGTCTGAATCCGAGTTGACTGCTAAAAAATAAACAAACAAACAAACATTCTCCTGGATATTTTAAAAGGACCCAGAATCTCACAACATAATAATTTCAAAATCTCCAAGATATAATCCAAAACTGTTCAACATTCAAAGAACTAGGAAAATGTGACATCATTCTATGTCTCAAGCAAATAATCAAAGATAATGAGGTACACAAACCTCTAGAATCCACAGAACAGACCAGAAATAGACCCCTTTAATAAACTTTATGAAAACCTTAATAAAATAATGTTTACTTATGTTCATGGAGATAAAAAGCTGAACCGAAAAATTTCAGCAAGGAACACTAGTGGTGAGCATAGCATTATATATAGACCTATCAAATCACTAAGGTTATACACCTGAAACTAACATAACATTGTCAATTTTTAAAAATTTCAGCAACAAACTTGGAAGTCTAAAAAGTGACACTACGGGGGCACCTGGGTGGCTCAGTTGGTTAAGTGTCTGCCTTCAGAAGGCTCAGGTTCTGGGATTGAGTCCTGCACTGGGCTCCCTGCTCAGTGGGGAATCTGCTTCTCCCTCTCCCTCTGCTGCTCCCCCCACTCATGTTCACTCACGCTCTCTCTCTCTCAAACTATGTCAAATAAAATCTTTAAAAAAATAAAGATAAAATAAATAGGGAGTGACACTACAGATATTTTAAAAACCAGCTAATATTTACAGAACCAGAAAAATGCAATAACAAAAGAACAAAAACTCAACTGACGAATTCAAAAACAGACTAGAAAAAAAGAGAGAGACAGAGAAACAGACTAGAAAGAGCTAAATAGAGAATCAGTGTACTGGAAGACGGATTAGAAGACATTTTCCTGAATGGTGCAAAAGAAAAAAAGATAAAAAATACACACAAGGCAGAACTATCAAAGGTACAGCACAGTGGCCTCACTGACTTGAAAAGATTAAATAGGCTTTCATCTAAGGAGCTTTGCACTTACTATTTCCCAAAATGAGCTACATGGCTCAGTCCCTACTTATTAGGGTCACTAAAATACTTCCCCAATCACCCTATCCCAAAATACTCTCTCCTTAAGCAGTTATCATCACCATACATATATTTTACTTATGGTCTGTGTCCCTCCACTAGAATGAATACTCCTTAAGAGCAGAAATTGTTCACTGCCGTTTTCCTCAGCATTCAGAACATTTCATGACACAAAGTAGGCACTTTAAAAACTGGTGAGTGAGGGGTGCCTGGGTGGCTCACTTGGTTAAATGTCTGCCTTTGGCTCAGGTCATGGTCTTGGGGTCCTGGGATCAGGCCCCACCTCAGGCTCCCTGCTCAGTGGGGAGTCTGCTTCTCCCTCTCCTTCTGGCCCTACTTGGCCCCTCCCCTGGCTCGAGCTCACACGCACGCTCTCTCTCTCTCTCTCTCAAATAAAATCTTAATAAAGAAATAAAAATAAAAACTGCTGGGATGCTTGAGTGGCACTGTCAGTTAAGTGTCTGCCTTTGGCTTGGGTCATAATCCCAGGGTCCTGGAATTGAGTTCCGTAACAGGTTCCCTGCTCAGCAGGGAGCTTGCTTCTTCCTCTGCCTGCTGCTCCCACTGCTTGTGCTCTCTCTCTGACAAATAAAGAAAATCTTTAGAAATAAATAAATAAAAACTGGTGAATTAGGGGTGCCTGCGTGGCTCAGTCAGTTAAGCAAACTTTGCCTCAGGTAGTGATCTCATGGATCATAGGATCAAGCCCCACATCTGGCTCCATACTCAGTAAGGAGTCTGCTTGAGGATTCTCTCCCTCTGCACTTCTCTCTCTCTCTCCTGGTCTCTCAGTAAATAAATAAATCTTAAAAAAAAAAAAACTGGTGAATGAATAAATAAGAAAAAAATCACAATAGCAAAAGGAAAGACTCAAGGCAAGAATCTAGATGGAGTTTACATTAATAACTATTAAGACTCTTTTTTTTTTTTTGAGAGGAAGAGAGAGAAAGAAGGGGGGAAGGGGGAGAGAGAATCTTAAGCAGGCTCCACACCCAGCACGAAGCCCAACACAGGGCTCAATCTCACAACCCTGAGATCATGACCTGAGTCAAAATCAAGAGTCAGATGCTTAACTGACTGAGCCACCCAGGCACCCCTAAAGACTTTCTTAAGAAAAGAAAAACTATCTACATGTCACATCAAGATATGCTCATTGGGGGCTCCCAGGTGGCTCAGTCGTTAAGCATCTGCCTTCGGCTCAGGGTGTGATCCTGGTGTTCTGGGATAGAGCCCCACATCAGGCTCCTACACTGGGAGGCTGCTTCTTCCTCTCCCACTCCCCTTGCTTGTATTCCCTCTCTCACTGGCTGTCTCTCTCTCTGTCAAATAAATAAATAAAATCTTCGAAAAAAAAAAAAGATACGCTCATTGGTTCATTTAAGAGATCACCTAAAAATTTTGTTAAGATTCTTCAAACCTCTCCCACCAGCTGATCTGACTTAGCATAAAACTAAACAGAGAAAAAAAACTAGCAGCCTGGTCTCCATGGCCTGGTTTACTTTCTGCAAAACAGTCAATACATGATCCCTTTTACCACTTTTTATACCTAAATGGGAAAAGCTAATATTGAAAGTTGGGTTAACAGAACGATTTAATGGAGGAGCTGGTAGTGGTGCACTACATTCTGGTATTTATAGTTCCAAAAGCAAAGTACTATATGCAGGGACCAAGAATAAAAAACCCTAGCAATAGTGCATACTGGAAATAAGAAGAATAGTTAACACTGAGCACTTTGCACTGTTCTAAGCAATTTATATTTATTAATATAATTCTCAAAACAACACTAAGAGGCACTTTATTAATCAATAAACAGTGGGTCAGAGAGATCATATAACTTATTCAAGGTCAAGCAGACAGCAACAGAAAGTCTGAATTTGAGCATAAGTTGTCTACTCTTAAGCCCAAGCTCGTAAGCAGTAAGCTGTGTGATACTAAAATTTTAGCTAAGAAAAATAGGGGCTATCCTGAAAAAGCAGGTAGACAGTATTTCCTAATAGATTCTTGGCAGAAACAAAGTAGAGATAGTGTCAAACTAATGACAAAGATAAAACTGTTATTTTCGAAAATAAGATTTTTATGTTTTTCATCAAAATGAAAAAAATTCCTACAAAATAAAAATATGCATAAAATGAAAATGTATGCTTTCATATATATATATATATACCATGACCTCAATAAAATCTTTTAAAAGCATGTTTCTTTCTTCAGGAGAAAATTGAGAATTCTATTTCATTAGAATACAAATGTCATGTCAAAGTATGTATCTTTTGAAATATATTATCTTTCAAAAAACTTTGAGCTTTCAAAGCTCAAAGAATGGAGAATCAAATTACTACTTATGCAAAGAAAATGTATGAGGCACATATAACTTGTTCAAATAAAAACTGGTTCCAAAAAGTGAAAAAACAATTTCTTCCCTTCTCCACCCCCACCATTACAATAATGATGAATTGATTTTTTAAAAAATCACATAAAACAAGAAATATATTTACATTTCTTTGTCTTTTCTGCAGATCTGGCACAGGTTTCCTTGAGTAAATTACATAAATGCCTTGTAGCATTATTCCTGAAAGAAAGCAAAAAGTCTCCCTAAGTGTAATCTGATCTCAAAGCAAATTCATATGTAAAAGTTATGAAATACTGTTACAATTTTTAAAGAAATTCTTATATTTTAATATATATATATATCACATTACTCATAAATGATTATATGAAAAAAATGGGTTAACTACTATTAGCAAAGATGATTTAGTAATTTCCTCCCTTTAAAAGTAAAAAGGATAGTTCCTTAACAAGTTTCTACCCCAGTAGCTGACAATAACATTTCAGTAAATAGTTCCAGATTTTGCCTAAGGGGAAAAAAAAAAAAAAAGAAAAGAGGGTTGGGCTTTTCATTTACTAATCACCCCAGAAATATTCTAACTATCTTACCCTCAAAACATTAAACAGGTAATTTTCTAACTAGCCATTCATTACATGAATAATAAGACCTCTGATCATCTCAATAGATGCAGATAAAGCAATTAATAAAATTCAATATCCATTTATGATAAAAACTCTCAACAAAGTAGGTATAAAGGGAATGTACTTCAATGTAATAAAGGCCATATATGACAAGTCTACAGCTAACCTCATACTCAACAGTAAAAAATAAAAAGCTGAAAGCTTTTGCTCTAAAATCAGGAACAAGACAAGAATGTCCACTCTCACCACTTTTATTCAACGTAGTATTGGAAGGCTTAGAGCAATTAGGCAAGAAAATAGATAAAGGTATCCAAATTGGAAAGGAAGAAATAAAACTCTCACTATTTGCAGAGGACATATTATATATAGAAAACCCTAAAGAGTCCACCAAAAAACTATTAGACTAAAACAAATTCAGTAAAGTTTGCAGGATAAAAAAAAAATCAATACACAAAAATCAGTTGCATATCTGTACACTAACAATGAACCATCTGAAAGAGAAATTAAGAAAACCCCACTTACAATTGCACCAAAAAGAATAAAATACCTAGGATTAAATTTAACCAAGGGGGAAAGACCTGTACACTAAAAGCTATAAGACATTAATGAAAGAAACTAAAGACACAAATAAATGGAAAGATATTCCATGCTCATGGACTAGAAGAATATTGTTAAAATGTCCACACTACCCAAATGGGTCCTGATACCAATTTCAATGTGGGGAGGGGGGGTTCCCTACACCAACAAGCAATTCTTGGGACACCAGCTGGCTGTCCCATAATTCAATTCAATTATGATACTATCTACCTGGAGATAGCCTTAGATTCTACAGGTTAAGGGCTCAGTCCTACACAACTACACAACAGCCCCACTTGAGATACCAGTCTCAAGCCTAGGTTTTACCTGTACTTCTGTCTAACTGGCTATAAATCAAAAGTTCCCATGACTCACTCCCTAGTTTTCAGACACCAGTCACAAATTCGGATTGTTACTAGAATCTCAGACAGACTGCCTATAAATCTGAGGTTCCTTGGGTTTAATTTGCTGGAGCAGCTCACTGAACTCAAAGAAACAATTTATTTGTTAGATTACTAGTTTATTATAAAAGGACATAACTCAGGAACAGCGCCAGACAGAAGAGATGCATAGGGCAAGGCATGGGGAAAAGGTGTAGAGCTTCCATGATCTGAGCTCACCACTCTCCCCAAATCTCTTTACCAAGCTGAAAGCTATCCAAACCTTGTCCTCTTGAGTTTTTATGGAGGCTTGGTTACATAGTTATGATTGATTAAATCATTGGCCATTGATAACTGATTGAAACTCCTGACCCTCTTCCCTCCATAAGGGGGGAGGGGGTCAAAGTTCCAATCATCTGATCACATGGTTAGTTCTTTTGGCAACCAGCCCCATCCTTACATGGGATCCAAAAGTTACCTCATTAAGATAACAAGAGATACCTTTGTCACTCTCAGCACTTAGGATATTCCAAGGGTTTTAGAAGCTATGAGTCAGGAATAGTAGATGAAGATCAAATATATATATGTGAAATACATATTTGGTCATCTGAATGACCAAAAATATAGATTTTTTCATATATATATATCACATTACCCAAAACAATTTACAGATTCAATGCAATCCCAACCAAATTTTCAATTGCATTTTTCAGAAATAGAACAAACATAAATTTGTATGTAATCATCAAAGAGCCAAAGCAAACTTGAGAAAGAAGAAAAGAGCTGGAAGAATCACACTTCCTGATTTCAAACTATAGCATAAAACTATAGTAATCAAAACAGTACAGGAGGTGGATGGAAGGTTTTTTTTTTTTTTTCTTTTTTATTTATTCATTTATTTGAAGGGGGAGAGGGGCAGAGGGAGAAGGAGAAAGAATCCCAAGCAGATTCCCTGTGGAGCACACAGCACAACGCAGGGTCGATCCTACAACCCCAACCAAGATTATGATCTGAGCCAAAATGAAAAGTCAGAGGCTCAACCAAATGAGCCACCCAGGCACCCTGGGAGGTTAGGTTAAATAGGTGATGGGGATTAAGGAGTGCAGTGGTTGTGATGAGCACCAGGTACTATATGGAAGTGTTGAATCATTATATTGTACACCTGAAACTATTATAGTATATGTTAACTAACTGGAATTTTTAAACTTAAAAAAAAAAAAAAAAGCCAGTATGGTATTAGCATAAAAACAGACATAGGAGTGCCTGGGTGGCTCAGCAGGTGAAACATCTGACTCTTGATTTTGGCTCAGGTCATGATCTCAGGGTCATGGGACTGAGTTCTGCATCAGGCCCCATACTCAGTGCAGAGTCTGCTTGTTCCTCTCCCTCTGCTTCTCCCCCTACTCACTCACTCATTCTTCTCTAATAATAAAATCTTAAAAAAAAAAAAACAGACATATAAATCAACAAAACAGAACAGAGAGCCCAAAAATAAAGCTATGCGTATTTGGTCATATAAAATGAAAAACACAAGAAACAACACATGTTGGCAAGGATGTGAAGAAAGAGGAATCCTCCTACACTATGGAAATGCAAATTGGTACAGCCACTGTGGAAGACAGTATGGAAGTTGCTCAAAAAATTAAAAATAGAACTGTAATCACATTACTGGATATTTCCCCAAAGAATATGAAAACACTAATTTGAAGGGATATATGCACTCCTATTGCAGCATTATATACAATAGCCAAATTATGGAAGCAGCCCAAGTGTCCATTGATAGACAAATGGATAAAGATGTGTGTATACACACACACACACACACACACACACACACACACAAAATAGAATATTACTCAGCTATAAAAAAAGAATGAAATTTTGCCATTTGCAACAATATGGATGGATCTAGAGGGTACAATGTTAAGTGAAATAAGCCAGTCAGAGAAAGGGTGGTTTGGTTTGGTTTTCAAAGCCTATGACGGTTCTCCAGTACAGAGCTGTAGTTCCCAAAGTATGATCCTTGAACCAGCAACATCCACATCACTTGTTAAAAGCTCAAATTCTGAAGCCCTACTCCACTGAATCAGAAATTCTGGTAGGGGAGCAGAGGACAAAGTATATGCTTTAACAAGCTCTGCAGGTAATTCTGATGCTTGCTAAAATTTAAGAACCACTGGTCAAGAGAGGGACTTTTTTGCTACTGGTTTTGTCAAAATCAAAACAAGTGACCATAAATCTAATTCTTCAGTTACAATTTGGAAAACAACTTCAGTCTTTTCCTGATAATTTATAGTGAGAGGTAGAGTTCAAAAGTGCCTTTGGTAAAATGTTCCCTAAACCATAAAGACCCTTTGAATAGCACAACCTGACATAAAACCAGCCATATACTCCATATATAAGCAATCATCCAATCAAAATATATTTATTCAAGTCTACTATGTTCTTACAACGTCTCAATTTTAGAATTCTTAAAACTCTTCACTGGGTTCCAAATGGCCATCTGCAGCAATTTCCAAACTTTTTTTTTCCTTAGAACCAAAATCCTTTTTCAAAATGAAATCTTAACTGGATAAACAAAATTTTAAATTATATTTAAAAAATAAAGCTGTTCTTGTTGAAAGGAGCCATAGCTATAACCACTCAGCCTTTCTTCAGCCCACCCCTCTACAACCCGTATCCCTCCACCTCCACTTCAACATAAAAATCAAAACTCCTTAGCATGTTATGAAATGCTAGAGTAGCAACCTCTAATTCTCCTCCTGGCTAACTCCTATTCATCCTTCAGACATCCTCATCTTTAGAAAGCCTTCTCTGACAAGAACCACCATCATATGCATGCGACAGGGCTTGACAGGTTTAATTCATCAAATTATTTACATAAATCCCAGCTAGGAGTCTAACGAAAATCAAATGTTGCTTCTTAAGGTTATTTCTGAAAATATGTAATTGTAGATGTTTCAGGTTTGACTGCTGAAATTTGAAAATTGAGACTATTATTACATCTAATGGTGAAATCAGATCATATATAAGGCCCTGCTTCATTAAAAAAAATGCTTCCAAAATTATCTAAAAACTTTTTTCCTGCTCAAAAATGTCTATAAACCAAAGTGTCCATTCTCTCTCAAACTTCTATTACAGGCCAGGCATATGGTTTTGAAATACCCAAAGTCTCTTTCCAATCTACGTCCCTTTTAGAAAGTCATCATCAGTGAATGAGCTGGTCCTGAGCAACTTTATATTAAATCTGTCATCCAAAAATTAAGTCACTCTACCTTAAGTGCAAATTTGTTTCTCACCTATATTTTGACAAAGCTCTTACCTAAATGTTAGTTTCCTTCAGATGACAATTGACAATTCAGTATTTGAGGCCAAAATGGACGCACAACTGAAACTGCTTAAAATAGAAGGAAATCACACCCAAAATAAATGCACTCCCTCTCACCTCAAAAAAATGGCATAAATTCTATATTATGTCACACTACACTACCTTACACTATACTATGTAACTAAACAGTCACAGTATTAACAAAAATTCAACTGTTCATCAATGGAGGCAACAGCAATCTTAAGAAAGCTCACAAGCTATCAAATATTGGTATTAGGGCTACGGTAGCTTTAGATGTCCCATAAGATACTACAGAAACTCAATCACATACCCATACAAAAGTGATCATTAATACCAAATATACAACAGGCACACAATGTTAGAAACTTTCTCTTCTCTCTCCCTTCTTTCTAATAACCATATCTTGATTAGGCAGGGAAAAAATTAAGGTTTAGCATTTAAATTTTATCTGGGAAGTCATACGTTTCTTTTTTTTAATTAAGTAATCTCTAACCTCAATATCAGGCTCAAACTCACCACCCCGAGATCAAGAGTCACATGCTCTTCCAACTAAGGCAGCCATGCACCCCCACAGGTTGTCTTCCAATAGGACTAAAACCTGTTTTAAGAGCCTTTTTCATTCATCAGCAACTTCACTGACAAAGTGATAGGTCTTCCAAAGCCGTGATGTTTAACTTAAACATGTAGGAATAAATAAATTACATTCTAACTATTCAATATTTACTTGGCAGATGAAATAAACTACTACATTTTTCTACTAAATTCTATATGATATAATCTGATTGAAGTAATAAGGGTATAAAATAAGGCTTGGCTATTGCCTAGAACAAAGGAAAGGAAAAGCTAAAGATGACACTAAAATTTTAAGCTAACATTAATGGAAGAATCTTTACGCCACTGACAAAAACAGTAATTTGAGAGTAAGAATTGGCTTGTAACTAAATTGAGCACTATTTTACAAATGCTGCACCTAAAATGTTGCAATGAACAGAAAGGCAGACAATATACACCGGCAGTTATAGATACAGGATTATCAGATACCTTTTGATACCAAATAATGGTTTCTCCTGCCTGACATTTTAAAAAGTGAGAAATTATTAATCAGTGACCACTGTTTGCCAAATACAAGAATGTAAAATAAGTATGTCTTCCTTCTTCCGCAGTACCCAGGTAGAATTCTACATTTAAGTTAATATTACATAACAAAATGTTAAGTTCAATAAATTTCTGGAAATCATTTTAATAAATCTGGAATAAAATTTAGAAAGAACAAATTCATTAAATTACTTACTCTTTTATTAAATCTTTATTTTCTTGAATTCCTTCTTCTAATTTCAAACTTACTTTTTCATTTTCAAACTAATTTACAAAACAAAAGAACAGTTCATCACATTTTGCTTAGCAAAATAAACACAAGTACAATCAGTAAGCAGCATTTCTTTGCTAACAGCTAAGAAGTATAAGAATTCTTCTTGTATGTATAAGCATACAAAAACTTGGTGTCACAGCTTGTGGATTTCCCATGAGAGTATGATTCTCACTTTCACAGATCTAAAATCAAGTTTGCTGAATCATCTCCAAAAAGTATCCAACAATATTTTAATGCAATATTACCTTCACTGAACATTTTTAAATGTTTATCTTTGTCCTAACCTAATGTTGCATTTTCTCAACATTTTTCTTTCACTCGGACACAAAACCAAAGCTAAATAGTTCCAAATACAAAATCCAAAATGTCATATTCCAATTAATAAAAGACATTTATATCAAACAAAATCATCAGTAATAGGCATAAAAATTAAAAGTTTATAATTAGAATCATTAAATCAATCTTTATCTAAAGTAATTTCCCTAATCACTCGCATTAAGCTTTGTGCAACTTGTCCTCTGTGTTCATCCTAAAGTTGAAACACAGTATCAGTAAAAATTCAAAAAGCACAGTCCTTAATAATCCACATCACTGAAATACTCTATTGTAAACAGTATTATGATAAAATCTACTACACTACATTTTCAATTCCAAATCTCATTATACCTGTAGTTCCTGAATGGCTTTCCGCTGTGCTTCAATTATCTTTCTATTTTCTTGCAACTTATTTTCTTTCTGCTTCAATTCAGATTCTACACTCACTTTCCACTTCTTGATCTTTTCAGCCTCCTTATACAGTTTTGAATATAGTCTGCTCATTGGCTCTGAATTCTATTAAGATAAACAGGTTTTCAAACACTGGTTACACTAAAATTTTGAACAATTAACAAACTACAGCTGCCTGTTGAAAATATCCATGAGTAATATAATATCTTAATAGCTGAGAACAAATCTCTCTTCAATTTATGCCGTAATAGCATCCTGAAAACTACATTAACTTTTAAAAGTTACTAGCAGTATTAGCTATTTCACTAAAGTTATTGGTCACTTGACTAAGTTTACTGAATAAAATTTAATACCTCCAAAATATACCTAAGCCAGATATTGGAAATATTTTAAGTCAGTGAGAGAATCTGGCTGGTTAAAAGATAAAATAAGACACTCCACATGATATCTATAAATTTTTACAATGGTCTTGAAACATTTTGGTTATGCAATTTGAAGATTACCTAAGGGACATGAATTTTAAAATATAATGACAAAAACATAGCTAACACAAGATCTAGCTTTCATTTATTCTAAGGTTTTATTTAGCTTTTATTTGGATTCCCTGCATTATCCATTCCAACATTATAAGGTAAACGCCTGTTTATATTTTTTAAAATCACGGATTTCTGCTTGATCACTCTTTGTTATCAAAATACATGAATAAGTTCCATATTTTTAAATTCTGTGATATTATAATCACAGTAACAGACATACAGCACTTTATCAGGCCATGGAATTTTTTTTTTTCCCCAGTAGACTCCATGCCCAAAATGGGGCTTGAACTAAAGAGTCTCATGCTCTACCAACCGAGACAGCCAGGTGCCCCAGAATTTGTTTTCTTTTCTTTTTTCTTTCTTTTCAATTTTTTTTTTTGGGGGGGGGGGAGAAAGAGAGCAAGCAAGCACAAAGGGCGAGGAGGGGCAGAGGGAGAAGCAGACTCCCCACTGAGCAGGGAGCCAGATGCAATGTGGGGCTCCATCCCAGGACGCTGAGATCACGACTTGAGCCAAAGGCAGACCCTTAACTGACTGAGCCACCTAGGTGCCCCTCTTTGTTTTCAAGACATCTATGTGCCATAAGTAAGAATGATTTTTATAACCAAAATAAAAAGTACCCCATGTTCTAGAAATTCCTTAGACAACAAACGAGCCAAACAATCATACTTATTAATTAAAGGATTGTTTGTAAAATAGTGGTTTGAGTCTCAGCCTTTTTACATATTGTAGCCACATCCCCTCTTCTATTCTTGCTCTCTGTGGTTTAAAATTAAATTGCCCAGGGGCGCCTGGGTGGCTCGGATCTTAGGCATCTGCCTTTGGCTCAGGGCGTAGTACCAGAGTTCTGGGATCGAGCCCCGCATCAGGCTCCTCTGCTGGGAGCCTGCTTCTTCCTCTCCCACTCCCCCTGCTTGTGTTCCCTCTCTCGCTGGCTGTCTCTCTGTCAAATGGATAAATAAAATCTTAAAAAAAAAAAAATTAAAATTAAATTAAATTAAATTGCCCTGAAAGAATGGATCCTTACATAACCCAGGAAAATGCAGAAGTGTAGTGTTTCAGCAACTTTAGAAGAAAAATAAAGGGGGAAAGATGGTTTTAAAGGATAGAATTTGGGCGCCTCAGTGGCTCAGTCCTCAAGTGATCCCAGGGTCCTGGGATCAAGACCCACATCTTGCTGAGCAGGGAGCCTGTTTCTCCTTCTTTCTCTGCCTGCTGCTCCCCCTGCTGTGTTCTCCCTCTGCCGAATAATAAATAAAATCTTTTTTAAAAAAATAAAAAATAAAGTATAGAACTTCAAACATTAACCAAATTTTATTTTTTTTTTAAAGATTTTATTTATTTGACAGAGAGAGAGACAGCGAGAGAGGGAACACAGGCAGGGGGAGTGGGAGAGGAAAAAGCAGGCTCCCAGTAGAGGAGCCCGACGTGGGGCTCGATCCCAGAACGCCGGGATCATGCCCTGAGCTGAAGGCAGACGCCCAACGACTGCGCCACCCAGGCGCCCCCTAACCAAATTTTAATCCTTTAGAAGCTTCAAAAAGAAAGATATATAAAAATAACAATAAATGATACTCCAATTACAAGAAATATAATACAGATGGGAAATCTTCTGACCTCAAAATCAGAGTCTTTTAGTCCTTCCTGGTAGTGACAACTGTCAGAATTATCAACCTAAAAAAAATGAATAAGTGTTTCCTGTAAGAAAATATTTCTGATGAGAGTTTCCAAATAGTAGCAATTAAGTACTGACGACTAACAATCCAACAACTAAAGAATTTTTTTCCTTTTTCAAACAAGCAACTCAATACCTAAACAGATAATATCTATGTACCCTATACTTAACTGACCTGTTCAAGCATGGGCAAAAACTTAACTTTTTGTAAAGCAGGATCTGCAAGATAAAAGACAACTGGTATTAAATAGGTCAACATCTTATTTTTTATATTAAGTATTATATCTAAGTTTAATGTCAAGGCTTTCAATATAATACTTATATCTTCAATATCTAGCAACATGTATGTAAAAAATACTTCTAAATATAGTGATACATTGCTCTTCCAGTCTCTTACCTGAATCAATGTTTTCCCCATTTTTGGAGAGATTAGTCATTGCAAACGGAAAACTAAAATCGTCTTCAATATATTTGTTGAAACTCTAGAAACACAAAGACGTTCTTAAGCATATGTTCCAAACCACTCTGATAACTAGCAGTGTAATATGTAATTATATATGTAATATACATCTGCTTAAAGAAGTTACTTCAATTGTAAAACCTTTAAGGCATATATAAGATTTAAAATATCAAGTGGTTTTTTTATGTAAAAAAAGCAAAAAATACATGCTTTGTAAGTATTCAAGAAAAATAATAGTAATTTTAATTAGTAGCTTAATATATTAGTTTTAAATTTCATTATGATCTTTCCCTTGATAAAATTGAGAGTTGTCTTCACTGAATAACATTTGAATATTATATTCTTAGTTACACAGATATAGGAATTTTTCTACAGCATATAAAATTGAAATATTCACTGCTTCATTCCAACTCCAATATAAACTTCCACAGAGAAATTATAAAAATAATTTAGCAGTAAAAGCTGTTTAACCTGAGAAACTTCGTTTAAGCCAAATTTTAAGCTTAGTCAGACACTAGTTTTTACCAGTATGTTGACATATTTGTCCAGATTTTCTTATTTTTTCCTTGATCCTAATATGGTCTTAATATGTTTTTGTATCTTGCTATTTCACTGTATATGTCTTACAAATTGCCTCAAGTCATTTAAGGACAGAGGGAGGATTCAAATAAGCAGGATTCATTATGTATCCAGAGTTCTACAGAGGCAGTGATTATTATTTTAAATGAATGATGCTTACAACATTAAGTACGCTCATTATTCATTCAAGGCAATACTATTCAAAATTCTTGGGTAATAAAAATCCTGGAAGAGAGCACAGGCAGTAATTGATCTGACATTGGCCACAGCCACATTTTTCTAGATAGGTCTCCTGAGTCAAGGGAAACAAAAGCAAAAATGAACTATTGGGACTTCCTCAAGATAAGAGAGTGAAGGAAATAACAAAACTAAAAAAACAACCTACTGAATGAGAGGAGATACTTGCAAAGGACATATCCAATAAAGGGTTAGTATACAAAATATATAAGGAATTTATAAGATTCAACACCCAAAAAACAAATAATTCAATTGAAAAATGGGCAAAAGACATAAACAGACATTTCTCCAAAGAAGACATACAGATGGCCAATGCACACATGAAAAGATCTCAACATCATTCATCATCAGGGAAATGTAAATCAAAACTACAATGAGATATCACCTCACACCTGTCAGAATGGCTAAAATGAAAAACACAAGAAACAACAAGTATTGACGAGGATGTGGAGAAAAAGAATCCCTCATGCACTGCTGGTGGGAATGCAAACTGGTGCAGCCACTCTGGAAAACAGTATGAAGGTTCCTGAAAAACTTAAAAATTAAAAAAAAAAAAATTAAAAATAGAACTCCCCTATGATCCCGCAACTCCTCTACTGGGTATTTACACAAAGATTATGGAAACACTAATTTGAAAAGATGTATGACCCCTGTGTTTATTGTAGCATTATTTATAATAGCCAAATTATGGAAGCAGCCCAGGTGTCCATCCACTGATGAATGGTTAAAGGAGATGAGGTGTATATATATACAACGGAATATTACTCACCCATAAAAAACAATGAAATCTTGCCATTTGCAATGATGTGAATGAAGCTAGAGTGTATTATTCTGAGTAAAATAAGTCAGTCAGAGAAAGACAAATACCATATGATTTCACTCCTATGTGAAATTTAAGAAACAAAACAAAAAAAGAAATAAACGATCATGGGGGGAAAAAGAGACAAACCAAGAAACAGACTCTTAACTTTAGAGAACTGATGGTTACCAAAGGGGAGGAGAGTGGGAGATGGGTGAAATAGGTGATGGGGATTAAGGAGGGCCCTTCTCAAGGTAAGCACTGGGTGATATATAGAAGTGTTAAATCACTATATCGTACACCTGTAGCTAATATAGCATTGTCAAATAAATTGGATTTTTTTTTTTTTAAGATTTTTATTTATTTATTCGACAGAGATAGAGACAGCCAGCGAGAGAGGGAACACAAGCAGGGGGAGTGGGAGAGGAAGAAGCAGGCTCATAGCGGAACGCCGGGATCACGCCCTGAGCCGAAGGCAGGCGCTTAACCGCTGTGCCACCCAGGCGCCCCAATAAATTGGATTTAAAATTTTAAATAAATTTGTTTAAAATTCTTGGATAAATCAGGCCACATTTGCTGGAAAAAAAATTATAAGATAACACCAGTAAGAAAGTACATGGTGCCTCCTTACCTGAAGTTAAGAATAGTCAAATCAAGATTCACATGCAAATTTACCTTGAAGAAATTAGAATCTCCTCCCAAACTCTGAGGTTTCACTGCAGATACTTGACTGCTACTTAATCTTGGTGGTACAAACAATTTAAAAGGCTTTTGCTTTTCCATTTTCTCTCTTCCAGTTGTAATTATCTATTGCCCCAGAAGGCAGGGGGGAAAAAGTGTTTTTACATTGTTTCATTAATACACTCTTTATGCTTTATTTTAAAAGGCGATGTCTGTATAACAAACGCTATGTAAAGGAGCAGGTGTAACCTTTGCTACACTGTGAGTCTGCAGCGTCACATCACTGGGCGGTCAAAGAAAAAACACCCCACAGTTGTTCCCACCATCTACCACCACCAGTGACCACGCTGGCGACCCAGATAAGCCAGAAACTCCAGATATCCTCAGTGTGACAGCCCGAAAAGAAAGCTCTAGCTCCACCAGCCCTGGTAAATTGCATTACCCCGCCACGAGAACTACCGTAGGTTCCTAGAGGGCTACCGGCTACGGAAGAAGTGTTGGGGGGGGGAGGGGGGCGCTGGCCAAGTGCCGCAGGTGCGGAATCAAATCGTCGCCCAGCTCTGGGTTCCGTCGTCAAGAAAGGAACTCAGTACACCTGCCCTTACCTTTCAAGATTCAGGGGGAAGTCATGGACTCAGTGCCCACGCGACTGCTACCTGCTGTCTATTAGGACAGCAAAAAGAATCAAAGAGCTTCTGCCTCCGAACCTCCGAAAAGGCGGGAAATCCCTCCACCTCGGCGGCCAGCTGGGAAGGGCCGGGTGCACGGCTGTTTAACGGCTAAATAACGGTCAGCCGCGAGAGTTTGCCTGGCTCCCGACTCTCGCGAGATTTTCCCTTATGTTGGTAACAATTCTTCGCGGGATTCTGTTTCTCTTTAGTGTAGATGTTCTTTAACCTTCTGCTATTGTCAGAGAATGTAAGGAAAACTGGAAAGTACTATGAGAGATTGGAGAGGAGAGTGAAAAATCCATTTTTGTCGTCCAAGAGTTCAGTCTTAGGGAAGAAACAGATAGGCAGATAATTATAGACAGGCGTAATCACTTAAAGGTGGTAATTTTGAAAAGGTGGTTAGGACACGGGGAAGGCGGCGCTTGCGGTGGCCTGGGGAGTTAGGCGAGGCTGCACCGAGATGTTAGGCCTCTTAGGGCTTCCCTCAAGAATAGGTGACTAGAGAGAGAGTGGGCTAGATAGTCAATGCGGAAAGGGTATGCCTGACCGAGGAAAAGCGGGCAAAGGCCCTGTGGTTGTGAGCGAGATTAGTACGAGAGAGAGAGTGAGTCCAAGAAGTGTGGCGTAGGTGTGTGAGGACAGGTGGGAAAACGGCAAGACTATGAGACTGCAGATTTGGCAGATATGAAGCCTTGCAAAGCCTTTTGGATTTTAGCCTTTATGGATGGGGATCTTGAAGAGGTCTGAGTTGAAAGGGAGGCAAAATCAAGCTCAGAAGAAAATTTGTAGTTATGAAAAATGGCTTAGGCGGGCATATCGGACTGCAGTTTGGGAGACAATTTTAATAGGCTGGGTAAGATGTGAGGAGCTGAGCCATGACAGTGGCAGGGGAGATGAAGAAGAGGCATCAAATGTAAAAGATATTTAGGAAGTAAAATTAATGAATTTGATGGCTTTTTAAAATAGTAAATAGTGAAAGAAGTCTAAGATGACTGCTTGGCTTCAATCTGGGCGAGTAAATACAATAAATATTGTGGTACTAAGTATCTAGGTTATCTAATTGATATTTTTCCAGAGGGCTTAAGTAATATATTTAAATAACCAATTTTGTATAAATTTAATCTATGAGACATCATAGTTTCTGCTAAAATTTAAAAAATTTTGATCCAGGTTAGTACTTCATTTTACATTTTAAGGAAGCAGTCTAGATACCCTAAAAACGACAAAATATTCCCTCCAAGAGAGGATTCCAGGTTTATGCCCAAGATGCCCTGTGGGGCAAATATTAATAAATTTAGGGGCGCCTGGGTGGCACAGCCGTTAAGCGCCTGCCTTCGGCTCAGGGCGTGATCCCGGCGTTCCGGGATCAAGCCCCACATCAGGCTCCTCTGCTATGAGACTGCTTCTTCCTCTCCCACTCCCCCTGCTTGTGTTCCCTCTCTCGCTGGCTGTCTCTATCTCTGTCAAATAAATAAATAAATAAATCTTTAAAAAAAAATTAATAAATTTAAATAAGATTTTTTTAAAAGTCGAAGATATACAACATTCCAGCTTTTTAAAGTTTTATAACTGAAAGATTGAACTATGGTCTTTTTTTCTTTATTGAAAACCAAAATGCTGCTGCTACTACTAGTATTAAGTTAACTTAAATTCACAGTATTTTATTTACTTATACCTAGTCTTCCAAAAGAATAGTGCCACCATAGAATTTCTCAATTTCATGTATTTCACATGAGATTTATTTTTACTAAATAGCCTTCCTATCTTTACAAGGATTAAAATATTTGTGGAAAGATTTCAGTTTTTAAGAACAATTTTTTCTACAAAAGGTATTGGCAAAAATGTCAAAATATTGTCTACCGGAATGAGCAATAAATTGTGCTAAATTTCCCAAAGTATGTTAAAACATTTAATGATTTGTCATTTTAACTTTTTTCAATATCTCACCATCACAGATTTTTAAAATGTGGACCTAAAAAGATTTCTTTTTTTAAAAACATCAAGAAAAGAGTTGGACAAACTTTTGTTCCTCTTTAATAATTCATAAAATGCTGTAACAGGAATAAGTTTAAAATGTTAGTTTCTTATCCATTAATCTGGCCGAAATAATGAGGTTCACAAACTACCTTTATTTGATTACAATTGTTTCCACTAGATAGCCTTTCTCATGTCTATAATTATATATTTTCATTCAATTTTTCTACTAAAGGAAAAAAGTAGAGTTTCTTCAGGTGAGAACTCTATTTAGCATTATTCCCTTTTGAAGGAACCATGCAGTAACAATAGTCATTGCTTCTTTTGAGTCAAATCTTGAAAAGAATCCTAGATGTCCCTCTAGTGGTTGGTCCTATATTCCACAAAAATTTGATGAGCACTGATGATGTCCATTTTATGGGGATATATTGGTAACCTAGCAATCCTGTTTATGTTTTTCAAATCAGTCATCCTATGATGACAGAGTAAACAATTTAGATTTAGAAAGTTCTAAGGCAAACCACAACAACATTCTAAATTTCAACAATGTGAATACAAATTCCATTTCTCTGAGAGTAAACTAGCCAATTTGGGGTCCTTTGCTTTCCAAGTGTTAAGTATTTCTGAGTAGTTGTGATTCAGTGTTCTCAGTTCAGTGAGCCTCTCTATGAGACGAGCAAAATGCTGTAGGTCTTCTGGATGATACATTTTTGAATATTTGTACAAAATGTGTAAAATCGGTTCTTGTAAATTTTCCACATGTTGCTTGTTTTTAAGGTATGGACGATCTGAAAAACATCATCATATATATCTTAGTGAATACTGGAAAGTGATAGAAGATTATGAATTAATTTAAAACAATACAGTTTGTAAATAATAAAATAGCAAATATTTTCCAAACCCTTAATATATGCAAGATATTATGCTAAGTAACTTACTTCATGCAGTATCTTATTTAATCTGCATAGTACTCTATGAGGCAAGTTCTACTATTACCATTGTTTTTCAGATGAGCTTCTTAAGAGGTAGAGAAGTAAAGTCAAATAGGAAGAGAAGAGTCAGTAAGTGGTTGTTTAAGAATATAAGAGCAAGTTTCAAGCTTACTTGAAACTTAAAAAGATTAATTTCCTCAAGATCAACGATAAGCAAAAGGCAAGCTTCTTAAGTACCTAGTTATAAAAATATAAGAACCAGCCAAGAATTTCTTAATGGTTAGGCAGCAATTATCTATCCAGGCATTGTGGTGGAGATACAGCAGCAAACATTACAGACACAATTTCCTGCCCTCTTTAAGCTTATATCCTGAGTTTGAGAGGAATGGGAGAGAAAAGAGATATATACACATTTTAAATAAAAATATAATATGACAATGATAAGTGTTACGAAGAAATATAAACAGAGAAAGGAATAAGAATTTAGGGTGGAAGGGCAGTACTATTTTTAAAAGGATAATCAGAGGTAAGATGACATTTAACAGAGATCCGAGATGAAGGAGCATGTGGTTATCTGGGGAAAGAGCTTTCCAAGCATATTTGTCAAATACAACACAACCTGTGGCAGGAGCCTGCTTGACATTTTCAAGTAACATATGTATCAAAAGTAATGTGGCTGTGGTGGGGTAAGCAAAAAGGACAGTAGTAGACAATAATGGAAAGAACATGGCTCTAATCTGTGTAGAACAGGAAACCATGAAAGCGTTATGAGCAGAGAAATGAAATGATCTAGCTTATGTTTTAAAAGATAAACTCTGGCTACTATATAGAGAATAGACTCAAGGGAGGCAAGTGCAGAAACAGGAAAGCAAAAAAGGATACTAGTTTGAATTAGAGTGGCAGGGACAGAGACAGTAAGAAGTGGTTGAGTTCTGGATATATTTTGAGGCTAGAGTCAACAGGAGGTGTTGCCTATTTGTTAGGGTATAAGAGAAAGAAAGTGGTAAAAGATAACTTCACAAATTTTGGCTTGTGTAACTTGAAGGATGGAGATGCCATTTAGTAAAGGTGGAGGAAGAATATAGAAGGATCAGGGGAGAGATCAGGAGTTCACCTTGGGACATGTTAAATTTGATGTGCCTACTACAAGTTGAAATCTTGAGTAGGCTGTTTAGTTGAGCTTACGGGAGCATTCTAAGTTGGTATATAACTTTGGGACTTTGTCAACATGTAGATGGTGTTTAAAGCCATGAGTTGGAATAAAATTTCAAAGGAAGTAAGTGTAGAAGAAAAGAGAACTCAGCCCTAGGACATTCTTAACATTTATCAGTGTGGAAGATGAGGAGAAATCAACAAAGGAAATGGAAAAATCAGCCACTGAGGAGGAAAATCGAGAGAGTGTGATGTCCTGGAAATCAAGTGGGGAAAAAATGTCTAGAAGGAGGGAGTGATCAACAGAAGCCAAGTGATGAAAGTTTTCCAAGAGAGGAGGAGTGATCTGCTCTGCCAAATGAAGCTGATGGGTCACGTACAATGAGGACTAAGAATTGACCACTGGAATCAGCAGTGCCAGATGACTGAAGATCTTGACAAATTATGGTGGAATGGAAAGAAGGGGACAAAATCTGACTGCAATGGGTTCAGGAGTAAATGAGATGAGATAAATGAAGGCAGGAGTACAGACAAAAATTTTTTTTTGTTCTGTAGAGTAGAACAGAGAAATGGGAAAAGAGCTGAAAGGGATTAGAAGTCAAGAAGGCTTTTTTAAGGTGCAAGAAATTACAACATGTCCATAAGCTGAAGAGAATTCTCTCAAAGAGAAAATTTTGATGAAATAAAATTGTTAACATTTGGCATCAGTGAATAATATAATAACCACAGACATCATGATTTGATTGCCAAACTTAATCCAAAGTTTTACTTCTGAATGGTTTTTACCTGAAAAAAACACAGTTGTTGCTGCAAGCAGAGCATATTCAGTATTAGTAATATTAAGTTCACTCATTCTTCTGTAGAAGTAAAACAATGTGGTAATAAATTCTTCAGCAATACCTAAAAAGATTAATATCAAATGTATTTTCATCAGACAGTAGGGCATTATCAAATATATTGCCATTATCATCTTTTATCAAAGCAGAATAATAAAATGAAACATTATATCTGACCAATTTTTCCATCCAATATAATATTTTGTATTGTATGTAATATTACCCGTCAGTGTAGTAGGAAGACAGTCTTCACTGCAAAATGTTTCCATAGAATAAATAACACTTCTATTATCACTCTGATTGTGACAATTCAGTGAGTGATCTGAATGATCTGATACTCTCATAGTACCTAGTAACAGGGAAAAATAAAGTCTGATTTTTAAAAAATCTTTAGGCAGATAGTAAATCCAATCTCTCTAATCAGTTAGAAAATATTCCCAACAAATGGTAGCTTTATAATTTTTATTACTGAAACATGAACTGAGATTAATAGTTCAGATTTTATATAAATTTTGTGTAGAAAACCCCGCAAAAATATGTTTTCCATGATGTCATATAATAAAAAAAAGAAAAGAAAAAAAAGTTTTCTTTAAAAGAAAAGCAAAACCTAGACCAATGAGTTGGAAAAGCTATCATGAATAACTTATTCCTATACTGACTAGTAAAGCAAAAATAAAATAAAAAATAATGTTACATAATGTGCTGCTGTATTTAATAGTAACTGTTAACATTAAGATCAAGTTGTTTGGTCTTTTTTACTTTCAGACGCTGATAAAAGACATTCTTCCTGACTGTAAAGTTGGGCCCCATGAAGGAACATCACTTCAGTTTTTGATCCCTTGCATAATGCAGTCTGGTCCTCAGTTGTCAAATTTCCAAAGCCTTGAAGAAAAGATCACATAGTTGTTTGAAATCAGTAATGAAAAGATAATTTTCAGGTATAAGATTTAACATTTTAAATTATTCATTTAGTTATAATATGAATCCTAAATGTTTCCT
Organism: Ursus americanus; assembly: GCF_024610735.1. Taxonomy (NCBI): domain Eukaryota; kingdom Metazoa; phylum Chordata; class Mammalia; order Carnivora; family Ursidae; genus Ursus; species Ursus americanus. The sequence goes on along the minus strand of NC_142138.1, from coordinate 62,317,508 downwards.
TAGAATAATCATGATTTATAATTTCAAATACCAACAAAATTCTTGATTCCACATGGTAATATTTTGGAGGACTTTCATCAGAACTGGATAATACTTTCATATGGCAAGAGCAAATTAACACAGTCAGTTTAGCCTCAAAGAATTTATTTTACAGTGAGTTATCTGTGCATATAAATAGGTAAGTTTGGGCCAACTGTAGGTTGATTTTTTCATATTGTACAGACAATTTTATTTGTTTCATGTTTTATATAAAGAATTTATTTCAAAACATTAAAAGATACAATCAATCATACTATGTGTCTTGCTCTACATCTTTGGAGTCATTTGAATATTTTTAAATATTTATTTATTTATTTAAATATTTTCAACCACCTGGTTGTTTTTGTTTTGTTTTGTTTTTAGAGAGAGAAAGAGAGGGAGTGCACATGAGAGTTCTGGAGAGGCAGACGGAGAGGGAGAGACAGAATCTTAAGCAGTCTCCATGCTCAGCACGGAGCCCAATGTGGGGCTAGAACTCACAACCCTGAGATCATGACCTGAGCCGAAATCAAGAGTGGGATGCTTAACCAACTGAGCCACAGGGGCACACACACCCCCCATACCTGATTGCTTAAAGCAGAAAAAATGAACATGTTTTTGCTTTTGGAAGCAGCTTTGGTGGGAAAATAAGAGTTTTTGTTTTCCTAAAATGCCCCCTTTCTTTAAAATAGGGAACTTTTAAAAAATTAGGTATGAAATTAATTTTTTTCCAAAGGTAAAATGATTACCTGGGAGTCCCTTGGTAAAATCCATTAACTCCTGTAGGTGTAGGACCACTGTCTCTGAGAGTCTCAAAAAGCTCAGTTCAGGATTTGCATACTTCTGCAGCTAGCCAACAAAAAGAAATAAGAGTAACAGATTTTATTTCTTTCAACTGTTTAAATTTTTAACTTTCATGTTTATGCTCTTATTTTCTAACATAATTAGTTATAAATTATTTCTTGCCATTAAGGAACACATACAAATTTCTTTGTTTCCTCTAAAGGAATTGTATATTTCTGATGAGCAGCCACAATGTTATTAATGAGCTGATGTTCCTCTTGAGTTAGTTCCATGCTCTCCTTAATCTATAAGAAATCATAGGGGGAAAACTATAATGAATTCTTATTAAGCAAGACATGTCATCATTAAAGAAACAAGAAATTTTGTTAAGAGTCTTGCCACTTTTCCAGATCTAGTGGTGGATGATACAAGCTTGTCTACTCCTTCCTCTTCCACTTTGATGTTAGAGTAAAAACTATTCTTCTGTTTAAAGTTCTTTCGAAGTCTCTTTGATTTGCACTGGATTTCTGTGAGCAAACCTGTGATGTTACAAAATTCATATAAAATGTTTTAGGTATGACAAATAACATTATAGGATTTGATGAAAATTGTCTTATACTGTACACATATTATCATAGACTTGTCTTTTCACAAAGAACCTTTCTTTTTTGGCAAGTATATACACAGCAATTAAATTTACTACATTACTTTCTTCTTTTCCTTGCAGGAATAGTTATATCCTCTACCTAAAAGTACATAGTCATCCTAGACACAAATTAAAAATTAAAAATCAATTTTCCATCTCCAAACTATAAATTTAGACCTTTTTATATTAGAGGAATTTCCACATTATATCTTGGAAACTACATAGAATATCAATTGATATAGAAGTTCAACTACCTTATCTATGAGTTTTTTTCTTTGATTTTTGTATAAGGTCAAGAAAATATTTTGTGATTTTGTTAAATGAGCTAAGTCAATTTTTTCCTAACAAGACAAGACAATGGGATTTTGTTATGGCGGCCTGAGCAGTCTCAGACAGGGATAAAGTAAAGGATTCAGGCTGGTTGGACAGGATAACCTTAAGATCTACTCCAACCCTGAATTTTTTTTTTTAAGATTTTTAAGTAATCTCTATCTCCAACATGGGGCTCAAACTCAACCCTGACATCAAGAGTCACACATCCACTGACTGAGCCAGCTAGCCAGGCACCCCCAACCCCGGAATTTTAAATAACAGGAATCCTTTCGGTCAAGAACATTGAAGAGTTTTGATTTTATTAAAATAAGCAGTATAATATAACAGAATATTGCATTGGTGTTTATTAAACAGAAGTGTACTTAATAAAAATGGAAGAATATTATCACAGCAGTTGAAGGTAGATTTAACTAAAAAGAGATAATGAAGAAATAGCCATGAAATTAATATAATAGTAAGAGTGCAAGATAATAAGAGTTTGTACAAGGCTAGATTAGACATGAACAGAAAACACTAATAAGACCTTATCAAGAAAATGAATTTTGAAATCACCATGACATTTTGAGCACTGGGAAATAGGTATTGAAGAAATAATGCCAAAATCTTAGTACTGCTCTGAGGATTACATGACATCATGTAACTTATAAGCTAAAAACATTGTGGACATAGAAGGAACTCTAACAGCCGAAGTACTTTTCTGCCTGGTGAGTTGGGTTTTGACACCTATGAGTTGTTAGTAGGCTCTACATACCTAGTTATGCAGGCTTCTAAACCTACAAGACCAAAGAATGGAACTACTAATTTAAAATTCTGCTCTTTATAGATACATTATATAACTTTAGCATAAGTCATATGAAAATACAAGGATTTCCAATGAAGAAGAACATAGGATTATGGTCAAAATTAGAGATATATAGTATAGACGGGGTTTATGGAAATAATTACCTAGATTGGTTACCAGTCATCCTGATCTATCAGTTGCTAGAGAAATAGCTTACATCTAGACAAGTATGTTAATGTTCAAAATGATAACTTAAGGAATGCATTATGTTGTCAATAAGGTAAGAAAAACTAAAATCCCCCTCAAAAAAAGAACCCTCAAAGTCCACAATAACACTTACATTCTGCCAACATTCCTACTGCCTTACACTTTTTGAGTCTGCACTCTTGACATTTCCTACGCATGTACATGTCCATTTCACAGTGGCCACCATTCTTGCAATGATATACTGCATTTTTGGTGATGCTACGTCGAAAAAAACCTAATGACAAAAAAAGTACTTTTAAAATTTCACTATTAGGTATTTTTAGTGGGTGTTTTTTTAAGGTTTTATTTATTTGACACAGAGAGTGAGAGAGCAAAAGCAGACAGGCAGAGTGAAAGGGAGAAGCAGACTCCCTACCGAGCAGGGAGCCTGATGTGGGGCTCGATCCCAGGATGCTGAGATCATGAACTGAGCCAAAGGCCGATGCTTAACCCACTGGGCCACCCAGGTGCCCCATTTTTTATTAATATATATCTTCCTAGTAGAGTTAAGTAATCAAAATACCTAAATTATTTCAATAAAATATTTTTTCTCCATCAGTAAGATTTAGTTTAATATACATTCATATTCCCTCATGATTGATATTTTCTATTCCAAGGTTGTTCCTTTCAATAATCACATCTGGAAATTAAACAAAATAGTTCCAACACATTAAGATAGCTTTCTATTTTATTATGGTTATAATATATCATCTAAAAGCATTTTTACAACTATGTTGTACAGAATATCAAGATTCCATGAAGCATCTCTCAAGGTGCCCTTGAAGGAATATATGCTCCTGTAAAACTGTAAGGAAAACTTCTTTCCTTCTCTCCTCATATTTCCACCTCAACCCATAAATAGGAAGAGATATTCTTCGAAACTTACTCCTCTGTCCTTCTTCCTTTTTTAGCACTCCCCCAGGTGAGAAAATATTTTTAGATCATTTGGTCTGAAACATTGAATAGGCCGTGGGGTGGGTGTGTGTGTGTGTGTGTGTGTGTGTGTGTGTGGGCAGAGGTGTCCATATTTTCCCTTTCACTTCCTAAATCCATGCATAGCAGTCCCCCTTCCCACTTCCTCTTTCATTCCCCATTCCTATGCAATAACCTCTGCTATCTTCCCCTTAATCCATTCCAAGCAGTAAAGTTGATAAGCTTTGTCAATGCCCCCCTTGGAGACCTGCGATACCCTTTTTTTTCTGTAGACACACTTGAAAGTGAGAGTTTTGTGATTTAGATTCATCAAAGGAAATAGCTCAGCTTAAGTTTTCCAGAACTATGCCTCATCTTCCATCTAGTTTTTTTTAGGATTGATTGATTGATTGATTGATTGATTGATTGAAGAGAGAGAGAAAGAGCGCTAGAGAGAGAACAAGCACGAATGAGGGTCAGAGGGAGAGGGAGAAGCAGGCTCCCCACTAAGCAGGAGGCCCGACATGATGCAAGGGCTCAGTCCCAGGACGCTGGGATCATGACCTGAGCTGAAGGCAGGCACTTAACCCAGGTGCACCTTCTTCCATCTAGTTTTAACAGCAAGGCCCTGCATTTTAAGAATAAGCAAATACTTGCCCAGCTTTTCTATTCATAAAACTGGTACCTAATTTCCCACAGTCTTCATTTGGCTACTCCTTGTGAGGGGTGAGTTGTGAGCTTCTGACAGTAAATCTTCACCCTGAACTTCTAACACACATTTACTAAGAGCTGCATTGGCCTAATCATTTCCAGGTTCTGTCCCAACGTTGCATTTGTAAATAAAAACAATGCAGGAGTGTTTCAAAACCTCAAAATTTCATCAAGGACTACTTCACTCTGAAAATTTCATTGTCCATGATAACCTTCACTTGCAAACCTCCCATTTGTTTTCAAATAAGCATTAAAAGAAATTAAAATAGAATCATAGAAGTCATTTAATTCAAATTCCCTTCTAATGCATGAATTATATCGACCACATGAGAAGATGTAATAGTTAACATTCAGATATTTTTAAAAATCATTTTCTTTTTTTTTTTGAGATTTTATTTATTTATTTAGTGGAAAGAGAGAATGCACATGTGCTGGAGTGGGGGGGGGGAAGGAGCAGAGAGGGAGAGAGAAAGACAAGCAGACTCTGAGCCAAGCACAGAGCCCCACTCCGGGCACAATCCCACCGCCAGAGATCACAACCTGAGCTGAAACCAAGAGCCAGTCGCCCAACCAACGGATCCACCCAGGCAACCCTAAAAATCATTTTCTATTCCAATATCGGATCCATCTAAGAACATAGAAACCTTTTGCTAGATAAATACTGAATTTTAAATAATAAAATCTTTTTTAAAAAATACTGAATTTTATATTTAAATGTGAAAGTTTCCATCAAAAATGAAAACTAAATCAAAACTATTACATTCCGTTTTCGTGTCTTTTATGACACAGATTGATCAGCTTTAAATGCATCAATGGCTTTCTCCGGTTTTATTTTTCACGCTTTGAAAAGTAAGAGTATTTCACATGCCTGAACTTTTATGACTCTTCAGTGAACACTAGGTCTTCAGTTTTGTTTTAACTTTATCCTTACCTTTGCAACCTTCACAAGTAAGTGCATTGTAATGATACCCTGATGCTTTATCACCACAAACGACACAGAGTTCTTCCTGTCGCTTAATCCGAATGGAAGAGTGAGTGAGTCTGGACCTTTTCATTCCAGAATATCCATCTTCAGCATCATGGTCAACCACATAAGTGGGTTTATTTAATTCATAGGAACCAAAGCCACATTCTCCACCACTGAACTGTGGATCCAAGCTGTAAGTATTGAAATGACTTTGTAAAGACTGGGACTGTAGAGCTGTTGGAAACTGGACAGTAGAATACTGGCAATAAGGTGATTCTTGAAAATCAGTGTGGTGCAGCTGATAGTTGATTTGCTCTGGCAGAAAATCTAGTTGTTTTCAAAATAGAAAAGAACAAATGGTAAAAAGTCAAAATTTCATCATTGTTTTCAAATGTCAAAGAGCTTTAGGCTCAACGGTTAGTTCAACATGTCCACTACATCCCAGGGACTTGCTGGCCAGCCTGAGGAGCAGGCAGTAAACTGAACTGCAGGGAATCATAAGTGCTGTCATCCCAGGGGTATGCAGAGGTTGCTCAAGAGCTGGCAGAAAGGCCAGTCATTGCTAATGGCTTACATACCAATCCAGTCTCCCTTCTTAAATAGAAATGCGTATTTCCCAGAGTCTGGAAGCAAAGAAGGTATTCCCCATCTTTTGCATGTCCCTTGTGTGGATACAACTTTTTGTGGTATGATCAGGTCAGTAAAGAGATGAATTAATAAATTATCCTACCCCCCCCCAAAAATCAAACTAAAATACAATTTCACCTGGTTATTTCAAGCAAAAAAAAAAAAGTTTTTGTTTGAGCTCCCCATGAAATACACCTTAACACTCTCCTTTGCCATTCCTAGACCTGATTTAAATGACTAGTTTCTTTTGTGCTTTGTTGACTAACAAATCTAACTAGCAATTATCCGGGGATAAATTCGCCTACTTTACCAGGTTACTATAAGGATAAAACAAAATATGGTATGCAAAAGCATATATAAAATATAAATGATGCTTAATGAATATCATTATTATAATTATCAGAAGCTCCCAAACACCAACTTACTTTCTTTTTCTTTTTTTAATATTTATTTCAGAAAGAGACACAGAGAGAAAGAGAGAGAACAGGCACATGCGCGAGCTGGGAGAGGGGCAGAGAGGGAGAAGGAGAGAGAGAATCCTTGGGCAGACTGCCCGCTTGATTCCAGGACCCTGAGATCATGGCCTGAGACAAAAGTTAAGAGCTCACTGCTTAACCAGACTGAGCTACCCAGACACCACCAATTCACTTTCTGCTTTCAGGAAAATTTCTAAATCTAAATCCAGAAAATTGGTTCCAAAGGGACCCAGGAATACTGAATAGCTATATCTGTAACTAGTAATATTTGTACTTTTCCTGATGCTGAGTCAGGTGATTAAACTTACTTTTAACCTTAAAATTCTACCACCAAGAGTGGGAAACAGTATAATTTTTATTAACTCATGTAAATCACTTGCAATCTTACAGCATTCAGTCTAATGCTAAGTGTTGAATAAATACTAATGACAGCCTAATATAAAAAGAAATGTTATCAGAAAAAACAATGTAACTTTTTTTTTAAAGAAGAGGGCCCTTCTTGAATGAGTATCAAAAGACTGCAGAACACTAGCTGATGTTCCATTGGCATGGAAATTAGAATTGAGGCCCTAGCCCTCACCCTAAACTTAACCATAACAGAAAACTGCATTTAAAATTAAATTTATATAATGGACATTAAGGAGGGCACGTGATGTAATGAGCACTAGGTAGTATATAGACTGATGAATCATGACCTCTACCTCTGAAACCAATAATACATTATATGTTAATTAATTGAATTTAAATTTTAAAAAACTTAATAAAAAATAAAAGTAATAAATAAATAATAAATAAAATCCAAAAAAAACCCACAAAAAAATTAAAAATTAAATTAAATTTATCTTATAGCCTTAGTCTTTTTGGAGAAAATTCCTATTGTATCCTGCATTCTGTTTCTATTTCTTTCCCTTTGATAAAAATCTTATATTAAGATGAAAATTTCAAGTATATTGAATAGCTACTCTGAGCCACATTTACTAATCGCATGTGAACTAGCTTCAACTAACCCCTAAAAATAACTTCTAATTTGCAAGTTAATTCAAATTTTAAAAATTAAATACAATTTTAGACTATCACGCTTTTCCCTCTTTACATTTGATGCTGGCTTATGACATTTTAGTATTACAGATTTTTTGAAGTTAATTATATTCTCTTGTATGGGAGTAATTTTTAAGTTTTTTATTTTAATTCCTCTTGTAGGGAACAATTTAAAGTCTTTGGTTTACTTGTTAATTTCTTAAAAAAAAACACCTCTGTAATTAACCATAATGTCACACAAAAAGTGTTTTATCAACTATTATACCGCAGCTTTTTTTTACATACCATAGTACTGCACTGGTTCAGCAAGACAGTAACCATCAGATGTAGTGACATAAGTATTTGCCATTCTCTGCTCCAATTCTCACTTATTCATCAGTGAATGCTGAAATAGAACTGAAGGAAACAAAACTTTTGTAGACTATTCGAAAGTATGATCATCAAGTCAGCATGATTTTATAAAAGTACAGCACTATTTTTGAAAAATAAAGAGTTTAGCAGAATGTATACACTAGATGTTTATATTTATCCTTTAACTGGAAGAATATGGAGTTTCCATATCTCTACACACCAAATTATTAATTCTGCCAATTTCTTATTGCTCAGCTCTTTACAAATAACTCAATAAATCTTGGTAATAATCCTTTGGTAGGTAAAAAGCCTTTGGCGTTAGGCTTTATACTGCTTTCACCACTTATTTATGGGTCATTCATTAAATCTCCTTAAACCTTAGTTTCTTCATTTGTAGAAGAAAAATAATAAGAGCCTCTTAGCAAAATTGTTGGAAGAGCTTAATTAATGTCTTATCTTCATAACTGACTCTCATAATTGCTACTCTAATAGTTTCAAGATCTCAGTGTTCTAAATGTAGATGAATTGGGAAGAAAAATTAGACTTTTTCATGAAAGAAATTAAAGAATAGGAAAAAATGGCTTTTATAGCCCTTGTTTTTATCTTGTGAATCCACTCTAAATATTTTCATAGCCCTGTGATATGCTAAACATTAAAACATTAATTTTGGTTCTGCTTGACTAATTAAAATCTTATTTTTTCATTTATTGAAAAAAGTTTATGGATTACTGGAAAAAGGTTTTATTTTTAATAATAAAGCCTAAAACTAAAATGAACAACTCAGGAAACAACAGATGTCAGTGAGGATGCAGAGAAAGGGGAGCCCTCTTACACTGTTGGTGGGAATGCAAAGTGGTACAGCCACTGTGGAAAATTGTATGACGGTTCCTCAAAAAGTTAAAAATAAAACTACCCTACAACCCAGCAATTGCACTACTAGGTATTTTTCCGAAGGATACAAACAATGATTCGAAAGGACACATGCACCCCAATGTTTAGAGCAGCAATGTCCACAGTAGCCCAAATATGTAAAGAGCCCACATGTCCATCAACAGATGAACAGATAACGAAGATGTGATATATATTCGCAATGGAATATTACTCAGCCATTCAAAAGAATGAAAACCTGCCATTTGCAATGACGTGGATGGAACTAGAGGGTATTATGCTAAGTGAAATAAGTCAGTCAGAGAAAGACAAATACAGTATGATTTCACTCATACATGTAATTTAAGAAACAAAACTGATGAACATAGGGGAAGAGAATGAATAATAAAATAAGTTGAAAACAGAGAGGGAGGCAAACCATGAGAGACTCTTAATTCTAGGAAACAATCTGAGGGTTACTGGAGGGGAGGTGGTTGGGGAGGATGGGGTAACTGGGTGATGGGCATTAAGGAGGGCACTTGATGTAATGAGCACTGAGTGTTACGTGAAACTGATGAATCACTAAGTTCTATCCCTGAAACTAATAATATAGTATATGTTAACTAAATTGAATTTAAATTTTAAAAAATTTTTAAATAGTAAAGCCTAAAAATCATAAGCTATTATAAGAAAAATTATTCACAATCTAAGATGATCCCTTAACGGGAAAAAAAAACTATTTATTTTTGTTATTTCCTAGAAAGGCACTCCAAAAATTTGAATAAACTTAAACAGGAAATCACAGTTTAAGAAATTGAAAATCACTGGAAGAAAATAAAGGTCACTCTAGAGTCTATAGTTTTTTATAGCTTTATCCTCTCTATTAAAGATAAAGACAGTTTTCACCTTTAAAAAGAACAAAAAAAATGAAGAAAGAAGAAAGAAAGAAAGAAAGAAAGAAAGAAAGAAAGAAAGAAAGAAAGAAAGAAAGAAAAAAGAAAGAAAGAAAGAAAGAAAGAAGAAAGAAAGAAAGAAAGAAAGAAAGAAAGAAAGAAAGAAAGAAAATGGGTTTCAAATCATGCCAAAAACTTTATGTGACAAAGTTCTTAGCCTCTGAGATTATATTGAAAAATCTTTTCCTTTCATTTATTATTCATGGGCAAGCTTCATGGCTGAGGTTTCTATATCCATGAAGATGATTTAAATAGTACTATCTTTGAAATTTGTCCCCTTTATCATCTAATAGAATGTATGTTCTTCTAAAAGCACTTGAAACTCCCAGTCTTCAGACAGCCCAGCAGTATTCCTAAAGAATAAGCCCTGGATGAAAGAGATGAAGCAAAAGCAATGCCCCCCAAAAGTGAAATTTTAATATGAAGTTTCCCTTGAAAAGTCAGGACTAAAATCAATAAGATTACTCAGTCTACACTTCCGTGTTTCTATATCGCAGCAGGTGAATTGGCTCTCCCTGGAAAAACAATTGTGAATGCTACCCATTTACTACGTGTGATACCTTGTAGCAGTGGTCCTGTTCAGTTCTTTCCAAACTTCTCTTTTGAGCCTCAGATTTTAGAAAATTATCAATGAACCTGAAAACTTTAAAGTTGTTATTCACCCTTCTTTAAAATTGCTGTACTTAACCATTAGCTTCATATAAAATTATCTGAAGAAGACTGAAAATTAAAACTGGCACTACTTCAATACGGAGAGAGTTTGCTGAGCGAGAGTTTGAGAAATAATACAGAAAGGACCAAAGGTAGCTCATTAAAACAAAACTAGTGCTATCCTGACAAAGACACACATAAGTATCTTATAGTGATGCCACTATCAGGGTTCAAACAGTAAATAACAATGTTCTGAAACCAAGTCCTTCCAATACTGGTAAATACACACCCAAAAATATTATCTAAAGCAGACCTGTTTGGGGTTTTTTCAGTTTATTTATTTAAGTAATCTCTACACCCAAAGTGGGATTCAAACCCCACAATCAAGATTGGCATGCTCTTCCAACTAAGCCAGCTAGGCACCCCAAAGCAGACCTGTTTTTACGGACTAATTATATTCCAGGACATACTTGGGACATATACATAAATAAGCTTTAGATTAAAAATATGCCTTTTAAAATATGAAATATTTATCTCTTTTATATGCTCATAGTAATATTGTATTATTTTTTACATAAAATTTTTTACTAATAAAATGTTCTTCAGCCTTTTAGATGTTTAATAGAAGTATTATAATATGTATGCATAGTAAAACAAAACTTTCAGAAATAAAGTATTCATACAATTAGTTTAAAAACACTTAAGTAGATTATTAGCATAGAGGGAAGTATGTAATCAAAAACTTCCTATCTTATTAAAGAGAAAAGTTACAGTAGGCCTGGAGTGATTCTGTTTTGTTATCTTTCCTAGTAAATATTTATTTAAAAGCAAAAATAACTCAGTTAAGAAAGGAGCTTTTATCAAGAGGATCAATTTGGTATGGGCAAAGTCTGTTTTTTTCATTAACAAATATAACTTCATTTTAAAAACTGCATTTTTCATAGATTATAATAGCTATTTTATGAAAAGATGCTTAATTGCAGAAATGAATTTGCCTCTCCTCTGTCTTAACTAGAAATCCTGCTTAGTAAATCTTCATATAGCTAGAACTTTAACAGAAAAACATATTGACTCCTGAGAACCACATCTACATGGTAAAGAATTCTACAGTCTTTACATTTTTACTCTTGCAATATATGTCACTTGAATCACAAATAATGCATGGCATAAAATTAATATCTACTGAAAAGTAGATGGCCTCACAAGAAAAACTGAAAATTTCAGGAGTAGCCTCTACTAGAAAATGAATGATAGTGTTCTATGATACATAATTATTAAAAAGTTTTTCATAGCAGAGCTTCTTTGGGCCAAAATTCTCTGAGCTTATTGGGACCAAGGAAAATGAAAATGGAAAGGACATATTTGAATAACAGCACAAATTAAGGCTTCTTGATTTCTTTGTAAGAATCTGTCTTTTAACCTTAGAATACTGGGAGGGTTTGACACTCTGAAGTCTTCACACAGAGTTTTATTTTACAGCTTTATTGAGATGTGATTTACACGACATAAAATTCACTCTTTTATAATGTACAATTCTTGGTTTTTAGAATATTCAGAGTGTGCAACTATCACCACCATCTAATTCCAGAGCATTCTTATTACTGCAAAATGAAATCCCCTACCCATAAGCAGTCACTCCTCAGTCTCTCCTCCCTCAATCCCTAGCAACCACCAATCCACCTTCTGTTTCTATGTATTTGCCTATTCCAGACATTTCGTATAAATGGAATCATACAATTCCATATATAGTTTTAAATGAAAAAATATTTAATTAATATTATGTCAAGTCATTTTTACAGCTTAAGAAAGAGAAATCAGAATATATATTTAGAAAATTCATGACTATGAATTAATATATACTTCAGAGATATAGAAATATATTTTGTGTCTATTCCCATAATCTGGAAGAATTTTTATAAATTTTTAGAATCATAGCATTTTGAATAGAAGTTTAATTCCCTGAGTACACCTTTATCAAAATATATTTCAAGTTGTCTTGAATTCACATATACCCTATTGCTTCAAAAAATAAAATGTATTTTAAGAGTAAGTTCTTGATTAAAGACAAGTTTCATTTTAAAATGTTAAGAGTAAATATCACTGTGAATCAACTTACATTACTATATCAAATGTCACCTGGAGTCCAACTACAGTCCAAAATTGCCTTGTCATTCTTTAGGAGAAAACCAAACACTGTATAATCTACTTAAATTTCTCATTTTCAAGGAGCAAATGCTTTTTATAGTTTGACTATCATAGTAACAACAATCGGCTTATTCACTTCGCAAAAGCTAAATGAGTGACAGTGGAAACCAAAGCGTTCAAAAAATACCCTTAACATCTTACAGTTTAATAATAGTTTCGATTGCCCACAAATTAATATTCATATTTAATTGAGACAGCATAAAATTATAAAATTTTGTTTTTTGAGAGAAGACAAAATACTCACAGTTAAACAATATTACTAGAGATTGTCCTTTTCCTCACAGAACGAGTATAGATAGATTTAACAACGACTTCAACTTTCCAGCTGGAGCAAACTGGACCTTTTCCCTATTTATCAAGGAGCCGAGAGGGGGGCACTCTGCATACACTTAGGCTCCAGACACTCTGCAGAGCAACGCTTCAGCTCTATCTCACAGACTTCCCACACAATCCTCTCTTGGGTCAAAACAAGGGCAGTTATTATTTGACATAAATCAAATAATAACCAGATCATCAGGGATAGAGGTCTTTGGGACCTTCAGGTCACACTCTCCCAGAGTTCTTTATTGTTTACTTAATAAATATTTTGTTTTCTTGATTAAATTTGACATTCTCCCATTTTGGTTACAAAACACTGGGTCTCTAGAAACTACTAAGCAATATGCACAGGAAAGGAAAATCCCTCATTAATTCAAACTCCACTAATACAGGTGTTACAACAATTCAACCTGAAGTTGATCTCTGCATTACCTACCAAAAAAAAAATTGTTAATCCAATTAGAAGTGTGAACAATAATTCAGATGGGTACAACATTATATGTGTACAAGTCATCTAGTCCAACCCTCTCCATTTTTTGGCTTAGAAAAACTGCAACACAGACAGATAATACTCCTTGTTCAGGTGCTCATAGCTAGTTAGTAGCAGAGGTGAAACTCAATGAAAATGCAAATTGTTGAACAGGATATATAGATAAGTTCGCTATGATTTTTTTAATGTCATCTATGTAAACAAAATTTGTTGGATACCAGGCTCATGGTCTCACCCCTGCAAGGCATTTCTACAGAGGCAAGTTTACAAATCTGTTCCACCACTAAACTCCCATTCTCCTGGTCACATCTCCACTGCCTTACCTATTTTACAGGACCCTAGGCTCTCGTCTCTGTCCTCCCCGGTTCTACTGTCACATTAACGTGGCATAGGATACACTTTTCTACCTTTCTTGGCATCTGATCTCAGTCCACGTTCAATTTCTGACTTCACAGCTACTATATTGACGCTGACTTCTTCAAGGGTCCTTATCTACTACTGGGAAGAATTCATGATAAAATCTCCAAGTCATGTCACATAAGTTTTGTTTCTTTTTTAAAATAATAGGCCCTTGGGGCGCCTGGGTGGCTCAGTCGTTAAGCGTCTGCCTTCGGCTCAAGGCCTAATCCCAGCGTTGTGGAATCGAGCCCCACATCAGGCTCCTCCACTATGAGCCTGCTTCTTCCCCTCCCACTCCCCCTGCTTGTGTTCCCTCTCTCGCTGGCTGTCTCTATCTCTGTCGAACAAATAAATAAAATCTTTTAAAAAAATAAAAAATAAAATAAAATAAAATAAAATAATAGGCCCTGTATCTGTGAATTTTAATCAGTGAACCAAAGAATAATTGTCCCACCATTATGATGCATTTATTTGATTCCTAAATATTCCAAAAACAGGCTCCAAATTAGGTCTTAAAAGAAGTGACACTCTACTAAAAACCTTACAATGAACTACAGCAAAACAAACATAACAGTACTTGATGTGTTTTAAAACCAATGCTTAACTTCTAAATATTTACCAGGAACATTTGTTTCTTAAAAAAACATGTTTTCAGAAGAACTTTAGCCTTTTTGTTATTAGTATACAAGTATTGGGGGTAATTTATAAATTATTTTATCATTATTTTTTATTTTTTAATTGAGGTGTAATTGACATACAACATTATATTAGTTTCAGGCTTACAACAAAATGATTCAATATGTGTAGGTATTGTGAAATGACCAACATAATAAGTCTGATTAACATCTGTTACCATACATAGTTACAACATTTTTTCTTGTGATGAGGACTTTTAAGATCTACTCTCAAAGCAATTAGCAAATATGCAGTATAGTATTATTAAGTATAGTCACTATCTTGTACATTACATCCCCATGAATTATTTATGTTATAGCTGGAAATTTGTGCCTTTTGATCCCTTTCACCCATTTTGCCCACCCTCCACCCTCCAACCCCCAGCAACCACCAGTCTGTTTTCTGTATCTATGAGCCTAATTGTTTTATTTTGCATTTTTAAGATTCCACATATAATTGAGATCATGCAATATTTGTCCTTGTCTGACTTACTTCACTTGGCATACTGCCCTCGAGGTCCATCCATGGTGTCATAAATGTAAATGGTATATATATGTTGTGTGTGTGTATATATATATATACACATATATATATGTGTGTGTGTATATATATATGTATATATATAGTATATTTTCTTTATCCATTCATCCATCAGTGGACACTTAGGTTGTTGCCATATGTTGGCTATTGTAAATAATGCTGTAATGACCATGTGGGTGCAGATATCTGTTAGTGTTTTCTTTTTTTTTTTTTTTCAGATAAATACCCAGAAGTGTAATTTCTGGATCATATAGTTCTATTTTTAATTTTTTTAAAGGATCATGGGTTGTTGTTTTTTTTTAAGATTTATTTATTTAATTTAGAGAAAGAGAGTACTCACGAGCAAGGGGGAGGGGCAAAGGGAGAGGAAGAGAAAGAGAATCCTCAAGCAGACTCCCTGCTAAGTGGGGAGCTCCACGTGGGGCTCCATCCCAGGACCCTGAGATCACAACCTGAGGTGAAATCAAGAGTTGGCCACTTAACCAACTGATCCACCCAGGCACCCCCCCTTTTTTTAAAGGATCTGTTTTAACTTTTTGAGGAACCCCCATACTGTTTTCTGGTGGCTGCACCAATTTACATTCCCACCAACAGTACACAAGGATTCCCTTTTCTCCACATCCTAGCCAGCACCTGTTATTTCTTATCTTTTTGCTTATAGTTATTCTAACAGGTGTGAGATGATATCTCATCATGGTTTGGATATACATTCCCCTGATGATTAGCGACGTTGAGCACCTTTTTATGTACCTGCTGGCCACCTCTAGATCTTCTTTAGAAATATGTCTATACAGATCCTCTGCCCACTTTTTCTTTTTTTTAAGATTTTATTTTCAAGTAATGGCTACTCCCAACATGGGACTTGCACCCACAACTCTGAGACCAAGAGCCACACACTCCACTCACTGAGCCAGCCAGGTGCCCCTCTGCCCACTTTTTAATCAGATTAGTTGGGTTTTTTGCTATTAACTTATAGGAGTTCTCTATATATTTTGGATATTAACCCTTTATCAGATACACGATTTCCAGATGTTTTCTCCCATTCAGTAGGTTGCTTTTTTATTTTGTTGATTTTGATGATTTCCTTTGTTGAGCAAAAGCTTTTTAGTTTGACGTAGTTCCACTTATCTTTGCTATTGTTGCCTTTGCTTTTGGTGTCATACCCAAAAAATTATCACCAAGACCAATGCAATGAACTTATAGTCTATGTTTTCTTCTAGGAGTTTTATAAATAACTTTCATTATTTAGATAATTACCCATTTTAACCTCTACTTATAACTATAATTATTAGCTTCTGTATTCAAATGATATATCTCAAATGATCAATGATTCAAACTTTCCATTAATTCATATCACCAAGACCACTCACACCCTCAATCCCACCCTTATTATATCTGAGATATTACAATTCATTGGCAAAAAGCTTCTTAATTTAGTTTTGCAAAGAATAATTCATTCAGGACTTTACTGTCAAAAATTTTACATGTACTATGAGAAACAAACTGAGGGCCTCAGAGGGGAGGGGGGTGGGGGAATGGGATAGACCGGTGATGGGTAGTAAGGAGGGCACGTATTGCATGGTGCACTGGGTGTTATACACAACTAATGAATCATCGAGCCTTACATCAGAAACCGGGGATGTACTGTATGGTGACTAACATAATAAAAAATCATTAAAAAAATTTTTTTACATGTACTTCGCTGGTTTATAATAATACCCTAGACTTACTGTGATATTAACATAGTACTTATTCCAAAGTACTTGAAGATATATGCAAATATATGTTAATATTTTTAAAAAGGGAATGCAGAATATATTTTTAAATTTTATACAGGCTACTGTCACCTAAGCACTCTATTTATACTTACATAGTTCACGATACTTCTTAATAAGCATAAATGGGGAAATCTCCTGAAGTTTATTCTTTTTTACAGTCACTCAATAGGCAGCTAGCCCAGACAGATAGATACATGCCATTTAAAATAAATATTAACATTGTTACCTTATCAGTAACAAACAATCTAAAGAGTTATAAATCTATCCAACTAGTTTGCTATAAAGTTGGAAGTGCATTAGGGAGACTCTTGAATAGATGACATCCAAGCCAAGACCTAAAGGATGAGAAAAAGCCACAGGAAGAGCAGAGAGATGAGTGTTTTAGGAGGAACAACACACTGTTGTCTGTTGGCTTGTGTAACATCAAAAGAAGTCCAGTGTGGTGAGTGGGGAGAGAAGACAAAATTAGCATAAGATGATACTGGAGAGAAAATATAAACCAGATTCTTCCCATTTTTCTTTTTTAAGTTTTTATTTAAATTCCAGTTAGTTAATGTAAGAATCTTAGAGAGAAGTCTGAATTTTATTCCGGGTATAATAAGAAATCACTGAAGGATTCTACACAGAAAAGGCACATAATCCGAAGTACATTTTTTGTTTTGTCTTGTTTTTCTTTTTACTGTTTTTATTTTTAAGTAATCTTTGAACCCAATGTAGGGCTCCTTGGAATTTTCTATGTAGACAATCGTGTTCTCTGCAAATAGAAATAGTTTTATTTCTTCTTTGCCCTTCTGTATGCCTTTTATTTCTTTTTTTAAAAGATTTTATTTATTTATTTATTTATTTATTTATTTATTTATTTATTTATTAGAGAGAGAGCCAGAACAAGCAGGGGGAGTGGCAGGCAGAGGGAGAAGCAGGCACCCAGCTGAGCAAGGAGCCTAATGCAGGACTCGATCCCAGGACCGTGGGATCTTCGACCTGAGCCGAAGCCAGACGCTTAACCGACTGAGCCACCCAGGTGTCCCCTCCTTTTATTTCTTTTCTTGACATTTTGCAATGGGTAGAACTTCAAGTACTGTGCTCAGTAACAGTGGTGAGAACAGACAAACTTACCATGTTTGCAGTCTTAGGGAGAAAGCATTTAGTTTTTCAGCACTAAGTGTGATGTTAGTTGTAACATTTTTTAAAAGACTTTATTTATTTGAGAGAGAGAGAGAGAACACGAACCAGGTAAGGGGCAGAAGGAGAAGCAGACTCCCTGCTGAGCAGGGAGCCCGATGCAGGGCTCGATTCCGGGTCTTTGGCATCATGACCTGAATGGAATGCAAATGCTCAACTGACTGAGCCACCCAGCTACACCAACTGTAACACTGTTTTTTAAAGATTTGTTTATTTTAGAGAAAGAAAGGGAGCGATGGAGAGGGGCAAAAGGAGAGGTAGAGACAGTCTTAAGCCAACTCCGTGTTGAGCACGGAGCCCCACACAGGGCTCTATCTCCCAACCCCAAGATCAGACCTGAGCTAAAACCAAGAGTCTGATGCTTAACCATGCCACCCAGGCGCCCCTAACTGTAACATCTTTATACTCTCAAGTTGAAGTAATTCTCCTGTATTTGTCATTCACTGAGTGACTATTATTTTTAAATAACTTTGGATGCTATATGAGGAATACACTGCAGGAAAGTAAAAGAAGTAGTGAGGTAACCAGTTAAGTGACGATCACAGGACTGCAGGTGGAAGGTGATGGTAGCCTAGACTTAGATGATGGTAGTGATCTGACCCTGGAGATAGTGAGTAGATTCAAGATATATTTTGCTGTAGACCCTGTAGGATTTGTGGATGGACTGAATGGTTAGAGTTAGAAATTGCACTTGAATGCAATTAATAGACAGTCTACTACATGACTTTAGTGGAGGGTTTTTCTCCCCCATATAATAATAAGTCTGAATGTAACAAGTCTAACAGTTTAACAGTAGTTCTATCGATGTCATCAATGTCTCTTCTATTCCTTGCTTTCTCATCACTAGCACGTGGCTTTGAACCATATGGTCACAAGATGGACACAGTAACTCCCGGCACCACAGTGAGTTCCAGTAAGGAAGACAAAGGGAGACTTGCAAAGATTTTCTTTTAGTAAAACTTTACTTAGAAAATTAACCACTTTCTAAAAGATCCATCCATTTCCTTGATCAAAACTATGTCACTGGCCACTCAGCTGCAAAGGAGGCTAGGAAAGGAGTATTTCATTGTCCAATATTTAAAGCAGAGAAAAGCAGGGAGAAATTTATTTCAGGGGGCGTTAGGTGAGCCAACCCATAGTATCTGCCATATTAAGGATGTTGGAGAGTCAAAGAATCATGGTTGGCTTCCAGGTTTCTGATGGACAGATTATATTACAGTTTACCAAGGTACCTAAGAGTGGAAGAGGAATACATTTTTAATGGAAAAGCAATAGCTCAACTTTGGACATATTGAGACTAGAATGTTTGTGAAGCATCTAAGCAGAGAATGAGAGAATATGAAGCTGGAATTTAGAGAAGTCAATGCTGGAGGTAAGAATCTGGATGCTTTCAAGATATTGAGGTATTTAAAGCTGTTAAAATACATAAGATCACCAAGGAAGAAACAAGTAGTAGGACACAGCCTTGAGGAACTCCAATACTTAAGTATTGGTTTAAAAAGAGTGAACTTGCAAAATAGACTGAGTAGCTAAAAAGGGAAAAGAAAAGCCAAGAAAGAGGCATCAAGGAAATTAAAAGAGACATATGTTTCATGGAGAAGGTGCTCAAACAGCGTGGAATGCTACTGAGGATCTAAATAAGATGAGGAAAGAAAAGGTTCTGTTGAATTTAGCAGCATGGTAGTTGGTGGTGACTGTATTAGTAAGAACTGATTTTGGAATCAAGAAACAACAACAAAAAATCAAGTTAAACCCAAATAAGAATCTTGGTTTTATTTCCCCCACACTCAACAAAAAGTCTGGAGATGAGCAGCTATGGGCATTAGTTGACAGCTGCATGTTGGAGCTGCTGTGATTCCCTTGGACTTTCCCTGATGGCTGCAAGATGGGTGTCAATACTCTGTACTCATGTACAAGGCAGGGGAGAGAACCAGGGTGTGGAGCCCATCGCACATGTCCCTTTATTAAGACTACAAAAGCTTGGGGCACCTGGGTGGCTCAGTCGATTGAGCTTCTACCTTTGGCTCAGGTCATGATCTCAGCAGGGAGCCTGCTTCTCCCTCTCCCTCTGCCTGCCGCTCCCCCTGCTTGTGCTCTCTCTCTCTCTCTCTCTCAATAAATAAATAAAATCTTTTTTAAAAAGAGAGAGAGAGATAATAGAAAAGCTTTCCAGGGCAACTGGGTGGCTTAGTTGGCTAAGCATCTGATTCTCGATCTCAGCTCAGGTCTTGAGTTCGAGCCCTGTTGCCCAGCTTTAAAAAAAGGGGGGGGGGAGAAAAACTTTCAAAAGAAACTCCTATCCTCAGAATTCTGTTGTATCTCATTAGTCAGAACTATGTCATACAGCCACCCTGAATTCCAAGGGAAGCTCTGGGAAGGTGAGAGTTTAATTTTTCTAGCCTCTACAGAGAAAGTGGACAAGGGAAAAAGGGGGTTGGGAATGAAAGGCTTACTCAATCTGAAGTGCCTGCCATGGTGACCTTGAAAACCATAGTTTTAGTAGTTGTGGTAAGAATAAAACCAGATTACATAGGAGATTGAAGAGTGAATTGGAGCCAGGCCTCCAGCATGTCTCCCTGTGTCACCTGCTTTGCATCTCCAACCTCACCTCTGCTCAAAATGGACCCTTCGCTGCTCCTGCTCCGCCAGTGGCTCCTGCCCCTGCGCCGGCTCCTGCAAATGCAAAGAGGGCCAGTGCACCTCCCGAAGAAGAGCTGCTGCTCCTGCTGCCCCAGGGCGGTGCCACGTGTGCCCAGGGCTGCATCTACAAGGAGGCAACGGACACGTGCAGCTGCTGGGCCTGTTCCCGATGGAAATAGAGCAACATGTACAAACCCACAGTTGTATTTTGTTGCGGTTGTTTAGTTTGGTTTTTTTTTTTATGTAAAGTTCGACGATTCATTAGTTGCGTATAACACCCAGTGCACCATGCAATACGTGCCCTCCTTACTACCCATCACCGGCCTATCCCATTCCCCCACCCCCCTGAAAAAATGTTCAAAATCACTAGCCATCAGGGAAATTCAAATCAAAACCACACTAAGATACCACCTTACGCCAGTGAGAATGGCAAAAATTGACAAGGCAAGAAACAACAATTGTTGGAGAGGATGTGGAGGAAGCTTGTTTAGTTTTGATTTCATAATCATAAATTTAACTCTGCAATCCAGCTGGACTTGGAGGGGAATAAGGAAAATAGGAAGCCCATAGAACTTCAGTGAGAACACAAAGATTATGGGATATTTCAAGCAGGGGGGGGGGTGATGGGGTGGCTCTCCTGAGCTATAGAAGGAATGGTCTGGTAGTTAAGAGAAAACACAAGTCAAATGTAGTAGAGTTGTCCACAGTCAGCAAAGGTGATCTTCTGACTGGTCTTGCCATTCTTGGACCCAAAGCGCTCCATGGCTTCCACATGCCCTCTTTGACCTTGCCAAAGACCACATACTTGCCATCCAAGCACTCAGCAGTGCAGGTGAGAAACTGGGAACCATTTGTGTTGGGTCCAGCATTTGCCGTGGACAACATGCCAGAACCCATGTGCATTAGGATGAGATTCTCATCAAGGTTTTTCTCCCCATAGATGGACTTGCTGTCAGTGCCATTTTGGCTGGGAAGTCACCTCCCTGACACATAAATCCTGCACTAATCTTGCAAAAGCAGGAAACTTTATAATCAAATTCTTTCCTCTCTAGTGCTCAGAGTACAAAAGTTCTCTGCTGTGTTTGTAAATTTGCCTATAAACAGCTCAAAGGAGACCTGGCCCAAGGGCTCAGAGTCTTTCTCGATGCTGAAGAACACAGTGGGGTTGACCATGGCTGGGCCTCGGGGTCAGCTGGGGGGCAACTGGAGGGCCACAGCGTCTGCCCAAAGTTGAAGTTTTAAAACATTTTTTTTTCATATTACCCTCACCTGTTTGATACATTCCTGTTTCTATAAAATATATGAATTCCAATAAAAGTTGTCAACTTAAAAAAAAAGTGAATTGGAAGAGAGGTAGCAAAACACAACAGAGAGAAACATTCTCCATTCACTTGGCTAGAAGTTTAGCAGCATGGAGGAGCGGAGAAGTGGGATGGTATCTAGACAGGGGTTCTAGGTCCAGATTTAAGGTTGCCTTTAACATGAAGTAGACTATGTTTGTAAGATGACAGGAATGAGAGTAGTGAAGAGGGGAGAGACTAACCATGCAGGGAGTCAAGGGAATGAAAAACATGATTCCAAACAGCTCATGCCCATGGGTTCCAACCTACTTGTGATCTTTTCTTCCTGACAATCTATCTGCTTATGGTCTTTGGACTTACTCAGCCACCCTCCACAACTGTGTCAGCTAATTCCTTGCAATAAATCCCTTAAAATCACTGGTTCTGCTTCTCTGGTTAAATCCTGACATTGAATTTGATCCTTAAAAAGTCACTGAAAAGGCAATAAAATTATGCACTGGTTTCTATGAAAGCAGAGAGGAGTCACACACTTCCGAAGTGAGATTTCGCTTACACTGAATTTCAAAGAATTATTAAAAATTGGGGCACCTGGGTGGCACAGTTGGTTAAGCATCTGTCTTCAACTCAGGTCATAATCCCAGGGTCCTGGGATTAAGCCCCATGTTGGGGGGGGGGTCCCTGCTCAGCGGGGAGCCTGCTTCTCCCTCTCCCTCTGCCACTCCCCCGGCTATGCTCACTCACTGTCTCTTTTTATCAAATAAATAAAAATCTTTTTAAAATAATTATTAAAAATTAATAAGGTAAGACAGGAGTGGGAGCAGTGGTAAGCTAGTGAGCCAGCTCACTGGAAAAAAACAAACTTGATTTGTAGTGTTTGATTATTTCCCAGGTGTATATACTCCCACCATGGTCAAGATCAAGTCACCAACATGATGTTACAGAGTACAGAGTTAGAAAAAAATGCACACAGTTAGCTTCTGTGAGTCCACACCACTAAGTGGAAGGTGGGGAGAGAACAGAATATACAACAAAAAAATAAACACCAAACTTCTTTTTTCTACAATGCACTATCATGAAGAAAAGATCCAGTGGACACCCTTTCCCACACAGTTATCATTGCAATAAAAGAACAAAGTTCAGAAGCAAGACTGCAGTGTTTGGCAGCTTACCAATAATAGACACCATAATGATAAATTCAACTAAGAAACTTCTAGACATTATCCTAAAGAAGTAGATAATGTTATTTGCCTAAGCTCAATGAAGGGTAAATGCAGAGATGTGATTCAAACCCTAGACAGTGTACAGAGAATGCTCTTTTCACTATAAAATGCTTCCTCACTACCGTATCCCATTGTAAGAACTAAAACCAAGAGACCAGAATGTGTAACACCAGGAAAATCCTTATACAGCCCCATTAGTCTCGGATCAAATTTTTTAGAATCTCTGTAGTAAGATAAAAATGTCCACTTGGTTTTGCAGTAATTTAAAAGCCAATCTCTAACCTATTCATCTATGGCTAATTGATTTGTTATGAAGATGCTAATACCATTCAATGGGGGAAAAAATAGTCCCTTCAACAAATGTTGCCAGGATAACTGGATATCCACATGTAAAAGTGTGAAATTGGACCCCTGCTTCACAACATTTAAAAAGTTAACTCAAAATGTGTTAATGACCTAAAAATAAGACCAAAAACCATAAAACTCTTAGAAGAAAACACAGGGGTAAACTGACATGATTCTGGATTCAGGAATGGTTTCTCAGATTTGGCATCAAAACTTTGAATAACAAAAGAAAATATAGATAAGTTGGACTTCATCAAAATTAAAAACTTCTATGTATCAAAGAACATTCTCAAAAAGGTGAAAAGAAAATCTACAGAATGGGAGAAAATGTTTGCAAATCATATATGTAGTATCCAGAATATTAAAAATTCTCACAACTCAAAAACAAAAAAGAAAAAAAAATCTGATTTAAAAATACACGAAGGACTTGATTAGACATTTCTGTAAAGAAGATAACACAGATAGCCAACAAACACATGAAAACATCAACATTATTAGCCACTAGGTAAATGCAAATCAAAACCATAATAAAGTACCACTTCATACGTCCTAGGATATAGCTATAATTTTAAAAAATAGTAACTAAGGGGCACCTGGGTGGCTCAGTCGGTTGAGGGGCTGCCTTCAGCTCAGGTCATGATCCCAGTGTCCTGGGATCTAACACTACATCGGCTCCCTGCTCAGTGGGGACTGCTTCTCCCTCTGTCCCTCTGCTTCTCCCCCTGCTTGTGCTCTCTTGCTCACTCCCTCTCTCTCTCAAATGAATGAATAAAATCTTTAAAAAAAATTTTTTTAAATAGTAACTAAGTGATGGTGAGTGTGTGGAGAAACTGGAACTTTAGTAGATTGCTGATGGGAATGTAAAACAGTTCAGTATTATGGAAAATAGTTTAGTGATTCCTCAAAAAGTTAAACATAGAATTGTCATATGACCAAGCAATTCTACTCCTAAATACATACCCAAAAGAATTGAAAACAGGTAGTCAAATACATGTTCACATCAGCACTATTCACTTTAGCCAAAAGATGGAAATAGTACAAATGCCTATCAATAGATAAATGGATGAATGAATTGCAGTATAAACAATGAGATATTAATTAAACCATAAAGAGAAATGAGTACCGACATAGGGTACAATGTAAGTGAACCTGAAAAGCACTAAGTAAAAGAAGGTAGACACAAAAGGCCACATACTGTATGATTCCGTTTGTATGAAATATCCAGAATAGCTAAATCCATAAAGACAGGATGCACATTGGTGGTTGCCAGGAGCTGGCGGTGGGGTAAGTGGGGAGTAATAGTTGATGAGTATGGGCTTTCCTTTTGGGGTGATGAACATGTTCTGGAACTAGATAGAGTGGTAGTTGCAGAACACTGTGAATGCACTAAATACCATTGAAATGTTCACTTTTTAAATGGTTAATTTTAAGTTTCATGAATCTCAATTTAAAAACAAGAAAAGCTAGGATCCAAATTTGGCTCTATAGTTGCAGTTCATATTAAGCAATCAAAAAGAATGTCTCTTAAGTTGTACTGCTTTTCGTTTTTTGTTAGGATCAAGCAAATTCGATTTTGTGTTTCAGAACTCTTTCACTGAATTTGAAAACTAAACTAAATGTGGCTTTCAATTCTAAACAAAACAGTAAGAAATAAAGTTACAAGATAGGTGGTTTGGTTGGGTTTTTTTTCTCAAGGGTTTTTAAATATTTCTGAGATTTTTAATAGTAAAAGGAAATCATATTTAGTACAGCTGGATCATTTCTACATAATTGGCTTTTCATTCTTGATCTGGTTTTGAACTGTTTACTCCACTTTAGTAATTAACCATTATCAGCTTCATTAATGAAACAGAAACCACCTCGTATAATCATTTATAAAATACTTGTCAAACAAAATTTAAACAAAGAATAGGATCTGGGCAAAGTAACAGCTCTTTAAAATCTACTGCAACTAATTATAAAGTATTCTAGTTATTTTGTTGTTTTCCATTTATTATGAAAGAATCCTTCAGGACCTACAGCATTTCTCTTGGCATAGTTATCTGAATTCTTTTATATAAGAGTAATTATTTTAACAATACTTTTTATCCACTGATGTGAAAAGCTGAGTTTTCAGCTGCTTATGCCTATAAATTATAAAAATCAAGTTCCTATTTAATCAAACTACCTTTAGAGACATTATTTTCTATTCTAGCTAATTTTTAGTTGACTGAGTAAAAAAGAGCATGGGAGATAGTTTAAAACATATGTCTTTCTTTAAGATACATTTATGAGATTGCACAAGCAAAATTACAGCTTGCATACTCAAAAACAAGATTAGATTTAAGTATTTTAAAAGATTGCTCTACTGGCATTTAATGAGAATACCACAAAGTTTTAAATGATTTATAGGAAAACATGCTCCACTATTGTAATCCTTTTTCCCCAAAGCTTCATACTTTCTAGAGTTTAGAATATTTTTAATTTAGAAAAGTAAGGCAAAAGACTGGAATGTGAACTCAGAATATAAGGGATACTGATGAAATGCAAACTTTATACACATAAATGATGCTAGTGGCAGATCATCAGTTGAACATGTTCTATGAGCTTCTTTCATAGCTCGCAATTGCACTTTGCTAGCAAAAGATCAACAGTAGCAATGGAGCAGGAAAAGGCTCATAGGGTGACTTAATCCATGATCTTTTTTTCATTACTATTCCATTAGACTCTTGATCGGTGGCTATCTGCATTCCCAGCGCCCATCACAGGGCCTGGCTCATAATGGGTGTTCAGTAAGTATTTCTTATATGAATGAATGAATGAAGGACGAATGACTGCTATGCCAACCAACTGATCTAACTATCCAGAAACCCAAAGTGAAGATGTAATAAACTAATGCCTCTAGCATTCAAGAAAGTCAAAATATTCAATTAAGGAGCTCATTATCTTACACCTTCAATTTTGAATTCAAGATTTCTTTATCCTCATTTTGTAGGAGGAAAACTGAACACTGGTAGTTGACACTTTGTTTAGGCATCTGTTAGTGCTTTATCTTCCTAGGCTTTAATTGTTTTCATTCATATTTATCTAACCAATTAGTCATGGATACCTTATAAGCAAATACCATGTTCGTTTTTATTTCCCCGGTGCTTAATACAGTGACTTGCAAGTAAGAGATAATAAATGTTTGCTGAACCCAAGATTTATACTTTTCTAAAATATTTTCTTCATTTTTATGTCATTTCTAATGTATTAATATAGTACAGACCTTTTAGAATACAGAAATCTATAGATAATGACATGGGCATGCCTACATATTTATGACAATATATTTTCAAAATCTTATTGATTAGCTCTGGTTTATGAAGAAATGGCTCCAAAAATGTATGTCTTCTAATTAACATTATTTTTTTTCAGTGTTTGAGTAGTTTTTATTTTTTATTTTTTTAATAATAATATTTTTTATTATATTATGTTAGTCACCATACAGTACATCCCTGGTTTTCGATGTAAAGTTCCATGATTCATTAGTTGCATATAACACCCAGTGCACCATCCAATACGTGCCCTCCTTACTACCCATCCACCAGCCTATCCCATTCCCCCATCCCCCTCCCCTCTGAGGCCCTCAGTTTGTTTCCCAGAGTCCATAGTCTCTCATGCTTCATTCCCCTTCTGATTACCCCCCCTTTCTTTATCCCTTTCTTCTCCTACCAATCTTCCTACTTCTTATGTTCCATAAATGAGTGAAACCATATGATAACTGTCTTTCTCTGCTTGACTTATTTTGCTTAGCATTAGCTTCTCCAGTCCCGTCCATGTTGCAGCAAATGTTGAGAAATCATTCTTTTTGATAGCTGAGTAATATTCTGTTGTATATATGGACCACATCTTAATCCAGTCATCTGTTGAAGGGCATCTCGGCTCCTTCCATGATTTAGCTATTGTGGACAATGCTGCATTAGATAATATTTTACGAAGTTTCCATTTGGCTTTTGCAGAATATTATACATTTTAAAAAATCATATTAATACAAGAACAAATGAAGAAATTAAATTTTATACCAACCCCAATTTCAAGAGCAGAAGGTTTCTCTAATGTTCTAGTTACAATTCTCCTATTTGGGAATTTGGAAGATAAAACTGCCCAATATTTTTCCATAATACCAGTGAAAATCTCTACAAAAAAAATATTACTTCTTCTCCAAAGTGGCAAAGGTACACAAGCACCTGTTAAGGGTTCTTATTCTGAGGGGGAGAAAAAAAAAATATATATATATATATACACACACATATACATACATACCATCTTGTTTAAATAGGCAGGTGAATCTCGTTTGTACAGATTAAAGAACTAAATGGTATCAGGGAGAATTTCAGTCACCATTTTATGACACTAACACTTTTTACCTGGAATTTCCCCATGGTTTTTTAGACTGTCAGATATTTTGTATAAATACACGTTAAAATATAGAAATAAATACTCTAAATTGTTTTTCCATTATACTTCCCCTTTTCCTTAATATGATGTTGGCATAATCTTATAGAAACGCACACGATCTGTGCAGACTTTCTTTGGCATTGCCGGTCTGTTTTGTGTGATGTGGCACTGACAGATCAGCTCAGGCTCCAATTGTAAGGATAAAAAATTAGTCACATTTTTAATGTAGTGTTTATGATTACTTGGCACTTCTCTTTACATTAATGCCAGAGTTAGAAGGGGTATTTTTTTTTAATTATGGAGGAGGATAGTTGCTCTTCCTTGTTATTTAACTAAATCAACTAATTCTTTGTTAGTAGCTCTTCTAAGTCCCGCCAGAATGAACTTGTCTCATTTTGACAAGATGCAGAAGTGGCACTAATAGTTATTAAAAGCATTAAAACATTAACCTTTAGCAACCTCATTTTTCACTTGGTACCCACATTTCAGTATTTTATCAAACTGAAGTTAAACACTAAGAATTAGAGTGAACAACTGATCTTTTCTCTCCAACCTGAAAGAATAAATGTGATAGAAATGAAGGCATTAGAAGGAAGAGACAGTAGAAATAGTTGTTTTAGTGTTAACGTAATTCTAATCACTTACAACTGGTGAAACTAGTGTCAGAGAGGGAATTGTTGTAGAAACATCCACTACAATTATCTTCAGAATTTCAAGATTATAGAACTGATAGTATCAGGACTTGATTTATTAAACATTACACAAAAATTCCAGATTAAAGAATTTTGAGATCAGAACATTTTAGACAGCAGCCCCTGAAATCACAAATTTAATTCAGTTCCATTTTCAGCCATTCATAGCACACCTCAATAGTAGATTCACAACAAATATTACTTCTACCCCAAACCTCTTGCCCCCTGACCATAACCTAAGGACTTCCATGGCTACGAGAGGAATGCACAGATAAATGTAACATAATTCCTTTCTAGTGGGGGACTAGGACATGTATGTAAGTAATACTACACAGAGTAAAATGCCATTAAGTGCTATGCAAACAAAGAATTATGAAGACATAGCAAAGGAAGAAACAAATCATTAGCACAGGCCACCATAACCATCTGTAGTTGACATTTATCACTCTTTCTAGCCACCTGGTATCTGAAAATTTTCATTTCTAAAATTCCCTCTCCTGCAATCTACACTTCCAATGCCATCCCGATCAAAATACCAAGGACATTTTTCAAAGAACTGGAACAAACAGCCCTTAAATTTGTGTGGAATCAGAAAAGGCCCCGAATCGCCAAGGAATTGTTGAAAAGGAAAAACAAAGCTGGGGGCATCACGTTGCCAGATTTCAAGCTATACTACAAAGCTGTGATCACCAAGACAGCATGGTACTGGCACAAAAACAGACACATAGACCAATGAAACAGAATAGAGAACCCAGAAATGGACCCTCGGCTCTTTGGGCAACTAATCTTTGACAAAGCAGGAAAAAACATCCGGTGGGAAAAAGACAGTCTCTTCAATAAATGGTGCTGGGAAAATTGGACAGCTACATGCAAAAGAATGAAACTTGACCACTATCTCACACCATACACAAAAATAAACTCCAAATGGATGAAAGACCTCAATGTGAGACAGGAATCCATCAAAATCCTAGAGGAGAACATAGGCTGCAACCTCTTTGACATAGACCACAGCAACTTTTTTCATGACACATCCCCAAAGGCAAGAGAAACAAAAGATAAAATGAATTTATGGGACTTCATCAAGATTAAAAGTTTCTGCACAGCCAAGGAAACAGGCAAAAAAACTAAGAGGCAGCCCACGGAATGGGAGAAGATATTTGCAAATGACACTACAGATAGAAGACTGATATCCAAGATCTACAAAGAACTTCTCAAACTCAATACACGAGAAACAATCAAATCAAAAAATGGGCAGAAGATATGAACAGACACTTTTCCAATGAAGACATACAAATGGCTAACAGACACATGAAAAAATGTCCAAAATCATTAGGCATCAGGGAAATTCAAATCAAAACCTTATGCCAGTTAAAATGGCAAAAATGGACAAGGCAGGAAACAACAAATGCTGGAGAGGATGTGGAGAAAGGGGATCCTTCTTATACTGTTGATGGGAATGCAAGTTGGTACAGCAACTTTGGAAAACAGTGTGGAGGTCCCTTAAAAAGTTAAAAATAGAGCTACCCTATGATCCAGCAATTGCACTACTGGGTATTTACCCCAAAGATACAGACGTAGTGAAGAGAAGGGCCATATGCACCCCAATGTTCATAGCAGCATTGTCCACAATAGCTAAATTGTGGAAGGAGCCGAGATGCCCTTCAACAGATGACTGGATTAAGAAGATGTGGTCCATATATACAATGGAATATTACTCAGCCATCAGAAAGAACGAGTTCTCAACATTTGCTGCAACATGGACGGGACTGGAGGAGATTATGCTAAGTGAAATAAGTCAAGCAGAGAAAGGCAATTATCATATGGTTTCACTCATTTATGGAACATAAGAAATGGGAAGATCGGTAGGAGAAGGAAGGGAAGAATGAAGGGGGGTAAACAGAAGGGGGAATGAACCATGAGAGACTGTGGACTCTTGGAAACAAACTGAGGGCTTCAAGAGGGGAGAGGGGTGGGGAATTGGGATAGGCTGGTGATGGGTATTAAGGAGGGCACGTATTGCATGGTGCAATGGGTGTTATACGCAAATAATGAACCACGGAACATTACGTCAAAAACTAAGGATATACTGCATGGTGACTAACAAACATAATAAAGAATTATTATAAAAAAATTCCCTCTCCTTATGATTCTCAGTAAGGCAGAGTCCAGCTTCCACTATGGAAACTAAAAATGTGGCTTTTCTACCTTCCCTTGCACCTAGAACATGGGCCCAAGCCTTAGGCTCGACCAGTCGGACACTGCCCCCCACCAACTACACCCCATAGCAATGACAGCACAGAATTCCCTGTGGTTGTCACTGCAATTGTAAATGAAGTTCCTGGAACAGCTGCAACAAAGGTATTCAAAACTGTGTGTAGAACAAGCCCAACCACCTACTGATGAGGACAGTGGTTATAATGTCTCCACTAGACGAGTTCTGCAACATGATCTAGAACATTGTTACTGATTGCACAACTGTGAACCTGATTCTCCAGTCCTCCTAGTGTCTCCACAGGCAACCCAAGATCCTGAAAATAAACGATCCGCCATTCAAACCAACCAGAATTTCTTCCTATAGTTCACAGCTAATAACCTTGGTGGACACAGAACTTAAAAAAATGGTAGCTGGCTTTTCTTATGTCATATTTTCACCTGTCGACCAAGCCGAGGATATAAAGCAAAACCCTCTGTCACATATAATGTAATTAGAGCAACAGTCCCTAAGTCTAGCTGACTCTCAGAAGCAAAATGAGGAGCTTTCGAATTCAAGTAATGGAATTCTATCAGAAGACCCAAAGAGCCTCATTCATTTATTCCACAATATTTATCCAGTAAGTACCATTTTTCAGGCACCCTGCAGGTGCTAGGGATCATTGGTGGCAAAACAAACATTCTCTCTACTCATACAGATGACTATCTTGTGAAGAAACTGAAAGTAATCTCATAATCATCCTGATGAATACATCATTACGAATGAAATAAATGCTCTGAGACAAGATAGTATGTAATAGAGGAACCTAACCAAAACTAAGGTTTTAGAAGGTTTCCCTGATAAAAGATCCTTGAGTTGAGATCTAAAAGATGAGAAACATTTCACTTGGGCCTTGAAGGATCTCAGAGAGAGATGCACACATGCAAGTGTCAGGTGAGAACAAAAACATTAATTCAAAAAGATACATGCACCCCTATGTTTATTGCAGCATTATTTACAAGAGCCAAGATATAGAAGCAACCTAAGTGTCCATCAGTAGACAAATGGAGAAGCAAGATGTGAGATACACACATGGAATATTGTACAGCAGTAAAAAAGGATGAGATTGTGCCATTTGAGCCAACATGGATGGATCTGGAGGGTATTATGCTAAGGGAAACAAGATTGAGAAAGACAAATACCATGTAATCTCATTTATAAGTAGAATCTAGGGGTGTTTGGCTGGCTCAGTCAGGAGAGTATGCAACTCTTGATCTTGGGGTCATGAAGTAGAGCCCCATATTGGATGTAGAAATTACACAGAAAAATAAATAAATTTAAAAAATAAACTAGCATAAAAAATAAAATCATTAAACAAAACAATGATAAATAAAAATTTTAAAACAAATGAATAAACAAACAAAAATCAGAATCAGACCTATAAATACAGAGAACAAACTAATGCCAGAGTGGAGGGGAGTTGGGGGATAGAAAAAGTGGGTGAAGGGGAGTGGGAGATACAGGCTTCCAGTCATAGAATAAGTCAGGGAATGAAAAGCACTACATAGGGAATATAGTCCATGATATTGTAATAGTGTTGTAAGTGACAGATGGTAACTAACATAAGGTAAGTATAGCATAGTATATAAACTTCTCAAATCACTATGTTAAACACCTGAAACTAATGTAACTTTGTGTATCAACTACACTCAAAGTAAAAAAGTGTTAGGTCAGTGATTGAATTAGATGCCTCATCTCCTGGAACTATGAGGGAGTTGGAGACTTAAGAGAGAGCAGCCACCTTTTTTTCAATCATTGAGATATAATTGACATACAATACTACCAGTTTCAGGTGTACAATATAATGATTCAATACAAATATACATTGCTAAATGATCAGTCACCACAAGTCTAGTCAGCATCTATCACCACACAGTTATAATTTCTTTTCTTGTGGTAAGAACCCTCAAGATCTATTCTCCTAGCAATCTTCAAATACACAATATAGTACTACTAACCATAGTTACCACACTATACATTACATCCCCCAGATTCATTTATTTTATAACTGGAAGTGTGTACTTTAACCAACTTCATACATTTGCCTACCCCCCACCCATCTCTGGCAACCACCATCCGTATCCTGTATCCACTATTCTGGTTTTGTTTTTCTGGGTGGTTTTTGTTTTTGTTTTTGTTTTTGTTTTGATTCCACATATAATTGAGATCGTATGATATTTGTCATTCTCTGGCTTATTTCATTTATCATAATACCTCAAGGTCCATCTATGTTGTTACAAATGGCAGGATTTCCTTCTCTTTTATGGCTGAACAATATTTCTCTCTCTCTCTCTCTCTCTCTCTCTTTGTGTGTGTGTGTGTGTGTGTGTGTGTGTGTGTGTGTGTATCACAGTTTCTTTATCCATTCATCCATTGATGGACACCTAAGTTGTTTCCATATGTCGGCTATTGTAAATAATGCTTCAATGAACCTGCAGGTACAGGTATCTTCTCAAGTTAGTGTTTTCATTTCCTTCAGATAAATATCCAGAAGCAGAATTGCTGATCATATGGTAGCTCTATTTTTAATTTTTTGAAGAACCTCCATATTATTTTCCATGGTGGCTGCACCAATTTACATTCCCACCAATAGTGCACAAGTGTTCCCCTTTCTCCACATCCTCATCAACACTTGTAAGTTCTAGTCATTTTGATTTTAGCCATTCTTACAGGTGTGAGGTGGTATCTCATTGTGGTTTTGATTTGTATTTCCCTGATGTTGAGTGATGTTGAGCATCTTTTCATGTGTCTGTTGGCCATCTCTGTCTTCTTTGGAAGAATATCCATACAGATCCCCTGCCCATTTTTAATCAGATTATTTGATTTTTTTGGTATTGAGCTGTAGAAATTATTTATATAGTTTGGATATTAACCCCTTATCGGATATACATCTTGCAAATGTTGGCTTTCTTTCATTCAGTAGGTTGCCTTTTCATTTTGCTGAGGAATTCCTTTGCTGTACAGAAGCTTTTTTGTTTGATGTAGCCCACTTGTTTATTTTTGCTTTTGTTGCGTTTAGCAGCCATGTCTTGAGAGAGTTCAAAGGGACTAACATTATCAAGGGAAAGTCAATCTTCAAAAAAAGGAGTGAGGTGGAAAATGGGTTTGAAGAATTGAGTCAAAGAATTTGTTCACAAAGGAAAGGGTGCTCCTGAGAGCACAATATAAGTTAGTGTCTACAAACTAGGATACAGTACCCCTGAAAATACATGACAACATCCTTACTGTGGTGTCTAAATGGGGTATCTGTTCGATTGGATGGGCCCCCCCCCCCAATGTGGGACAAGGATTAAGAGGAGGTCAGTGGCACTGGAGCAGGGAAAGGATTCACCTGAGGCAGAACAAAGGAGATAGAAGTTTACTGAATCCACCACAAGGGAGCAGCGGGCAGGACAGCAGAGGAGAGCTGTCTGCCATGCGGTAGTGGATGGGAGCGGTTTTTAGAGGGGGGATGTGAGGAGGCGTGGTGATGTATGGAATTCTCCATTTTTTGCTAACTGTGCCTGGTTGTAAGAAGCCCATTGGTCAGTTAGGGCTTATGGATATCTTGAGGTGGGTCACCTGAGGGACCTGTATCCAGCCAGCGGGTTGCTGTGGGCCCTTTGTACATTCTATTGCTCAAGCCTGTTTGCCCAAAAGCAGTCTCTACACTTACATCATTCCAGGATGTTTTTAAGAAGATAATTTCTAGATCCTCGAGAAGACTCTTTTTTATAATTGATATGTATGTCTAAGAATGAGCATATGTTCATAATAATAATTTTATTTTACAAAAGAAATACCCAAAACTTCCCATGGTATTTTCCCTGGGTTATACTTCCAAAGCATCAAACAAAAGCATAAATGAAATGCTGTTTTGGGGAAAATCTCCCTTAACAATGAATCAAAGCACACCAACCCATAGGGCTTCTTATCTTTCTTAGTATGGCCTGGCATTAAGAAATTGGGTATTTTGGCCCACATTGGGATATTCTGAATTTGGAACAGATGAAGCAGTATAAATAAGGTTATTCTTTTAAATATAAATTGAATATATATTTAATATCTACTATATATGTTATATATAATATGTATATGGAATATTTGTGAGACACCCAAACTTTTTTAGATACACTGGCTAAAACTAAGGATAAATACTGTATTTTATTCAATTAAGTATTAAAGCCAAATTTATCAAATCACATAATTAAATATTTATTCTAGTTAATCAATTCTTATAAAATGTATACTATTTCCTGCCTTTCTCAAAAAATAAAGGTATTTATGTTTTTGGTGAAAAATCATAGAAGACAACTTGAAAATGATTAAGTAGGTCAATATTTTTTCAAATGTCTTATAAAGAGCCCACAAACACAAACGTGTAAGGAAAGAGTTGCATTCATCTTTGACTGGGTGTGAACAGCGACCATAGTTTTATTTGGCAACCACTGTATTTTTTCAATGTGTTAACATGAATGCCTTTAGAAGGTGGGGCTGGTGGGGGAGGCAGGCTCCCTTGAATTCACTTTCACCACAGGGCCCTCCACTCCCTATTATTAGCACCCAGCTCAATTAACTCATTCACAATTCCTGTCTGGTCCCTCTTGGTCTTTGAGTTTACAACTCCTAAAAGGAAATAGTATGTATTTGGAGTAATACATACAATTATTCTAAGTTGTTGTTGAGAGACAATTCCCCAGGGATGGCTTACAAAGCTGCACATCTTGTAATTGACACACTTACTCCCTTTGTTCATACTATCTTTTCAAAGATGTTCGAAGAGCAAACAGCCTTCAAAGAGAAGATAGTGCCTCCCTCCAGACCAAAAGGGGGTCATGCTTACTACTCACATGCTTACTACCCATTGTAAAAGATTCATTACCTTAAACTCCAGATTCCTTTCATATCACCCCCCTCTACAGGTGCGGGTGTCATCTGGCCCTCTACATCATCTTGGGAATTGATTGGGGAAAGGCACAAGAGCGCTGATAGTCTGGCTACTGCAATTGCAAAGCATAAAAAAACAGCCCTTCGTCTCTGACCCAGGAGTTTCAAGCACAGTTGCCTCTAATCTTTTAGGCGGTTCTTTCTCCAGCCTCAGGCAATTTCTTCACAGGCTTGGGCTGATCAGTACTTGGCTGAAGAATTTAAGGGGACATTTTGCAGATCTAGGGCCAGGACTAGAGTAACACAAGCAAAGTGCCCAGGGCCGAACATTTGAGAAGGCCCTAACTCTCAGGCTGAAACAAGAACGTAAGAATGAGTACCTCCTTGAAGTCTATGGTCTGGGCATCTCTCTTGCTTCCCCCTAGTCCCAGCCCTGTCCCAATCTCCAGAGTGCTCTCCCTGCTCTTGTGCCACTCTCTCTCTCTGTCTCTATTTCTCTAACTCCCCCTCCCTCTCCTTTCCTCCCTCTCTCTTCTCTCTCCCTTCTCCTTCCTCCCTCACTTTCCCTCCCTCTCCCTCTCCCTCTGTCTCTGCCTCCTCTCCCATACTCAGCCCATTTAACTCTGGGATGTCTTGACCTCCCCAGACTCCCAGCACTTTCTCTCTCGCTCAGGGCTGCCTGGGTAGCTCCTCCCTGGAGCTGTTTCTGGACTCTCTCTGCTGGTAGTTAAGTAGGGCAAGGCAATCATAAGTTTCTCCTTGCTGACTTCCCTTCTCTCAGGATCACTCTCCCATGTTGGCTGATATCAAATGTCTTGAAAATCGTTAGTGCATATATTTCATGAAATTTTTTAGTTGGTTCAAAACAGGCAGGAGGATGAACCTGGTCCTCATTACTTCATCTCGGCTGAAGGCAGAAGTCTTGTGCTCTGTTTTGATTGCTTGGTGTTTTACTCTCCATGCTGTGAAACAAAACATGTTCAGTGGATTTGGGTTCTTGGGCTGTCCAAAGTATCAGATGCCAGCAATCTTCCACTGATGAGCTGTCTTAAAGAGGCAGAGTTGCTATTTGGCCCCTTTGGAAAGGAACTTTCCCAGGAATCTGGATGATAACTGTTCAGGGTAAGCTGATACCTGCAGTAATGACTGAAGAGTATCATGGCAGAATGTGTGTTTCCAGCCCTATGGTCAGTTTTTCTACTTCTGCCTCATCTTAGAACAGTTTTCTTTATGAATCATTTCTCAATAAACTGACTAGTTCTACAACTCAACTTTCTGTGCTGTTTAACCCTGAAGTCATCCCAGACCGGCACAGTCTACTTACGGGCCAAGCACTATACTTGGTTCTTTGTGTCCACTGCCTCCTAGATTTCCATGACCGCCATGTTACACAGGTGCTAGTGTAGTCCTCATTTGTTAGATGAAGGAAGTGAGGGTCAGAAAATTTAAAGGACTTACTTTCCCAGGGCTACACAGCTGGTAGTTGTTTATCCAAATAAAATCTAGGTATACTCAACTCCAAGGCCCATACAGTGGTTCAGGAGATAAACTGGACTGTTCTCCTCGAAACATGCCTGGCTGCCTCAGTCAGTGGAGCGTGCAACTCTTGCTCTCCAGGTTGTGAGTTCAAGCCCCCTGTTGGATGTAGAGATTACTTAAAAATAAAATCTTAAAATACAAAAACAAAAACAAAACAACAGTGATCACAGTATAGCATAACAGAGAGATGTCGAATCACTATGTTGTACAACAGAAACTGGTGTGACATTGTGTGTCAACTATACTCGGATTTTAAATTAAAAAAAAAAAACCACTGACCACAATACCTATGGCTTTGTGACCACAGAAAAGAAAGGGGCCTGAAATAAAAACCATAATCCTCACTTCTTAGGAGTGACCTGTTGGAACTTCTTGGCTTGTCCTCGAACATGGCCCATCTCATACAAGACCATCAAAACACTGACAGACTAAGCTGAGTGGTCCACCAGGGCAGCGTTACGGCATAAACGTAAGATTACAGTTTAGTTCTCATCTACTGGGACATGCAACCATCCATCAGGGAGAAAAATCATGGAAATGGACAAAAAGGAGTAGCTAGAAACAAAAGTCCATGGGTATCTCGCAAACCCCAAATGGCCAAGGAAATGGTCCTCTAATTTTTAGCTAGATCAATAAAGTCAAGTATGATAAAGCCTTTTAAGACTACTGAGAGAGTCACAGGGAGTTGAATCTTTTTATTTTTTTTAAGATTTTATTTATTTATTTGACAGAGACAGAGACAGCCAGCAAGAGAGGGAACACAGGCAGGGGGAGTGGGAGAGGAAGAAGCAAGCTTCCAGCAGAGAAGCCTGATGTGGGGCTCGATCCCAGGACTCTGGGATCACGCCCTGAGCCAGAGGCAGACACTTAATGACTGAGCCACCCAGGTGCCCCAGGGAGTTGAATCTTAAATGAATTCCTATTCTAAGAGATGATAGAGCCTCAGAGGAGACCCGATCATCCAAGATACATTGCAGGAGTGTTTCTTCAATAACTGAAACATAGGATAGTAAAATACCTTCCGGATAGTCTCTAAATGAGAGATTAGACTGACGTCTCAAAAGGAAACTAAGTATCTAAGTGAACAGCCTCAATCATGTCATTGGCAACCCAGTACACATTGTATTCTCCTTCTTCTAGATGATTAAGAATAACCGTTAAATAAGATTTGTAAAATTGGAATTCCACTATGCTTCAATTGATGATATTCTATATTACTCCTTAAGCCAATTTAAAATGCCTAAGAAAATAGGGGCGCCTGGGTGGCTCCGTCAGTTAAGCATCAGACACTTGGTTTTGGCCTAGGTCATGATCTCAGGGTCATGAGATTGAGCTCTGCGTGGGTCTCAGCACTCAGAGGAGAGTCTGCTTGAGATTCTTTCCCTCTCCCTCACCCTCTGCTCCTCCCCACCCCCTGCTTGCACATGTTCTCTCTCTCTCTAAAATAAAATAAAATAAAATAAATAAAATCTTTAAAAAATAAAATGCCTCAGAAAAATCAACTTAAATATTTTCCAATCTAGCCTCCTGCTAGCCAACCAGTCACAAACCAGAATCAGCCCAGCCTGACCCAAACCACAAGGACTACCCTGCAGACTCATGAACAAAAGAAGTAGTTATTGCTTTAAGCCATTGAGTTTGGGGGTAGTTTATTATGTAACAATAGATAAATGATACACCTTCTGATTCACTTCACTACTGTATTCCAACCATTCAATGACCACCCCCACTACCATTCTCAGCACCTAATTTTACCTCCTTTTTCAAATGAGAAAAACAGACATGCTTAACTCCCCACCCTGACCTAACACCACGCTATAGCACATAGGGCAAAGAGTACTGATCCTGAAGCCAGACTTCCAACTCTTATCTTGGCTCTGGCACATATAAGCTGTAAGGCTGAGAGAAAATTTCATGTTTATTCTCTGTAAAAATAAAGACGATCATAATACCTACCTCATATAGTTGTGGTGAGAATTATGAACAAAGCCTTCAGACTATTTTGTGGCCCATGGTCAATACTCTAAAAATATAAGCTACTATTTTTTTTATTGTGTGCTGACCAATGATCCAGAGCTTGATTTTTTAACAGCTGTATTCATATACCATATTTATTATTCATATACCATAAAATTCACACATTTAAAGTGTACACGTCAGTGGCTTTTAGTATGGTCACAGAGTTGTGCAACCATCACCGCAATCTAATTTTAGAGCATTTTCATCACCCCAAAACAAAGCTTGATTCTGAGACTTGAAATACTAAAGTGGCTGTCAGCCACATCCTTCAGGAAAGGCCAAAAGTCCAACAGGGAATACCAGATACCGATGCCAGTCTAATGAGCAGAAGCAGAACTGTAAACAAGAGGTGAAGCCAAGAATTAGGGTCAGATGGAAACAGAATTGGAGAGGAAATGAAGTTCAATACATAGCCACAAACAGTACCAGCCTGTCTACATTTTCACATTTGCCAGACTGGCTTAAAGGTGTAGCACTCGGGAAAACTTCTCACTTCCCACATTCAGACCTATCCTGCCAAAGCTTAGAAAGCCAGGGCTTGCCCCAGATTCCTGCCTTCTAAAAGGTTCTAACATGTCCTGGTATACCTTAGTCAAGGTTCTTTGGGTTGTAAATGTAACCATCAAATATCCTCCAAATTCCCCAGAACTGAGGGGATCACCTTTCTCTTTTATGTCCAGCTAACATGGACTAAGCCTCCATCCTATGTGACCTCAGAGCATTTTGTCCACTCCCCAAGTTTTTCTAAGATTCCTTGGGAAATGCTTACATGCCCACACAAATACATCATTGTTGTTTCTTGCCATCTCTTCCTCCAGCCTACTACTCTGTTTCTCACAAGATCTCTTCCTACTATCTCAAAATCTTTTCTCCACCCTTCCAGGCTATCCACCTAACACTTTTTGCCAAGTGTAGACATAGGCACCTCCCTAAAATCCCAAAGCACAGCTAACCTGTCTTTCGTGTTCATCAGTGCAACTGCTGACTTAAAGATGAAAGAAACTACAACACAGGAAAAGATGATTATTTAAAACAAAATTTTAGGAGCTCCTG
Source organism: Ursus americanus (assembly GCF_024610735.1). NCBI lineage: Eukaryota > Metazoa > Chordata > Mammalia > Carnivora > Ursidae > Ursus > Ursus americanus. Next base: position 62,277,216 of record NC_142138.1, on the reverse strand, counting down.
GGTGGCTCAGTGGGCTGAGCATCTGCCTTCAGCTCAGGTCATGATCCCAGGGTCCTGGGATCGAGTCCCACATGGGGCTCCCTGCTCAGCAGGGCGTCTGCTTCTCCCTCTCCCTCCGCCCCTCCTCCCTGCTCATGCTCTCTCTCTCAAATAAATGAATAAAACCTTTAAAAAACAAAAAAAAATTTTAATCATCATTGCCTTAGTATCTACTGGCAATACTTTACCACAGAGGGTTCCCTACCAGAGATCTTCAGTGGCCACAGTGTTGTAGAATGACAGCTCTCCTCCCAAAGTTAGGTGTCCTTTTAACAGTTTTTACCTTTTCCTTCCCAGACCATGGTCTTTCCCTCTCTTTCCCAAACCCCACCAGAGTAAAAGGCTGGCCTTCTCTACTGAGGGACCACATTTCCTCCTTGAGGATGACTGATGGTGGGAACAAGCATGGTATTCAGGAAAGATCTACTATCTCCCACCATGCAAAATATGATATGGACCCCAGCTGCAGGAAGCCAATCCATAATAGTTGACAGGAGAGTTTCCAAAGTCTGACTTATTCAATCTTAACTAGGATCACATGTGGCTCACTGACTGTCCCACTCAGATGCCACCATGTCAGATCCAGTCCAGTTCCTTTTCACACACTTTTCTCCAGGTTTCGATGAAAAGATTTCAGATCGTCATGTTTCTCTTATTGTCTGCTCTCCCAATTTCTTATAAACAAACATGTGATAGACACACTCCCAAAGAAAAACAATGATTACAATCTGTCATAAAGCAGCCTAATTCTGGAATTATAAAGAAAACCATTAACTGTAAGCAGCCAGTTCTATAAAAAAAAAACTGCACACATGTAGAAGACGCACGTAATTCATACCGCTAAACCCAACAGTCATCATCTCAAAGTCAAGCATATTAATTTTTCTTGTTTCTCTGGGTCAGGACCCTCCCCAACACAGTAAGTAGCATTACTCATGACTCAACATCTCCAAGACTGAAAGGGATCACTAAAATGCTTACAGAACAATTCCAAGCTTCATCACACAATACAGAGACTGGCTACTGTACTTAAAATGACATTCTTTCCAGCTCAGGTGATTTGTCTTTATCTAGTTTGATCACCTGTGGTCAGGGGGCAGGATCATAAGAGCCTCCATCCCTTAACTATTCTTCCCAAATCCAAAAATCTCTGAAATATAAAAGCTTGTTTTCATAACTCATTTGGCAGCAAACCCCCATAATATACAAATATTAACTCAAAGTGGATAAAAGACCTATATGTAAGAACTTAAAACCGTACAACCCTTGAAGAAAACAGAAGTAAATTTTCACAACCTTGGATTACACAATGGTTTCTTAGACATTACACCTACAACATAAGAAACCAAATTAAAAACAGGTCATTTGGACTTCATCAAAATAAAAAACATTTGTGCTTCAAAAATACCATAAAGAGGGGCATCTGGGTGGCACAGCGGTTAAGCGTCTGCCTTCAGCTCAGGGCGTGATCCCGGCGTTATGGGATCGAGCCCCACATCAGGCTCCTCCACTGGGAGCCTGCTTCTTCCTCTCCCACTCCCCCTGCTTGTGTTCCCTCTCTCGCTGGCTGTCTCTCTGTCAAATAAGTAAATAAAATCTTTAAAAAAAGAAAGAAAGTAAAAAGACAAACATAAAATAGAGGAAAATATCTGCAAATCATATATTTGATAAGGGACTTGAATCCAGAATACACAAAGAATGCCTACAACTCAGAGAAAAGACAAATAATCCAATTTTAAAACAATCAATGTGTTTGTATAGACACTTCTCCAAAGAAGATATACCAATGGCCATTAAGCACATGAAAAGATGCTCAACATCATTAGTCACTAGGGAAATGCAAATGAAAAACACACTGAGATACCACTTCACATCCACTAGGATGGCTCTATTTTAAAAAAAAATGTATAACAAGTATTGGCAAGGATGAAAAGGAACTGAGACTCTCACCCATTGCTGTTGACAATGTGAAATGATGAGGCTACTTTGCAAAATAGTTTAGCAGTACCTCAAAAAGTTAAATGCAGAGTTACCACATGACCAAGCAATTCTACTCCAGGGTATTTACCCATAAAAATCAAAAGCATATGTTCACACAAAAACGTGTACACAAATGTTCATAGCATCATTATTCATAATAGTCAAGAAGTGGAAACAACCCAAATATCCATCTACTGATGAAGAGATCAATAAAATGTGGCACATCCACACGATGGAACATTATTAAGTCATAAAAAGGAATGCAGTACTGATACAGGCTACAACATGGATGGAACTTTGAAAACATTATGCTAAATGAAAGAAGCCAGACAGAAAAGGTGTATATCCTATGATTCTATTTATATGAAACACTCAGAATAGGCAAATCATTAGAGACAGAAAGTTGGTTAGAGGTTGCTAAGGACTAGGGTGAGAGAGAAATGGGAAGTGACTGCTAATGGTTATGGAATTTCTTTTTGGGTAATGAATGTTCTAGAATTAGATAGTGGTAATTAATACACAACTTTCAAAATATACTAAAAACCACTGAATCATATGCCTTTAGAGAGTGAAATTCACATGAATATCTCAATAAAGCTAGTATTGAAAAGTAACAAAACAAAAAAGATGACTTGAGTTTTTTCAGTGGCCTAAACTGAGCGAGGTTATATATAATCTTCAATATCCATATTAAATGAATATGCATTTATTTGCTGTAGAAATCTGTGTTTAATTATGAGTACTTTCCCAGATCCTGCCAGGGGTGTTATATAATGTACGATACACAGAGCTTAGTGCCTCTCTAAAATCTTAAATTTTCTGAATCTCAGAACACATGGTGCCCAAGGTTTTGAACAAGAAATTATGGGCTTGTATAATAAAAAGCTGACTTAGGATATGTAGTCAATATCAGAAAAGAAAAGTTTGAGCTTGACCGATAATACTAAAGTTCTCTAATGCATAAGGCATCACTTGGAGGAAATAAAAGAATCTAACACATAGGGTAATCATGAGAATTAAATAAGGTAATTAATATAAAGTCCTTAGAACAGTGACTGACACATAGTAAGCACTTATTAAACATCAGTATTGTTATTATTCTTGTTGAAGTGGGAGTTTGGTTCCAATGACAACTCTTCTGGATCTAATCCTTTCCAGTAGAGATGTTCATGGTTCCATAAACCAGTATTGTCTTCTACTGTAAACCCTGGCTTCCCATGTCAGGAGAAGGGGAAGCAGGATAGGTCTCCTGAGGCACATCACAGAATGGTAATAGGGGAAAATATCACAGACTAGCATAACGAGGCATAGAATTCAATGGAGTTGGTTACCTCTGTGGCTTTAAATGGACCCAAAAAGTCATCCTCCAGATTTTGATAGCAACAGATTGTACAAGCATAGCAAGAAGAGAATTAGACGGGGAATTCTACTGGATTGCCTCTCTGTGGACCACTGTCGGTTGTGCATACTTAACACCTCTGGTTTGTATAATGTAGATGTCCTATAGGGTTATGGTTCAATGGTGCAGGAAACTGCAGGAGAGCACTCATTGTATGGAATTGTGAGTTTTAGTAAAAGACTATATTAAAGTATTGTTTGCAAATTCTGCAATGGGGAGGTAGGAGGACCAGCAATGTTATCTATAGGAGACACGGTAGTGGAAATTTTCTTGCAGAATTTTGTTGGTATAATCTGTTTGGCAAATGGGTCTTTAGGTGATTGGCAATGGATGTAAGGACATACACAAAGGAATCTGACATGATTACAGGAGTCATAATAAGGCTGAGAGCCACAGGTAAGTTGTTAGGGTATCTCTGGAGATACCTCTTTAAAAACAGGGTAGATGACTACATCAGTCAGGAATCTAAAATATGGGCCTTTTGATAAGGGCCATTTCCACTATAAAAAAATCAGGGGGCAAACAACAACAGTCCATTATATTTTTCAACTAGGGCTGAACAGCTGCAGAGTTTTTAAGGAAGATGCTTTCTCAAGGATCCTGTGCTGCCCTTGTCAAAGCATATAGACAAATTTACATTTACCAGTTCTGGCTACATTAGTGACACGGAAGTTAAAACTTTGATAAAATTGCCCATCTTATCTGGTACAAGCATTCTCACTTTTTTTCTGAGCTGATCCAAACCAAGGTGGTTAGACTTCATCATCTCAGGATGCCAGACTCTTTTGAAGTCATCTTTAAGATGGCTTGACTATCTTATTCCCAATGTCACAGCTTGTCTCAACCAATACTCTCTTCCTTATGAAGGCAGGACAGTGATTTTGTAGGGTAGACTCTTAATCTTCCTAAGTGATAAATCCTGAGACCTTTATGATATTCGAAATTTGAAAAGATGACTGTAGCGTATACTTTTCCCCACAAAATTAATACAAAACCACACAGGCAACAATAAAATGGTGCCAGTGCAGGTGTTAAGTTGTTGCTTAAGCCAGCTCACTAGCTAAGCAAAGATCCTACACACTAGTTTGTAGCAGAAAAATTATCATAATTCATGAACTCTCACAATCATTTGAAAATACGCAAAGATCATGAATGCTAAATACTCAAATTCCAAGAATCTACTGTAACGTGGTTCTCCATATGATGGAAGCGGATCTGTCACTGTTGGTTATATGTTTCCATAACGTAGGGACACACTGAATCAGCCAGGATGAGGGTAAAGGTGATAAATCTTTTGAATTAGAATACAATGCCCACCCATATAGGTGGGCCCGTGTTACAAAATGAACCATTTACAATTGTACTCATGTTTTATTAAGTATTCGGTAGACTTTGGAGCCAGCTTTGCCTCTTAACTCAAGTTGGTACTCTACACTATACAGGGGTTCATATCTCACTTAACCCAATGTTTCTGCTGACAGTAACTCCATAACTTTATAACATATATCACATTTAGAAATAACATCTCATTTGTTTTCTTATCAATCCACTGGCCTCTTTTTCCTTTCACTTTACAGTTCCAGAAAAGGAGGAAGAGAATGCTTTGGGAGTGTCCAGGCCTGAGAGGAAATGGAAGAAGAGAGCTTGCCCTTTCTGAGGGGGTGCATTGTGGGAAAACTCAGGGGACTGTGGAAAGACACAGATATATATCTATATACATAGATAGATATCTATATAGATAGATCAACTATATAGATAGGTCATATCTATATAGATATCTATATAGATAGGTCAACTATCTATCTATCTATATAGATATCTATATCTATATCTAGATCTATATCTATCCTGATCTTTCTTCTGTGAAGTCCAGGTTAAAGTCCAAAATAGAAGAAAGTTTTGTCCTGCTTTCCATTTAAGATCCTATGCAGATGTAAAGTATTCCATTCCATACCCTATTATTATTTCTTCTAGTAAAATTTAACTCCTCAGGTCTGCTCTCTCTTATAATGCTAATGAAAGAAATTCCAGAATGTAGCCCCCTTTTTTTTTTTTAAGATTTCATTTATTTATTTGACAGAGAGAGACAGCCAGTGAGAGAGGGAACACAAGCAGGGGGAGTGGGAGAGGAAGCAGCAGGTTCCTAGCGGAGAAGCCTGATGTGGGGCTCAATCCCAGAACTCTGGGATCACGCCCTGAGCCGAAGGCAGATGCTTAACGACTGTGCCACCCAGGCGCCCCAGAATCTAGCCTTTTAAATGCAAGTTTTCTTTTTTTTCCCAAGTTTTTATTTAAATTCCAGTTCGTTAACATACAGCGTAATATTAGTTTCAGGTGTAGAATTTTGTCATTCATCGCTTACATAGAACACCAGGTGTCCTCAAAAGTACCCTCCTTACTACCCATCACCTATTTAACCCATCCCTCCAAATTGGTTAGATTTCTTTTTAAAAAAAGAGTTTGCTAATCTGTATCTCATTAATTAAAGAGGAAGACTCTTTGCTGGCTGTCCCCACAACAGCCACTGCTGACGCAGGCACATAAAAAGAGAAAGAGTGATTGCAGCATGGAAGACACCCAGAAGTTCCCACTGGCCTCTGAGGAATTGAGAGTAGTAGCTGAGAATGTGGCTAGGGAACTTACCAGAGGAGTTCACCGCAACATCAGGAGGTACCAGGGTGGTCTGTAACTGAGGATTCTAAGGATTACTGCCTCAGCCAGGGACCTATTGGCAGGACTGCCTTAAGGAGATATTAGATCTGTAAACCCTTCCCCACCACCCACTATGGTCAGGGAGGACTACCAGGCCCTGAGTCTAGAGAGGATAGACGAAGCTTGTGGAAGGATGGACCCAGACCAACCATGCCTCCACAAGGCTGGGGTTTGGGGGAAATGCTCTTTGCCCCAAAACCCCAAACACCCATACTCCATCATGAGTCAAAGTGGAGAAAGGAGGAGGAAATCTGAAAAGTCGAATCACACATAAGAATCTGATTTACTGAAAGAAACTGTTCAATTACTTAATGAGAAAAAGTTTATCAGACTCAGCTAAAAGCTAGAGCTCTTTCTCTTCCCATTTCACCTAATCAGGTAGATATGGGGGGTTCACAAGAATTTGCAGATTCTAGAAAATAAGCTACAGTTTCTGTACACATCTGCATAATAAAAATAAATTTGTGGCTCCACTGCATACAGTTTTATGTATTGATCAAAATGGGTCCGCATACTTGTGAAAGATTTGGAGCACATTAGACGATGACATTAAAGCCACGTTTTAAAAAACAAATAGCCATTTCCGTTAAAAGTAGAGTTACTCACCCTTTGGTCCCACGCTGACTCCGTCATTGTTACTCGGACTTTGGGGCTGCATTCACCAGTCCTCCCACTCTGCCAGGCCAGCAGCTTCAGCATCCAGAGTCTAATCCAGCAAGAGGTAGTCTGGGTTTCATAACTAGAACACCCATCTTGCTGTTCCCCCAACATTTTGATAATACCCAAAATGCCTGTTCCTTGGACTCCCTCATTAATTTGAATGAGAACAGACTTTCTGTTTACTTAAGAAAGATATCAGTCATAGTTTTTGTTTCTTTGTTTTTAATCTCCATACATGAAGGATAAGAGAGCAGTGCCAATGATGTTCTGATTTCATTAAAAAAACACACACACAACAATGTGTATGTATCCGTTTCCTAGGGCTATCATAACAAATCACCACTGGGTGGCTTAAAACAACAGAAATTTATTCTCTCACAGTTGTGGAAGCCAGAAGTCTGAAATCAAGGTGTCAGCAGGGATGATACCCTTTGGAGGCTCTGCGGGAATCCATTCCATGCCTCTCTCCTAGGTTCTGGTGGCTGTGGGTAAACCTTGGCTTGTAAACACACCACTCCAATCTCTGCTTCCATCACATGATGTTCTTCCTTGTGTGACTCTGTGTCTCCTTTTCTGCCACCTTTCTTTAAAGGTTTTATTTTTAAAGTAATCTCTACACCCAGAGTGGGGCTCAAGCCCACAACCCCAAGATCAAGAGTCACACACTCTACCGACTAAGCCAGACAGGCACCCCCTTTTTTGTCACTTCTGAGGACAACTGTCTTTGGATTTAGGGTTCATCCTAATCCAGGATGTTCTCATCTCGGGATCCTTTTCTTAATTACAGAGGCAAAGATCCCTTTCCAAGTAAGGTCACCTTCACAGGTATAGGGAGTTAAGACTTAGACATATCTTTTGGGGAGACACAATTCTACCTACTACAAAGCATATTTAAAACTTTTAGGAAATAGGGATGTCAGTTTAAATATTAATACCAGGGTAATAAATTACTAAGTAAGACAACCAATCAGAATTACAGACTTTTTAGATGTTAAAGGTTATTTTCACAGACCACAGCAACAAGCTCTGAAGTCAGTGTGTCTCTTAATTAGAATTAACATTTACGAGGAGTTTTATGATACAAACTAGTATCTGCTTTTCTGACTTTCTAGAAGACTAAACATTTTTCCTTATCTTATTGAGATTTCTTTTACCATAATTATGAGGGTCTGTGGTTTTTCAAGACCAAGTCCTAGAAAGCCATTAGCAGCAACAGGAAAAAAATAGGTATGAGAGCTCAAAACTTACCCTATGGAGGACAAAGGGGCAAAATAGAACAGATACATTTTTCTAAGCTTATACCAACAATTTCATTCCAACTATCTTCTGAGGGCCATACACCATAAACAGGAAACCATTTTCGTGCTTCTCACTTTTGTACACTTCAGAAATTGGCATGGATATGCTCACCGTGCTGTGTCCATTCAGTACCAGGAAGAAGGCTTGATTGGCGTTGAACTGTAAGAGCATTCTAATTATTTTGATGAGTTCACTCATGTTGAAGTGATCAGGTGCGAGGAACTCAGTTTTACTTATTTATTTTTAAAGATTTTATTTATTTATGTGACAGAGAGACAGCCAGCGAGAGAGGGAACACAGCAGGGGGAGTGGGAGAGGAAGAAGCAGGCTCCCAGCGGAAGTCCCCAGAACGCCAGGATCACGCCCTGAGCCGAAGGCAGACGCTTTAACGACTGCGCTACCCAGGCGCCCCGAGGAACTCAGTTTTATCCAGGATAGGAAACTGCTTTGCACCCTTGTAGGGTTCTATAATCACTGGGATTTTGGTAGGATGCTGCTCTTGGGTAACTCAGGAATCTTTTATCATTTGTTTGAAGGTGAAGCACTACATGAAGGTCTTCTCCAAGATCTCGGCATGGTAGGTTGAGGTGGTGTGGCAGCGGTGGTGGCTCTGACCGTGGTGACAGCAATTTCTGCAAAGATTTATTAAATAGCTACTAAGTCTCTTTCTTCTCCTGGTTCTTCCTCCTTCAAATGTCCCTCTACTCTCTTGTAACTCTTCCTCTATTAGATCCTTCCCATATGAAGGCTATAAACATGCTCAAGACTTGTTCATAAAAATAAAGCAAAAACAGAAACAAAAACCCTCTCTTATTTCTGTATCCCCTTTTAGCCACTACTGGAATCATAAGATTGGTCAAGGGTTGGAATTTCCTTCTTGCATTTGCTTTTTTAAAAAAGTGCACAGGGGCACCTGGGTGGCTCTGTCAGTTCAGTGTCGAACTCTTGATTTCAGCTCAGGTCATGATCTCAGGGTAGTGGGATCGAGTCCTCTCTCCCCCCCCATCGGGCTCCATGCTCAGCACGGAGTCTGCTTGTCCCTCTCCCTCTGCTACTCCCCGCCCCCCTGTTTTTGTGTGTGCATGTGCACGCACACTCTCTCTCTTAAATAAATAAATAAATAAATAAATAAATAAAATATTCTTTAAAAAAGTGCACAGAAATTAGGGGTACTAGAGAGACTGTGGTCCAGATTGTCTATCATAAGAGCCCTGTCTGGTCAGGGAAAGAAAATTAGACCATAATAATAATAATAATAATAATAATAATAATAATCTGATAGGTAAAAAGAATATAGACATATTCAGAAATAGAAGAGCTGGATGAGGTCAAAGAGACAGTAGTGGGAGAAAAGGCTGCAAAAACTAGATAGATTGAAAGGATGTAGTCAAACAAATAGATATGAAAGCCTAAAACTTCTGATGAGGAACAGTTCTTGGTGAACGATCGAGGGTATGACCAAATGATCAAGGGATGGCCAAAACAAATTCAGTGTCTCTAGAAATGAGGAGACCAAGGAAGACCTTTAGCTAAATTGTCCACATAGACATGAATGTCACACAAAGCATGAAATAATCAAAAAGACTAAGTCAATTCCTCAAATCTAGGAAAAAAGGAGAATACCCAAGGTAGAAGATCAGTGATTGACAGGATTAAGGAGGAACAGAAGATTCTTCAGCTGGATGACACAAACTTCAAATAAAGGGGAAGTTTTACACAAGCAGGTATGAGTAATTACTGGGCAGTGTCATTGGGGAATTAGAATGACCAGTCTAGTTCTCAGCCCTAATGTGGGTGGGGCATAGAAGAATAATTACCACCATTGAAAGGACAGCAGGGCTTGTGGTGTCCTCGAGGAAGAGCTATTAGAGGAGAAGGTGACTTGAGGTAGGGAGAAGACTCATTGGGAGACAGCCTAACCTACCCAGTAGCAGTGAGAATACAAAGAAGGATATATGTCCTAAAGATATAAAGGACATATATTGCTTTGATAACTAATTAAGTGTGAAGAATGACTAGGAAGAATAAAGGAAAACTTTCACGATTCTGTTTTGGGCAAATGGCTATGAATGTGCTCTTTACTGAGAGGGAGGAGCAGGTTTAAAAAAAAATAATGAGATCAGGTTTTGACCTTGTTGTCCCTCTGGAAATATCCCATTAGCAACCAAAAATATATGTTCTAGGGGCGCCTGGGTGGCACAGCGGTTAAGCGTCTGCCTTCGGCTCAGGGCGTGATCCCGGCGTTATGGGATCAAGCCCCACATTAGGCTCTTCCGCTATGAGCCTGCTTCTTCCTCTCCCACTCCCCCTGCTTGTGTTCCCTCTCTCGCTGGCTGTCTCTATCTCTGTCAAATAAATAAATAAAATCTTAAAAAATTATATATGTTCTAGGCTCATGAAAGACATTGGGGCTACAGAGATGGATTTGAGAACCATCATCCCTGAATGGAAGTCAAAGACAAATAAGGGAAAGAGATAACTTAGGGAGGGTGTTTTGTTTTGTTTTCTTTTAATGAATGAATGAATGAAACCTCTATATCTGTGGCTCTGCGTTAATCTTTTTCCTGTTGGTCAGTAGTCCTGATTTGTTATTTTTGTTGAACTTGTTCCCCATCTCCCTCTTGACAATTATTAAATGTCTCCATTGTGCCAGCTATTGGGAATACAAAAGTAAAAAGCATTGTTCTTTCCCTGCTGCTTCTCTAACCTCTCACTACCGCTCTGAGGCTCTTGCCATTTTTACCAGGCTCCCAATCCTGTCATTACCTTCAATTATTTATAAGAGTATATACTCTTTCTCCCATTAGACTTCTCCCTAAGGGCAGATACCCTGTGTCATTCTCTGCTGTATTCTAGACACTAAACAGTGCCTGAAACAAAGCAGACTCTCCAAAAACATTTATTAAGGTAATGAATGAAAAAGAACAAATTTTGACATACAAGCCTGACAAAGTAAACTCTTATAAACCAATAAAACAAATAGTACAAAAGTCATTGCCATTCTGGTTACTTTGTTTTTAATTTATTAATTGGATTAAAAAAGAAAAAAACAGGGGCGCCTGGGTGGCACAGCGGTTAAGCATCTGTCTTCGGCTCAGGGCGTGATCCCAGCGTTCTGGGATCCAGCCCCACATCAAGCTCCTCCGCTATGAGCCTGTTTCTTCCTCTCCCACTCCCCCTGCTTGTGTTCCCTCTCTCACTGGCTGTCTCTATCTCTGTCGAATAAATAAATTTTAAAAAATCTTTAAAAAAGAAAAAAGAAAAAATAGGCAAGCAGAAAATAATAGTTACAGCGTCTCACACCTGTTAAGATGGCTATCAAGCTAAGGTAGAATTACTCTATGACCCAGCAATTCCACTTCTGGGTACACAGCTAAAAGAATTGAAAGCTGGGACTGGAACAGATAAGCAACACCCCTATTCATAGCAATATTATTCACAATAGCCAAAGGGTGGAAGCAACCCAAGTTCCTTCAATGGATGGATGAATAAACAAAATATGGCATGTACATACAATAGAGTATAATTCAGCCTTAAACAGGAAGGAAATGCTGATGTGCATGAATAAAACTTGAGGACATGTTATGTGAAATAATCTAGTCACAAAACAATAAATACGATTTGCAATGAGCCCACTCACTGTACATAAGGTATCTAAATAGTTAAATTCATAAAGACAGAAAGTAAAATAGTGGTTGCTGGTGGCTGGGAGGACTGCAGTGGAATAAGGAGTTAATATTTAATGGGTACAGAGTCTCCATTTTGCAAGATGAAAAGAATGGATGTGGAGATGGTCCGCACAACAAAGAGAATGTTCATTTCAATATGGTTAAGATGGTACATTTTTTGTCTTTTACCACAATTTTTTTTTTTTAAAAAAAGAGACTAAGCACCAAAAAAAGAATTAAAAAACCGAGGACTGAAAAACAATCCACATCAATCAAAACGCCTAGGGAAGGAAGAAACTCGGACCGCCCAGTCGCAAACCAGCCTGACCACCAGGCCGTGGGAGCCGGAAACCAAGGGCGGGGAAGGGCCACGCCTGGGGCTCCGCGCCGGGCGAGGCTACCCGGAGCCCGCTAGTTAAAGCAGGTCACCCGCGGACTGGGCCGCCACTGCGCAGGCGCGTATGGCGACTGCCGAGCCGCCTTTTAAACGTACCGGAAGTGACGTTTGTAACGCCGAGCCAGGTTCGGGGAAGGTTCGTGTAGGTGAGCAGGGCTGGGACTGTGGTCCTGGGCCACTATGAGCTGCACCATCGAGAAGATCCTGACAGACGCCAAGACGCTGCTGGAGCGGCTGCGGGAGCACGACGCCGCCGCAGAGTCGCTCGTGGATCAGTCCGCCGCGCTGCACCGGCGGGTGGCCGCTATGCGGGAGGCGGGGACGGCGCTTCCGGACCAGGTCGCGCGGAGGGTTCGGGTCCTTGCCCGCAGGATCTGTGCACGCAAGGGGTGGAGGGGGAAGGAAGGTGGGAACTCGGCTTTAAGTTTATGCCTAGTCTCAGAGGGTGGCGGTGAGACCTTTCTTCGGGGTCGGGGTTGAGGATGCTGCCCGGGAGCCCCGATGCCTGCTTGTTCGGTTGCATCCGCGGCTGTTCTCCTGTTAACGGCGCGCTTAGTCTGTCTCGTTTGTCCAGTATCAAGAAGATGCATCCGATATAAAGGACATGTCCAAATTCAGACCTCACATTCTGCTGTCCCAAGAGAATACACAGATTAGAGACTTGCAGCAGGAAAACAGAGGTTAGTCAGGCCTTTTTGTGTAGTTACGATTTTCTAATATCCAGTAGTATTTTCAAAAGTTCTTGCTAAACTAGCTATTCACATCCTGTATGTATCTCCAGATTAGTACTTTTAAAAGCGTTATCCTGTGATGGCCCAGTAACAATAATGTTTGTTTTACACACCAAGAGTGTTAATATACTCAAGGCCTTGAATTTTTTATGTTTAAATATTAATTGAAATAAACAGTGACGTTAAGAGTGAAGAGGTCTTTTAAATGTTCTTGTGCAAGGCGGAAGAATGAATTTTAGCCTCAGGGTATATATTCTTAGGCTTGATGAGTACATTATTAAGGATAGCAGTATGAACTTATTTGTATATCAGTTGACAGAGAGCTTTCACATATATCATCCTATTGTATTCTCATATCTTCATTTTGAGTTCGATAAGTCCTAGGTACTTAATATTACAGTGCAGTTAAGAAATAGGCTCAGAGAGCGTAATGATTTGCCTAAGAGTAGTAGTAAGCTAGTAACTGACGGAACTGAAACCCATGTCTTCTGATTCTACATCCCATGTTGTTTCTACCAGACTTTGCTGCCTCTGCCTAGAAAGTTATTTTTCTCATAGACCTTAACGGTTGAGTTTTGTGGACTTAAACACTGATTGTAAATTTGCATTCACAATATCTCATGGAGTGTCATAAAATTCCAGCTGTTAAGAGTATGGCTTTGGGAGCTATCTCTCAGATGTCACTGCCAAGGGATTTTATTTTTTTGATAGAGCTATGGGTTTCCTTGGAGGAACACCAGGATGCTTTGGAACTCATCATGAGCAAGTACCGGAAACAGATGTTACAATTAATGGTCACTAAAAAGGCAGTGGATGCTGAACCAGTCCTGAAAGCTCACCAGTCTCACTCTGCAGTAAGCACCTTCGATGAATACATTCTGAATGAACGGAATTAGAATCTTGAATTGTTTTAAACCAATTGCTTGTTTTTGAAGGAGAGTAAGCTTGTTTTCCTTTCAGGTTTATCACATTCGCTGTGGATTTTGCTATAGCTTTGTAAGGCTATGAATAAAAAGAAGGGAGGAAGGGGCTGCTCAGGCGCTTTTTTTCTTTGAGTGGGACTAAGGTTCCTCACTCCCACCTGCCCCAAGATCTCTTTTCAAGATGAATGGATGTTTATGCAAAAATAAAGCAAGGTAGTACTGATAGTGCTCAGTAAATACTTCGTTGGTTATCATTGTACTTTCACTAAACTGTAAGCTCCTTGATTGTAAGGAGCATGGATTCTTCTTTTATCCCTAACACAGTACCTGGCACATAGCGTGCCGTCAGTAAACCTTTATTGAACTGAACTATATAGTGTCATACTATGTTGTTAGAGAGAAATACAGTTTTAAAAAAAATACATGGCATACTTTCCACACTTTGGTTGCTTATGTTTTCATTTGGGAGACCCAATAATTGTGCTTATGTTTGTAGAGTGCTTCATAGGTGTCACTGTACATTCATATGTACTCTATCATTTAAACCTGGATTCACAGATGGGCACCTCACTGTTCCATGGAATTTATGAAAGATAAGTTTCATCTTAGATTCCTTTGAAAGCATTTTACGGACTTAACAAAAGTCTTAGGGAACAAGAGTATTTTAAATATGTGAATAGCTCTCAAAGTATAAGTAGCTCTCATCTGGAAGAGAAAAATAAACTATATTTTGTAATCTGGAGAAGAAAACTTAATCCTTTAAAGATACAGTTTAGCTCATATGAAAAGCTTGGGAAGAGATATATCCAAAGATAGAATAAGGTACCTGGGAATGTGGTAAGCTTCCTGCCAATAAAAGTATTCAGTGGATGGTCAGACTAGAACAATCTTGAAAACAGAGTGTGAATACCACAAGATAACTTTATTATGGCTTTGCCTGTAAGGACTCAGATTACGGTGAAACTCCTGTGTGAAACTCCTGTGTAACTTCTGTAGCATAGATAAAATGAACTTTTTAACATCACAGTGCACATATTCTCATGAACTTCATATCTGCAGAAAAGAGAACTTTTTTACCTTTTTTTCTTAATATCTTCACAGGAAATTGAGAGTCAGATTGACAGAATCTGTGAAATGGGAGAAGTGATGAGGAAAGCAGTTCAAGTGGATGATGACCAATTTTGTAAGATTCAGGAAAAACTAGCCCAATTAGAGGTAAGATTTTTGCTATTGTAGGCTCACAATACTCAGGGAGTTTTCTCAGAGTCTGGGAGGTATGCCATCACTATCCTAGGCAGTGTATTGATGTTTTCTGTGTGTTCATGATTTAAAATGAAAAATCCTCCTCCAGGGGCATCTGGATGTCTCAGTCGGTTGAGTGTCTGACTCTTGATTTCAGCTCAGGTCATGATCTCAGGTTGTGAGATTGAGCTCCGTGTTGGACTCCACGCTCACCTTCTGTCTGCTTGAGATTCTCTCCCTCTTCCTCTGCCCCTTCTCCTGTTCTCTCTCTCTCTAAAAAAATAAATAAAATAATCCATAAAACAACTCCTTCTCCATACTCTTTTCAGGAAAGTAAATGTAATCAGCAGCAAACAATGAAAATGCCAACTATGTATTGGCTAGAAATTGAGATACTGTCATATTAAGAGGGTAGAGAGAATGGAAGAGAAAATTACATGTGAGCTAAAATCCCTCCTCTAGGGACTCAGTCCCTCCTCTGGGTGACTCAGTCGGTTAAAGTCTGCCTTCGGCTCAGGTCATAATTCCAGGGTCCTGGGTTCAGGTCCCGTGTCAGGCTCCTTGCTCAGGGGGGAACCTGCTTCTCCCTCTGCCTGCTGCTCCCCCTACTTGTACGTCCTCTCTCTCTCCCCGTCCCTCTCTGACAAATAAATCTTTAAAAAATAAAAAAATTAAAAATTAAAAAAAAAAATCCCTCCTGTCATAAAAGGAAGTCAAATAGGTAATGTTTGAAATTGATGATCAAGAAATAGCAGAACAGGCATATTAATAATTATTAATTATCCCTCTATTAATTATGGAAGTAAGTACCAAAAGAAATAGATAAAAGTATTAAAAGTGGTTGCCTTTGGGGAACAAAGCCAAGGGCTTGTCATTTATTTTATAAACCTTATAGTCTTGATTTTTTAAAAGTTACTTTCATGTAATATTTAGATTATAATAGCAATAATTTACCCCCCCCCCAAAAAAAGGCATGGGGGTATTAGTATGCCTATAAAATTATTAAGAAAACATATTACAATAGATGGTTTGAATGTTGCTTATTACCAGATGCTATCATGGGCCCTTTGAGAAATACTAGAGAGCAAAAGATAGGATATCCCTGCTCAGAGTCGAGTGAAAGGAATAAGACTACTGCTGATATGATATGAAATGGTTCATACATGCTAGGAGAGATGCGCAGCACTAAGGGAAGCACTTTAGTTGGTAGATGATTTGATGACCATGGGCCCAGACTCTTGGTGAAGCCTGAAGATGCTGTGGTTTACCAGAATTTCCTGCAGAGAGCATAAGGATGAAGAGTGCGAGCTGCCCTACCTGGAAATCAAAGGGAGTGACAAGGTCCCAAGTAGGAAAATTTGGAGTCAGTTAAAATGATAGAGTGACCTTATCTACACTATCCCTGATTTACTCAGATGTGGAAACGGTCCTAAGGAAACATGGGACAAATTTTACTTAATATTAAGTGGGAAGAACACAGGCTAAACCCCAGCACTACCACATCCAGGTTGTGTGAGTTTGGACAACTTCTCGAACTTTGTGAGCCACAGTGCCCTCATCTTAAAGAACCTGGATGTGAGCAGTGGTGCCTGCCCTCCAGTTTGTTTTGAGATGATCTATGTAAGCTACCCAGTGGTGCCTGACGTCCCCAGTGAGTAGTTTCTTCCTCTTTTCTTCCTTTCTCCAAAACATCCAGGAGAGAAGACTGAGCAGAGTCAAAATATTATTAGGAATTTAAAAGGTAGAAGAAACAGTAGTACAACTTGTGGGAACCACAAAAAGTGTGACAAGCAGTGAATTCCTCAGGTGGAGAGAGGCTCTGTTTTTTTTCTTTGTTATCCTAATAACAGGGCATGTAGAAATTACTCAGGAAACGTATGTTAAATGATTAATAATTAGTATTTTAGGAAATGCTCAGTTAAATTTTATTTCCATAAAACGTTTAAAACTAAAATAATAGCTTTCTCTTCCTGGCCCAAAACAATGTATTCTGATGCAGTTTGATAGTCAAAATACCTGAAATAAACAAACCTTTTTTTTTTTTTCCCCAGCTTGAAAATAAGGAACTTCGAGAATTATTGTCCATCAGCAGTGAGTCTCTTCAGGTCAGGAAGGAAACCTCAACAGACACTGCTTCCCAAGCCATCAAATAACTCAACTTCTGAATGACAGCTGGAAATTGTTTATCAAGGAAGGAAGTTATTATCTTTCTATTCGAGTACTGTCCGTTTAGTGTCTTGCCTCAGACTTGATTTAGTGTTGATTAAAGGTATCAGGTGGCAGTTTAGAATTTGCAGTCAAATTGGCTGTCCACAAAACGGTTTTTGGGTGCGTTCATGAAAATACACACTGAGTTTCACCATTCCTTTCTCTAAGAGACTACTTTTAATTTTCAGTTCTGGGACCTCAATTTACATAAAGTGTTACTGGTTCCTTTTTGTTTCTTCACCTCTCTCAAACTTAGAGCCTTTTATTATAAGCCAGCAATTTTATTTTATCTAGGATTATAAATTACAATTCTAAAAAATTTGTAAGAGATTAGCTTTCTAAACCTATTTGGCATAAACCTAGATTTTTTCCTCCCATTTGAGAAAAGTAATACAAGTCCACAGGACAAGGTTGGCAGATTCTCTAATTTGTAATGTCATTCCCCTCCTTTGAAGTTTTAAGTCTCTCTGGTGCTAAGAGTTGGCACTTTGTGACCTGGTGCCTTTACTCTTAATTTGAGAGAACCTACTGCTAGTCCCCAAGAAACATACTTGAAAATAAGTAACAGTAGAGTCATCATATTGTTCAAAAAATCCTGAGAATTTGTCCTGTGTGTGTGCACATCCACATGTACTCCTATTTCGGATGCTGAAAGTAGCTGTTATTTATTCTGTTAGATATTAGTAGTCAATTTTTCAGTATTGTCCTCCTAGGAAATCTTCAACTCGGGTGGCTTACTCAGTTGAAGAGCATATAATGGTTTTAGTCACATCATAGTTTTTAGGTACTACATTCTGTTTAATTTATACATAACTTCTATTTTATAGTGAAGAACCATCACTTACTTGGATGTCTTTCATTACTAGTACTGATAGTTGGCTTTCTTTTTAGATCCATTTTTCATGAGGAAGCAAAGTTTTATTACCTAATGAGCGTTCCTACATTCATTTAGCTGTGTAGACGACAACTCAGTGGCCTCTCTGTTTAGTCACATGTCAAATTTACAAATTACTTCATGTTATACTATCAGTTTAGGTTTGCCCAAAAGTAATTGAAATAATCCTAAACCTGTCCATATTTTCCAGCAGCACTAAGCACCATACTGCACAGGAGAGACACAGTATTAAAAAGAGTTTTTCATTAGTGCTTTGTGTGACGTAAAATTTCTTTTGTATTGCCATAAAGAATTAACTCCAGTTAACATAAAACCTCACCAAGATATCCTAAAAGCATCTGATCCCACTAATACTGAAAGGACTTGGCCTGTAGTGATGGTCTTTAATGATCATGTATATGTCATTTTAGACACTCAAATTCTTATTCAAAGTCCTGCATAGAATTTGAAAAATACTTCCACCCCCCATATGGGCATTTTTATCTTGTTTCCCAAGAGCAAGTAAAACTTTAGTCCAGCCATTTGGCTTGAAGTATATGCCCTAAGTGCCACTGTGTGTCAAACGGTTCCACTCAGGAGGCAGGTATCCCTATACAATATGTCAGCTACCATGGCCAGTTTTCAGTAAGAATGATAGTCATCAAGTGGCCCGTTAAAGTATGACATGGTGTCTCTTTATCTGCCTTATGTTCCTTTAAAGTTGTTTATAAAGCTGTTTACATCTCAGATATCAGGATAAATCTATGTTAACTTTTCCCCCTGGCAAATCAAAAGCTTGAAGTTTGAGTCTAAAGGGCTCTCAGCGCCCTACAAAATGTAAATTCTGGCTGGTGTTAATACAAATATATCATTTCTAATAAAAACCTCATTTTAAGAACAACAGTTAATTTTACACAATAATGAGTAATTATTAGGTAATACAAAGGTTTATTTTTCACATATATATCAACCTGTCAAGTAGACAGGGCTTTTAGTATTTTGTAATTAGCATAATGTAGTCAGCAGTGTAACTCTACAAACAGTTGTTTCTAAAATAGGTTCAGAGATTTCCTCATGATTAAAAATACAAAATTATACAATTACAAATCATATTATAAAATGAAAACTGGGTTTGGAAGTACCTAATACCTTTTACCTTTGATTCAAACATTGAAGGTCTATTACAATGTTCCCCAAAATGGTTTGCTGACTACTGAAATACATATTTGGGAACGGGATCCAGGAATTTGTATTTTAATAATTGTCCCAGATAACTTCTAAGGATACTAGTTTGAGAATGTCTAATCTATGTACCAGACACTTCATTCAAAGTTATGAATAGAAAAAAGGTGGGGGAAAGGCCTTGACACTTTTTGAAGAAAAATTTGGTAGAGAAGACAAACAGAGAGCAGTGATACGTCTAACGTGAGGCTGTACAGGATCCTGAGGAGGGGCTATACAGAGTTGGTGCTTTCTCGTTATCATATAATCTCCATTTCAACTGTACCTCATTTTACACATACTCAGGCACAAGGAGGTTATGCTATATGTCTAAACTGGAACCAAGATTCCAACCCAGAGATTCAAATATTCTTAACCACTAAATTAAGATGTCCTTTTAATGCCAAATACTGGTCAGAGTTCAAGTGGTTCTTGATGAACAAAATCTATTTTTAGTAATAGTGCAAAAGAAACATCACGGCCCACATATTAGAAAACATGAATTCAATAAATGGAGTCATAACTAGTGAGACATATTTGTCATCTCTTTTCTAGAATGATGTAGCTGAGAGCACGTACGCATGCAACTGACGCAGACTATGTTTAATCAGTGGTCTTATGTATGGAAAGTGCAGCTAATGTCTTTCAAATCTGCCTCCTTAGCATGTGGTTTTTCATCCTTCATGTTCTTGTAGTTGCAAGAAGGTTGGTGCTGTACCCGAGGTCTTGACCATATTGAAGGCAGGAAGAAAAAGGGAACTGGCCTGTGCCAACTGTGTGTGTCCTCTTTTATGAAGAAAAGCAAAGCTTTTCCGAAATTTCAGACAGATTTCCCTGTCTTACTTGCCTGCCTCTTTAAATGCTTGCTTCTGTCTGCAAAGGCTGGGTACATAGTCGCCTCAAATAAAATTACAGTATTCTATTAGCAAGGAGGAAAGAGTATTGAGAAAGCAATTAACGATGTCTGCCGAGTCCTTTTACGTTGAATAGTTTTTAACAAGTGAAAGCATTAGCTGAAAGTGTTGGTGTTGGGTAGCCAAGAGAATGGGCTGTGGCAGACAACTGTCATTTTTCTGGCTGCCCAATATCCTTATTCCTATCCTGTTTAGGGAATCCCTCATCTAATGAGGCAAAGCCTTCCTCCCTCCCAAGAAATTTGAATGTGTCAGATAAATGTTTTCCCAGCCTCTCTTGCAGCTAAGGAAGATGCATCGCCTTAAACTTTAAAGTTAGGCAAAGAAGCAGGAAACTGTACAGAATTCTTTGAGTAAAGGCCTAAAACACTGGCTACTATATGCAGTTCCACAGAGCAGCAGCAAAAGTGGCTTTAATGACATTCAGTATCCAGTGTCAGCAAAGTCAGTGGTGTAAGCTACAGTGCCTGCCACACAGCGGGATCTTCACTGAAGCAATTATCTGAAGTGATTAGAGGCTCTGTGGCCTCTGGTTCTGGTTTTCTGGCTGTCTTAGAGATCCTGAGGATTGCTTATTAGCCTTTTAATAAAATCCCTTTTTGTTAATGTTAACCCGAATTGCCTATAATTAAGAATGCTGGCTGATAAAATAAGCATAGTTTTAAAAACAACCATGCAGGGGCACCTGGGTGGCTCAGTCAATTAAGTGCCCAACTCTTGATCTCAGCTCCTGTCTTGATTTGAGGATCATGAGTTCAAGCCCCGTGTTGGGCTCCAAGCTGGGCCTGGAGCCTACTTAAAAAACAAAAGAAAGCAAGCATGCAAATATAAATTTTGCCAACACTTTATACATAGTGTTGTACTTGTATTTTAATATTTGACACATAAAAGGATGTATAACATGCAAATAGATTATCAAACATAATCATTTGTCACCTAAGAATTAGAACATTACCCATACTTTGCATTTATCTATTTGAGCTCCTCTCCTGTCTCTCCCCACCTCCCTACTCCCTCTTTTTGATAGTTCTCTCACATGCGAAAAGACCTAAAATATGTATGTATCCCTAAAGTGACATTTTTTCGTTTTGTTTCTTCTTGAGCTTTATAAAAGTGGTATCGTATTTTACATAGTCTACGGGGATCTGATTTTTTTCACTCAACATTATGTTTCTAAGATCCTTTTGTTGTACATAGCTGTCATTTATGTTCACTGACGTACAATATTTCATTGTGCGACTATACAATAGGTTGTTACATACATAATAGTACGATTATGCATTTTTTAAATCCTTGCTAATATCTGACTTCCTAATCTTTAATTCTCCATCTACCTCATTTAGATTAGATACATTTCACAATAAGCAGTCATATTGCACATTTTTCAGTTATTTCACTTGCAGTTGTCTCCGCAACCTTCAGAGGGAATTAAGGACTATTATCTGCTAATATAATGGAAAGCAGATGATGCTTTTTCTTTTGTTACTCACAAAGAATCCTAAAGAGGAGGCAGAACCTTAAGAGCTTCTGAATAAACTACAAATCACTCAACATTTGGTGTAGCCTCCTAAAAATTCATGAGGAATTAATGAAAGTGGCCTTCTGTATGTGACTGATCCTAAGATTCATTTTTATTTCATATTTTAACAACTCTGAAATTGGGATAGGTCTTATACATGCAGGAGTTTGTAGTGTAGTTGATTGTAAGCATAAGCAAAATTGGCCATCTTCCTGATGGCACGACTGGCCAAAGGTAAGCTCTTGGTATTTTGGTCAAGAAACAATTTTAAGGGGTGCCTGGGTGGCTCAGTCAGTTAAGCGTCTGCCTTCGGCTCAGGTCATGATCCCAGGGTCCTGGGATCAAGTCCCACATTGGGGTCCTTGCACAGCAGGGAACCTGCTTCTCCCTTTCCCTCTGCCTGCTGCTCCCCCTGCTTGTGCACTCACTCTCTCTCAATCTCTGTCAAATAAATAAATAAAATATTTTAAAAAAAACTATTGTAAGCACTATTTGAGAAGGGAATAGGGGTTTAGCCTGTTGTCTGTGAACTTTCCATTCATGTGAACCTTCTTGTAAGACCAAGAGAGTGCCAGCATATGAACCTGGTGCATGGCTGTATTCATTCTCTATGGCTATATAACAGATTATTGCAAATTTAGCAATCTAAAGCAATGCCCATTTATTCTCTTACAATTCTGTAGGTCAGAAGTCCATGCAGGGTTTAACTAGGTTCCCATCTAATGATCTCACAAGGCTGAAATCAGTGTGTCAACATAGGCTAGCATCTCATCTGAGGCTCTGGGTCCTCTCCCAAGTTCACATGGTTGTTGGCAAAATTCATTTCTGTGCAGGTGTAAAACTCCTAGGACTTCAATGACAGCAGGAGATCATCTCTCTGACCTCCCTTGTCTCCCACCTCTAGTCTCCCCTTATAAAAGCTCACCTGAGGGGTGCCTGGGTGGCTCAGTCGGTTAAGCGACCAACTCGGTTTTGGCTCAGGTCATGATCTCAGGATCCTGAGTTTGAGCCCTGCGTTGGGCTTCACACTCAGCTCGGGGGCTGCTTGAGATACCCTCCCTCTTTGCCCCTCCCCTCATTCACACCCTCTCTCTCTCCTCTAAGAATAAATAAAATCTTTAAAAATAAAAAAAATAAAATAAAGTAAAAGCTCACCTGCTTAGGTTAGGCCCAACCAGAAGAATCTCCCTCTTGATTAACCCAACTGATCAGAGATCTTAATTACAACTGTGGTAATCTCTTTGCCATAAAGGAGATATGAGGTATCCTCTAATATCCACAGGTCCAGCCCATGCTCAAGAGCAGGGGATTACACACAGCATGTACACTAGGGAGGTGGTGGGATTCTTGGTAGCCATCTTAGAATTCTGCCGACCACACAGCTTTTAGCAGCTTGGAATAAAATCCTGGGTACAACAATGAAGCGATCTTAGGAAATCCTGCATTACCAGTATTCTTGGTGGCCCAAGAATAATCCTGTGAGGAAAAACCTTTACATTGATGAGCCAAAGAGAGATTCAGCAAGATCTATCAATGTATGCTAAAATTAGTGAACTAAAGTTAAAGCAGAAAAAGGTATTTGCCTAGTCTCTTGTTAGTTTCCTAGAGTTACCATAACAGGTTACTACAAACAGATGGCTTAAAACAACAGAAATGTGTTCTCTCACGGTTCTGATGGCTAGAAGTCTGAAATTAAGGTGTTGACAAGGTTGGTTCTTTCTGAAGGCCTTAGGAGAGAATGTGTTCCATCCCTCTTTTCTAGCTTCTGCCAATTCTCGGTATTCCTTGGCTGCTAGATATAGGACTACAATTTCTGCCTCAGTCTTCATATGATGTTCTCCCTGTATGTCTGTGTCCAAATTCCCCTTTTCTAAGAACACCAGTCATTGGATTAGTGTTTACTGTAATTCAGTATGACTTCATCTTAATTTGATTACATCTGCAAAGACCCCATTCCCAAAAGGCCACATTCTGACCTTCTGAGTAGACATGAATTCTGAGAGGACAATTCAATTAAGGATAGTCCCAAAGTATCCCCCCCAAAACATTTAGTAATTATAAAGGAAAAATAATAATTTTACTATGAATAATTCTGGCAGATTACACTTTAACCAACTGATTGAGGTAAACATCACTAATAATACATTTCAGCATCTTACACCCCCTGGTATGATACAGTGAGAAGAGTACATAATCTAAACAATGTTTCAAGGGAAACATCAGATAAAAACAAGTAGAGGGATGTTTACAAAATAACTGACCAGTGTTGTTCCAAGTGTCCAGGTCACGAAAGATAAGGAACTGTCATAAAATGGAGGAGATTAAGGAGACCTAACAACTAAATGCAGGGTGGGATCCTGGATTTGATTCTGGAAAAGAAAATGGATATTAGGGAAAAAACTGACAAAACCTGAATTAATTTTGTAGTTTAGTTAATATTGTGTCAAGGTTAATTTCCTAGTTTTGAAAACTGTTCTATGATTAGGTAACCTTAACATAAATGGGAAACTGGGTGAAGGGTTTATGAGAACTTTCTATACAATTTTTCTTATTCTTCTGTAAGTCTAAAATTATCTCAACAGGGACACCTGGGTGGCTCAGTTGGTGAAATGTCTGCCTTTGGCTCAGGTCATGATCCCAGGGTCCTGGGATCGAGCCCTACGTTGGGCTCCTTGCTTAGCAGGGAGCCTGCTTCTCCCTCTGCCTGCTGCTCCCCCTGCCTGTGCTGGCGCTCTCTCTCTCTCTGACAAATAAATAAAATAAAATCTTTTAAAAATAAAATAAAATAAAACAATCTCAACAAATACATATTCCCCTGATTGCTAATGAGGCTGGGCATAAATAATTTCAAATGCTTATTTGCCTATACTTTTTAAATTTGTTTTAATTTTATTATTTTTTTAATTTTATTTTTTTAAAAAGCTTTTATTTATTTGAGAGAGAGGGAGAGCATGAGCAGGGGAGAGGGGCAGAGGGAGAAGCCGGCTCCCCGTTCAGGGCTCAATACAGGGCTCAGTCCCAGGGCCCCAGGACCATGACCTCAGCTGAAGGCAGACACTTAACCAGGCGCCCCTGTACAGTTGTTTTTTTTTTTAATGTAGACATTCAAGTCATTCCCCCATTCCTTTTCCTTGACTTTTTCTTATTTATATGTATTAATTTAGTATATACTCATGATACTAATACATTGTCAGTTTTATGTGTTGCAAACATATATTCTCCTAATTTGCTGATTTTTTATTTCTTTAATGCTGTCTGTTGATTAATGACTATTTTAAAATTTAATCAAATTTATTACTACAAAGAAAGAGATTCCGAAGAGTTAGGCTTTGTGAAGAAGTTTTAGGAATATCTTCACCAATTTACTTTGCTTTTTTTTTTTTTTTTACTTTACATATATGCAAGAGTGACACATAATAAAAAAGTTTTTAAACTTTTATCTAATTAGACCTAAACTCCATCTAAATAAGTTTTAAAGATCTCCATTAGGGGTGCCTGGGTGGCTCAGTCGTTAAGCATCTGCCTTCGGCTCAGGTCATGATCCCAGGGTCCTGGGATCAAGCCCCGCATTGGGCTCCCTGCTCAGCAGGAAGCCGGGTTCTCCCTCTCCCACTCCCCCTGCTTGTGTTCCCTCTCTCGCTGTGTCTCTCTCTGTCAAATAAGTAAATAAAGTCTTTTAAAAAGTAAACAAATAAAAATAAAAAATAAAGAGCTCCATTTATAAATTAAAAAATTTTAAGCAATAACAATATTATGTCAGAGTGAAAATGGCAACATATTTTCTTCTTGCTGGTGCACAAATCATGATGTATCATACAATCAATTTAATGAAATGTATAATTAATTCATTTGATAAATATTTATTAAGTACTCACTGTTATATTAGTCCCTGTCCCAGGTTTAGGGGATGCAATGATGAACCAGAGAACTGAAGCTTGGGCTATTGTTTAGGAAGAATAGGAATAAACAAATTCATAAATGTGTTAATTTTGGATAGCAATACATGTTATGAAGACAATAAAACAAGCTAATGATATAGAGGGTGACGGCAATAGTGGGTACTTCTACTTTAGAGAAGATCTTTATGAGGCAGTAACATCTGAGCTAAAAACTGAATGATTAGTAAGTGCCAAAAAGTGATGATTCGTAGTGGAGGGGGGCACCTGGTTGGTTCAGTCGGTTGAGCATCAGGCTCTTGGTTTCTCCTCAGGTCATGATCTCAGAGTCCTGGAACTGAGCTCCATGTTGGCCTCCATGCTCAGTGGGGAGTCTGCTTCAGGATTCTCTCCCCCTCCCTCTGCCTCCCAACCCCAAGTGCGCACATGCACACTCTGTTCTCTCTCTCTTTCAAATGAATAAAATAAATCTTAAAAAAAAGTGATGACTTTGGGAAAGAGAATTCCAGATGGAGACAACAGTAAATGCAAGAGTTCTGAGTAGGAACAAATCTACAATGTTGGAAGAACCAAAATAGCAATGGAACTGAATCATGGTGGACTGACTAGGGGTTAGAGAGGGCCTTGTAGGCCAGGTAAAAGAGTTTGGATTTTGAGTGCAATTGGTTTTCATTAGGATTTAATTTAAGTTTAATTAACAATATTCTTTTGCTCCACGTTTCCCTTTGGTTAACTGATTCCCAAAGCTAAAGTGCTATGGCGACCACCTTTACAGTGCAGTAGCTTAGCATGTCTGCATAATTCTTGTCTTAAGTGCAATGTTGACACTTTAAAGGAAAGCATTATAGTTTTTGTATTATTCTTATTTAGATTCTAACATTTTATTACATATTGCTTTTTATTCTTTTCTTATTTACATAATGCATTTGAACTGTTGGGGGCTTGTTAATGAATAAAAAGTTTTAGGATGCAGGATTCCAGGACTAAATCTTAATTAATTCTTAATAATAAGAAATGATTATTCTTTATGAAAGTTTCTGCTCTAAATGGTGTTTTCCTATTCTGAAATCTTGAATATTGATCCCTTTACTATCCACTATTACCGAAATTTTATAGAAGTTCCCTTTGCCTTCCCTAAATAGAAAGGACATAATGTCAGAATAAAAACAGTCCTTAAAGTCTTGAATAAATTTAGCCTTATTTTTTAAACATCTGCACATCGACCTAATTTTTCTCATTTCATAGAGAACTTACAAAAATCTCATCCTATACAGTTGCCA
The DNA here is from genome assembly GCF_024610735.1 of Ursus americanus. NCBI lineage: Eukaryota > Metazoa > Chordata > Mammalia > Carnivora > Ursidae > Ursus > Ursus americanus. The sequence continues at coordinate 62,250,254 of NC_142138.1, read as the reverse complement.
TCACTGCTCAAGAAAACCTTACAAATGTGTAAAGGATGGTTACTTTTGATTGTCAAACCACAATCATAATTGATTTCATTGTCTCTTTAATTTTCTCAGAGAAGAAAAACTAATATGATAAGTACCAAAAAATAATGTATGCATTTTTTTGTTTCAGGTTATTCCTTAATAGACTAAATATCTCCTCAAGATCCATGACTACCCCATTATATAGAAGAAGGTTTTCCAAGCAGAACTTGACTTCACAAGTTTCTGCTTTAACTTCTGTTTAAAAAAAATAAACATGATAACTATACATTTTTTTCACTTTTTAATTTTACTTCAAAATTAATCTGAAAAAAAAGTTCTTGCCGTAAAAATGTAGTGATCTTCTAAAAATGAAACCAACCTCTAGTTATGGGTAATACTTGTAGAAAGAATAAATCACTTAAACTAGTGATTTAAATCAAATGACTCCATCTTTTGCTCTCTTGAATGCATGGAAGCTAAAACATATGCCTCTGGATATATGCATATTTGCATTTTCTGTTAAATGTAAGCTGATACTAATTATGAACTAAGGAGTAATTTAAAGGCAATTGAGACAATCAGAATGATGAGGATGAAATGGTTATATGATTTAAGAAGGTATTTAGAAACTACGTGCTAATGGTAGAAAACAAGATTTATTCTTCCTTATTAATTGGAATTGTATGTATAGAATTTAATGAGACTATTATTTTTTACATTTCCCATTACTGTGATATTTGAGAATGTGCGCTTAGACCTAATTCTACTTTTAGCCCAGCTTCACATGACCTTGTTTCTAGTGTAAGAGCCCAGGGCAGTTTCTCTGTAACATTAGATTGGCATATCCAGACTAGATCTATTGCTAAGAAGAGATCTCAATTTAAGAAATAGAGAAAGGAAACAAAACAGCTGGTTTGATAGATTAAATGATTTGTACTGCCCCAACAGAACATTCCAATTTCTAGCAACTTCTTACACTGTTGTTCAATGCTATTCATTCAACAACCTTTTGAGAGTTGTCTATGCCAAGCACTGTCAGGACCATAGATGGAAAGATGAATGTCATAGGCCTTGTCCTAAAGTATCACTAGCTAGTATAAACTAATAATTATATTACAGTGAGCTATGAAGGCATTGAAAGCAAATGTGAAGATATCTTGTGCCTAGGAAAGTTTGGGAAGGCATCAAAGAGAACATAGATGCAGGCTGGAGGTGAAATGAAATTGGACCGATAATGACAGAGGTAAGAGGAAAATCTTTTTAAAGTAGGATACTGCCTCTTCTTAGAAATAAAGATAATTTGCTCAGAATTGGAGGCTACTTATTCTCCACACTGTGCATCTTTCCTTCATTGCACTTATTCCACTGTGTATGTTTAAATTTGTTTTTAGGATTACTGAATGATGCTAGACTGAAAGTTACTTGAGGACAGAACTATATCCATTTGTCTTGAGAACTGTATACACCCCAAGGATGACACACAAGAGATGCAGGATAAATATGTGTTGAAAGCAAAAATAAAGTGGGTAGCAAAGTTCTCAGGAGCGTGACTGGTCATTGTTTATCCAATACTGTCAAGAAAGAGAGCCACAAAATCTGGGAAAAGCATTCCTCTCACCAGAAGGTATTGCTCTATTGTTTGACAAGGGAAAATTCATTGAACTTTTCTGTGGCCACAATTAACTATTTTCCTCCTTCATCCTAACCTATTGGATTAATCATCCATTTGCCCTGATTTCAACCTTTTGGATACTGATTCAGCCTCCTTAATTACCGGATAGACCACGAATATCTTGCGGTGACTACAAAGGTCAGATGAAGGAGGGTTGGTGTTTTTTTTTTTGTTTTTTGGTTTTTTTTTTTTGTTTTTTTTTTTTTTTTTGTTGTTGTTGTTGTTTAATGATTATGCTGCCTTGCTCACTCTTGTCCGTCCGTTGCAAGCAATATATTTTCTGGGAGACAAAGGTCTCAAATAAAACTTCCAAATTACCTTACTAAAAACCTACTCTATACTAATGAAAATTTCAATATATTATAGCAAGAGGGGAAAAAAGACTTGCACTGTGAGGAGAAACTGGGGTTTGGGGCTTCTGGATTATCGCTGAGAAAAAGCGAAATCCTTTATATGACATTCTGGAAATGCCCTCTAAATTGTTCGCCGTCAAAGTTCACCCTGGTCTCGCTGCTTAAGGCATATTCAGGTCTGCAAAGATCAGAGACGCCGAAAGTTACCCGCCACCCCGCCCCGTGCGTCCCAGCAGAGTCAGTAAACACCGAGATTGCTTCCCGCAGCTCACGGGGGAGGGAACGTAGGGTAACATGGGAGACCATCTTGGTTGTGGTTAAGAGCAGCACACTAGTTGGCGTCACTCAGCCCTCATGCGCAGGCGTATTAGGAGTACACGCCCCCCCCCCCGTTTCCCGTGCACGCGCTCGGAGCCCGCAACTCTCGCGAGAGAAGCGAGATTTATTCCTACGTACCGGGCCGTGCTGCTTATGGCGGCGCTGGAGAGGGGGCGCTGAGCTGTTGGGGTGAGTACGACCTCGGGGTCCAATTGGGGGTAGCAAGAAGCCAGGCTAGGGGCAGATGAGAAGACCAAGACTAACGGGAGAGACTTCTGAGTCAAGGTGGGCACTTCTAGAGCTCCGGGCAGGGAAGCTCTCACCCTAAGTCTTTACCCCGGGCTTTTCCACCTGGCCCCCGTTTAACTGTCTAGGCCTCACGTCAGGCCGCAGAGCCGAAACGAAGAGTCGAGGCCAGGCAGCCGCGCGTGGTGGTAGTGGTGGTGACTACAGTGGGGGGAGGGAGCGAAAATGGAGGCTCCGACCGCAGCCAAGATGGAGGCAGGGGTGCGGGGCTCGGGCGCGGAGGCTGCTGGGAATTGTAGTCTAGCCACTTCCTCCTCTGCGGCTTGGCGGGGGAAACGGGAACTACAAGTCCCGGCGGGCGGGGCGAGGGGGTGGTGGCGCGGTCCTTTGTGTGAAGCTGGAGGAGCCGGAGGAAGAGGGAGAGGGGCCTACTCTCGCTCTGGACCCTATAGTTTACTGTCCGTCACCTGCGTGGGGGTCTGACTACGAGTACCAGAGCGCAGTGCGGTAGTGGCGCCTCCTTTGTGTATGGACTGAGTGAGACCTTGCTCCGTCTAAATGTTTAGAGACACCTTCTTTCCCCGACTACGTCTGGCACAGTAGCTCAGCCGAAGTGTCATCTTTACTTCCACTCACCTGGAGCTGTCTGTCTTGAGTCTCCGCACCCAGCCTTCCCTTCTTGTTTCCCCCTCGGCTTCTTGGGAAAAGGAAACCAGCTCCTAATCTTAGGCATGTGGCTCTCTATCCTGGGGTTAGGGCGTGCTCTATTAGAGCTCAGTGGAGCCGTCCTTACCACCGTCTCAGGCTCTTACCGTGCAAGAACCTGGCCTACGTTGAGCAGTGAACGACTTGGCTTCGTCATTCTGTGTAGAGTTAGTTTTTTAGAGCCCTGGTCGGAGATACTTGAGGTTTTTTAACCATCCGATATTTTATCAGTATGAAATTTTAGTGTTATGGTTCTTTTGCTTTAGGTTTTCCTTTAGAAACACCCAGATGGCTTCTTTCTTGCTTGACTCAGAAGTGAGGCAGGGGACGCTTCCTAAAAACAGCCTTCAATCTGCAAACACAAAAATCTGAACATTGTAGGAGGAGGTAATTGTTTTGCTCCTAAAATGAGTGAAAGAATGTAGTCCTCTATGAAGAGTTTGGAGACAGGGTTGGAGGGGGAGGAAGGACGCCCAAAGGCACTGTGGTGGTTAAAATTCCTTTGAGAGACTTCGCTTTTTATGAGGAAGATATATGAACTGGCAGCTCTTGCCCAGAGTCTATAAAATGTAGGTACCAAGTTCATAAGTTATTCTGTATCAAAATGCTGAGTAATTTTCATTTTGAGTTTCGAGAAGATAGGCATTCTCAACACTACATTGAGGGGCAGGCAGTGCAATATCTTGGTGCTTTTGGGGTACGAATGAATAATAGGCATTCTTGGTGTGGGTAAGGAGAGGGTTTATATGCCTGAATGGGCATATGCCTGAGTCATAATATCTAGATAAATATTCAGCCTTGTTTCTTTTTCCTTTTAGCCTTAGGCCTGAAATAAAAGAGATGGTAGTGGTTTGAGTGATTTTGCAGCTGCTCTGGATGTTTACCATTGAGATGAGTATTTATAGCAGCTGAGTTGAAAAGTAAAGTATTTGAGGCGCAGAAGATAGGTTTTCTTTTTTTGTAATTAAGTTCTGACTTACCAAGTATGACCTTTAGAGTGTGGTTGAAAATTCTAGTAAATTCCTGCAAATCAAAAATGAGAGCGTGAAAGCTGACATACAGTCCTGCTTTATTCCACACTTGTTTTCTCCTCCATCCATCTAAAAACACACGGGGGGGGGGGGGGGTGCATCCAACATTTAAAAAAAATTAGTTTCTTTTAAAATGTAAAATATATGTAACATAAAATTTATCGTTTTAATCTTCTCTCTCTTTTTTTTTAAGTGTATGGTTCAGAGTTATTAAGTTCATTCACATTGTTGTGAGGGCCATACTTTTGACAGGGTAGTTGAAACATGGAAATGCTGTTTGGGCAGATATTTTTTAATGAGCTGAACTTTAGTAGGACTGTTTTATGAAATAAAAATCTTGATTTTTGTTAAATACAGAATTGATGTGTCTTCTTAGCTTTGTCTTTTCAAAAATCAAAAGGGAACCTACTTTGAGATCTTTGACTCAAACCATCTTATGAAGAGCTGTAGAACTTGTAGGATTTTTCATAACAGAATTACAGCCACAAAAATTATAACTTTTTAAAGACTTCATGACTAGAATGTCTCCAGGGGTGAAACTGCTTTTGGTAGGAGTGACTTGTTTTCTCGAATTTCGTCATTTCTTGATGTTAAATTCTTTTCGCCAAGTCAGGAATTAAAACATTCCTTTGTCTAGATATTGGAATGTTTTCCACTTCCATGTATGAGTACCTAGTTAAAAACAATTCAAAACTTTTTCAGTTTGTACTGCCAAGCCTGAGGAATTGTGCTACATTTTTCATTAGGGTTATTAAACTGGAATATGATGTTTTAGGCAATATTCTGTACAGAGTATTGAATGGTAATTTTATTTTTGGACTTCTTATATTTAATATGTCCTTTAATGCTGAGGTAAAACTGTGTGGTTGAAAATATATTGATTAGCAGGTTCTTCACAGTTAACATGTAGGCTGTCCATTGGTTTGTAGCTATAGCCAGTAGATAACCAGCTAGTTATTTGCATTTCTGCTTCTCAAATGTAGTACGTACGAGCTCCTGCTATGATCAGGTTTGCTAGATAACTGCTTCCTTTTATCTCTGAAAGTCTTCGCCCAGGAGCCTTTTGTTTACTAGTTATTGGGCATGCCAGTGCCTTTTGCCCCCATGAGCCTATACTTGCTGTGACCACTATAGTAGCTACTAGCCATGTGTGGCTGTTTTGCATTTAAACTGTGTACATTCTGGATTGGACTGTGCTGCAATTGTAAAATAAACATTAGATTTCAAAGAAAACTTTTTTTTAGATTGATCACATATGGAAAATAACCTTTTGGATATATTTGATTAAATAGACTTAATTAAAATTAGTTTCACCTTTTTTTAAAAAAATATTTTATTTATTTATTTGATAGCATGCACAAGCAGGGAGGGAGAGCGGCAGGCAAAGGCAGAAGAAGAGGGAGAAGCAGGGAGCCCGATGAGATGAGATGTGGGGCTTGATCTCAGGACCCTGAGATCATGACCTGAGCTACCCAGGCATCCTGTTGCTCTCAACTTTAATATGATTACCAGAAAATTTTAAATTACATATATGGCTTGCACTATACTTCTGTTGGGACAGTGCTGGTCTGGACTATTTTCCGATTTTGTGTCTGGAGCATTCAGCTTCTTCCTACACTGGCATCTGCCCTATTTCAAAGTATTAGTATATTCTAAAAACAGTTAAGTGATAGATGAATACATAACTTTAAATGTCTTAATAGGTGTTCAGATAGCTAACAACCCATCATAATTGCTATTACTAAATGTATACAAAAAGATAGTTGCAGCAATTTGATTTTCTTTAATTTCTGCCTGACATGTTGCTGACTTAAATTGGTTAATTATCTGAGCTCTATCATTTTCCATAGATTCTAAATTAAAAGTGAATTAAAACTTATTAAGCACTTCAGTTATACAGGTTATAGCAAAACAGGACACACATAAACTTGTCTTGAGTTATAATCGAAAAATATGAAGGAGGAAGTTAGGGTAAGAATATTATTCATATAAAGCAACAATAGAGAACCTTCTCAGTCCCATGCTGCCTGATTGGATCTTTGCTCTTCTCCAAAAAAAAAAAAAAAGTACTTTCTGAAGAAAGTGGGTTAGGTTGGGAGACTTAATAGACTGGTTTAACCTTGCGTTAACATTCTCCTCAAGTGAGTGCTGTACAAACTCTGAGAATAATTTGTCAAAAGGACAAACTGAGTTATGTGATAGATTTTAGATGGATTGCTGGCCACATAAATTTATTAGTTCAGTCTATATTTAGTGCCTACTGTGTGCCTGGTTTCTAGTAGTCCTTTTGAGGTAAAGTAAAGAACTGGGGGAGAGACTGGGAATAAAACAGGTGTTGATAATTTTAAGACCGGTGAAATAGGGAATTACTATTTGGGTTATCAGTTTAAGTAAAGGAATTAGCTTTAACTCCTAACTAAAACAGTGGCATGATAGTTGATAATTAACTAGGGATGATACTGTTTCCAAACTGAGCAAAGGGAAAGGGAGTAGATTACTTAGCAATCTGGGGAGACTCTCAGATCAACATTTAAATTGTCTTAGTATTTTAGTTGTTACTCTGTATTTCATGTGACTTAAGTATCTAGCCTTTGGGGGATAGAGGGAATGCACTATGTTCAGAGGGTAAGGCAGAAGAGTTGTCAGTACCACCCATGAATGTTAATCATCTTGGTATGAGTGCAGAGCCAGTTTTATTAAAATGCCCAGTGGGTACTTTTTAAGTGTTTCATTAAGTGGTAATTTGACTGAAAAGTGTCTAGTTAACCAAAGAAATCTCATAGCTGTGAAGGTACTAATGAAGTGAAATTCCACCACTTTGAGTTTTTCATAATAGTTGGTGGGTTTGTTTGACCTTTAACAGTTCCTAATAGGCTTCATTCGTGCCCAAGACTGGCTCTTCAGTGCTCCAGATTTTAGATTCTGGAAGTCTCATTTCTCTGTTACTAAGTGACAAACTAGACAGACAGATCTTAACATAATATAATACCCTAGACTGGGTTTATCCAGGTTTTTTAAGATAGGTTGTTTTTCTTGATTCCTCCACCCCAATGATATACACAGTCTTGTCCTTAGCAGCTTGATGAAATTCTTGCCTATTTCATCAGATAGCAATTTTGAGGTCTTTGGGTTCATAAATAGATGTAAGATATTAAGATTGAATCAGTGTATCAAGTCTATTTTTAAAAGAAGACATTATTTCTTGAGGGGTTAAGTAAGACTATACAGTTAACCAAAATATAATTTTTTAGAAGTTAGTAGAACTGTCTGCACTTAAATTGTGGTGTCCTTTTCCTATTATGGATTAACTACCTCTGCTATTGTAGTTTTGCTATGTTTAATTTGGCAGTGCTGGTTTTGGTGCTGAAGGGGACTGTGATAAATAAACTTGAGTTTGTTTCATAATTAGAGGAACAAGATACATAAAAACATGAAGTAAGCAAAGTGCAGAAATGATTTGGTATCAGAAAAAATGATGCAGACAAGGAGTTACTGCCCCACATAGTGGAAATTAAGGTAGTTAAGTCTGTACTGGAATGGTCAAGAAAGACTTTTGTCACTTTGAAGATGGCAAAATTATCTTCTTTGTGAGAAGACCCATATATGCACGAAGAAGACTAGAATTCAGGCATCTACCAAGGGTTATATTTAAGGATTAGGCAGGAAAATGCACCTGTCTAGAAGACGAACTGGAGAGCAGTTAAAAGGTAAAGATGGAGGGGCGCCTGGGTGGCACAGCGTTTGGGCGTCTGCCTTCGGCTCAGGGCGTTGTGAGATCCAGCCCCACATCAGGCTCCTCTGCTATGAGCCTTTTTCTTCCTCTCCCACTCCCCCTGCTTGTGTTCCCTCTCTCGCTGGCTGTCTCTATCTCCGTCAAATAAATAAAATCTTTAAAAAAAAAAAAAAAGGTAAAGATGGAAAGGTAGAATAGAGAACATCTTAAATGGTGGTTCTTAAATCCTGGCTGCACGTCAGAAACACGGGGGCCGGGGGCACGGGGATGATAAAATTTACCAACTCTGGGACTCAACCCTAGTGAAATTAAACTAGAATCTCAACGTAGGATCCATGCTTTGATTTTTTTTTTTTTTAAGTTACCCAGGTAGTTGGGTTGGATGTGCAGCTGGGATTAAGAACTTCCCATCTAGGATGCTGGAAAAATCACTGAAGATTTTGGACAACAAAATGAGATGAAATTGGAGTTTTAGATCGATCAGTCTGGCAGTGTTATGTGACAGAAAATGGAAAGGGTTGACACTGGAAATTAGCAGATGTGTTAGATATCCGGACTAAAATATGGACAAAAGATCTCTTGAAGGAAATAGTGAAAAGACTTGCAACATTGGTGTGGAGGCAGAGTGGGAAGAATCAAAGATCATAACAGAAGTGGCCCTCTTTCAGGCCAATTAAATTATTCTTTGAGTGGGGACTGGGCATAAGTATTTTTTAAAACTTCCCAAGTGATTTGCAACCATTGCTCTAAGAAGTATCTAATCTGAGGGGCACCTGGGTGGCACAGCGGTTAAGCGTCTGCCTTCGGCTCAGGGCATGATCCCGGCGTTATGGGATCGAGCCCCACATCAGGCTCCTCTGCTATGAGCCTGCTTCTTCCTCTCCCACTCCCCCTGCTTGTGTTCCCTCTCTCGCTGGCTGTCTCTCTGTCAAATAAATAAATAAAATCTTTAAAAAAAAAAAAAAGTATCTAATCTGAGAAATACAATGATCCAAATAAAATCTGAAAGATGGGACAAATTTAATATTTGATATTTGAGGTAATAATATAAAGTCAGGGAATGTTAGGTATAGCCACAAAAAACAAAACAAAACAAAACCAACCAGCCACAGATCAGCTGTTGATAAGTTTTCATTTTGCATATGTGAAACTGAAATTTAGAGAGATGAAGTGACTTGTTCATGGCATTTTACTAGAAAGTGTCAGTGAATGAACTTGAGCTCTCCTAGTCTAAATTATTTCACAAGCTCTGGCCTCTCACCATATAGTCATTCTTATTTCTGATGTTTTTAAAATAAATACACTATTCATTTTTCAGCATTTCTAGAACCAAATCTACCTTTTTCTTCTCCCTATATAAATTATTTAGCTGACAGCACAGATTAGTTAATATTTCAGTCTGCAAAAGAATCATTTTTATGGCCAATGTAAAGCACTGTTCAGTGGTTTTACTTACAAATATATTTTCACTTCCCATCTCATCTTAATTGTTTCTTTTTTATAGACATTTCTCATCTATTTCTGGCAACAGCTCAAATGAGATTTCTGTTTCCTTCACTAAGTCATCTCCCATAGGATTTCAGGACTTAATACCCTTTCATCAAGAACTAAGGCTCTCTGTTTCCTATTATATCAAGTTGAAATACTTCATAATCTGGCTCCACTACACCTGTCACACCGCATATCCCATTTCACTTTAAGCTAGCCCTCTGTTCTGGCCAAACTAGCCTATCGATTCCTCTGAAACAAGCCATGCTTATTGCCACAGTCCTTCACGTAATAAACCTCCCTTGATGTCAGGCATAGAAAATCATGTATGTGGTCCCTGCTTTCAAGGAGCTTAGAATTTAGTGGCATACCCTGGCTTGGCTTGTGTGATGTGCCTAGAATACTTGGCTGTTTTATTTCTCTTAAAATTTTGCCTATCTCTCCAACTTAAGTCTCCACCTTGGATTAAAAGCCTCTGACTGTGCTCACCATGTTGCTTCAATGTACATACAGTGGTGAATAAACACTAAGTAGTAGTTATAATATATAGTATATGACATAGTACTCAGGTATTAGTTGAACAAACAAATTAATTTTTGACATTTTGTTCTGTATTATGGTTTTTCTCCACATATAACTCTTGTCTTTTCAGAAAGAGTGTAAATTACCTAATGGCAGGAAGTTCGTTTATATTTTCCACAATACCTAACCACAGTGCTGGATGCTTATAAAACACTTGCATTAAATTGAATATTATGCTCTGTAACTTAGAACTTATGCTGTGGGGGTGTCACCAAGGAATGTGAAATAACTTCCCATTTTGAGTGTGTGACATCAGAGGAGGTGGTATCCATTAGCACTTGAGAGATTGCTCAAATAGCATCAGACAAGTGTGCTTCCAGGTTGCCTGCATTACTTGTGTAACCAATGGTTCTACGTTTATGAAATGAGCCTGTCCATCTACCCACCCTCTGTCCTGGTTCTTTTATGCAAATTATACTTAATGTCTTCATTTTTTATCTCTAGTATGAAGTGTAACAGAACAGACTTTACCACCTGAAACTGCTGCTTCAAGTTCAGATCAGGCAAGGAACAAACCTCGAAACAACCAACAAGACCAAAGAAGAGTACACTTAAGTTGAAGACACAACACTTGATCTGAAACAAGAAGTTTGTGCCTACTCAACAGCTTTGAAAGAGCACTTCCCAACGCTGCTAGTAGTCTTTGTTTTCTTCAGTGCTGTACTGTGAGATTGCCCGGTGCAGCAGCAGTTGTATTCTTTATTAGCTTGATAGATCATTTTCTCTCGCTCTTTTTTTTAATACTAGCAACTTTCATCCTTTGAAACGTGTGCTGAAAAAGAAGAATCAGCAAATACTACTGAAAGTGCAATATTTGATTATCACTGCGAGGTAGGTTTGTAGTTTTCTGTTGGCAAGAATCAGTTTATAATTTTGGATTTCCTAATTATTTTGGTCAAATATCAAATCTTAATCTGTTCTCTTCTAAAGATATTCTGAAAACAATTTATATTCTCAGTCTGAAAATAACAACACTAGATAATTTAATTGTCTCCTATTAAACAAGGATACTATTTATGGCCAAACTGTGGGATTTTTCACACAAGATTACATTTGTTTAATACATGTGGATCCGTCTCAATTTATTGGTCTCTTAGAAAGAAAAACTCCCATCTGTACTGTTTAAAAGTTAGGGTTTCAGTTATGGATGCCCTTTGCAGTCTATGTTCAGAGGTCTCTGTAAAGGGGTAAAGAAATCTTAGAAGAGGCATTTAAGGTGAGTAGTGCTTTGAGAGAGAAGAATTTTCTAGTAGCAGCAACAGAATGAGCAGATTCAGGGAGATTTGAAAGCACATGGTATATGGTGACTAAGTCTATTATGAACAAAGTAGGAAATACAGTTTTGTGGGTGAAGAGAGTAATTAGAAAGGGAAGCTGGCTGAAGGCAGCTTCTGAAGGCCCACTGTATTTGACTTCGTTCTGTGGAGAAGTCATCAGGTGTTTATATTTATAAGCAAGGGCTTAATGGATTTTCTTATTTCAAAACAGATCGTTTTATTGCTTCAGATTTTGAAGATACATTTAAAGTTACATATTCAGGAGTGTATCTTAAAACAAATGGTACAAGTTTTAAGAGATAGGCTGAAGATGGGAAGACCTGTTAAGAGCAATGGCTAGAATATAAGGAAGATAAAAGCCAGGGTAAAGGCAGAGAAAGAGGCAGTAGGTGTTTTAGTGGTAGAAGTAATAGGACTTGATAACCAACTAATTGAATGTGAAGATGAGCCTGGAGGGAATTGACCTAGTCTGTCCAGTTGTAGAAGTTGTTGTTCATAGGAATAGGGAAGTTTATGTGGGGACTTGCTGAAAGTAAAATATATTGTGGAAATCTATTGCAGTCATTAGATAGTAATCTGAAAATTGAGAAAAAATGCTAGCATGAAATGTTAAACAGTGGATTTGGGGAAGGAGGATTAAGAAAGGCAGTTTTCCTTTTTTAATCTTCAGTTTTGGTTTTCTAAATTGGGTAGAAATAAAAGCTTAGAATTCAGAAAGGAGTCCTTACTTTATAGGTAATAAATGAAGAAGTGCCAAAGAAGGGAATGTTCAGAGAAATAGAGGTAGCCAGGAAGGAGTACCAAGGAAGATAATTTCAAGGAGGATTTGGTGGTAAACCTTTTTTAAAATGCTGCAGCAATCAAATAGAATGAGGAATGAAAATGCTAGGTCATTCCTAGGTTGTCGTCTTATAAAAGCTTCATTACCATTTCAAGAAGCACTGAGACTTTTAATCTTTAATTTTTTTTTTAAAGGTTAATGAGCGTACTGTGGTAATGACCTTACTGTGGACCAAAATTCTCCTTAACTGAAAACTACCAATAATACCAATTTATTTAAATTGTCTCTGTCCTATAAACAGTTATTCAATTTTAAGGGTGTTGTAGCATTTGCTTTTTCTCTTTGTTTCTTCATACCTCCTCATCTGATCTTAAAAAATAATTTTAGGCTGTAATAAATTGTGCTGGGTTAGATAAGATAACACAGATTGAAACGGTACAGTTTTATCTTGACTGTTGAAACGGGTAAAAGACTAGAACTAAAGCTCCCATTTCATTTTTTGAAATGAATTATAGAAAGGGATTTAAAGTAGAAGTGCTTTTTTTAGCCTAATCTTTGTATTCTGAATATTAGTTTACTACATGAACATTTTTATAAATTTTAATTTTTAAAGATTTTATTTATTAGAATGAGAGCACGAACTGAAGGGCAGAGGGAGAGGGAGAAGTGGACCCCCAGCTGAGCGGGGAGCATGATGTGGGGCTGGATCCCAGGGCCTGGGGATGATGACCTGAACCGAAGGCAGACGCTTAAACGACTGAGCCACCCAGGCACCCCTAAATTTTATTTTTTTAAGTAAACTCTACCCCCAACATGGGGCTCAAACTCACAACCTGGAGATCAAGAGTTGTATGCTCCATCCACTGAGCCAGCCAGGCATCCCAGCGTGAAGTTTTTAATATATAAATATATGCGCTCATAGCTCTCAATTTAAGTTCACAGATTTACAAAAGATATTTGATTAGATGAAAAGGACAAGCTTTTATACGAAAACTTAAGGAAAACAAATGCAAATGTGTACTATTAAGGAAATTTAAATCAATAAGAACTGTAACAGTCACCCCTTTTCTGCATTTTGCTTTCTGCAATTTGTTACCCCATCCCCCCCAATAGCAGTCTGGAAGCAGGTGATTCCTCCTGACACATCCTTAGAAGGTCAATAGTAGCCTCACACTCTGTCACCATGCGTACGTAGGTCATTCATCACTTCATCCCATCATGTAGGCATTTTATCACCTCACATCATTACAACGAGGGCAAGTACAGCATAATAAAATACTCCCAGAGACACATTCACGTACCTTTTACTATACTGTTGTAATTGCTCTACATTGATATCTTACCGCACCTAATTCGTAAGTTAAACTTAATCACAGGTATGTAGGTATAGGAAAAAACATACTCTATACAGGGTTCCACACTATTTGCAGTTTCATGCATCCAGTGGGTCTTGGAACATATTCCCTGCAGATAAGGGGGGGGGCAGGCGGGCGGGCTACTTTGCAGTTTTTTTCTGTTTCAAATCTGGAAAGTCTTCCTTCCAAAGATTTTACTAATAGTATGTTTTTATTTGGTGTTTGTTAGAGTATTTAATTCAATCTATCTTGAGTATATTTTTGTATGCTATAAGGTGAGCAAATAAATTGATATTTCCCCCTATTTAAGAAAAGCCAGATAACATTTATACATTGGTCCTTCCACCCTTTTTTTTGGGGGGGGGGTCTTTATCTTAATTTTTTATTAAGCATCTGCTCTTGAGCCATTTACTTTTGCCATTGGACTTACAATTTTATGTAATTGGTGGTGTTTTAAAAATGAACTTTTTGTTTAATGGTACTTCCTTAAAGTTTTAGTGGTGCTGGTTAAGAAAATTTTGCAATTCCATAGAAATGTAGTTTAGTCTGAATTGCAAGGAATTCTTTGAAGGGAAGCGTGTTAACCTATTGTTCTATCTAAAGTTGCTTGAGTAATGCGTTTTTCTTTAAAAAAGAAGAGACACCACCCCCCCCACCCCCCAAAATGGATAAAGGCTAGAGAAAGAAACATCAGTCAGGAAAGATGCTTGGAGAAAGGAAGTACCCTTTTTCAGTTGTGTTTTGATGTTCATTTAGGGGTGAGGTGAAACTTAAAGAGCAATACAGCCTAAATTCCAGAACCATTGTTGGGAAACAATTTAATCTTAGCAGGAAAGGTATAGTTCTGACTCCTTGTAATTGTTTCATTTTCCCTTAGAAAAACAAGAGTCTTACCTTGGCCTGCAGGAATATGTGGTAGGACTGGAGACTTGAGGTTTTTGTGACTTCATGGCCTTTGTGTTAGAAATCACAGTATTGTGTTCTTACCTATATGGTAATGAGAGCTATCATCCAAAATGAGAGAAGCTCAGCTTGAAAGTCATGATCCAAGATGTATCTTGGACCTAGAATAGTCTTCTTCAAATTAATTTGATCAAATTGTTAGTAAAGGTAATAGTATTTACTGTGTACAGTCATTGTGTACTTGTGTATATACTTACAGCATCATGACATGATTTCTATTTGTGTTGTGAAATCTAGTGCTACAAATAAAGTTGAAATAAGCAATATTATAAAAATAGTTTACCTGTTAACAGTGCAGAAACTTTCCACTCTTCCTAAATATAATGTCTAAATGCTTAGTTTTTGGGTATTTAAAAACTTTATGCCATCATGAATTATGTGAGGAACGGTATACGCATAGTGTGTTTTATTGCTCCTAGTATAAGTGTATCATAGTCTCGATATTAACGTTTTGGCAGACCTGTCAGATCTTATTAAATGGTCCTTTTATGTTATGATTTGGAGGTCAAAGAACTAGTACTAGGATGAGAAGTATCAGGTCCCATTTTCTTCACATGTGCTTGCCTTATGGGCATTATCTTTTATATAAGATTCTTCCGTCTTTTTCAACCATTTGTCTTTTTTTGAGGACAGTTTAGTTAAGCTAGATAGCTAAATTTGTCCACTTCATTAGGCAAATATAAACTATAATATGCTGAAAGTAAATGAATAAGTGAGGGCCTCATTTGTCAACGTCTTACAGAGTTCTTCACCCTTCCCTCAGAATACCTAAGTAATGTGTGTGATATGTGGTGTGATCTAACATACCAACTCAGTGAGTCCTCTCCTGAAAGTACATGATAAGTATTTATAAAAGCTAAGTTTTATCTCTGGACAAAATAATTACATAGTTGTAATATTTTCTTCCCATACCCCATTGGATTATCTTTGTGTGTACTCTGGGGAGACAAGATCATTGATAATTTGGGATTATTTGTAAAGTTGTGAGACGTTGAGAAGAAATTGGGCTGAATTGTGTCACTGTAGCAACGACCAGAGAATCCTGATGGCATTTTAAAAAATTGTTAATGTTGTAGATTAGGGATTGGAAAAGGATTTTTAAAAATACGTTTCAGCTTGGCCTTTTAATGTTAACACCATAATTTCTTTCATCAGTAGAAGTCTGATTGAATGAATTAAATTTTGCTGAAGTAACCTGGTGAATCTGAAAAGATAAAGAACTTGACTGTCAAGTGTGTGTTAAATTGTTCTTGATTGTAGTTACAAACATTGTGCTATGTTACCACAGCTGTTTGAGATGGAGAACGCTTTTACTGTATCATCATCAGATCCTCATCCCCCTCCTGCAGCCCCTCCTTCACATTCTTTACCTTTATCTTCATCTTCTACCTCATCTGGGACTAAAAAACAAAAGAGGACCCCCACGTATCAGAGATCTGTAAGTCAGGAAAACAGTCATCCCAGCTTTTTTGCTTTGTGTTAAAAGCATGATTTAGGAGGGCCACTCAAATAACCTGCAAACTCACTTTCTAACTTCCCCTGGGCATTTTCTTCTCCTTGAATCAGAAAAGATAAATTTAGTAATTTAGGGTCTTGCTACTCAAAATGAGTCCAAAAATCTAAAGCATTGCTATCACCTTGGGAGCTTGTTAGAAGTGGAGAATCTCAAACTCCTGCCCCCACTAACATCAGTATTTTGTATTTTAACCAGATTGCCAGGTAGGTGAAGTTTGAGAAGCCCTACTTTAGAGTCAGATTGTAGAAGTAGGCCTTCTTAGTCTGAATCCTCTACCATTTGACTTTGGCAAGTCATTTAGCCTGTCTGTCAGTTACTTCATTGGTAAAATGGTGATGTTACTTTCTCACGGGCTTTGTAAAAATTACACGAGATAATACATGTTAAACACAGAGCAACGTCTAGCATGAAAGAACTAGAACTTAACCACCTGCAGATTAGATGGCTTTGATTTGCATGATTTGGCCATCTTATACACTGTTTACTCATTTATTGTTCTAGAATTTGTCATTTTTTCCCCTAATGAAAAATATTTTTATTAATAAGGTCCAGAATCATGCTTAAAATGCTTATTAATAAGTCAAATTTTCAATGAAAGGGTCTTAAACTAGTAAAGATGTGGATATCTTGCTGTCATAGTAAATCAGTTACAGACCTAACCTTTGCTAGGGATTTTGTCCTCTTTCATTCATCACTTACATTAATAAAGTAATTTGTTTTTATAGTTTTACTTAAGTAAGGCAAAATGAAATATCCAATGTGATAGACAGTATTTGATGATGTAAACAGGTTCCATTGCATTGTATTTAAATAGCTCTTTTCACTAAAGACTGTTTTCTTTTGCTTTTTATGATCATAGAAGCAAATGGCAGTATTTAGAGATTTCATCAGCGTCAAATGGATGAAAAGATTTCTTTAAATATACCTGTAATATGATTAAAAGTTTTAGATTTGAAGAGCTTTTGTTGTCTTGGAGGTTTGTCTTAGAAAAATCTTGTTTTCCAACTCACTGTTTTGGCTTGTCTTCCATTGAAAAATCCAAGTATGCATTACTCTGATATTTTCTAGTTCAAAATAAGTATTGCATACAAAGTTTCTTTTGTTTCCATCTCTACTAATTTAAATAATTGCTTGTGGATGCATGGCTTACCAAATAGTGTTAAGGTTTCTATTTAAGTTTCAAAGTTGATTTTAATTTCTTAAGTGTTATGGTAGTTTGGATTGCCATCCCTTGGATATCCATTACCTTTGTTCTGAAATTATTGTCTTAGTAATTTAAAGTTAACATAAAAGCAGCTTTTACTTAATGTAGTTGCTTTACCTTAACACTAAACTTCAGAAATCGTATTTGCTGGTAAGTGAAAATTCTGCCGTAAATTTGGGCAATTCCCTAAAATAAATGAAATTATGTCTTCTGAAATGTTTTGTTAGCTAAATTAATATTTCAATAATAAAAACCCATAAACTTCCCTTTACCTACTTTATTTTCTTTTCCTTTTTACATTAAAAATTTAGTGATTTGTTAACAGACTTAGTATGTTATGGAGATAATGTACAGATCTGAATATATTAAGTTCTTTTTCTTTTTAAAACAGATGAGCTTTGATCCAAACCTTCTCCATAACAATGGACACAATGGGTACCCTAACGGTACTTCAGCAGCACTGCGTGAAACTGGGGTTATTGAAAAACTGCTAACCTCTTACGGATTTATTCAGTGTTCAGAACGTCAAGCTAGACTTTTCTTCCACTGTTCTCAGTATAATGGCAACCTGCAGGACTTAAAAGTAGGAGGTAATCTGTCATTGATTATCCTTTTTAAAATACTCATCACACATTTCTGTTGCATGTCAACTTGCTCATGACAGTGTTATAGTTTTGGCCTTTTAATTGCCCCAGTTATAGACATGTGTCTCCCTAAACCAGCAGAATCCTGATTTCTAATTGTGGTGGTGTCTTTTGGGGGAATGAAAGACTCATTGACTTAAAGATACCTTTGAATTTTTTTACAATATTTTTTAAATAGATACTTGGAAGATATTTTTTTCCATATTCATGACTTTAGTTATATATTAGATTTTAAGCCAATGAAAATATTTAACTTTTATGATGTTAGTTTTGACTGTTTTACCAGGTAGTATTTTTGGTAGTACTTGAAAAAAAAACTGAGAATGTCACCACTTGGACTATTCATCTTGGCTTACACCGTAGAAATCACTTTCACATATGAAAATGTATGGCTTAGTAGAAGACTGAAATTATAAGGTCACAGTGTGTGTTTTTTAAAATATCTTTGGGGGAAAAGTCAGAACAACAGTTAACACGAGTATTTGCATACTAAATACTCTAAATCCTACAAGAGCATTTTTTTGGTTAATCCTTATTTTGTGGGTGAGGGAACCTGAGGTACAGAGAAGTTTTTTTTTTTTTTTTCCCAAAAAGAGGTACAGAGAAGCTTAAGAAAAAGAAAACTTGCCAAAAGTCATGATCTTTGTATTGCCTCATTTGCAGTAAGAGTAAATGCTGTGAAAATTAAGACTAAGATACTCATGTCTTAATCTAAAGCGGTGGTTCTGAAGCATTAGTATTGTCAGAATAACCTGGAAGGCTTGTTTAAACACAAAATGCTGTACCCAGTGCCTAGAGTTTGTCTTTGAATAGGTCTGGAGTGGGGCCCAGGAATTTGCATTCCTTCTAAGCTCCCAGGTGATGCTGCTGCTGCTGGCCCAAGAACCACACTTTGAGAACTCACCGGTCTACAGCAACTCAAATGCTACATTAAGTTTGGCTTGAAAATGAGATACCATTTTGTCAAAATTAGTCCAACAAATACAATACTACTTTATTTTAGATGATGTTGAATTTGAAGTATCATCTGACCGGCGGACTGGGAAACCCATTGCTGTTAAACTGGTGAAGATAAAACCAGAAATCCTCCCTGAAGAAAGAATGAATGGACAAGTTAGTGGCTTTGATGCTTTGTGTTTTCTTAGGGCCCTGCATTTGCATATCTTTCACATTAGAAAAGGAAGATTCTCCCCATCTCCTCAGTTTGCACGCAAGAGAGCTATATAGTATATAAAGATTATTATTTTAAAATTCTATCAGAAGCACTGGCATTTCTTGACCTGAAATATAAAATATGGTCAAGACTCAATTTGGGTTTTTACATATAACCCTAAGTCTGTACTTACAGTCAGTTTACGTACTGTAAGTTTGAAACTTGGCAGCATGACATCCTCTTGTGGATCATATTAAAATGCATCCCTATGTATAGTATAGAGGATATTAAAATTCAGTTAATATTGCACAGTGCTGCTCCTGAAATGATTAGCAATGGAAATTTTTTTTTTTTTGACTGGTAGGTTGTGTGCGCTGTTCCTCACAACTTAGAGAGTAAATCTCCAGCTGCCCCGGGTCAGAGTCCAACAGGGAGTGTATGCTACGAACGTAATGGGGTAAACTTGTGTATTTTTCTTAAACCTTTGCCTGATCCACCATGTGATCTATAAGCGTACTTTAAAATTCAAAATAGAAAACGTAAGCTGCAGTTGGTAAATTCAGTTTTAAATTTGGTTTCTAAGAGGCTTCGAGTGCAGCATAATCAAAAACTTTAAAAAGAAAAAATCCTTAGGACTTCCAAGTGTCTTAGCTTGCCCAAGTGTGACCTTAGTTAGAACATTAAGGTAAAATGTTCCTTTTACTCGCTTTTTTGGGGGTTGTGGGAGGGGATCTTTTTTCCGGTTCTTTTTAAGCACTAACTCCATCTTTTTTGTTTGGAATGCCTTACATAAAAATTGTTTTTTTTGAAATGTAACTACAGTCTCTGGGCAAATGCTTCCACGTGTGTAAGCTTTTTGAAGTTGGATTGCTGCTCAGCTGTGGACTCGCAGAAGTCATCAGCATCATGGAGGGGAAGTGTGTTTATATGAATAAAATGATGTACTTGTTATAAAGCATTTTTAAGAAATTTGGCTTAAAATGCCAGTTTAAGAGGTATTTAACGAAGTAAATTACAGTATACAGAGAATGTGCATCCTGCCAATGTAGTAATAATAACTTATTAATTCACAGGAAGTGTTTTATCTGACTTACACCCCTGAAGATGTCGAAGGGAATGTTCAGCTGGAAACTGGAGATAAAATAAACTTTGTAATTGATAACAATAAACAGTAAGTTCTTTTTTTCCACCTAAGTTGGGGTTTTTTGTTTTGTTTCTTTTGTTCACCCCCTCCAATAAGAAGAAGAAATTTGAAATGAGCTAAAAACCTAACCTGTAAATGTGGATAATTTTAATGATAATTTTCATGATTTTAAACTTCATTAGCTAGGCAGTTAAGGGGCTCTTCTGTGATGGGCACTGTGCAGATGTCAAAAATAGGAATATAATTAAAATATGGTCAGAGCTTTCAAGGAGCTGTTTTAAAAGTCAGTGAGGGGCTCTTGGGTGGCTCAGTCGTTAAGCGTCTGCCTTCAGCTCAGGGCGTGATCCCGGAGTTCTGGGATCGAGCCCCACATCAGGCTCTTCCGCTGGGAGCCTGCTTCTTCCTCTCCCACTCCCCTTGCTTGTGTTCCCTCTCTCGCTGGCTGTCCCTATCTCTGTCAAATAAATAAAATCTTTAAAAAATAAATAAAATAAAAGTCAGTGAAAGTTTTGCAAAAGCAGCAGTGCTGGAGAAAAGTTTTGAGGAAAAGCGTGTAAAGTCACTAGGGAGTTGGGAGGGGGGGAGTGTTCTGAGTAGAAGCATCATTTTGAGGAAATGGCCAAAAGTTTGAGTTGATTGAATTCACTGGATCATAGGAAGATGAAGTTTGAGCTTTATCCCATAGTCCTAGGACTCTTGGATTTTAAGTGGGGGATGGGAGTGGGGATGGAGGTGCGATCGGTTTAGATCATTGAAAGTCATGGAGATGGCAGACTTTTGGAGAGTAGGGGTACTCTAGAGGCATTGACTTGAGAGTTAATGTGCAAGATGAGGGTCTAATCTAATATGGTAGGCCAGGGGTGGTCAGGTGGAGAAGTCAAGCCACACTGAGAAGATAAAATCAAGTTTTGTGATTGATTAGGTAGAGGTGTATATTGGAATTAACGAGAGCGGAGTCCCAAATGCCACCTTGGCTACTGGGCAGGTGATGATATTATTAACCAGATTAAGAAAATACAGAAGAAAGTATTAAGTGTTGGAGAAGAATTCTTTTTTTTTTTTTTTTTTTAATGATTTTTTATTATATTATGTTAGTCACCATACAGTACATCCCCGGTTTCCGATGTAAGGCTCGATGATTCATTAGTTGTGTATAACACCCAGTGCACCATGCAATACGTGCCCTCCTTACTACCCATCACCGGTCTATCCCATTCCCCCACCCCCCTCCCCTCTGAAGTTGGAGAAGAATTCTTATTTTGGCATTTTGAATTTGAGGTATCTGGGTATATCTAGGTGAAGCTACTGAACTTGTATGTATAAGTCTGAAACAAGCTAGTAATAGAACAGAATATACAGCTCTGAAATTCGTAAGTGTAAGTAGTTTAAGGAAAGTGTAGTTAAAGCCTAGGGATAATTATTTTTATAAGAATACAGAAGGAAGTTAAAAGTAGGAAGTTGGAAAAAATGCTAGGAATGCACTTTCCAATAGCACAGAGAAAGCAAAATCTCAAGAGCATGTGTAGCATTGTTAGCCCTAAACCTTACCTCTTGTAAGACTTCAGTCTTCATTTAAAGGAATTAGATCAAGGAGTGCCTGGGTGGCTCAGTTATTTAAGTGTCGGACTTTTGATTTCAGCTCAGGTCATGTTCCTCAGGGTTGTGGGATCTGGGCCCACATCGGCTCCACGTCAGGCCCTGCCCCCAGCGTGGAGCCTGCTCCTCTCCCTCTCCCCCTCCCACTCCCCTACCTTGCACGTGCTCTCTTTCACACGCTCTCTTGCACATGCTTTCTTTAAAATAAATAAATCTTTAAAAAATGAATCAGATTGAGTTGGTGGGTGTATTAATAGTTCCAGTCTGAAGGCCTCAATTTGATCTCAGGAAGCACGGGGATAGGGCTTGAGTTTAAAGGTGGAGCCAATGAAAGGGCTTTATTTAACCTTTATTAAATTTCTGTGTGTGCCAAGCACTAGTACTAAATACTTTATATATAGTTGTTAATCCTGAGAACAGCTTCACCTGAGTCTTCCATCTGTAAAATTGAGGTATGTTCTCATAAAGTGACTTGCCTGAAGTCATACAGCCTTGAAATAGCAGATACTTGAGCCCCAGTCTGGCTCTAAAGCCTTTCAGTGTAGTAAGTTGCAAAGGCAAGTAGGATTTTTCCAGTGCCTTCATTATTTTGTTAATTTTTGAAATTAAAAGCACAATTGGGTTGTAGTTTGTCCATGAAAAATTAAGGGAAGTAATTGCTTAGTCTGCAGCTTTTCTTAAAACAACTACACGAAGAGTCTGTTCCATCTTTAAAACGAAGTCAGATTCACATTGCTGCTGCTCAAAGATGGGGACAGGATAATATGTGGTGCCTAATTGGTTTTCAGTAAAGGCGAATGTCATTTTTTAAAGTGTAGCAAATTTCTTCTTTAATCACTGCATATACTCAACTTTCTTTTATGGCTGTTTAATCAGAAATAATTGGTGGGACAGCTACTAAGTTCAGCACTTGTTGAAAACAGGGACCATCTCTTATTCATCTCTCTATCCACATTACTTTTGTTTGCAGCATATATATCTACTCAAATGTTTATCCAAGAAATGACCTTCCTAAAACTTTAGATTCCCCATCTTTGGTTGCGTTCAGCTTGTGACTTTTATTTCTTTTGTTGCAATAGAAAAGCATAGAGTGTCCATGATATTCTTTTAAGGGTCTAAGAGAAAAATGATACATATATGTGTGCCCAATTTAGAAGACTAGGGAATTTGAGCAAAAATCCTTTGCATATGAAGCCATATGAAAAGGATCATGTGCCATAAACTACATTTGCTTTTCGTGTTGACATAAAATTCTTGAAGCCTTAGAAAACTAGTTTGTTTCTCTGGACTCATCAAATCTAACCAAACCAATGCATATTTCACCCCTCTTTGACCCCCCCCCCGCCCCGCCCCGTCCCCACCTGATTATTCTTTTCTAGTACTGGTGCTGTCAGTGCTCGTAACATTATGCTGTTGAAAAAGAAACAAGCCCGCTGTCAGGGAGTAGTTTGTGCCATGAAGGTAAGTGTCATCAAATAACGAGAAACTTGAGGTTTTTTCTTTGACTGCTTTTAGTCTATACTTCATACCTAAGCCTTTTGTTTTTTCTGTTTATCTTCCCTTTAAAAATATTTCACTGTTAACATCAAAAGTAATCTATTAAAATTTCTTGGTTATTAATTCGTTATGTTCTTTAAAATGGGCCATGTGATTGATACTAATATTAGACCTAACCAAATATATTGTTTTCGGTACAGTATGATTTTATGAAAAGGCTTATTGATTGCAAATTATAATCATAAATATGTACACTTAATAGTACCTGATGTTCCTATTATTTTTTGGGTTTTGCTTGTCTGTCTTTAGGAGGCGTTTGGCTTTATTGAAAGAGGTGATATTGTAAAAGAGATATTCTTTCACTATAGTGAATTTAAGGGTGACTTAGAAACCTTACAGCCTGGAGATGACGTGGAATTCACAATCAAGGACAGAAATGTAAGATAGTTGACTAACTTGATCTTTGGCCTCCTTTTAAGATCAAAAATGAATTACATTTTTAGGAAACACTTAAAATTACATGATTCCACCCCCCTTTCTGATTTAGGGTAAAGAAGTTGCAACAGATGTCAGACTATTGCCTCAAGGAACAGTCATTTTTGAAGATATCAGCATTGAACATTTTGAAGGAACTGTAACCAAAGTAATCCCAAAAGTACCCAGTAAAAACCAGGTAAGTAGTCTTTTTCAGGAGGTTTTCTTTTGTCTCATCAGTAGTAGAGTAATTTGGTGTATGGAAATTTTACTCAATAATGTAATTTTATGATGGTGGAACAATTAAATATTTCTTGATATATATATAATCAAACTAAATGAGAAACCAGTGATGTATCCATGAATATGTTTTATTTTTTTACTGGGTGATAAGGAGAAAGGGACAAAAATGCTGGTTAAATTGGGCAGAAACCAGTTTGGGTGTGTGTTTACTGGGGTTCTCTCCTGACCACTTCCCCCCCTCCCCCCCCATTTGTTTCATTTGTGTGGGAGGTAAGGTGAGGAGAGGAGGCTAGTGGTGTCATTGCTTAAAGAAATGTGAAACATCAAAGTCTTGAAATTCTTTCCTTACTTAAATAAAATATTTCTGTGTCAGAGTGGAGGTTCTTAACTGCGGTATTGTGATTTTATGATTGTATCGTGTGACCATAGAACACAGAGCTTTCAAATTGGACTTACGTTATCAACATCTTTTTTACCTGTAGGGAACTGTTTATTATAAATAACATGGGTTTGCTGTGTGTTCTTCTTGTTTGACTTAGAACTAGGAAGGATGAGAAATCTCCAGCTAAAATAGTTTTTCCTTCTCATCAGAATGACCCATTGCCAGGACGTATCAAAGTTGATTTTGTGATTCCTAAAGAACTTCCCTTTGGAGACAAAGATACAAAATCCAAGGTGACCCTGCTGGAAGGCGACCATGTTAGGTTTAATATTTCAACAGACCGACGTGACAAATTAGAACGAGCAACCAACATAGAAGTTCTATCAAATACATTTCAGTTCACTAATGAAGCCAGAGAAATGGTAAGTGTTGGATATTATTTGATACTTGTATTCAATATGGGGGCCAATGTTATATTCAAATTTGTAATGCTGTAGTAAGAGAAGTCTTTAAGGTAATGGTGACATTGGGCAGTTACCTTGTTAAGTGATTAAGAAAACGGATCTTTTGAGTCAGTCTGGATTTGATATCTGACTCTACCAGTTATCTTGGAGTAGATGTGAAAAAGTTTTAGAAAAGGAAATGTATACAGGATGATTTCTAAGATCTTTTGAGAGTCAGTGATTCTCTGGACCTTAAATAGGAATACTGAGAAAATTCAAGTCTATCATTGTAGATTTTCCCGAACTGTTCCGTAAGATGTTTAGTAAACAGTAGATAAAACAAAGTTAAATAGGTTTCGGGTTTTTGAGTTTTTACAGCAGGGCTTTGCAAATTCTGTTTAGTAGGTATAAGTGCAGGAATGACATATT
Organism: Ursus americanus; assembly: GCF_024610735.1. NCBI lineage: Eukaryota > Metazoa > Chordata > Mammalia > Carnivora > Ursidae > Ursus > Ursus americanus. Next base: position 62,225,016 of record NC_142138.1, on the reverse strand, counting down.
ACCAGAATTGTTTCCCAAACATGTTTTACAAGCTTGGTTTTCATAAGTTAGCTTTCTCAGATGTAATTTCATAGTTAGTTCTGTTGGGGGGTTATAACGTGAGGTATATCTCAGTGCTGTCAGTGGAACTGGGTACATTCAATGGAAATTTAAGTTTCTTGGGACTTTTAACATTTAACTTTGGAGATCTGATCTTATGGACACTTGCAGAGTGCTTTTAACTTTAAAAATTTTGAGAACCAAATGAATGAATTTTTTAAAAAACTTCTTGGATAGCATCTGTTTGCCTGACCGTATGGACTACATTGTAGAGTAGCTTGGCTGCCATTAAGATTTAGCAAGGATTAAATGTCAGAATATTGTTCATGCTATATTCAGAACTGGTTATAGAATAGTCATCAGTAATCATGTAAAAAAATATGCAATATATAAGCCATTGGTAGGTTGATAATAATTGTTTCAGTAAATATTTGAGCACCTGCCATGTGCCAGTTAACTCTGGATATAATGCCCTCACAGAGCTGATAATTTCGTAAGAAGGGGGGGAAAATAAGGAAAGGATTTCCTGGGGTGCCTGGGTGGCGCAGTCGTTAAGCGTCTGCCTTCGGCTCAGGGTGTGATCCCAGGGTTATGGGATCGAGCTCCACATCAGGCTCCTCTGCTGGGAGCCTGCTTCTTCCTCTCCCACTAGTGCCCCCTGCTTGTGTTCCCTCTTTCTCTGTCTCTCTCTGTCAAATAAATAAATAAATCTTAAAAAAAAAAAAAAAAGGAAAGGATTTCCTATATTTTATTTATTCTTCAGACCTAAATCTTTTTTTTTTTTTAAGATTTTATTTATTTATTTGACAGAGATAGAGACAGCCAGCGAGAGAGGGAACACAAGCAGGGGGAGTGGGAGAGGAAGAAGCAGGCTCATAGCAGAGGAGCCTGATGTGGGGCTCGATCCCATAACGCCGGATCACGCCCTGAGCCAAAGGCAGACGCTTAACCGCTGTGCCACCCAGGCGCCCCACTTCAGACCAAAGTCTTAAGCCTTTCCTGTGCCTAAACTCACATAAAGTTTTTGAGGTAGAGACTAAAAAGTTGCCTTTAGTTGACTTCGGAAGTATTTAAAGTATTAGTGTATAGATTTTTAAAATTTCTGGATGTTGTCATAAAGTTTGGGCCTTATTTGGAATCTTTGATTCTACCACTTAATTGGCTGTGTGTTTTGGATGAACTGCTTAACCTCGCTCAGCCTCAGTTTCCTCATCTTACAAAACAGGATAATAATACCAAGTTCACAGATTTGAGAATTAAAAGGAATACATCGTGTGCATGTGTTTAAATTCGAGTGTTATAATTTTTTCTATAAATACTGGCCAAGGAGTAACATCTCACACAGTTGCTTAGAGGTTAATTTACTGAAAAACTTAAAGCAATGAGTTTGTATTTAAATGGAGAAGTAAAAACGTAGATGTAGAATTTGGGTCATTAATACAGAGAATTCCTAATGAATTTAACTTGATGCTTCCAGAGTTGAGTGTTGTTTTCTTGGAAAGCTTCACATCCAGTGAAAATATTATCTGGATTTCAGGGTGTAATAGCTGCCATGAGAGATGGTTTTGGTTTCATCAAGTGTGTGGATCGTGATGCTCGTATGTTCTTCCACTTCAGTGAAATTCTGGATGGGAACCAGCTCCATATTGCAGATGAAGTAGAGTTTACTGTGGTTCCTGTGAGTAGTTTTTGAGAAAAGAATGGGATGGTTTCTTGGTGCTTCCTTTTTCAGTTTAAAGTTACTTTTGTTTATCATTTGTAGGATATGCTCTCTGCCCAAAGAAATCATGCTATTAGGATTAAAAAGCTTCCCAAGGGCACGGTTTCATTCCACTCCCATTCAGATCATCGTTTTCTGGGCACTGTAGAAAAAGAAGCCACTTTCTCCAATCCTAAAACCACTAGCCCAAATAAAGGCAAAGAAAAGGTAAGTTTTATATGATGAAAATTATTTATGTAGCTTTTTTTTTTTTTTTTTTTTTTTTTTAAGATTTATTTATTTTAGGGGCACCTGGGTGGCTCAGCTGTTAAGTGTCTGCCTTCAGCTCAGGTCACGATCCCAGGGTCCTGGGATCGAGCCCCGCGTCAGGCTCCTTGCTCGGCGGGAAGCCTGCTTCTCCCTCTCACACTCCCCTTGTGTTTCCTCTCTCGCTGTCTCTCTCTGTCAAATAAATAAATAAAATCTTTAAAAAAAAAAAAGATTTATTTATTTTAGAGGTGCGTGAGGGGACCGAAAGGGGTGAGGGAGTGGGAAAAACAGAGGAGATTCCAAGTTTAGCATGGAACCTGATGTGGGGCTCAGCCTCATGACCCTGAAATCGTGACCTGAGCTGAAATCAAGAGTCGGATGCTTAACCGACTGAGCCACCCAGGTGTCCCGATATATGTAGCTCTTTATTAGACTTCTGCTTCAAGGAAAGCACTGTCCACACAGTAATGGAGTTGAGTATTGTCTCTTTTGGAATTCTCTGTAATATCAACAGTGGTGAACTAATAATCTAAAGGGTTTTTTAATCTCAGCATTATTGACTTTTCTGTGGGGGCAGGTGGCTGTTGTGTGCATTGCTGGATGTTTTGCAGTATCCCTGGCCTTTTCCCACCAGAGACCAGTATTTCTCTTCGCCCCTTCTGTGACAGCCACACGTGTTGCCAGATAATGCCAGACGTCCCAGAATCACCCCCGGTTGAGAACCGCTCATCTAAAATGATAGTATTTGTCTTCCAGAGCAGTTTAAAGCTTTCAGATTTGGATAGATTCAGATCACATGTTTGAATTCCATTTATTGAATAGTTCAATGAACAGAAATATAAAGCTGTCTAGTCTAACATGGCTTTTGCTCTCAAATAATAGGGAGTTGTATAGAAGCAAGTAATTCATACAAAATATAAAATGATGCCATAAAAGGTCAATAAGCGTGCCATGGCGAAAATGAATTCTAATGGTGGGGGGCGGATTTGGGATGGTTTCACTAAGGCACTGACCTTTAATAGGTGGGGATAAATGAGGAAAGGACATTCCTCACAGAATAGAGGTACAGATGAGAAAAATTCAGAGTTTCTTTAGAAAGCACTAAATATTAGTTAAATAGGAAGATAGGGTTTTTCTTTGGTGGGGTCGAATGGGGACATACGGGTAAAAATCAGGATACAGCCAGATTGAGAAGGTTTGATTGCTACTCTAAAGAATTTAGACATTGTTCTGTACTCAGAAGATTTCTTTTGGAAAGTGTCATCAGGTGTGCACTTCAGGAAGAAATGGCAATAGTATGAACCCTAGATAGGGGTGGAGAAAGACAAAAGATGAAGAGGCCTGTTAGGAAATTTAGATAGTCCTTGAACCGGGGGACAGCGATCATGGATGTAGACAAGAGAAGTTACATGAGAGAGAAGGTCATGTGATTTTAGAAATAACTAGGAGCCTGTAAGAGTGGAATAGCATCTTTTTTTTTTTTTTAATTGATTTGAGAGAGCGAGGGAACATGGGGGGGGGGCAGAAGGAGAGGGAGAAGCAAACTCCTGCTGAGCAGGGAGACTGATGTGGGGCTTGATCCCAGGACCCTGAGATCATGACCTGAGCTGAAGGCAGATGCTTAACTGACTGAGCCACCCAGGTGCCCCAGGAGTGGAATAGCATCTTGTTTACAATTTATTTTGTAGCTTAGGAAATCATTTCACCTCTGAGCTTAAGTTTTTAAACAAAAAATCACAGTCTCCTGTATTGTTGAAAAATCTCTCACAGGTCCTGGCCCATAGTAGGCATTTCAAAGTGCTGCTGTTAAAAATAATAAAAACAAAAGAAAACCAGTGGGGCTTATTTTTAACGGTTTTTAGCTCTTAGAATGCCCTGCTTCCTATATGGCTCTGGCAAAACTGACTTGATCAAGACAGCCTTTGTATGAGACTTTTCCTACCCTTTTATTGTTCTTTTCTTCTTGGCCAGCGGTGGACCCTAGTGAGTTTCTGTCATTGTGCTTATTTATAACAGTGTATTATACTTGTTTATGAATCTGTGTTCTCTGCTAAACTGGGCTCTTCATGAGCAGGGATTGTCTTATCCCTATTTTCTATACTTTGGAGTATGTTGTCATGACGGTGTCGACTGGATATTGACATTAATGGGTTAGAGTTGAGAGCAAAATTGAATGTTGAGATTTCGAGTGTGGTTGACTTGCAAAAGAGTCAGTGTCATTGGAGTCAGACCTGAACTCACTGACCTCCTCCTTCATTTAACTTAAGTCAGGTCCTTAGCATCATTTTGTAATGGCTGTGTAACCTTGGTCAAGTTCATTTTAACTTCCTAAGACTTTCTTAATAGAAGAGTAACTTTGAAGATGGTTTTATAATAACATTGAATTTGATAATATAAAGTGCCTAACATAATGTCTGATACAATTTAAATGTCCAGTATGACTATATAGCAGTGGTGTAAGGAATATGAATGGTAAAAGTAGAAATTAATTGGTTTTAAATATTAATAATTGGTAATGTATTCTGGAACTTAGGAAAGGAGGGATATGGGCAGTGATCCCCATAGGAATGATATTTGAAACCACAGAAGTAGTGTAATTTATGTCGTCGCTATACAGTGTCATTGTTTACTGTGTGATTCTGTGTGGCATATCCAAAATTTCTTAGGCTTTTGAGGAGCTTATCTTGTATTCAACAGTGATTTAAGTGTTACTGTGGAACCATTGGTATAATTGCCTGTTTGGATTTCACATGCTCCGAACTCTGTTAGATCCTATACCAAATTAAATTCTCGTTCATCAGTTAAATACATTTCATACAAAACACTAACAAGGTACTATGGGAGATTCAAAATAGGTGGTAGAAAAGCTTCTTGCCCTACAGAATTTCCACTGGCTTTTTTCGGGTTTTTTAAAATTTTATTTTATTTATTTATTTGACAGACAGCGAGAGAGGGAACACAAGCAGGGGGAGTGGGAGAGGAAGAAGCAGGCTCCTAGCGGAGGAGCCTGATGTGGGGCTCGATCCCAGAACGCTAGGATCACACCCTGAGCCAAAGGCAGATGCTTAACAACTGAGCCACCCAGGCACCCCCAGAATTTCCACTGTTAAGAATACATGCTCAGTTTAATTTCTGACAGTTTGTGAGAAGTATTGAGTAAGTGTGTGGTAAATTTTTAATAAGCTTTCCCTCCTCAACAACAAAAATTAGGTCCTTGAGACTAAAAGACCTAATTACAGCAGATTGAGTCAGTCCTGGGTTAAGGCAAGACCACCTTTTTTTTATTCATATGAAAACTCTTTTACTTTAGGGAACCCTAGAATAGGATATTTCTACAGCTGTGACAATTCTTCAGCTCAAGGGTCTATAAAAACTGTAGCTGTTTATTGCCTTTTTGTTCTTGATTCTTTTGATTGTATTCTTTATCTTTTTTAGGAGGCTGAGGATGGTGTTATTGCTTATGATGATTGTGGGGTGAAATTGACTATTGCTTTTCAAGCCAAGGATGTGGAAGGATCTACTTCTCCTCAAATAGGAGATAAGGCAAGATACTTCTGCTCATTTGAGAGAAGGGTTAAAGGTTGTCCTCTTAATCCTAAGTCTTGCACAATGGTTTCTTTTTAATCTTCTCAAGCTTTGCTAAAATGCTTTGTGCTTAAGAGTTTAATATAAGAACATCTTTCCATTTAAAAGCAGCTTATTCAATTAGAACGGAGTCTAGGAAGCCCTTTTTTGAGGAGTCAGTATTTAAACACTAGCTAAGATATGCCTAAATCAATGAACTTAGATAAAAGTAATATTATTACAAGCTAGAACAGCCACCAGAAGAACATTATCAAAGTAAAATCACACCAAAGATTTTATATTGCTGTGCATTTTTCTCAAACTTAGTATGTCTGGTTTTCTGATAGCCCTGCTTTAAAGAAATTGTGAATTTATAAGGAATAAATACACACTGGAGAGCAAAACTTGATCTCTTATGAAAAGTGGAATGGGACATAGAAGTATTAGTTTTGGTGAAAATGTATTGCATCAGAGTATTTAACACAAAGGATATTTGGAGTGGAAACCATGGTCTGGGGAAGTTATGGGTCCTGAGGTAAGGAGCTTGGTGTGGAAAAGACATGGTATTAATAAATGTCCTTATTTTTCACAGGTTGAATTTAGTATTAGTGACAAACAGAGGCCTGGACAACAGATTGCAACTTGTGTGCGACTTTTAGGTCGTAATTCCAACTCCAAGAGGCTCTTGGGTTATGTGGCAACTCTGAAGGATAATTTTGGATTTATTGAAACAGCCAATCATGATAAGGAAATCTTTTTCCATTACAGGTGAGGAATGTCTTGGAGAACTTAGAGCTTACTATCCTTTGTTTGGTTTGGGAGTCCAAAACATTTAGTATTGGGTGGTTATATATTTTTTAATTTCAGATCTCATACTGGTAAAATTATGGCAATATATAAACAAAAGTTAATTGTATAGAGAACATGTGGCCAAAAGATAAAGGCCTGTACCTGCTTTGGACATTGGACAAGAACTTTTCTGCTTCAGTGAAAGAATAGCATTTTATATGTTGCTACCAGATTTGGTGTTCTAACATAGCGTTAGGTAAGGGTGTGGACTCCTAGGCGGTTCAGGTTTAAATACAGATTCTGCCACCTAATTAACCTCCTGGTATTTTATTTTCATTGTCTTGAAGCTGGGGATAATGGTAACCTCTCAGTGGGTTGTTTCTGAGGATTAAATGAGTCAGTGCCTATAATGTGCTTAATACAGTATCCAGTATATGTAAGCACATATATAATAACACATGAATGTTATTATAGAAGAAATAAAATTTATTTGCTGCTGTTGGTATTTATGGTGATGTCTTATTCAAATGTTTCCTTTCTTCCCAGTGAGTTCTCTGGTGATGTTGATAGCTTGGAACTGGGGGACATGGTCGAGTACAGCTTGTCCAAAGGCAAAGGCAACAAAGTCAGTGCAGAAAAAGTGAACAAAACACACTCAGGTAATGAATTGTGATTTCTACTTAATTTCAGTCTATGCTTTTGGTACGAAATAAGGAGTAGGATGTGAGAGGGAGCAAAAACCCAATCATTCTAGATTAGTGGTCCCCCAGGTATGACCCAGCAGCAGCACCTGGCCACTTATTAGAAATAATAAGTTCTCTGACCCCACCCCAGACCTACTAAAGTCAGGATGGGCAGTCTGTTTTCACAAATCCTTTAGATAATTCTGATGTACACTTGAATTTCAGAACCAGTAGATAGTTTAGGTCCTTCGCTTTATGGTTATTTTCGATTTAATATTTTTTTCTTAAAAAATAACTCCAAGATGTAATATCCATAGGGATGGAAAGAGAGGCATTCCTCTAGGAGACTGTTTTGAATAATGGGAACTTAAGAAAACTGTTGTTATTTAGGACCTCTTTTAAAAAACCTGCAATTTTTGGCTTTCATCTCAGCTTCCCAAGTAACACTTTTTCTTGGTGAGACCTAGAGAAAGGACAGTCGTGAATGTTCATTTCAATTCAGTAAATATCTAAGTGCATGCTGTGTTTTAGGTACTAGGGATATAACAGACAAGAAATCAGACAAATCTCTGCCTTTGTTGAGTTTATTTTCTAGTTTGTATTCACAGGCTAACAAGATGAGTAAAATATTGTGTTTAGTATGTTTAGAAATAGAGTAATATATGTTATTAAGATTAAAATAAAGGTGGGGGGGCGCCTGGGTGGCTCAGTCAGTTAAGCCTCTGCCTTCAGCTCAGGTCATGATCCCAGAGTCCTGGGGTCTAGTCCCATATGGGACTCCCTGCCCTACAGGGATTCTGCTTCTCCCTCTGCCTCTTGTCTCATGAATTAAAAAAAAAAAAAAAGATTACAATAAAGGGAAGTGTGTAAGTGTTGGGGTTGCCATTAACTTTCTTTATTTTAATGGTAGTTTAGAAATATTTCAAGAATAGCAGACAAGCAGTCCAACCCTCTGTTAACATTTGTTGCAATGATTTTTGCTGCTTTTCCTCTGGAATAGAGTTAAAATTGTCGAGTAAGAGGTATGACATGCTCTGTTTTGTAGTGAATGGCATTACTGAGGAAGCTGATCCCACCATCTACTCTGGGAAAGTCATTCGCCCCTTGAGGAGTGTTGATCCAACACAGACTGAGTACCAAGGAATGATTGAGATTGTGGAGGAAGGTAAGAACATCCCCATCAAATTGTTTGAAATTTTTTACCTTCACATGACTATTTTGAACATTTTAAAATATATTGGTGTTTGTTGCAGTTGTTTTCAGATTCCTTAAAAACTGAAATTAAGGAAAAGTGACTCTTCCCCACCCCCATCTCTTCGCTTTTATTTTTATATCCTTTGGACATTAGATCAGCCTGGATTTGTGTTGTGAACAAATGACTGATAGGTGGGCAACTGAGTTATATTGAAATGGGCATCTAATGTGTGATAATCAGATACTCATATTGACTGTGTTTAGTACAACTTTATAGTATTCCTGTATTATTCTCTAGTTATTTACATCAGTATTAACAAATTTCCTAGTAGCATTCACTTTTATGAACATTTTTGCTTTCTGTAAAAGTACTGTGTTTATTCCTTAATAGCTAGGGTTCCATGTGGATCCTACTACTGGTCTCTGGGCCAAAGCACTCTATATTTTTCATTTTCTGCTTTTTTCTCCCCATCTTCAATAATTCCGAGTTCTGATGCCACCCTTTACCCCCAGCAATTAGCAGCAAAAAGATAACTTCGGGAGTGCCTGGTTGGCTCAGGTCGTGAGATTGAGCCGTGCGTTGGGCTCCACTCTGTGTAGTCTGCTTGAGCTGCTCTCCCTCTGCCTGTCCCGCTCATGTGTGTGCACTCTCTCAAATAAATAAATCCTAAACAAAAAAACCTACTTTTTGCATAAAATAAATTTGCAATAGGAATGGTAGTAGGAACCACTGGATTAGTATAGCTAAATTACCATAATGATGGGGTTGATGAGAGGGTTTATGATAGGTTGGCTCACAAAGAGAATAAATCTTGTGTCATGTAGGAGTCAAAGAGCATGAAGTGGGGAAGAACAGGTCATTTGAGAGAAAGAAATGAACCTCGATAACATGTTCCTTTTACCACATGAGGTCCTTAAGAGTTTGTTTTACATAGAAACCCAGTACACTCCATCCCCCCCCAACTGCCATCCCAACACCCTTCCAAATAGAAGTACTTTTTATAGCAAATCAGTCTTTTATTTTAATCACTCCTTTTGTTAATTCAGATTTAATTCATATTAATTTAAAATAAACTTACTTTGTTCTGCTTTCCCACCTTTACCAACAATAGTGGTTAAACACAGACACTGTTTTTTAAAAAAATCACTCAGTACAAATCTGGCCTTTTGCAAATCAGTATTTTAAACCAATACCATGATTACACCATACTCCTGAAAGGGCTCTGGGGACTAGGCAACTAACTGGATCATACTGAATTGCCCTTCTTCCTCCTCTGTAACATGATGCTTCTTTTGTATTCCCAATCCCCAGTCCACTTATTCTTCAACAGTCCAAAGCAAGAATTTTATGGAAAAGGAAACTTGCCTGGAATCTATAAACCTAGAGGTTTTTGAGACTAGACAGATCACATTTTCCCAGTTGGTGAGAACAGCTCTTTTAATCAGGAATATAGCAACTCTGTATAAGACCATGGACTTTGAAGTAGGGCAGGCCTAGATGTGAACACCCAACTCTTCCCCTTCCTAGCTTTATATTCTTAGACAAATTACTTAAATCTCTCCTACCTCAGTTTCTTCATCTTTAAAATAAGGATATAACGTGAATGTAATAATCTGGGAAGATTAAATATGAATCTATAAGTGTTTAATAAATGGTAGTATTAACACAACTACATCAGACCAGCTGTTTCTATATCTCTAATCCTTGTGGCATGACTTTATCTGTTGTAAGTGTATCTTAAAGTTGTGGTTCCTATATGTTTGAAAAGAAAACCTTCACTTACCCACACTGTAATCATCAAGAGAATTATTAAAAGCATTTCCATTTCTGAAGCTTCCCTTTCCACCTGATGGTGTTCTCCTTTTCATTTTTGTTGATTCAGTGGCTTCACCATCCAGGTGAACTGATAAGCAGCTGAACCTTTGGCACGGTTTTTATTCCTAGCCTGCACTGACCTCCAGCCAACTTTTTAAATTCACTCTCTTAATTTTTATTTATTTATTTGTTTGTTTATTTTTAAGTAGGCTCCACATCCCACATGGACCCAGTGCAGGGCTTGAACTCATGACCCTGAGATACAGACCTGAGCTGAGATCAAGAGTCAGATGCTTAACTGACTGAGCCACCTGGGCGCCCCTGCCAATTTTTTTACTCTAGAGAAGAGCTCTGCAAAAATATGGTAGCTTGTTTCTATAAAGTTAGTCTTCTTGAAACAGCCATAGCCATTCGTTTATATATTCTCTTTAGTTGCTTTCTATAGCAGCAAAGTTGAGTAGTTTTGACTAAAACAGGATGACCTACAAGCCTAAAATGTTTACTGTTTTTTTAAAGAAAAAGTATGCTGAGATCTGAACTGGGAGAAAACTACCTGTTGGTTTGAGGGAGTCACAGTCAGAACAAACAAAAGGGGTAGAATGCCAAAGAAACTTATCCACATTGTTTTTGTCTGTGCCTGACTTGTTTAATGCCCAGTTAGGTGTGGGTCAGAAATATTTTTGACTGGTTGGCTCATATTGTGAACTGGGGAAGCAGATAATCCAGTGGATCACGTTAGCAACCCATTCTGCTTAAAATGCCCAAATATTTAGATAATGAGGTTGTGAGTGATAGTGTTTTTAATTTCGTTAAGTGTGGTTTAAAACTGTTTATTAGGGGTACCTGGCTAGCTCAGTCTGAAGAGCATGTAACTCTTGATCTCAGGGTCGTGAATTCGAGCCCCACTTTGGGGGTAGAGATTACTAAAAAAAATAAACTTTAAAATTGTTCATTAGCTAGTGAAATACTACAAGTTCTCACTTGTTTTCATGATAGTATTTCATTGAAACTTTATGGTAGAATTTCTCAGGTATAAAAATCTTTTTAGGAACCTAATACATTTTTAGCAATTTACTTATAAATTTATTAGTAACATCAGCATAGGACTGTTGTGAAATACTAGTTTTTAGACTTTGTACCTGTTTCTCTTTACAGGGGATATGAAAGGTGAGGTCTATCCATTTGGCATAGTTGGGATGGCCAACAAAGGGGATTGCCTGCAGAAAGGGGAGAGTGTCAAGTTCCAATTGTGTGTCTTGGGCCAAAATGCACAGACTATGGCCTACAACATCACACCCCTGCGTAGGGCCACAGTGGAGTGTGTGAAGGATCAGGTAAGTGGTACATCTCTGGATCTGAACTTGATCCTTTTATGAGTTGGTAAACAAGTGTTAACCAAAACCTTGGAATTTTTTCAGCCAAGGGAGAACCGTCAATATTCACTTGGTTTTTATTTCTACTCCACCCCTTTTTCAATGGTTTGAGGTAGCTTGTAAAAATATGAAGAAAATCACCTGAAGAAAATGGTGATATGAGCAAAAAGAAAGTTAAGAGTATTATTGATAATTAACATTACATGACAGGGAAAATAAGTTTGGAGTGAGATTTTTCAGACTAGAAGGGTTTAAGATTTTGTATACTTTAGCTCAGAGCTTCTTTTGCAGACCACACAAAGAAAGCAGGCATGTGTAGAAGTGTTCATAAAATACATTAGGGCAAACAAAACTATTCCTTATATTGAGATCTCAGTATGATTTTTTGCTTAATTCAAAAACTCCATATTCTATATGAAGACACAAGGCAAGCTTTGTTTCAGTCAGGCTATGATGGATTGAATGGCAATGATTTCAAAGGTAGATTTCTTCCCTGACAAGGTTTTCAGACCCATATGCTTTCACGTTCTAGCACAGGCAGCTAAAGTGGAGCATGAGCATTAATACCATGTTTTAGAAATCCACTTCTAGTTAGGCTCGTGCATTGTGCTTCATTCAGAGTGAGGCACTTTTACCCCTTGTAATGTTCTTTTTCTTTCTTTCTTTTTTTCTTCCCTCTTCCCCCAGTTTGGCTTCATTAACTATGAAGTAGGAGATAGCAAGAAGCTCTTTTTCCATGTGAAAGAAGTTCAGGATGGCATTGAGCTACAGGCTGGAGATGAGGTGGAATTCTCAGTGATTCTTAATCAGCGCACTGGCAAGTGCAGTGCTTGTAATGTTTGGCGAGTCTGGTGAGTTTGTTGCTGGGCTGGTAAACTCCCTGGACTGTCTTTAAACTTCCATAAACTCTCTTCACTTTTCATCACTGCTTTTTTTTTTTTTTTTTTTTTAATCCTGCCACTTTCTGGTTATTTCTTGATCTTTCCTGTATCTTTTTTTTTTTTTAATCTCTAGTCTTCATTGTCTAAATTGTATAGTCTTATAAATCTGGCCCAATGAAACATTAACTGAGTACATTCTGTGTATTAGAACTTAAATATAATAAGATTATGTAGTCCTTGTTCTTAAAGGATTCTGTTTAGCTTTTTCTTCCGTGAAGCCATTTATATGCTGCTTAAAATTCTAACTTTATAGTTTAGCAGTACTGTCTCTGCTTTTTTAAATGTTTTAAATTTGTAACGTTACCATGAGAGGAGCTGGGAGTCTCTTGAAAATATTTCTTCATACTTAACTTTCCTAAGGTTTTTCACATCCACTACCTCATTTAAGTGTCTGTGGAACTGGTTTTTCTAGTTGCAGACCAGTCCGGGGATGACCCTCACCCAAATGATTTTCCAGTTCCTCCATAATAATAAACCGTGAGTTGGGAATAAAAACATAAACTCGTCTGTCCTGTCTTGCTAGCTAGCTGGCTAGATGAGGCAAGAGTCCCCTCATTAAAACTGAGTCATTTGGATAGTTAGATAGAAAACGTACTCCTCTGCAAGTACTTGCTTTCTTCCCACCAAGAGTTGTTTCTTCTCACCTCTTGACTTCATTACAGCGAGGGCCCCAAGGCTGTTGCGGCTCCACGACCTGATAGGTTGGTCAATCGCTTGAAGAACATCACCCTGGATGATGCCAGTGCTCCTCGCCTAATGGTTCTTCGTCAGCCAAGGGGACCAGATAACTCAATGGTATGAGGACATACAAGGTTTTGGGGTGGGTAGGGGCAGCTGACAGACCAATATGCTATTTCAGCATAGCTCAGAGCTTAATGAAGCAGGGAACTTCAGTATTCAGTATGCTTATAACTCATTAAAACTCCCTACACATTGGTTTAGTCCCTAACAATAATGGCTGCTCACAGTAAGAAGCACATTTCTTGGTCTTCCTGATCTTTTGAACAGATTTTAGGTAATAGTTCAGGAGGGCTTACTGTGGATTTCCTCCTTTGGGAAAGAAATGGTGGTGGTTACGATGATTAAAAAGAAATGCTTTTATAGTAATTAACTGCAATTTTACTTCTTCACAGGGATTTGGTGCAGAAAGAAAGATCCGTCAAGCTGGTGTCATTGACTAACCACATCCACGAGCACATCATTAATCCACTATGATCAAGTTGGGGGGATTCTGGTGAAGGGTTCTGAATATCTCCCTCTTCATCCCTCCCCAAATCTGGAATACTTATTCTATTGAGCTATTACACCAGTTTTAACACCTTCCTCGTGTTATGTTTAAAAAAATAAATAAATTTAAGAAAACCATTTTAAAATTATGCACAGTTGCAGCCTGGAAAACTTAAGGTGGCGCCTTATAGTATCAATTTTAGGAGCTTTATTTGGTGCATTTAACGCAACTGGTAATTGCAAAATCCACTTCGCCTGTGTAAGTGAAAAATATAGACTGTTATCTTGTTGGCCCTATGAAATTCTGCACTTGGTATTTAGCGTATACTCTACCTTCATTACTATCTGGTAAGATGTTCTGCCTTAGCACTCAGTTGCGTTCTTTTCCTTTTCTTTCCTGTTCATTATGCTTTAATCCTGAGGACCATATGAAGGTAGAATATATTAAAAATTACAAAAATTATAAAAATTTGTATAGGCAAACCATTTCCTTAAGTTGATGGCCAAATGTTAAAATGTTATTTTTCATATCATTTATAATCTTGTCACAGTCCACTTAACGAAGTTTGGTTAGATTTCAGTGAAAATTATCTTCCAGAATAGTTTCTTTTTTCCTGGGATTGGGGAGGGGGGTAATTTTACTACAATTAGTATGTATGGTGCAGAATTTCATGCAAATGAGGTGTGCCAGCAGTGTGGTAATTTAATCGTATTTAAACAAAAACAAAACAAAAAAAAAGACGAATGCACAAACTTGCTGCTGCTTAGATCACTGCAGCTTCTAGGACCCGGTTTCTTTTACTGATTTAAAAACAAAACAAAAAAAATAAAAAAGTTGTGCCTGAAATGAATCTTGTTTTTTTTATAAGTAGCCGCCTGGTTCCTGTGCCCTGTGAAATACAGGCACTTGATCCTTGGTGTAGCTTCTGTTCGACTTTATATCACGGGAACGGATTGGTCTGATTTCTTGGCCCTCATCTTGAATTGGCCACATCCAGGGTCCCTGGCCAGTGGACTGAAGGCTTTGTCTAAGATGACAAGGGCAGCTCAGGGGATGTGGGGGAGGGCGCTTTTATCTTCCCCGTTGTCGTTTGAGGTTTTGAACTTCTCTGGGTAAAGAGGCCGTTTATCTTTGTAAACACGAAACATTTTTGCTTTCTCCAGTTTTCTGTTAATGGCGAAAGAATGGAAGCGAATAAAGTTTTACTGATTTTTGAGACTCTAGCACCTAGCGCTTTCATTTTTGAAACGTCCTGTGTGGGAGGGGCGGGTCTGGGTGCGGCCCGCCGCGTGACTCCTGGGTCGGGGGCCCACGTGGCCGGGGCGGGGACTCGGGCGCCCGGGGCGCCGACTGATTACGTAGCGGGCGGGGCCGGAAGTGCCGCTCCCTAGTGGGGGCTGTTCATGGCGGTTCCGGGGTCTCCAACATTTTTCCCTGTTGTGGTCCTAAATCCGTCGGAAGCGGAGGCAGCGAAGCTTGAGGTAAGGCTCTGCGATGTGTAGCGTTCGTCTTGGGAGCATACAGGCGCCTCCTTGTTGCCAGGAATCGAACGGAGTCTGCAGGCTGGAGACAAAGGCCCTTGGGCGGGGGTCCTTCGTTTTGAGCCCTACGGGGGAGATCTCTGGAGACTGGCGGGGGTGTAAGACGAGGGGACGGCCCGGAGTCTGCCCCACCGGAGCTGAGAAGACTTGCGGGAGGAGTAGGAAGAGGGGTTTCCTTTACCTTAGGCTGAGGGCGGGGCCCACGGGTTGTTGAAAAATAGAGCTGGGTGGGGGTAGCTAGGCGACTAACCAGAATTCTGAGGTCTGAAGTAGTAACCTGCGAATGTTTTTGCGCTCCTGAAGCACTTTGAGAACCAAGTGGAGGGTCACGTGTGTGGAACCGATACCTTTCAAACTCAGGCTTTAGTTACTATTGATTACAGAAGGCTTCGAAGTACTGTAGTTGTGGCTCGCCCTTTAAACCTAATTGCTGCTTTCCCACAGGTTCTTGCTGGTGTGAAATGACTGAGTACAAACTGGTGGTGGTTGGAGCAGGTGGTGTCGGGAAAAGCGCACTGACAATCCAGCTAATCCAGAACCACTTTGTAGATGAATATGATCCCACCATAGAGGTGAGGCCCAGTGGTAGCGCACTGATCCTACCTCTGGCGTTTGGTTCACCCTTGCACCCATCCATTAGCTGTTCTTTAGCTAAAGGAATAGTCAAGAGAGAAAGTAAAAGTTACTTGGGGTACTGAGTTGAGTAATACAATAACGAAGCTTTCCATGTTTGTGGAGAAGAGTTAATTTTTATTAGCTGCTAAAGATTTTCTAAAAAATCGACAATTTAATAGTTCAGTGAACTTTTGCAAATTCATTGTTGAACTCACATGACAGCTCTGTTAAACACAGGTCATACGAAGAGTGATTGAATAATAGGATGGAGATAAAGGATTCAAAGATCTGGACTTCTTCAGTTTTAATTAGCTGGCCGAAGCCGCTGAGACTGGGCTGGAGTAGAAAGAATATGAGATTTTGAGTCACTGCCTGAATTTCTTTCGGTCCCTGTTTGCAGTTTATATAGTTATGTTATATTGAGCAAATCACTTAAACTCTCTGAGCCTCATTTTCCTCATCTATTAAATTACCATAAACATTCCCTGCCTGTCACACACACAGATGTTGAGAAAAATCAGTGTAAGTTTTTTGTGTTGAGTTCATGTTATAGATTGGCTTGAATAATGGCATCTAAGGTCCTTTAAATAAAAGGTTTTGTTTATTCAGCTTAAAAATGTGTGGCTAGAGATTTTATTTTAATCCACACCCTGGTCTTCCTACCCCCAGCCTCTGAGCGTTTAATGGAAGCTAACTAACATAGCCATTATTAAAAATTAGTCATTAGTCCTTGCAGAAATTTCTTTTTAAGCCTAACAGCTTTAGTGTTAATAGTTAGAACCTCTTAATATTTTTCTGAGTTTTATTTATTGAAGGGTAATGTACATACAGTAAAATAACACAAATGGTATATTTACAGCCCAGTGACTTAAAAATTCGTGTATACTTACGTAACCACCACTCAGAAACACAGACCATTTCCAGTGCCCCAGAGAGTTCTCCCAAGCCACTTTCCAGTCAATAAACCCCCACCGTGCGGGGAAATAACCACTTCTCTGACTTCTGTTACTGTAAATTAGTTTAACTAAAACCTATCTTTATAATTTTAATTGTGTTCATTGTCTCGGAACATTCATGCACTTAACCATATTTCATGTTTCAAGCAAGTTTTGGCAGTGGGAATTCTATGTTAATTTGAAAGTATATTACAGTCCCACAGTGAAGTTGAGTTACAGAGGCACTGATCAATGAACTAGGAAACCAGGTTGCATTCTGTTTCTGAGCCAGATCTTTACCAAGTGTGATGGGTTATTTTCTTTGAACTGAATTCCCAAAAGTATTAAAATACAAGTAAAATTTTTGCCTTAGAGCCAAATTGAAAACTTTTAAAATATAAATACATGTGATCTATGCATGTTTTTCCTCCCGAGGAATTATAACTGTATACCGTGTTTGGAACATGTAGGAATTTGATTCAGGAATATTTCCCAAAGGTAAAAATTCACCAGGCTTGGAAAAATATTTTTTTGTTATAGTCTTGTCTGAAATAAAAAGTATTTGTGTATTTAGTCATAAACACAGATGACACTGTGTCCAGGGCCAGGTATAATTGGTGGAGGTACGTTTACAACTTTAAATGTACAATAAGTGAGAAAAGTCCAGTTCATATCTCAGTAAAATACACTGTGAAACCTAATCTCTAGTCTTAACTGCAATAGAGCTGTCTTTTGAATTACCACATTTTTTCCATCTTTTCCAGGAACAGAGTGACCACATTTTCCTTTCTGCAGGCATATAGGATTTGGGGCTTTTTTTCCTAGGGTGACATTAAGTACTTTCTGTTTGTGATTATATATGAGGAGTTTGAGGGACAAACCAGAGAGATGGAAATAAACTTAGGTAGGAGCTTATCTAACCTTGGCAATAGTATTGCATTCCCTATGGTTTCTAATAAAAATGAAATCTTCCTCTCTCCCTGCCGTCCCCCACCCTCCACACCCTCAGGATTCTTACCGAAAACAGGTGGTTATAGACGGTGAAACCTGTCTGTTGGACATACTGGATACAGCTGGTCAAGAGGAGTACAGTGCCATGAGAGACCAATACATGAGGACAGGCGAAGGTTTCCTCTGTGTATTTGCCATCAATAATAGCAAATCATTTGCAGATATTAACCTCTACAGGTACTAGGAACATTATTTTTTCTGAAAGGTTGATCTGTAAGTGTATTCTGAAGCTTTGTGGGAGGGATGAGGTTACCACACTAGGGAAGATAGTGTTTTTAATTATGAGAAGAGTTGGTTTCAGGTTGTTTACCATTGAGGTTCTGGGGTTATAACTGAAAGTTAATATTGGAGTTTATTTTATATAATACACCATGGCTAGAAAGTGTGCTAATACTCAAATGAAGCTTGCTAATGGGATGATTCAGAACCAGAGGTGGTGGTGTGAGAGATCACACAGGAATTTCAGAGAGGAAAACATGTCTGAGAACGAGTTGTCAGTAAGTCATAGAAGAGAGATGATGATAGGAAGAAACGAATGGGGAGTAGATAAAGAGGAAGGATGGTCTTTCTCAACAGACCCATAAAGTTTCAAAGCTCAATCAGACCATAAAAAATTCTAGTACAACATCCTTGTTTTACGGAATCAAAAGTAGAGTTGCAGGAAGTGGTTTGTTAGGTTTTTGGAGTCATGGTTGTTATTAGCATAGCCAGGACCAAACACCCAGGACTCCTTTTTCTTAGCTCCATGTTCTTTGAGCAGAGTAATACAATGGGTTGAAACTTGGCTCCATCATCTATTACCCATGGGCCTTTGGGGCAAACTACCAAATGTCTGTGCCTCAGTTTCCTTATCAATAATATGGAGAGAATAGTACCTACCAAGAGTTGTTTTGAAAATTAAACAAGTTAATAAACATGTTAATCACCAAAAAGTGCCTAGCACACAGTCAGTGCTATGCAAGGGTTCTTCCTACAGCCTGCAACCCTGACTTGTGCTCCATCCGTAGGATGATGTCTGCTCCCAGAAACAAGCTAGTCCAAAACTGACTTCAGTTGGGTTTTTTCCCACCTACTCCTGCTCTGCTTTGCATCTGCTCTCTGGAAATAATAGCAATATGTAATAAAATGTCCAACACTTGTCAAGCCTCTAATATTTGTTGAATTTCTAGAAATCGTTTTTCCTCTTAGGCTGTTTTGTCTTATATTACGCTTTAAAGTAGGCCACTGCCGTTACAGCAAAGGTCAGTTCTGCAGATAGCCAGGGTGATGCCGGTTCGGCACATGACTTCGTGTGTAATCCAGGGCCAGGGTCGGGCGTGGTATTGTGCCATATGATGGCCACAAACTTATGTGATTATTTCAGTTAATTAAATAAAATTAAAAAATTTTATTTCCTTGACCACGTAGCAACTGACTTCCCAAGTGTCCAACAGCTGCATATGACCAGTGGATATAGTTGGACAGCGCAGATAGAGAACCTTTCCATCATCATGAAAAGTTCTATTGGACAGTATTGGTCAAGAGAATCTAGAGCAATTGTTTCCAAACTGCTGTGTGCTATGTCTTCTATGTCATTGAAGGGAGTGCTGTAAGTTGGGAGTTCCAGATCCTTCAGCCCCCCTTTAGTAAGAGCAGTTCTGGTGTTTTCTGTTTTGTATCTTGGACTTCCAGCTATAATACTGTTTGAAGAAAATGTCTGAACACCACCCCCCTAGAGAAGTAGATGGACTATCTTTCATTAAATACTGTCACTTTCAAGAAAACCTCAAAAAGTTATTTTGAGGCAGCAAGCTTTACTTTTTATACTTCAGATCTTAATCCAGAGTGTGATTTCAAGTTGCCAATTAAATCCGGAGCCAAGCTCTTTGGAGAATCAAGAAGCCTAATAAGTGTGTGTGTCAAATGGTAGAATAGAATTGCCATCCATTTCCCCCATGTTTGGCTTCCCTATGGCTGCTGCATCAGGTCTAAACCAGTCTACCTAGTATGCATGGTCTTTTATAATTAGTGGGGGCTTTTCCGTACTAGAAGCTAATAGGGCTAGATAAAATTCATTAGACCCTTTTTTGTTGTAGCTGCTCATTCCTCCCGAAAAACGTACTCTTAGGTTATGATAACATACTCCTTTTTTTTTTCTCCTTTTTTTTTTTTAAGGGAACAGATTAAGCGAGTCAAAGATTCAGATGACGTACCTATGGTGCTAGTAGGAAATAAGTGTGATTTGCCAACAAGGACAGTGGACACAAAACAAGCCCACGAACTGGCCAAGAGTTATGGGATTCCATTCATTGAAACCTCAGCCAAGACCAGACAGGTATAACGGAGCTTTGAGCATCTGGCAAGAGTTTGTTTAATGCAGAAAAGTTTGACTGCTAGAGATGGGAGCTGCATTTTTTGTTGTTATGGATTTTCTTATGGAGTTTTGATATTCTATTTTTTGAATCTTTGGTTTAACCCAAAATGAATTGATGAATATTCTGGCGTGGGACTTGACTTCCACCTTAACATGTTAATATTACTAAATACTACTAAAATGAGGACCCTTGATTAAAGATAAGTACAAACATTAACCTTTCTCCATCAACATCAGCCAGTGTTCAGGGCTTTTGCTCTCCTGAATGGATCTTTAGATCTGGTAGTTCTATATGTCCCACGTTACCCGTTTTTCTGTGCTTGAATGTTATTTTTGCAAAATATGCCATTTGTATATCAGCCTGTTGATGTGATTCAGTGAGAATGCTAAGTTTGGTGTTCTCTTCCTAAATCACCCTCTTTCATCAGCTAATTGGAATTTTAATTCCACTAAAGAAGTACAAATAAGAGAGCTTACGACCTGGATTGTGTCTATTAAGCCATCCTTATCATGTTCTTTTATAGGGTGTTGAAGATGCCTTTTACACACTGGTAAGAGAAATACGTCAGTACCGAATGAAGAAACTCAACAGCAGTGATGATGGGACTCAAGGTTGTATGGGGTTACCATGTGTGGTGATGTAACAAGGTGAGCATGTGGTCTCCTGACATAACTATAATTTTTATTATTTAGCATCGGGCAGTTTGGAGGAGATTGCTGTTATTTTTTCTGTATTGCTATTTAACCTAGAGTTTTTGCTCACTTATGGTTGTAAAATATTTTCCTTATGGCCCCCTTTCTGAGACTACTGAAATCTAAACTGTTTTTAAAGTATTAAAGTAGACTACACCTGAGGGGCTCAGTTGATTAAGCATCTGCCTTTGGCTCAGGTCATGATCCCCGGGTCTTGGAATTGAGTCCTGCATCGGGCTCCCTGCTCAGTGGGGAGTCTGCTTCTCCCTCTGCTTGTGCGTGCTCTCTCCCTCTTTCTCTCTCCCTGACAAATAAATAAATAAAATCTTAAAAAAAAAAATAAAGCATTTAAGTATTTTATAGACAGTATTACACTTTCAATAATATTAGAAACTAGAAGGCATTATTATGAAAAGTACGCATACCATACCATATTCTTGGCTCTGATGAGGAGTTTGAAGAATCACTACATCAAAACTCGATTATAATAACATGGTGTGTGTTCTTTTCTTATAGATACGTTTAAAGTTCTAGCATCAGAAAAGAGCCACTGTCAAGGTAGGACAAGTTTGGAAATGAATATGTTATCGTTCGTGTTGATTTCTTAACCTTGTTTTTCTTACATTCTCTATATGCCACTTACACAGATTCTGTCTTTATTTTAGCTGCACTGACACCCTGGTCCTGACTTCCCTGGAGGAGAAGTATTCCTTTTGCTATCTTCCGTCTCACAGAGAAGCTCCTGCTACTTCCCCAGCTCTTAGTAGATCAGTACAATATTCTCTATTCGAGAAGTTCTCTGAATAACTACCTCCTCACTTGGTTGTCTGGCCAGAGAAATGAACCTCTTGTTACTCCCCACCGTTTTTCCACCCTGCGTTCTCCCCCAGCACACACAAACAAACCTCCGCCATCCCAGGTTTTTCATCTGAAAAGTAATTCATGCTCTGAAACAGAGAACCAAACTATAGACATGAAATTCTGTAGGAAACAATGTCTTGAGCTCTAAAGTAGCAACTGCTGGTGATTTTTTTTTCCTTTTTACTGTTGAACTTGGAACTGTGTTGGTTTTTGGAGAAATGTCATAAATTACTGTTTTGCTGAGAATATAGTTAAGTTGCCATTTGGTTTGTTTGTAATGTCATTGGCTATATTCTGCAAATTGGCATCTGCTCTGCATTCATAAATACCCAAGTGAATACTGACCTTTGAGTCTATCCTAGTATTCTCGACTTTCACATAATTAAATCTAACTCTTGCAGCAAAGTGCCTTTTTCTAAGGAGTGGTTTGTAGACTTGCTTTATAATATTTCAGTGGAATAGATGTCTCAAAAATCATTATACATGGAAATGAATGTCTGAGATACATCCATGACCTTGTCTACCTTTGAGGGAAAGACATCCTGATGTGATAGCAGATGCCATTTCTTACATGTATGAAGTTGGATTTCTGGAGACTTGATTTGGGTCTCTTCCAAGAGAAAGGTGAAACTGGAAACAATTATGAATAATTTCACTTAATTTTTACCTAATTTGTACTTTTTGGGGGGGTAGGGCAGGGGGTAGGTTACCACTTACAAAATGTATGCAATTTGTTTCTTCTAGCTTACTGATAATGAACTTCCATTCATATTTAAATTTAGGTCATAGCTGAAAGCTCTACGTTTGCAGGTGTTCGAAATTGTAACAGTTTAATAGCGATGATTAATGATTTTCAAGCCTCGGATGTATTAACAGACACGTTCTCACTGCGTATCATGGTATTTTAATGATGTATATAATTGCCCTCATTCGCCTTCTTACCCCACCCTCTCCCTCACCCCACCACAATGGCGGCTTGGTTATTTCAGTTGAGTAAAGCATGGTGCTGACAGACCAGGGTCACAGTTTTAAAACTTGAGCAAGCCAGTTAGCATCACAGAAAGGAATTCTTCCACGTTTGCTCATGGTACCAGGAACCCCAGCTAGTAGTTTTGCCAGAAGCATACTGTTAGTCCTGCCAGGAAGGACGAGGTCAGTTAGCACAAACCCTTCACCATGACTGGAAAAACTGCCATCTTGAGGAGGGTCAGCCTAGAGGTTTTTATAAATAGTGTTTAGACTTCTTTTTAGCCATGTGGAAACTCTGAATTAAACCCAATATTATTTTCATTATTTTGAGAATGAGGATGCCTCTGCTCAAAATGTTTTAAATTTTCTGTGATGATAGTGTTCTTTGATGGGTGCAAAATAGGATGTTGATGAATTAGTCTGTGCATACCAGATAATAAGCTGATGAGTTTGTTCAGAACAAGAAGTCGCCTTTCTATTGAAACTGCTGTTGAAGAAGGGAATGGAAAATAGAATGAATTGTTAGTTATGAGGATTTTGGAGGTAGAGCTTTTCCATTTGCAGATAATTTCCTGGTAATTCTCATGAAAATTAGATTTGGATAACTTTTGATAAAAGATTAGTTCCAAAATGGCCACTTTCTGTTCTGGTCTTTTGATGTGTAAATCCTTCCTGAGGTCCTCCATCTTCTAAAATGAATTTTCCTTTAAACTCCACATTGCCTTGAAATGAATTCCGAAGAGGGGAAGAAACATCGATTGTGCCCAGAGTGGAATATACCCAGAAGAGTTGTGTTCCTTTGCGTTAATTTTGAGAACTTTCGTATACTGTCAACACCTGTCAACAGAAACCCTGTTGCCGTGTCTCTGCTCCTTGTGGGACTGGCTTGTCACCTCTGTGCTTGTCATTGTCTTCCACCTCTTCCTCCTCCTCCTCTGTGCTGTGTGACTGACAGTAGGACTCTTCTTCTTTTAATCAAATTTAGGGAAAAAGATACTCCTTTTAGCCCTTAAATGGATGTACCTTATAGTTTTTTCAAGTATGTTCTAAGCACAGACGTATTTAAATGGGGCCAAAATTCAGACTTCAAAATGTTCTTTTAATAGTTTCTTAAGAAGTTACATGTAGGTGTGAATTTTGGCACAATAGAGTGACAAACTTAAGAGTTAAATGCTGAATAACTTCAGTCGGTGTGAAATAAAGTGTGGTTTTTAGAATATGTTTGTGATTGCTGAAAACAGTTCTAGTTTACCTCAAAATCTGAAAAGTCTCTTTCCCCAAGTTAAGTGCCTGGCCAGCTGTTATGAATTACATACTACTTTATGTGTGTTTGTGTTTTAAAGGTTGCACCTTCAAGAGTGTGAAAATGTTCTGTCTACAGGCCGCCATGCCTAATCTGTAGATGAAACTGTTCAGTGCTGTATTTGCTCCAGCAGCATACTCTAGAATGTTACTTGGTAATATAATATCGTACTTATTACAGTTTTCACATTAGTGTAATAGGTAAAATTATTCTCCGTATGTATTTTAGTTGGCCCATGTTTAGTCTTTCATCATCCTTTAAACTGCTGTGAATTTTTTGTCTTGACTTGAAAGCAAGGATAGAGAAACACTTTAAAGACATATTTTGGTTTTTTCCCATTCCAGAATTTGTGAGCATAATCCTATTTTGCTTTACATTTACAGTCATGAATTCTCAAGCTGGCAGCTACAACCAAGAACCAAAAAATGGTGCACTCTGCTTCTTGTAATTCATCTCTGCTAGTAAGTTACAAGAAGTGAGGATAATTAATTAGGGAAGTTATTTTATTTAGGTGGTTTCTGTAAGCAAGGGACTATAATTCTTGTACATTATTTTTCATCTTTGCTGTTTCTTTAAGCAGTCTAATGTGCCACAAAATTATTTTTAAGGTGTTTCCTGTAAGAATTGTTTTAAAAGTGTTCTCATTATCAGAGTAGTTGTAGATATGTTTCAGAATATAACTGGTGATTCTTAAAGGCCCACGAACTGACCGAAGAAGCAATTGTATGAATTCTACTCTGGAGGGAAGGGAGGATCTCAATGGAAATTGTATGACTTTTATATTTCTGTGCCATCGAATATAGGTAAAAATACCAATTGTGCAATTCTGCTGTTTAAATAGGAACTATTGGCCTCCTTGGCCCTAAATAAAAAGGGCTGATATTTTAAGTTGACTATTTTATTGTAAATTAATCCATCCTGATTTTTTAAAATTTGGTTGAATGTTTTTCTTGTTAAATGTTTAAAAAATAAAAACTGGAAGTTCTTTGCTTAGTCATAACTCTTTTTTCCAGCGAAGTGGCTTTATTGTAAGTTAATACCAATTTTAGACTTTTGGATGTGACATTTGGACAGTGTTTCAAAGATCCAAGTTCCTTATTTTATCCCAATACAAAATGTGTCAAAGCCTTCTTTTAAACTGTTACCGTGGGGGTGATTCATAGCCATGATCCATAGCTACATGTCAAATTCTAACATATTAATATGAAGTACTCGAAACTATCTTTGGAAATCTTTTGTCCTCTTTTTGCATTACTGCACAGTCTGCCAATCTCAGTATCATTAGAAGAACATCAGTGTAGGAGCCAAAGAACATGGGTTCCAACTATAATTTTACTACTCTGGACCATAGTTTCCTCACTTACAAAATAGGGAAGTTGAATTGGAGTATCTCAGGTTCCCAGCCCTAATTAAGGAGATGTAGTGGTTAAAAACAAAAACAAACAAAACAACACAAAACAAAAAAAACCTAGGATTTTCCACCTAACACTCGCATACTGTGATTATGAGGACCTTGGTTTATTCTACCAAAGACATTGTTTTTACTTTCACTTTTCCTTCAGAAGAGGACAAGGAGGGTTATCATTAATATTTGGCTGAGCTAAGCTTGAGGAAAACCAACGTAAATGACAAAATACTGTTTCTAGATAGGACTACCAAGAAATAGAAACATGTGAGATAATTAAATGAAAAACAGAATTACGGGCTTTGTATATCTAAACTGTTTCCCCCTTAAGTTATCACCTGTGCCTCCTGTCATTTATTTTTTGCTAATATTTAAAAGATCCCCTAGTAACTGAAAGAGGGAAGGAGAAAAGGATGTTTTCTGGCTTCTGCTGGTGGCTGCTATTCTCTTTGGCAAAGTGAAGCTACAAAGAGACAAATGATGACAAAGTAGCCACGGAAGCTTGTGTATCTGTAATATGTGGAGACCTCCCATGTACCTCTGCTGTTAAGATTTCTGTTCTTAGAACAAGCAATACTCAAGGTCATTAAAAGGCCAACATAGTTAGATGAGTTATTTGATACCCATAAATACGGGTAAAGGGGCCAAGAGGCCACACTAGTGATCATTTTGCAAAACTGCTTAAGAGACATTTCAGAGTGGCCAACTCCGTAACTTGAGAGCACAGATCAATGTCCAGTATCCAAGTGGGAAGATATGCTTTGTATTGCTTTAAAAATAACTCGGGGCAATGAAACGTGGTCAATAAAAGCAAACTGGAACTCTAGGAACATAAATACAGGAAAGAAACATCCTTCGCAGTGCCAAAAGGAGAAATAAAAGGTTCAGATTCATGAACTGGAAGCAAATTCAGGAATTGATCGTTCTTACCTGGAGATTGTGTATCCATGATTTACTTCACACTTGCACCAAAATAGTTTATTAGCCTACTGCATGTTATTTCTCAGCTTTAAAGAATGAACTTAGTCTCTTCTTAAAATAGTACAAATACTCCATTATAAATACAGTGTACCACTGATTTGTGGGAGTGTAAAGAGAGAACAAGAGGTAGCACTCACCCAATGTTGGGAGTTAAAGTGATTATTAAATGTCTCTAAAATGTTTCTAAAGATAGAGGCAACTTCCAGCCTAGCGGCTAGCGGGGGAGGACGTGGTTGGAAGGGAGCCGTTGCCTCCTAGAGCCTTTAAGTACATGAGCCTGAAATAGCCAAGTTAGGAAAAGAAGTCTAGAGAGGCTGCAGTGAAACGATACAGTTGGCACTACTGACCCTTTCTCTAGGAGCTGCAGATGTGTGAGGTACATAGAAGATCAAGTCTGAAAGAAAACTTGCAAATTATTTTAAAACATCCTAGTACAGATTGATTCTCCCCATTTACAACTGAGACCCACTATCCCTGATTTTTTTTAACCAATGGAGTGAAGTTTAAAGACCTCTTCCAAGTTAGATCAAGAACTCCCATAAATGTATGCTTCTTTTGCCTGTGAATTTGAGGAGTTTGACATTTAACAGTTAAAGTCCAGATGAAACTCTACAATAGCAGAATTACCAAGGCCTGTGCCTGTCACCCCGTCGTTCTGTATGTGGTGTTGACATTTCCTCTCAGAGAGACATTTGGATCCCACCATGAGGCAGAGCCACATGCCCTAACAAAATATATTTGGTGCATTGGCTCACTAAATTTTCCTTATGACTTTCCTTCCTAATTCATTCAGCAAGTTTTTATTGAATGCCTACTATGTGCTTGGGCGCCGTGCTGCTCTGAACATTGAGTAGCGAACCAGATAGACGTTGGTTCCTTATTCATCTTTTATATTCTATGGAGGAGAAATCACTAACACAAAATTTCTTAGTTGGAATTTGGTGATTGTCTCAAAGACCCTACCCAGTTTTTCTGACTCCTTTGACTCCTTCCCTGTCTTTCTGAGAATGCTCAAGGCTACCCAGGATGCACCAGAAACTGTCCCACGCCTCTTTGCCACTTGGGTCGCTCCTTTTCAAGTCAAGGCTCCATAGAAACAGAAACGATATATTGCCTTGCACGTTCAAAGTGCTCTTACGAACCTCATCTCATGTAATCCTCAACAACAAAGAAATACAGGAATGACCTCCATTTTACTGGTGAGAAAACAGAAGCTCCTAAAAATGGATGGATTTATTTAGATTTGAGCCCAAGTCTCCTGATTTCAGATCCTGTGCTCTTTTTGGTTCACTGAGTAGTTTTGAAACCATGCTTCTCAAAGCCTTTCGAGTCTTATAAAGACTTCTGAGGAAGCCTGAGTGGATGGAGCCCTGTCCTTCCTTATCCCCCTACTTCAGCTGAAGCGGTCCACTTTCATCCTTTTTTCATTTTAGGCTTTCATTCAAGATTTAGTTTGAAGACTTTTTTTTTTTTTTTTTAATTTATTTGAGAGAGAGAAAGAAAGCAAGTGCACAAGCCGGGGAGACAGGCAGAGGGAGAGGGAGAAGCAGGCTCCCCTCTGAGCAGGGAGCCCGATGCGGGACTGGATTCCAGGACCCCAGGATCATGACCTGAGCTGAAGGCAGACGCTTAACCGACTGAGCCACCCAGGCGCCCCTCGTTTGAAGATTTCTTAAGAAGTTCAAACACCACTCGACTTCAATCTAATTCTACAACCATCTATCAATGGGGAATCACTAGATCCCATCCTCATGCCTAGTCCAGAACCCACTACCCTCTAGGCACAGTCATGGTCATTGCACAACTAAGCAATAGTGAAGGAGGATATAACAGTGGTTCAGAACTCTGGAGCCAGAATACCTGGGCTAATACTTAACCACTGACTATGAGCCTTTGGGTAAGTCAACCTCTCTGTATCTAAATTTTTTCAACTGTAAAACGGAGGTAATAATAGTTCCTCAGGGGGCGCCTGGGTGGCACAGCGGTTAAGCGTCTGCCTTCGGCTCAGGGCGTGATCCTGGAGTTATGGGATCGAGCCCCACATCAGGCTCCTCCGCTATGAGCCTGCTTCTTCCTCTCCCACTCCCCCTGCTTGTGTGTTCCCTCTCTCATTGGCTGTCTCTATCTCTGTCAAATAAATAAATAAAAATCTTTTAAAAAAAAAAATAATAGTTCCTCAAAAGACTATTGTGAAGGGGCACCTGCGTGGCTCAGTCAGTTAAGTGTCGGACTCTTGATTTCGGCTCAGGTCATGATCTCAGGGTTGTGAGATCGAGCCCCACAGTGGGCCCCGTACTGGGAGTGGAGGCTGCTTAAGATTCTCTCACCCCTCCTCCTCCCCCTCCCACACATGCACACCCTCTGTCTCTCTCAAAACAAACAAACAAACTATTGTGAAAATTAAATGAATTAATATATGTTTAAGAAAAAAAAAAACCCAAAAGCTTGGAACAGTCCTCAGCACAATCCCCATTGCAGGGACCCCTTGGCATGCCTCCCCCTCACTTCCAACAGAACGCAGGTACACTGTTAAGTTTAGATTGTTTTGTTAAAAGCAAATTGCTGAATTTCAGTTCCATTCAAGAGACAGGAAATAAAGTCGGTTTGTCTCATGGAAAAGGATGAGTCTTATAAATCTGACTTCTTTATTTTTAGGCATGTATGGGAAATTATTACGGAGAGGGAAATGAGGCTGAATCCAGTGAAATTCCACAGGTTCCGTTATACTCCAAACAAAAACCGATTACTTAGGTATAAAGTAACTTTTACATACCTCTAACAGGGTGACAAAAACGGTGCACAGACGCTGCTGGCAAAAGGGTTGTGCTCCCAAACCGGAAGTTGTAATGAACCCAGAACCGCTCCCACCAGCCAACGTTACGAAAGATGCTGTTCCTGAACGCGCACTCCTCAAATTCACAGGCAAAAGAAGCATACAATCTGCTTCTCCTGCAATCTGAGCCTCTTTCTACCCATCCTCCTTCCTTCCCTCTCTCCTCTTACACCTGTCAGATCTGCGTCGCACCAGGGTCCAAAGACTTTCCCTATTGACTACTGCTCCCTCCTCTTTTATCCTTCACAGGCATTACTCCAGTAAATCTCTTGTATGTCTCATTCTGTCTGGACATCTTCTTGAAGGACCTGAACTGACGCGCGGTGATCACTAACTTTCCTAATAGCCAAACCTATGAGCTGGTTTCTGTCCTCTCGTGAAGGCTCACTGCATTAAACCCTGTAACTCAGTTTCAGATTGCTTTCCTCCCATAGCTTCTATGAGGCAGTATTTTCCACTTCTCCTCCTTCTTCCCCCATCATTTCAACTCTTTCTGTGGTCTTTTCTTTCTACCACCAATCCTTAAATATTCGCTTTCCTGGGGCGCCTGGGTGGCGCAGTAGTTGGGCGTCTGCCTTCGGCTCAGGGCGTGATCCCGAAGTTCCGGAATCGAGTCCCACGTCGGGCTCCTCCGCTGGGAGCCTGCTTCTTCCTCTCCCACTCCCCCTGCTGTGTTCCCTCTCTCGCTGGCTATCTCTCTGTTAAATAAATAAATAAAATCTTAAAAAAAAAAATATTCGCTTTCCTTAATCTTTCTGTGGCCCTCCCCTCTTTCTCTCTGTCTCCGTGATGTAACTGATTATCAGAGTTTTAACCACGATCATTGCCGATGACTCACAAATCTATCTCCAGTTCAGGATTCTCTCCTGAGCTCCAAAGCCAAATATCCAACTGCCGACTGGATGTTTCCACACTGATGAGTTAAGCCGGATACATTGGTTTTGGCCTTAATTTTATCTATCCCCTCGCATTATCTTCCTACCAATCACTCACAAGGAAACTTGAAATGTATTCTCGACAACCCCTCTTTCATCACCCCAATATCCACTTTGTGGTTTGATAGTCTTGTTCTTGAAACAGGTCACATCTGTCACTGCCTACTGCAGTTCTACAGTGATTGTCTCGGTTTAAGCCTTCCTCATCTTTAACCAAGATTTTCAAAAAATGACCTTTTAATGGTTTTCCTTCTGCCAGCCTTTCTCCCTTCCTAACCACATGTGGCCAAAGGGATTTCCTGAAATGCAAATAGATCATATAAGAGACAGTACAATGCAGAAGTAAAGCACAAAGGCTTCAGCTTAGGATGAATCTAAGTTCAAATCCCGACTCTGCCTCATTGATGGCATAACTATGGACAATCACTTAATATTTCTAAGCCTCAGTTACTTCATTTGAAAAATGAAGATTAATAATATTATCTACCACAAAGAAACATTGTGAAGATTTAATAAGATAATAAACATAGGTTAATTGGTGGAAGATATATGGTCAAAATATGTTTTTTAACTCATTTTTAAATTAATTGTTATTATTTTTTAAGTAGGTTCACACCCAGTGTGGAGCCCAATGCAGGGCTTGAACTCACAGTCCTGAGATCAAGACCTGAGCTGAGATCAAGAATCAGACACTTAGTCGACTGAGCCACCCAGATGCCCCTTTTATTATTTCACATTGCTCCTAACAACTCTTCCATGTCCCCCCAGTGCTATAATGATTACACTGAAACCCCTTAGCATGGTATGGTTTTGCCTCATTTTCCTCCCTGTCTCTTGGCAGGCACCTTTTCAAACTCTATCCTTCAGTCCCAACCATACTGTAGTAATTGCAATTCCACAAGTGGGTCATGAATTCTTGATAATAGCACATTTATGAAAAAGGGCTTGGGCCCTGAAATGAATTGGTATATAAGCCTTTGAATTTGGGGGATGGGGAATAGCAATGGGATAAGAGTATGAAGTAACTAGGGTTGATCCCATAGATTTGAGGAAATTTATTTTCTCTGTAATGTTCCACAGTCATATGGAAATTTATTCAAGAAGTTCTCAAATTATTTGGGGGGGCAATTTTCTAAAATTTGTATGGATAGAGTCTTGATGACCCACTAGAGACTTGTGTGAGGTATCTAAGAATCCACACTAGTAGTCTAAATAGTTCTGAGGGAACACCTGGGTGGCTCAGTCGGTTAAGCGTCTGCCTTCAGCTCAGGTCATGATCCCAGAGTCCTGGGATCGAATCCTTCATCGGGCTCCTTGCTCAGCGGGGAGCCTGCTTCTCCCTCTGCCTACTCTGCCTGCCGCTCTCCCTGCTTTGTGCTCTCTCTCTCTGACGAATAAATAAATAAAATATTAAAAAAAAATAAACAGTTCTGAGAAGGGGTCTATTTCTATCCTCAGTTATAGAATTGCTTGAAAACCATCTCTCATCATTAGAAATCGTCTCATTTTGTTTCCTTCATAGCACCCATTACTACCTGAAATTACCTTATCGCCTGTTAGAATATAAACAGAGGCTTTGTCTTTCTTGTTCACTATACATATGCCACTGCCCAGGACAATATCTGGTTAGAATTTCCTAAAAATTGAGTCCACACAACTAGTAAGAAGAGGAGATATGACTAGAACTGAGGTCTGTTTGACCTTACCCACTAAACTTGGTGTCCTTGAGTGCCCAAGAAATACTTGTTGAAACAATAAACGAAGAGTCAATGAATGTGTTTTTTTAAAGACTTATTTATTTATTTATTTATTTGAGGGAGAGAGAGAGAGAAAACACAAAAACTTTCAAGCAGACTCCACGCTGAGTATGGAGCCCAACTCAGGGCTCGATTCCATGACCTGAGATCATGACCTGAACCAAAACCAAAAGTCGGACACTCAACCGACTGAGCCAGCCTCAATGAATGTTTTTAAGTGGAGAATATAAGGATGAAAGTGGTGGGGTTTTAAAAAAGATTTTAGTTATTTATAACCAGAGAGAGAGCGCGAGCGAGAGGGCGCGAGCGAGCGAGCGCACCAGCGGGAGAGCGGCAGGCAGAGGGAGGAGCAGGCTCCCCACTGAGCAAGAAGCCTGATGCGGAACTCGATCCCAGAATCCTGGGATCATGACCTGAGCTGAAGGCAGATGCCTAGCCGACTGAGCCACCCAAACATCCCAAAGTGGTGTTTTAAAAAGATTTAATCTGGCAGCATTTTGCAATATGGTTTGGAGGCAGGGAAAATAATTAAGCATCTATTGCAGTTATCAGATTTGAGATGATTAATGACTTATCAGAATTACATTAGCTGCTGGTAACCAAAAAACCTGACTCATCAGTGACTAAAACAAATTTATTTTCCTTATATACAGTTAACCCTTGAACAACATGAATTTCAACTACCCACATCCACTTATACATGGATTTTTTGATAGATACTGCATTGTAGATGTAGTTTCTCTTCTTTATGATTTTCTCTTCCCTAGCTTACCTATTGTAAGAATACAGTATATAATACATATAAAATACAAACTGTGTGTTAATCAACGGTCTGTGTCAACAGCAAGGCTGCTGGTCAGCAGTAGGCAATTAGTAGTTAAGTTCTGGGGAAGTCAAAAGTTCACGTGGGTTTTTGACCACGTGAGGGGGCGGGAAGAAGGGTGCCGGTGCCGTTACCTCCGGGGCTGTTTGAGGGTCAACTGTATTCGGAAGACCGCAGGTGGGCAGTCCAGAGCTAATATGGTGACGTCAGGGTGTTGTCAGGGACCCTGGCTCTTTCTTTCTGCTCAGGCATTCTTCACATGTGGCTTTTGTCCTGCTTGTCACTTGTGTTACAACAATGACTGATTTGCACCCACCCAGATATTTTTTATTCCAGACAGGAAGAAGAAGATGGGCAAAAGGCAGAACATAGGCCAGCTAAGTTGACCTCTTTTAAAAGAGATTTATCGACATGCCACCCAGCAATTCTATTTATATCCCTTGGCCAGACTGTGCTGTGTGGAAGTTTAGTAAATACAGTTTTCTGGCTGAGTACATTAGTGTCCAAACCAAAAAAAAGGCTTTATTAATGAGAAAAAAAGGGGAAATGACTTTTGAGTAGACAACCACAGAGGGAATGGGAACATTGGAGGGTAACATATAAAGGTAAGAATCGCTGAAGGAGAAGCAGGATTGGGGAAGGGAACATTCAGTTTGGAAAATATCAATTTGCAGACACCACTGAGAAATCCAGGTGGAAATGTCACCCCCAAAACTGGAAAAGAATGAAAAAATGTTTTGGTTCAATAACAGCATTGTAATGTGTTCCGGGGTCGTTGATTAAAAGGAGGTGATGACCGTAAAGCTGGGCAGCCAAATACTCCGCTCTGCCAACAAAGAGGCTTGTCCCACTTTTTAATAGGAAATAGTAGTGAAAAGGTCGTTCAGTCTACGTCCATTCAGTCTATTCCAGATCTGAAGTTCCAGCCTCTGCGACTGTCTTTTTTTTTTTTTGAAGATTTTATTTATTTGTTTGTCACAGAGAGAGAGCACAAGCAGGGGGAGCGACAGGCAGAGGGAGAAGCAGGCTTCCCTCTGAGAAAGGAGCCCAAATCGGGACTCCATCCCAGGATCCCGGGATCATGACCTGAGCTGAAGGCAGATGATTAACTGACTGAGCCACCCGGGCGCCCCTCTGCTACTGTCTTACCGTTACAGGGGTGCCTGGGTGGTGGCGGTTGGTTGAACGTCCAAATCTTGGTTTCTGCTCTGGTCGTGAGATCAGCCCCTCATCTCCACGCTCAGCGGGGAGTCTGCGTGGGTTTCTCTCTCCCTCTGCTCCTCCCCACCGCAAAATAAATAAACACATCTTTTTTTAAAATTAAAAATTAAAAACTGTTACAATCGATATATTCTGCTGAATCCAGGAAATACTTTCTTTGCCTAGAAGTAATTAGTACATCATTAGCCATAGCAAAGACTCTGTTATTGTGGGAAGATCATGATAGTTTGGTCCAGAGAGCCTCCGCTTTGCCATTTATGAGCAGAATGGCTCTGGGCAGGACACTTCACTTCTCAGAGCCTCAGTTTTCTCATTTGGGAAGCAAGGATGAAAGTACTTCTAAGATTGTAATTAGGATCAAATGCATAATGTCTGGAAAATGCATTTTGTACTATAAAATTTTATATAAAAAAAGATATTATTTCTTTTGTGACAATTTACAGAGTAGGGGTAACTGAGCACTCCAGATAGCAGGTGACTTTCCTCTAAGATTTGAAGTAAATTTACTACTTAATTTATTAAAGACATTCTGTCGGGTGAATTTCTGTTCAATCTAGGGTATTTCTAATGAAAGCGTGTGTGTGTGTGTGTGTGTGTGTGTGTGTGTGTGTGTGCTGTGAACTCGATGACTACACCAGCATAGTCATCAACTACAGAAAGCTTTTCTCATGACTGAAATCCTGAGAACTTTGACGTCCACAGCCTGGAAGACTTCCCTGTATTTCACCGGGGGGAAAAATAATCATCAGCGGTCAGGTCATGCAAGAAAACCACACTCGAGGAGAATCCAATCTGTAGGAAGATTTAGAAAGTAGCGAAGTGCAGTTCTGACCTAGCACATATCATCTCTGGAATCCCTGAGTAAAGCCTGGAGGCTTCACCTGTTTCTCACTGTCAGTTGCGTCCAACTATAAATAGGTCTGAAACTCATCTCTCTCTTTTTAGCAGAGAAGGGTCAGATTACAGGTGCAAAGCAAAATCATAAAATGAGTGTCAGGGTGTTTTATACTGTCGGGCAGTCATCCCCACAGCCTCCTCTCTCCTCCTTTCTACTGTGCTATCCTAGAATCCAGGACCCCGGCAACAATGCCTCTGTTGAAACTTGAAGGTAGGTGTGCAGCAGTGTTTGGAGAGCTCGATTCTTTTAAATGCGGCCATTCCTTTAAATAGCTTGTCAGCTTTGATGATCCTTTCTTTAGGGTCACAGCAGCTTTGATAATACTTTTCAGGAAGAAGCAAGACATGAGTTTCAAGGATTTTTTTTTTTTTTAGTTTTGGAAGGGAGGTAATTTCCTAAAACTGTATCAGGTGGTAGCATCTTGGATGACCCCAGTTTGGAAACTGTGGAAAATATTTAAAATTTACTCTGCTCATTTAAACAGAGCCTGAGCCATCACCATTTTGAGAAGGGTCCCCTACCACATCTCTAGCTAGAGGATTAGTTGATAACCACGGGCATAGTGGACATAGGAACCCAATCACAATCCGGGTTTGTACACACAGTATTTTTTAGGATAATAATGCCTTTTTCATTACGAAAGAAATACATGTCTCCTATGAAATAAGAAAGAGAAATTACAGTGAAAATAAAAGTAGTAACACTCATGCAGAGAATGTGGGATGCAGAGGAAAGTAGTAGTAAGAAAAAAACATTCACAGTCCCATCATCCGAAGATACCGCTTTTCACATGTCAATTTATTTTCTATGCAAATTTAAAGAATTTTTAAAAACACTGTTGTGATTCTATTATACACGTCACTTTATATCCTGCCCTTTTTCTTGGCTTCGCATCATGACTTAATCATTTACCATAGTTTTTTAAACTCTTCCTAAACATCATTTTGAATGGCTGTGTAATATTCTAATTTTCTTAACTAATCCCTTAGGTTCTTTACAGTTTGGGTAAGTATAATTATACTCTGAGAACAATATTTGCACCTAAAGCTTTTTCCATTTTTAAGGATGAAAATCAGTGGGATAGATTCTCAGTAATGGCTGTTTGGTGGGTGTTACTAAATTGTTTACAGATGTGCTTTTTTGGTTTACCTGCAACCAGCGTCGTAAGAGAGTTTCCGTTTCTCTAGATCAGATTTCTTTAAAATCACATTTTACAAAGAGTACCTCTTTAAGATTATAAACAGAAATTTAAAGAGCCGAAAGGGATGTGTACTGGCCATATTCCTAGGGGTTTCTGATGGCAGCAAATTGTAGGTGAATGGAAGAATGAGCTATAATAACACATTCCACCACACCCCTTTCTCGTACCAGTCTACACGCTTCTATTCCAAAGCGCTGATTAACAGCCACTGTGATTTCTGAAAGTTGTTTATATATTTTATCTTGTTTTATTTTACTTCATACAGCTAAAGAAAAACGTGAGTATTTTGGACTATTTTTCCTGCTATTTGCCAAAGTATCAATTTAAAAAATGATACTATCCATTAATTCAGAAACATGAGTATTTTTCAGCAGTGTTTATTCAGTGATACCATGGAAAACCAACAAAGATTAATAATGACCAGCGGCGCCTGGGTGACTCAGTCAGTCAAGTGTCCGCCTTCAGCTCAGGTCATGATCCCAGGGTCCTGGGATTGAGCCCCGCGTCGGGCTCCCTGCTCAGCGGGGAGTCTGCTTCTCCCTCTGCCCCTCCCCCTGCTTGTGCTCTCTCTCTCTCTCTCAAATACATAGATAAAATCTTTAAAAAAAAAGATTAATGACGACCATAGATATTCCATAGCATTGCAAATGAACTCATGGATTTTCTGGACTCCAAAAAAACCCCATTTTTTAAAGAGAATCTCATGGGGGCGTTCATTTGAGGTTTTAAAATAAAATGATGTTCTTCTTTAGACGTAGATTAACCAAGGGTCTACTGAGTCCTGCCGTAGGAAATCCTCGGCTCCAGAGAGAAACATTTCATGGTAAATATTTGTGACCACATAAAATCTCGCTTTAGATGAACTGTAACTCTATATCCCCTCCATCTCCAATGAGACTTGTCCTTTAGCTGATGGATAGTAGGTCTGCCTTGGAGTTCCTCTGTGGGATGAGATGTGGCGGATGAAACACCTACGACCTGTCTTTCCTACACGCCCCCAAAGCACTGCTGGGAAATAAGCATGATTTTCTGGATCTGTTGAGTGAAGAGGCAAGCATGATATTCCTTTTCTCAAGAACCTTGCACTTCCCATGTTAATAATAGTAATTCCCAACTTCTTTATAGTACTGTGTAGTGTTTAAAGGATTTCTTGTTTAATCTTTATAACAGTTCTCTGAAGTTGACATTATTATTATTAGCTTTCTCCTGTTATGATGATGAACACCGGGGCTCCCTGTGATTATGTGGTTTGCCCAAGGCCATCCAGCCTCCACTGACACTTTTCTCACTCCTAGTTCAGTGTTCTGGCTTCATCATTCTACTGCTTGTTTCTATTGTCTCGTCGATTCTATATGTAAAGGTAGATGTCCCATCCTCAAGATATTTCCACTCTGATGCTCCATCATTGCACACATAATATGCTCAAAAAAGAACTCAACAGTTATCTATACAGACCCAAGGGAGTCATCTGTCCCTTATTCCATGAATTCCGACTGTCACCAAGTCTTATCTACTCATCTTTTGAAATACCAGTTTCACTCTTTTCCTTCCCACAGTCATCACCACTCCCGGAAATGTTTTTGAAAGGCAGAGTTCTTGAATTCGGAGTCAAATTGTAGCTGTGGTTGCATGAAGTCAAAACAACTGGTTGATTCAGTGGAAGGAGACATCAACCATATAATTTGGGGGCATCGTGTAAACCACTTCTTGACAGTGGAGTTTCTACTTTTCAACTGTCTATAGTGGCTTAGGGAGACGCAACCTCAGTAAAAACAATAATGTTTAAAAATATGAAACAAATGGGTATGTGCCGTCCGGGATAATGACTGCTTGTTCCGTAAGAGCCAGATTTCGAGCAAGTAGGATTTGGTTTCTGGGCATCCACTTCCCTGCTGTCCTTCCTGAGGCCTCCAGCAGCATTGCCACAGACCCACCGTGACAAGCCAGTTGCACCCTCGTCCTCATCCCTAAGCTCATCCCCGTCTCCATCCTCACCCTCATCCTTCTCATCATCATAACCAACTAGCCTGTATCTGTTTGCCTTTCGTGGTGCATGAAGCCTCTTCTAACTTCTGCCTGCCATCCATCCTCGAGGTGCATGTGCTTACTTGTGATTCTCATGGAGGAATGATACTAATTTCTGGGGATCAGTGGGTAGTGGGGTGGAAGGCATTCCCAGGCTATCAAATGTATCTACTTAGAGTTCCATTTCGTCCTTTGTGGACTGTGGTACTTGTCAAAGAACTACTCCAGAGCATCCGAAGACGGTTTTCAGTTTCAGGCAGTGCTCGAGCTGAATGAAGCAAACAGACACATGAAGTTCGGCCAGTAGAGTGGATATCTGTTGTTCTCCTGGGATGAGCCAGGTTTGGAAAGCAGGCTGACCTGGAAGTGACATTGCTATCACTTCCAATGTATGCTTCAGCCTAAACTAAGTCATATCATTTGTCATTTCCTTAGTAGCCCAAAGCTAACCCCCAATACCGCATAGCTGTCTGACCAATGCTACCAAATTGCATTACTCAGTTTGAGCTGGTGCTTTATCCTCTGTAAAGCACTTCCACGTACATTACCACGACAGCCTATGAGTGAGGTTTTGTACATATTAGTCTTACCACTTTACAGATAAGGAAACTAAGACAGAGGAAGGTGAACGTATTGGTAAGTGCAGAACAGGGACTTGAGCGCATTACACTTACTTAGGTTAAAATTGAAAATGTGGCATTTTGGAAACCTGTATTGATACTGATGGGGTGGAAGGGAGGGGATCTTCCTCTCTGCATGCAGTTTGCTCTGTCATCATA
This sequence comes from Ursus americanus, assembly GCF_024610735.1. Classification (NCBI taxonomy): domain Eukaryota; kingdom Metazoa; phylum Chordata; class Mammalia; order Carnivora; family Ursidae; genus Ursus; species Ursus americanus. Next base: position 62,186,281 of record NC_142138.1, on the reverse strand, counting down.
TGAAGAATGTTCTGTCTACTCCTGTTGCTTCAAATAGCTAGCTGTCTGCCATTCTCATTATTTGCTACCTGCTCTTTTCTGGAAATACCAAGAGATTTTAGAAGTATTAGAGGTAATGATGAAACAACTGGGTATGTGGAAAATGCAATGGAACTTAACAGAAGATATTTGATGGCCATTCCCATCCTATAAGATGAAACTAGTTCTCTTACATCCTGAGACTCTTGGGGTTAGTCATTGCCAAGTTAAGTTCACCCCTCCGCCCATCCTAAGAATGGGAATATTAAGGGGCACCTCAGTTGGAAAAACATGTGACCTTTGACCTCAGGGTTGTGAGTTCGAGCCCCACGTTGAGTGTAGAGATCACTTAAAATAAATAAATAAATAAACTTAAGAAAAAGGATGGGCATATTAAAGCATGTAGAAGTAAAACTGGTTTTCTAAGGGTCATTTATTATGGAGGTCCAGGTGTCCACAAGAAGTGGGATTCCCAACGATAGTAGTAAATTTCAGTGGCTCCCTTCCCCTACATACCAGCATATCATCAGGTTGTCAGGATTTGAAATAATGTGTGAGGGAAACACAGTATCCATTCTATGAGGAAGAAAAACCCAAAGGACACATTTATTTCTCAGAACTACCTAGATCCTTGGTTCTCTTTAGGAAGAAAAACTCCAAGGACTGACAATCCTATTCACATCTTCACAAGCATCAGAAAAACTCCACCAGTTTAATGAGAAGGACTCTGTTGCATGGTCTATGCGGTCAGATTTAGCCCTGCCAGAAACAGGTGATCTTAGACAGGTGCTAGTCCTGCAAGAAACCAGTCCCTCTTTAGGACCTCCTGAGATGTGCCGTAAGAATCTGACCCATGTCTCTGAGAATGGATTTCCAAGCTACCCACCCAGAAACTTCTAAAAAGAGAGCAGGCACTGAGCTCCGACATGTTTCTGGGACACTGGTTAGAGTATAGGGGAGCCACATCCCCAGGACAGTCCTTAGCCCTGTGCCTTACATAGCAGGAACTCTCTGATGACCTCTGACAAAGGGCTTAAATACTAACCCATGAAAACCTCTTTTAGAAATTGATGATACATTACGCAGCTTTGCTGAAAAAGTGTTCGCCTCTGAAGTCAAAGATGAGGGAGGCCGTCATGAGATTTCCCCCTTTGATGTGGATGAAATCTGCCCAATTTCTCATCATGAGATGCAAGCACACATATTCCACCTGGAGGCCACGTCCACCTCCATAGAGGGCAAGAGGTAAGCGGTGTAAGGGGACTGCTGGGACACTGGGATACTGGGACACGGGAGGGGGAAGTGTCAGGGCAGATGGTTCAGTGTGTCTGAATGACAATTCAAGTCGGAGGAGAACAGTGCCAGAGCTAAGAATTCTTCTCGCTCCCCAATACCCCCCACCCCAGCACTGAATAAGCTAGGGCAAGGTTACCAATGACTACAGGAAGAAAACAGTAGACCTCCTCGAGTGCTAGGAGCAGACTGCCTGTGAAGACCAAGGTCATGCTGAAAGCCTTCTAGCATGTTCCCGAAGGCCCACGGTTCCAAGGGATACCGGGAAGAAGGGAATACAGTCATGTGATGCCTCTTCCCATATGGTTGGATCCTGTTTCTGACTCCCTGCTGACATTTTAATTTTCCCTTTTTGTCCTCAAAATGAAATTGAACAGTGAAACATCAATCTATTGCAATGAAACTCCCAATGAAGCCAAAGTTAAATCCTTTTATTTTTGCATTTCAAACTCAGAAAAAAACGTTTCCATGGACGGAAGACCGTTAATTTGGCCATTCCACAAAGTGAAACATCTTCCACCAAACTGTCCCACATCGACGAATACATTTCTTCGTCTCCAACCTACCAGACAGTGCCTGATTTCCAGAGAGTGCAGATCACTGGCGATTATGCCTCGGGGGTGAGTGGCTCCTTGCCCCTCAAATGCAGCTGCTGGGAAGACACAGCTTGGTTGTTTCAGCTTCCTTGCCTTCCTCCCCTTCCCAGAGGAAGGTGTTCGCTAACTTGTCCTCTGTTATACTCCATTATTGCCTCTCAACACCGATATGCCATACCTTATATTTCTGTTTTGCTTCATCATCTCACATAATTTATCCTCCTTTATCTCATTTGCTTGCACATGGAGAATATTCTGTAGAATGCAGTGTGTGTTACAGAATACACTAGACAAATTTGAGCACAGAGACCACGAGAACAGCTGGGGGGCTCTTCTCACTGAGGATATCACAAAGCAGGACAGGGAGGCTCGGGAGGCACCGGGGGCTCTTGGGCAGCCCTAGACTGGAGAGAAGGGCTGTGGGTAGCATAAACCAATCAAAGAAAACAGATGGGAGGAAAGAAAGGGAGATGAGAAGAGTGGAGAGCCCAGAGAAAAGAAGGAAGATGAAAGACAGGCTAGAAAATTCGAACGGGGCTATTGTTTTTTTTGACCAACGGTCATCTCCGATTTCATTACGGATGCTTACACAGTACGTTATTGCCTGGAATAGACTCTAGTTATGCCACAAGGATAGTAAACTCATGTCACAAGCAACTTGACCGGCCTGTCCTATCCAGAACAGTTGGGCAATTAATAAATCTCTGCCACATGGACTTGCAGAATCAGCATCATATTGGTGAAACTGATGGCTAGCTCTCAGTCTGGGCTCCAAATATAGTTTTAATGACCCGTCCTAAGCCCCCTTCTCATGTAACTGACCCACTTAGGGTCAGTCCCAAGATACTTAAAAGTGGCAGAGCAAGGAAACAAACACGATTCTTGTTAATAACATGAGTGCTCTGCAAATGGCAGGCATTTAGATGGTGAATAACCGAAAGATGACGTTTAATAGAGACAGGGAGACCTCCAGAGTTAAAAAAAAAAAACATAAAAATTAAGAGACAAACTTGATACCTCTGTGCTTGGTAGAAACAAAAATAAAAAGAAAGAAGATGGGAGGGAGGACAGGGTTCACAGAAGTCAGGGAGTAGCTGTTTCTCCTCTGAAAGCTGGAGGGCACCTGAAACCATGGCCTGGAGTCTTTGAAGAAGCAGGTGTGGCTGTTGGCTGAATGTGGCTGAGCTCACGAGCACCACTTACCAGGTTGTAGTCTGTGCCCCGTCGGTCCCCGCCCTTGTAATTGAACAGAGAGGTAGGGGGATCAGGACTCAGTTTCCAAGGCCATTAATCCCTGGTAATCAAGTGATTCCATTTAATCAGGTCTTCCTGAGCACCTACTCTGTGCAAGGCGGTGTGTGCTAAGTGCTGAAGACACCAAGGTGAATATCTTTTCCAGCTCTTATCCTGGAAAAGATAGACCGGTGGCCCACTACGTGGCAAAGGAACAAACATGCCACATTGGAAGCAAACCCCTAGCTCTAGCACCTGCGCCAGACTCTCTTGGCCAAGGTCAGCAGGTCAAAGAGTTCAACTGATTAGGACCAATATCTGGACCTCAAACCCTGAGAACACGCTTACGTTGGTCCCAGAAAGTCTTTGGGCTCCGATGATGAGCATTCAATGAATTCAAGTTATGACTCCTTGGGCATGCCAGGCCCAGCCATGAGTCGGGGATGGGGCAAGGGAGAGGCCAGTTCAGGAAATTTCCAGCAGTTCTAAGAACATGTGACTCTAGAATCTTGCTATTTTTAGCCACGGGTAAAATTCTCTTTAAAACCATCCAAAAGAGGGGTGCCTGGGTGGGGAAGTTGGTTAAGTGTCTGACTCTTGATTTTGGCTCAGGTCCTGATATCAGGGTCCTGGGATCAAGCCCCACGTTAGGCTTTGTGCTCGGTGTGGAGTCGGCTTAAAGATTCTCTCTTCTCCCTCAGCCCCTCCCCGCACTCTCTCTCTCTCTCTCTCTCTCAAATAAATAAATAAATAAATAAATAAATAAATAAATCTTTTTTTTAAAGGAGTTTAAAACCATCCAAAAGAAAGGATGATGTTCTGATCCATTTCTAACTGCAGAAGGCAGTATATTCGTGACAGGGGTGGAGGGATATGTGACACTTGATTCATCCCTGAATATTTCCCTCACTGTCCAAAAAAGCAGTCTGAATTCTCACATGAGAGTCACATCATCCTTCAGTTGAGATACTGTCTTCAGAAGCCCATACGTAAAACGTCCATACGGTACCTGGAAGGAAGAAAGTATTCTCCGTGTTAGAATGGAGTCTTTCAACCACACTTGCTTGATAGTCACTGCTTTCTAGCAAAACCCCAAACAAGCACCAGACGATATAAGCAAAGACTTGCAGAACAGGCGAGCTTCAGTAGAAACGGAAGAGTTGGAAAAACTTCAGGACCAGCTCCTGGAGAAAGACCCTAGGGCCCAAGTCAAGTCGGAAGCAGCCGCGTGGGCAGGCAAGGCTCAGCGTGGGCAGCAACAGCAGGGGACTGGGGTCGTACCAAAGACAAACTTTACTGGCTTCTTGGATTTTCACAGGAGCGACTCTGATACTCTGACATTTTCTTGGCAGGTTACAGTTGAAGACTTTGAAATGGTTTGCAAAGGTCTATATAGGGCATTGTGTATACGGGAGAGGTATATGCAGAAGTCATTTCAGAGGTTCCCTAAAACCCCTTCCAAGTACTTGCGGAACATCGACGGTGAGGCTTGGGTAGCAAATGAGAGCTTCTACCCAGGTAAGTAATTTTCTTATGCAGTGTATGAAATCGATCTTTAGGTCTAACTACTAAATATCAGGTATGCTCCTGGATTACAGTAGCTCCCCCCACCCCATCCATGGTTTGGCTTTCTGCGGCTTCAGTCACCCGAGGTCAGCTGAGGTCCATGAACAGATGATCCTCCTGATTTATTGTCACATCGGTAGTGGCCTCACGCTACGTCACAATGCCCACATCAAGCACCTGACTTCATCTCACGTAGGCATTTTATCATCTCACATCATCATAAGAGGAAGGGTGAGTATAGGGCAATGAGATATTTTGAGAGGGGCACCTGGGTGGCTCAGTTGCTTAAGCATCCAACTCTTGATTTCAGCTCGGGTCTTGATCTCAGGGTCGTGAGATCGACCCCCACGTCAGACTCTACGCTCAGCGGGGAGTTTGCTTGAGATTCTCTCTCTTCTTCTCCCTCTGCCCCTCCCCCCTGCTCACACTCACTCTCTCTCCCAAAATAAACAAATAAAATCTTTTAAAAAAGATATCTTGAGAGAGATCACATTCACCTAACTTTTATCACAGCAAATTTTTAGAATAGTTCTATTTTCTTATCATTGTTGTTAATCTCTTACTGTGCCTAATTTATACAAAAATGAGTAAGTTGATAGACCAGTAGCCCATTAATAGGTATGTAGGTATAGGAAAAGACATAGTACATACAGGGTTCAGTATTATCAGTTTCAGGCATCCCCTGGGGGTCTGGGAACATATCCCCTATGGATAAGGAGGGACTACTGTATAAATAGTCCGATCTAAAAATATCATTGTCATCTTTGACTCCATCGTCTCTCCTTCCCACATGCACAATCACATGATTAATTCCATACAATATCTCTCCAAATCTCCCCTTTTTGTTATTCCCCGAACCCTAATTTAGGCCTATACTCTCCTTGTCCACATTATTGCCATAGTTTCTGACCTACTCTGTTAAATTCTAATCTCATTCCCTTTTGGCTCATATTCACGTTAGTGCCAGCTATTAAAACACAGATCTGAGCATATCCTTCTCCCACCCGAAACCTTTAATTGCTGCCCATTACTTACAAAGTTAAGTCCAGTTTTTAGCCTGGCATTCAAGGCCTACCATGAACTGTCCTCCTAACTACATTTTCTTTATTGATTTTTGGACCTGCACCCTCAACCTATTTCTACATCTAGCTTATCTGCTCCACCTCTGTTCTGGTGGGACTATTTCCTGTCCTCCACTTGACTCAGCACTTTCTTGCCCCCGTACTGTTGTCGTGCTGTGCCCTGTGCCTGAACAGGGGGACAGTTCACTTTTTCTCTGTACGTCCTAATGTCCAGATCCAACCTCATCCTTCAATGTGCAGCCCACATACCATCATTTCCGGCGTTGCTTTAACCTCTGGATAAATCTAAACTATATGTTTTGACTTTCCATAGTACTTTGATTACATATCTCACTTTTTACTCTCTGCCTTAGATGAAGTACCTATTTTTCAATAATCAGATTTTAACGACTTCACGGATTTCTGTTGGGTAACTGTGCCATCATTTATTTAACCAACTCTCTTTTGTGGGCATTTAGATTCTGACTTTTAAAAATTTATTTCCAATAAGGCTACAATAAATGGCTTAATATAAACATCTCTGTGTAGTCGCTTTACATCTTTCAGAATCTTCTTCTAGGATTGAAATTTCGAGGGAGGCAGATATTAAAGTGTTTCTGAACTTTCAGATTGTTGCATCATGAAAGATTTCCAGTTCTGCCACTTCTTCTCTATGAGTCCTTTTAATATTAAAACCATTTAAATGGTTTCCGTTTGGTAATTGGTTTACCTATTTTTCTACAATATCGACATTTAGGATATCTGTTTTGCCTTTATTTCTTCTAAATTATGCTTTATCTCTCTGGGATGTTTAAGAATAAAGATTTGAAAATTAAGATACGACACAGCAACATATTGTTTCACTTCTCTCATGTTCCTTAGCTCCCAGTTTTGAATAGAAAACGAGTGACTTTTTCTTTCTATATTATTTTCCCCACTCTAGCCATTAGTCATCACTTGCAAACTGGAGACTTCCTGCTGCCTTGGGCACATACTTGTTGAAAGTAAAAGGCTAAGTGCCTTATAGGGCCATGACAGCATAGAATTTGCTCTTGGCTTTCTTAGACTGAAATTATTAGCACGGAAAGAAAGGGACATTTACCCACAAAATCCCTTCTCAATTCCTTTAGCAGAGATTGTAAAATTGTATGTGCTTTAAAAAGTGGGTAATATCAGAGAAGGAGACAAAGCATGAGAGACTCTGGACTCTGGGAAACAAACTGAGGGTTACAGAAGGGAGGGGGATGGAGGGATAGGGAACCAGGTGATGGGTATTAAGGAGGGCACCTGTTGGGATGAGCACTGGGTGTTACACACCACTAATGAATCACTGAACACTACAACAAAAACTTACGATGCACTGTATGTTGGCTAACTGAACACAACGAAAAATAAAAACTAAAATAAAAAATAAAAACAGCTCTTTCTATACCTTCAAAAAAAAGGTGGGTAATATAACAAGAACTGTAATTCTTATAGTAAGAAATTATTTTATATTTCCATTTATATTAAAACCACTCTAGGTGGAGCACAAAGGGTGTTTAGAGCAGTGAGACGATTCCGTATGATACTATGAGTGGATTCGTGTCATTATACATTTGTCAAAACCCGTAGAATGTACAACCCCAAGAGTGAGCTCTAAGGTAAACTATGGACTTCGGGTGATTAGGACCTGCCAGTGTCACGTTCATCCATTGTGACAGATGTCGCACTCTGGTGGAGGGTGTGGAGAGTGGGGAAGCAGTGCCTGAGTGGGGGTAGGAGGGTATGGGAACTGGGCACTTGGGGCTCAATTTTACTACAAACCTAATACTGCTCTAAAATAGAAAGTCTATTAAAAAATAACCGATCTACGTGAAGACCTTCAGTGAAGGGTTTTTTTTTTTTTTAAGGAAAAGATCTAAATTCTACTTTTTTTTTTTAAGATTTATTTATTTATTTATTGGACAGAGATAGAGACAGCCAGCGAGAGAGGGAACACAAGCAGGGGGAGTGGGAGAGGAAGAAACAGGCTCATAGCGGAGGAGCCTGATGTGGGGCTCGATCTCATAACGCTGGGATCACGCCCTGAGCCGAAGGCAGACGCTTAACAACTGAGCCACTCAGGCGCCCCGCCCTAAATTCTACTTTTTAACTGTAGTTTGACTTTTATTTCTCTGCAATTATCTCATAAGCTAATAAAATAGTCTAAACAGGAAGCCTTTGATAACTTACTGTAGTAAGATTATTTGTAAGTAGTGTATCAATTATGTGAACAGTACTTCTAAAGAACTTGAAAATCATTCTTACACTAGATACAATCTTATTTTACACTACTAATTTAGTCACCTTTGGAAAATAATACAAAAATAAACTTTAGCTTAGTCCTGGATAATTATAGCTTATGACGTACAGAATTCCAGACTAATGAAATCTTACAGCATTTCATATTTTGGTTATTTTTATGTGGCCATTTATCTTCTTTCTTGATCTATTACTCTGTGTTTTATTGAAAAAGTCTTCACCCCTCCTGTGAAGAAAGGAGAAGACCCCTTCCGAACAGATGACCTCCCAGAAAACCTCGGTTATCACCTCAAAATGAAGGACGGCATAGTTTACGTCTATCCTAATGAGGCAGCCGTCAGCAAAGATGAGCCCAAGCCACTTCCTTATCTAAATATGGACACCTTCTTAGATGATATGAATTTTTTACTTGCTTTAATTGCCCAAGGACCTGTGTAAGTGTTTAATGATCCCTGAACTATTGCGACTCCCACCACTACTCCCGGGCTCCACCCCCACTACGCCCACCACGACCGCTACCACCGCCGCCGCCCCCACTACTACCACCACCCGCACTACTACCACCACGACCATTACTACCACCACCACCAACCACACTACTACTGCTGCCACCCCCACTACTACCACCACGACCACTACTACCACCACCACCATCCCCACTACTACCGCCGCCACCCCCACTACGACTGCTGCCACCCCCTCTACTACCACCACCACCACTACTACCACCACCACCCCTACTACTACCGCCACCACCATCCCCACTACTACCGCCTCCATCCCCACTACTACCGCCTCCACCCCCACTACTACCACCGCCACCCCCACTACTACCACCGCCACCTCCACTACTATGACTACTACTCAGAGTAAGAATGAGTATTTACCGAGTGCTTACTATGTTCAAACACTATGTGAAACCCTTCATGTACATTATTTCCTCCCTCCTCACCATCATTCCCTGAGGTGGGTACATGTGTAATTGCAGTTTTATAAGCTGAGACTTCGCTGAGTTAAGTAATGTACCCAAAGTTACACAGCTGGCTGAACCAGGATTCAAGCCCGAATGTGCCATCTTCCAAGCCGGGGCCCTAAGCCTTGAGCAACATTGTCTTACCTGGCTTATTATAATTATTATTATTTAAGTCATCCCTACACCCAATGTGGGGCTTGAACTCACAGCCCTGAGATTAAGAGTCGCATGCTCTTCCAACTGAGCCAGCCGGGTGCCCCTCTCCCCTGGCTTTTAAATTCCTTTCCAAATCCTCCCTCATTATTCTGTCCAACTTTGAGGAAAAGATTGAGCCCTGGGAGCCCAATACTTTTCAAGTGAGATTAACTGCACACTGAAATGTTTGTTCCAGTAATTGTTTCTTATAAGTAATAAGGGTCCTGATGGTTTTGAAATTGTGTCTGTTTTCCTTAAGTGTCTGAATGTTTCAGAATTATGTGATTTAATTTTTCACAGTAAGACCTATACCCACCGGCGCCTGAAGTTCCTCTCGTCCAAGTTCCAGGTGCATGAGATGCTCAACGAGATGGATGAGCTAAAGGAGCTGAAGAACAACCCCCACCGAGATTTTTATAACTGCAGGAAGGTAAACATTGCACTGCTCGGAGGTCACTGCTGGGCCAGAACATTAATCCAATTAGTTCTTGAGTGGGGCAAGAAAGATACTGTTTCTCTGGTTACTGTAAGATTCCTGCAGGTTCAGGGGCGCCTGGGTGGCACAGCGGTTAAGCATCTGCCTTCGGCTCAGGGCATGATCCCGGCGTTATGGGATCGAGCCCCACATCAGGCTCCTCCTCTATGAGCCTGCTTCTTCCTCTCCCACTCCCCCTGCTTGTGTTCCCTCTCTCGCTGGCTGTCTCTCTGTCTGTCAAATAAATAAATAAAATCTTAAAAAAAAAAAAGATTCCTGCAGGTTCAGTGGACTTTGAACCCAGATGAATGATTCTAGAAGGTTAAAATGCCATTTCTATTGTTTTCCACGCAGAAAGGTTTACCACATTCCTGCCGCAAAAAGTTACCATGATCATGAACAACAAAAATAACAAAAACAAATGAAATCTCAAAAACGGCCATTCAAAGATTTGGAAGATCTTTATTCTAATCCTTTTTCTTCTACTTCCTGACTCTAAGATATTGGGGGAAGTGATTAAATATTTCTGAGTTTCAGTTTCCTCATTTGTGAAATTGGGAAATACATCTGCTCAGTCCAGCTCACGAGAGGACTGTGGGTATCAAATGCACTAAGGACAATGGAAAACTAATCAATTTAGAAACACTTCCAAGATGTGTTCTGACCATTCAAGTGATTGCAAGAAGTGGGGATAGACAATAGATGAGCAGATATTTGGGACCAAATCCTGGCTCAGCTGCCTGTATAAGCTTGGGTGAATTAATCTATCAAGTTTCCAGCTTATAAAATTGTAATCATGAAAATGTCCAGCTCATAAATGCCATCACTGGGCCATGGCTTCGTCATTTTGATCCTTTCTCCCTTCGGGGTGAAAGCTGTGGTAGCTGTTTCAGTTTGGGGGTGGAGAATGGTCCCTAAGAATTTTATATGGATTAAAGGTAGGGAGTAAATTGGGTGCACAGATATCCAAGAGAAATGGGCATTATTATTACATCCAAATCCGTCACATTCTTGCAAGGGTACGAAGAGGTGCTATGGGTTCTTTTCTGTTGGGCCACGTTTACCAGCTGTCAGTCACACCCCTCTATTTATTCCTTTCTCCTGCCTCGGTGGGGTTTGCAGGCACCATAGCCTCTAACAGAGCAGCATGACTCAGGCTGATTGTTGGTTTTCTTCCTCTGAATATACACACAGGTGGACACTCACATCCATGCAGCTGCTTGCATGAACCAGAAACATCTGCTGCGCTTCATTAAGAAATCTTACCAGATTGATGCTGACAGAGTGGTCTACAGCACCAAGGAGAAAAATCTGACCCTAAAGGAACTTTTTGCCAAATTAAAAATGCATCCCTATGACCTGACTGTTGATTCTCTGGATGTTCATGCTGTAGGTTGAAAAAGATCATGTCAGTTTCATGCTCCCACTGAGAACCCTGCATGCCTTTCTCCTACAAACTCCCCCCTTCTCAGAGCCCTCTTAACTGTGTCCGCTGACCCTGCTGGCTGAAAGCACCCACAGACAATTTTGAGGTTCACTCATTGTCAACTGTCCCAGATTCCATTCTTGGAGCCCAACCCCTTCCCCTGTTCCCAGGCCCCTGTTCCTGGTGGCTATTCCCTAGCTCTCTATGTCCCATATGTCCCAGTATACATACGTCCTAACGTATAATGATACACTTGTGCTCCTGTTTCCTGATTCAGGGACGCCAGACCTTCCAGCGTTTTGATAAGTTCAATGACAAATACAATCCTGTCGGAGCAAGTGAGCTACGAGACCTCTACCTAAAGACAGACAATTATATTGATGGAGAATATTTTGCCACTATCATCAAGGTGAGGAGGAACCAACCAGATCTATGGTACCTGGCCTGGTTCTTGAGGATGGGGAGGAAGAGAGGGAGGAAAGGTAGGAAGGAGAGAAGAGAGGAGGAAGCAAGGAGGGAGGGAAGGAAGGAGGGAAAGGGAAGAAGGAGGAAGTGTACTATCCCTGGGGCCAAGCACCACGGAAATGAATATAAGAATTTCTTTGGAAATGTCCACTGTAATGATTTTTAAAGACTTCTATGCCTGGGCTAGAGAAGCTGAGGGTGTGGATTTGGGACTGATTAAGGACTCTTTCAGGCTCTGGGAGTTGTAAGCCTGGAAAGAGGTGGGATCGGAATCCACCCTCATCTTCATGGCCTGAGCACTAGGACATAGGAATGACATAGTGGGCTTGGGAGATGTGTGTTTTAGAAAGTAGGAGGCGTAAGGAGAACTGAATGTCTTTTGCAGGTGCCTCAGGTAGGGTAGCTCATCGTCCTTTGTCTTTTTCACTCTCTAGCCTCCATTATGCCTTATCCGTCTCTTACCGATTAGATTCCTGTCATCTCTCCATTTCCTTAGATCTTTTTAAAAAGATTTTATTTATCTATTAGAGAGAGTAGCACAAGAGAGAGAGAGAGAGAGAGCGAGAGAGCGCAGGAACAGGGACAGAGGCAGAGGGAGAAGCAGACTCCCCACTGAGCAGGGAGCCCAACTCAGGACTCGATCCCAGAACCCCGGGATCATGGCCTGAGCTGAAGGCAGATGCTTAACCGACTGAGCCACCCAGGCGCCCCTCAATTTCCTTAAATCTTAACCCGGAATAGTTTCCCTCTGGCTTCCTTTCACACGTGGTCTGTTCGTGGTACCTACCTCCTGTCCCTAGACCCCACAGATTTAGACCACCTGAGGGACTTGTGGGAATTCCTGGCTTTGGACTCCTCTCTTGGCTTTGCAGGAGGTAGGTGCAGACCTGGTGGAGGCCAAGTACCAGCACGCCGAGCCCCGCCTGTCGATCTACGGCCGCAGTCCTGACGAGTGGAGCAAACTGTCCAGCTGGTTTGTCCGTAACCGCGTCTACTGCCCCAACATGACGTGGATGATCCAGGTCCCCAGGATCTAGTACGTACCTTCCCATCGGAGACCCTAAAGCCTGGCTTCGTCCCACCTGTCAGACCTCCTCCACACGAATGAGGAATATGCAGTCACAACAAGCTTTGTTATAGCGGCACGTAGAACCGGGTCCTAGGTGCCTGGTTTTGTCCACGCCGGGTTCAGCACTCTTGACCAGAGACAGGAGTTAGGAAGATCATTTCAGTCCAGTTCTTTAACCGGGTTTTTTTGTTTTGTTTTGTTTTGTTTTTTTAAAGATTTTATTTATTTGACAGAGAGAGACAGCCAGCGAGAGAGGGAACAGAAGCAGGGGAAGTGGGAGAGGAAGAAGCAGGCTCCTAGCGGAGCAGCCTGATGTGGGGCTCGATCCCAGAATCCAGGATCACGCCCTGAGCCGAAGGCAGACGCTCAATGACTGCGCCACCCAGGCGCCCCTGGTTTTGTTTTTTTTTTTTAAACACAGGACTTTAGGCAGATCACAAAATAACTTTTGAGAATATTTAAAACTTAGCTAGGATAAGAACTATGTACATTTGATTCTATTTTTTCTTTTTCTTGGTCTTCCTCTCTGTGTCCAGTTCATTCTTTCCCATGCTTATCTGGACTGGGATGTAGCTTTCTTGTATCAGAACCCCTACTACCATCTGCCGATCGTCTCATCTACAAGTGCTCAAGTTCTCCATAATCAATGAGTAATTTATCAATGGTATTACCGCCCGCTAATTACTCATTGCCCTCAGGGATGCTCAGTATCATTGATCTTTTATCGAACCTAAGTGTTTATATATTTTCTGGCCACCTGCCCCTGTGTCCTGTGTGCTCTGGCAACACAGGAGTTTTTTCCTGTCTCTTTAGCCAAAAAAGTAACTTTTTTGACTGGGGTAGAACTTCCTGTATTATATCATTATAGCAGAGAGGCAGTAGCTACAGTAGTTAGGAGCATGGACTCCGGACCTAGACTGGCAATACTTGAATCCTGGTTCTATTACTTATCAGCTGTGTGACCTTTGGCAAATTTCATGAGCTCTCTGTGCCTTGGTTTCATCATCTTTAAAATGGGGAGCACCTGACTGGCTCAATCAGTAGAGCATGTGCCTCTTGATCTCTGGGTGGTGAGTTCAAGTCCCACATTAGGCATAGAGCTTGCTTAATTTTTTTTTTAAAATAGGGTCATAATGGTACTTAACATATTGCGTGGTTATGAGAATTAAATTCACTAATATTTCTGGCTACTTAAAAGAGTGAATGGCATATACTGAGTCCTATATCAGAGTTTGTCAGATTGTCCCTGGCTACAGCATATCAGAAGTGTTCTTTTAAAAAAGTTATTTATTTATTTGTCAGAGAGGGAGAGAGAGAGAGAGAGAGAGAGGGAGGCAGGGGGAGAAGCAGGTTCCCTGCTGAGCAGGGAGCCCAATGCGGGGCCTGATCCCAAGACCCCAGGATCATGACCTGAGCTGAAGGCAGACGCTTAACCAACTAAGCCACCCAGGCGTCCCCAGAAGTCTTCTTAATAACTATTTCATGCTCACCATCTTATACACCACAAGTAAATCACCGACTCTTGTGTGACATAGTTCCTATACTCTTCATTTTCTATCTGGACTTAGCTGTGAAGGTTAATATTTTTGCCACAGAGCGTTTGTAGAAGAGATGGGGACAACTGGTTCAGCAAGACATTTGTATCTCCACGCCCATTCTAAACTGACTCCCTCTTTATGGGTAACCAAGAAGAGTGTGCCTAGGATGGACACAGTCTTTTCCTGAACATGGCATTTGATGCCCTCATACAGGGGCTACCAATCCTTAAAATATTTTCTTCCTGAATTCTCTTCATTCTCGCCTCTAGTGATGTGTTTCGATCTAAGAATTTCCTTCCACACTTCGGAAAGATGCTGGAGAATATTTTCATGCCGGTGTTTGAGGCCACCATCAACCCTCAGGCTCACCCAGACCTCAGTGTCTTCCTCAAGCATGTAAGCATGACCCGTTAGGCCTAACTGTCACTGTGCATGAACCAGTACTCCCACGTAGCTGTGATGCATTTTTGCTGCTTATCTCTGACGTTCGGTCCTTGCCTTTGGGAGCTGAAAGTTTGAGGACCAGGATCCCTGTCGGACTGACACCACTGCATGGCTCCTTGTTCCGGACAGATTACTGGTTTCGACAGCGTAGATGATGAGTCCAAACACAGTGGACACATGTTCTCCTCCAAGAGCCCCAAGCCCCAGGAGTGGACAATAGGAAAGAACCCATCTTACACCTACTACGCCTGCTACATGTACGCAAACATCGCAGTGCTCAACAGCCTGAGAAAGTAAGTAGACGGACGAGAACGGGAGCTAGGAGAGGATTCTTTCTTTTTAAGGTTTTACTTATTTATTTGAGAGAGAGTGTGAGAGAGAGCACGAGAGTGGGGTGAGGGGCAGAGGAAGCAGCATACTTCCTGCCGAGCAGGGAGCCCAATGTGGGGCTCTATCCTGGGACGCTGGGATCATGACCTGCGCCAGAGGCAGATGCTTCACCAACGGAGCCACCCAGGCGCCGGGAAGGAGAGGATTCTATCTGACACAGCTCTGCTCAGACATTGGCTCCCTGGGTGGTCAGCCAACTGCCCTGCTGGGATGCTTCTGACCGACCCAAATCAGACACATCTTTCCCTTGTCTTTTTGTTTGGTTTCTTTCTTTATTTGGTAGCAGGAATGGGCATTTTGGAGCCTTCAGGGACTTTCACAGTTCCTTTTCTTTGGAAGTTTAGGAACCGATACTAATCACTGTGTCATGTATTTTATTTTATTTTATTTTAAAGATTTTATTTATTTATTTGACAGAGATAGAGACAGCCAGCGAGAGAGGGAACACAAGAAGGGGGAGTGGGAGAGGAAGAAGCAGGCTCACAGCAGAGGAGCCTGATGTGGGGCTCGATCCCAGGACTCTGGGATCACGCCCTGAGCCGAAGGCAAACGCTTAACCGCTGTGCCACCCAGGCGCCCCATGTGTCATGTATTTTAAAGCTCCATACATGTTACCCTTCTTGATATACGTGGGTAAGGAATAGAGGAACATTACAACAGGGTTTTCTGGAAACATTTCCCCCCTCAAAAGCGTGAGCAGGAGAAAGGGGGACTTGGTGGTGACATTGGTAAATTTCCTGTTGAAACTGAAGGGAATCAGATCTTGACTTTCCTCCATACCCTCATATCCTTTGCTGCCTCTTCTTTCAGAAGTCTGTGGTCAGGAAGAATTAAGATTATAATTTGGAATTGCCAGTTTTGCTGAATCCTTTAGATGCCCCCACTCCCTTTCAGAGTGTTAACTTTTTTTCTACCAGATTTTCTTGTAAATCACTCCCTGCCCAGCACTGCTGCCAGGTCCTAGTCAGCCACCTGTGATCACTAAGGCAGCTCCCTTTCCCTAGGGAACGAGGCATGAACACGTTCCTGTTCCGACCTCACTGTGGGGAAGCTGGGGCTCTCACCCATCTCATGACAGCATTCATGACAGCAGATAATATCTCTCATGGCCTGAATTTAAAAAAGGTGAGTTGGAGGCTCTCTTCCGAATATTTTTTCTATTGGAACTAGAGGAGTAATTTTTTTTTTTCTTATCGTTCTGTCACAAGTTATTATCAACACTAGAATCAAATGAAAGCAGAGCAAAAAAGATTTTTGAGGTTATGAAGTGCAGTTCATTCTACAGAGACCAGAGAAGTCAACGGAGCTGCTCGATTACCTTACCAGTTAGTGGCAGGGATGAATTAATACAGATTTTCGGACTTTAATTTTAGAGCTCTGACAAGGGATAATTCAGAGGCACTTGGCTTACCTTAAACGGGTTTCCGCCATATTTCTTGTTATAGCATGTTTTCAAACGCCTCTTTTGAGAGTCAGAACTTCCTCGTAGAGAAAAAAAAACAAAAACAAAACTGTTTCAAGGTGAAGTGTCTTCTCTGACAGAGACCATCTAACTTAGGCAATTACAACTCAAACATTTGGTTTGACTCAATGCTTCTGAAAATCGATGATCTCAAATAAATTTATTCTAAATAGTATTTCCATTTAAACACTATTATTCTTCTTTACTAAGGGATTTAAAGAACATGTGATCATTTTGTTGAAAGCTAGAAACTTGAGGTAGATCGTGGGGTTTTCACATTTCTAGTTTGTGTCCCTTTTTCAACGTCCTTAAATATTGTTTTTCACTTTTCCTTTTCAGAGTCCTGTGTTACAGTACTTGTTTTTCTTAGCCCAGATTCCCATCGCTATGTCGCCATTAAGTAACAACAGCTTATTTCTAGAATATGCCAAAAATCCTTTTTTAGATTTCCTCCAGAAGGGACTAATGATCTCGCTGTCGACAGATGACCCAATGCAATTCCACTTCACCAAGGTACACATACGGAATCTTGAGCAATACAAGCATATTTGGCGGGACTGTTGTTGCCCATCCAGAATTTTATCTATTTATTTATTTATTTATTTGAGAGAGACTGAGCAAGCAAGAGAGAGAACACGAGCTGGGGGAAGAGCAGAGGGAGAGGGAGAAGCAGAGGGAGATGGAGTAGCAGAGGAAAAGGGAGAAGCTGACTCAGAGCCTCACACGGGGCTCCATCTGGGGACTCCGGGATTATGAGCTGAGCCAAAGGCAGATGCTTAACCAACTGAGCCACCCAGGCACCCCTCTTGCCCATCTAGAACTTTAAAGTCAAATCAAGGGATTTCGCTGTACTTTTTCTGCTGGATGCATGTTATTTTTTTTTAATACACTCTTTCTTCTTTTCTTCTCTCTCTCTCTCTCTCTCTTTTTTTTGCCGCATTTAAATAAATAATCCAAGGAACCCCTCATGGAAGAATATGCCATTGCTGCACAAGTGTTCAAGCTGAGTACCTGTGATATGTGTGAAGTGGCAAGGAACAGTGTTCTGCAGTGTGGAATTTCTCATGAGGTAGACCTGTCCTTGACTGGTTGCCCTTCTGCATATAGGATCCGGTAACTGAGTACTGAAAAGATAGCTGGGGGAACACATGTAGAAAAATTATCCCACAAATCGTATGCTGTTACTAGGGACAGGGACTAGAAAGAAGTCTTCTATCTCTCTGGCTCTGCCTTTGGCAAGGCAAATAAAATACACTTGACTTCTCAGCAGACCATGCACACTGGGGCACTGGACGAGTGCTTTTCATGGTCTATTTTTTCCCTTTTGTCAGTAAGATAAGGAAGGAATCTTTGTGGAAGATGTAATTATAGTCTATATCAGGATAAAGAGACAGCAGTCATTCTGCTTCCTTTTGTCTTACAGGAGAAAGCAAGGTTTCTGGGCAACAATTACCTTGAGGACGGCCCTATTGGAAATGATATCCGGAAGACAAATGTTGCCCAAATCCGCATGGCCTATCGCTATGAAACCTGGTGTTATGAACTTAATTTAATTTCGGAAGGCCTTAAATCAGGAGACTAAATTAAATAAACCAAATAATATTATGGGTGAGATTTTCATTGGAGAATATGAATAATAATAGTTACCAGTCATTGAATCCCTACTCTAAACCAATGATAGTACTAGATATTATTCCACTGACGTTATTTCACTTAATCATTTTCACTTT
This sequence comes from Ursus americanus, assembly GCF_024610735.1. NCBI lineage: Eukaryota > Metazoa > Chordata > Mammalia > Carnivora > Ursidae > Ursus > Ursus americanus. Next base: position 62,168,064 of record NC_142138.1, on the reverse strand, counting down.
ATGAAGTAGACAATATTATCTTCATTTGGGGGAAGATGAGTAAACTGAGGTTAGTGAAGGTGATAACCTGCACAAGGACACATTTATTGAGTGGTAACTGGGGACATAGGTTTGTCTGACTCCAGAGTCTCCATGACTTTCAGGCAAAACATTTGCTCGTATTCTTGCCCCACCTTAAAATCTATTGATAACTAATAATAACTTGAGGCGGGGCAAAAATTTGAGCAAATGACGTGATTGGGAGAATATAGGCTTTCGGTTTATAGAATGAGATTTGCTCGAGGCACTTAGACCGTTGAAGCGTCCTTTTGACAGGATGCAACAGAAGACCGGCATTCTTAGACAAAAACAGGTGTTGCCCAATATAGAAAATCCATACTTATGAGCTATTATGCTTAGGGAGAATTTATCTTACAAAAGGATTCTTAGTTGTAAGGACATAGTTGGCAAGAAAGTTATAGTCAGCTGTCCTTGTACATTTTAAATAACTTCACTTACCAAAGTAAGATACACATGTAACTTTTTAGAAACCTGCCTGTTTCTCAAGGCCAGCCAGGTGGAATTCCAATTAGCTAGACCATACTTCTACACATACAACTGTGTTGCCATCTAGTGGCTGGGCTGATAGTTCATTTCATTTATTAATAAACAATTACTGATCAAACAGCTCAAGTATCAGGGGCTATTTAGGCAGCAAAGGTATCAAGAATAAGATTTCATTCCTATTCTCAAGTTGTTCACATGTGAAATGATAAGATGGGTGGATACAAATGTGAAAAGGAACATTTTGTGAAACGTCTCAGAAAGTATTGACTTTTCAAATGGAAAAAAAAATAAAGGCAGATTCCACTACATCAAAAACTAAGGATGTACTGTATGGTGACTAACATACCATAATAAAAAATTTAAAAATAAATAAATAAATAATAAGGGCAAATTCCTGCATGTTTCCACATTCTATACAGGTAGCCATAAGCATGGGTGTGAGCCTGACAGCATGTTTATACTAGCCCTAGTGTAAAAATCCTCTCCCTGGTTTCTGAAGTTGAACTTCTGTTTGTGGAATATTTGTAAGTACCTTAGAAAACCTGATTTTATTTTACCTTGTTCTCCATGTCATCAAAATAATACAGATTGCTAAATTAAACATGCTATTCTCAGACTTAAAAGGCATTAACTACCATTAGTTGTATCTCCATCTTACCCATGAGAGGGCAGTAGAATACATACATGTTAATTCCTTTATTACAGCCATAGAACCCCTGCCAGATTGGGTTTCATATTTGGTACTTGGAATTCAATCTGCCTCATTTTGCCAAATAATCTTCCTGAATGCAAAGTTTGGACTCTGAAATCAATTTGAATTTTGAAATGTTTTAAAATCATACTATTCTAGCTTAAAATTTCATCTTAGACAACTGTTTGGGAGATTTTCTAAATATAGAAAGATTTGGGGAGGGCGACACTGTTCAAAATTTAGGCAAACAATATTGACATCTATTTCCTCATCAAGGCACGATTTTTCAAATGTCTTGTCATTACTCCCCCCCCCCCCCCCCCCCCCGCCAACCACCATAGAAGGTAATTCCCGTTTCATTGTCTACAGCTCATGGTTTCACAACGGTGTGGGATATGCAGCTTTTACTGCTTTGGCTAAATTGGCTTGTGACAGTCATCTGTGATGTGTAACCAAACACCTCTCTTTCTGGCAGTCTTCTATTTTGGTACCTCTCTGTGAACAGATGTGGGAAGATTTTGGTCATCAGATCCAAGAGGCTCTGGTGGGGTGGGGAGGGGTGGGGTGGGGTGGGGCGGAATGGGGCGGGACGAGGTGGGGTGGGGTGCTTAGCCAGTGCCAGGGAAACAGGCTCAACTCATCCCGACTTGCAGGCTTAGTGAAACTGGGCTGCCGCTCGCAGTAGGCACAGCGCCACGCACATACCTGAGGACGAGCGTGTTGCAGGCGTAGTGCTTAGGCATGTGTGTCACAACAGGGCGTGGGGGCCGACCACAGGCGCTGGGAGTATCAAAGCCACCCTGCTCTGGGACTTCAAACCTCCGGTGTTCGGAGCGTTATTTGCATCTGTCTACGTTTCAAGTTGACACTGGACTGCAATTGCAGTGGCAAGAGATAATTTTATGGTTTCCTTGAGTGAGGTGCCATTTGGATTCCTCGATTAAACCAGGTGGCTGTGAAGTCAGCCTTCACGTAAAGTTCAGATCCATCGCCGTAGGGCCAGTAGGACCGCAGGCACGGCGACTGCAATGGAGCTTTGGCTAGAAGCCTTGGCGGGAGTCCGGGCCACCAAGATCCCGGGCAAGGTTCTGGCCCCGAGGCCGACTGGAATGGGGGCGGTTCCCCCTCTCGACGGTTTTCGGGCGGTGCCGGGGACGGGCCAAAGCGTGAGGGGTGGGAAGAGGAGCCAATAAGAACCGGGCTTTGCCGGGCGGGGGCGGGGCCTCGGTCGGGAGGGGGCGGGGCCTTCTCAGGGCCTGCGGGGGCGGGACCGAGCCAACCCCGAGTGGGAGCGCGGAGACCTGGCGCCTCAGCGGAGAGGAGGGGAGCTTCGCAACCCGGCCGCCGGGGCGGCGTGGAGACCGAGGGCAGGTAGGCTCGAGGCGATCCGGGGCGGACTATGATGCGGGGGCCTCGGTCGCTCGCGGCGGTGGACGTCGCATGCTGGGCGTCGGGAGCCGGGCTGGCAGTGCGGGAGCGGGCTGGCGCAGCTGTCCGCCCCGGCCCCGCAGTCTGGGCTCCTCCCCGGCCCCGAGGGACGCGCGAGTGTCGGACCCCGCGCCCCGCGACGACGGGCCTTGGGAGCCCCGCTCGTGGGCCGCGGCGGCTGTGGCGGAGCCCGGCGGGGCATCTCCCCACCGCTTACCTCGGGGACCAGGGGCGCTCGGCAGTCCTAGGGCAGGGAAAGCGAGCGCCTCATCCCGAGGAAATGCGAGGCTCTCGCCCGCCGGGATTAGCCGGGGAGCTTGAACGTCGGCAGGCTCAGTCGATGGACTTTTAAACATTCTTGCTTTTTGTGTGTTTTGGTTCTTAACAGCATCTGACGAGCACAGCTTTGAAAGTCGTCCAGTAGGATTTTGATTTTAAAATTGGACAATGGAACATCTAAGGACTTTTGAGTAACTAGTATAGCAGATGATGATTAGATGATGAGTCAAGGGCTGGAGTCTCGGCCAGGGCCCGCAGAACAGATGTGATACCTCGATCAAATCGACTTTTCTGGGTCTCTGTTTTCTTAGCTGTAAATCTGGGATGTTCGCGCCTAGGGGTATTCTGAGGGTCAAAGGACATGAGTGAGAGGAGTCTGTAAATGTTAGGTATTGTAATCTGTGCACCAGCAGCAAGCATATTATGTAAAGCAACTGCGAAATGCCAGGCACATAGTAGGCACTCTGTAAACCTTTACCCCGAAGCTAGTGATTCACCTCCAATATTTTAGATAAAGTTCTAAATCTCTGTTTAGTGAATAAATGAATTGTTTAAGCTCTTTTTCCCCTCCCCCACAAAATCACCATTGTTTGAAGTGTGGTCCATTTTTAACTGATCAATGAATTTTTCTAGAATAGCACGTATTATCTACACATTGTTACTGAATTATTTATCATGAAGTTTGGTACCAATCAGATAATCTACTTTTTTGCTTTAAGTAAATGTTGAAATTATCTGGTAAAGTAAGCTGCGAATATTGTTTCAGATTAAGACTTTCATCTGCTTTTGTAAGATTTTAGTCCTTCAAAACAAAATTAATATGTAGCTGTATTTTTTTTGTACAGCCGTTATTATAGGTATCTGCTTTCTTTTCTATGGATGTGGGAATGTATGAGAGATGTCTTAGGGGGAAAATGGAAATAAAAAAGGGAATAGCAGTTTGTAACCAGCAGACTTTTACTGGGGATACTTGTAGGCGTGTTTTGAAGTAGTTTCCCAGGCAGAAACCAGGAAATGTAGTAATTGTGTCTCTTGGCCTTTCATTAGGGTTTGTGTGTGTGTGTGTGTTGACCGTGGCAATAGATTTTTTAAATGCAGATGTAAAGGAAGAATGTTAGTTTTCTTGATGTGACAAGAGAGTTTTCTAAACCTGGAAACTGTATTTTAAATGAACTGTCTTCTATTATAGACAAGAATTTTAGACCACTGGGTACTAAGAGCAAATCAAATAGAGTAGAGGGCAAGTTCCTAGTGAATATAATTTTTGTGTTGCTTTAAAAGCTTTACATTTCAGCATTTCAGTGGAAGATGGGTGTTTTGAAACTACTTAAAACATCATTTTCAATATGTACTCCACATATAAATTTTGCTGTAATTTAATATTTGTTCATCTTGGAGGTCGAAAGCCTTATAGTCACATTATTTATTGAGCACCTATTATATTCCACGGCACAGTTTTAGCACTTCTGTTGTATTCGTGTATGAGCAGAATACAATTCCTTCCTTCTGGGAAGCTAACACTCTACCAAGTGGGCTAAAATAAGTAGTGAGAAAGCTGTTTTTAAAATTGATAATAACATCAGTCAGCATTTATTGGGACCTACTCTGAGCCAGGCAGTGTTCTAAATTCTTTACATGCATTAGCTTATTTAACCTTACAGCAGCACCATGAGGGGTGTCGTTATTTTGGTGTCCTCATTGAGAGACACAGAGGTTGAGTAATCCCCTATCAAACAGCCGAGGCAGCAAGGCTAGCATTCAGACCAGACAGACTCTAAAAATCCTAATCCTAACTTTTGCGTTGTACTGAGTTTCAAATTCTGTGAGTGACATACCAGTAAAATCCAATGTGTGTTTAAGAGAGTTCTGTAAATGGGGCGCCTGGGTGGCTCAGTCATTAAACGTCTGCCTTCAGCCCGGGTCATGATCCCAGGGTCCTGGGATCGAGCCCCGCATTGGGCTCCCTGCTCCGCTGGGAGCCTGCTTCTTCCTCTCCCACTCCCCCTGCTTGTGTTCCCTCTCTCTCTGGCTGTCTCTCTCTCTGTCAAATAAATAAAATAAAATCTTAAAAAGAAAAGAGAGAGAGTTCTGTAAAGAACTTCTATAAAAAGAAGGAAAGAAAGAAACAGAGAGAAAGAAACTGGTATTGCAAGATGTGGATGGAGGTTTACCCAAGCTATAATTTAATTATCCTTTGCATATAAGAGCATTTTTCCACTGGTGAATGATGGGATTCTTTTGTTTCTGAACTCTCAGTCACTCAGTTACTACAATTATGGCATTATCTTAATAATAGAAGAGGTGATTATTTTTCAATAAGAAGTTTAAAATGTCTGTTCTCAGACCAGAAGTTAAATGTTAGATTCAAGAAAAGAAAATGCTTCCCTGCCTTCAAGAAGCTTTTAACCAGGCATGTAAATAAGTCCCTACAATTTCAGTGTGATAAGAGTTATAAGAGAGATAGAGATAGAATTTAGTGGAAACAGTGATGAGGGAAAGTAATTGTATATATGATAAGGAGGAAGATTAGAGAGAAGATACCACATTTGAATCTGGAACTTTGAAGGAGGAATAGGAGTTAACCAAGTTAGGGAAGGGAATAGAAGTTGTGGATGAAAACAGGAATATTATGTGAAAATATATGGTATATGTGAGGAATATGTTGTAGTTTATTGACTGAAAGTCAGAGTGTGGGCACCTAGGTGGCTTAGTTGGTTAAGCATCTGCCTTTGACTCAGGTCATGATCCCAGGGTCCTGGGATCGAGTCCCGCTTTGGGCTCCCTGATCAGGGGGGAGTCTGCTTCTCCCTCTCCCTCTGCCCCTCCTCCCCACTCCTGTGGTCTCTCTCAAATAAATAAATAAATAAATAAATAAATAAATAAATTCTAAAAAATCTTTAAGTCTGTTTAAAAAAAATAAAGGTCAGAGTATATGGAGACGAGAGGTTGGACTAAAGGGGGTGCTTAGACATAAACTGGAAAAAGAAAATTGCTGAGCTTGATTGCTAACCAGGTTAGGATCACTGAAATTGCTAGAAAAAGAGGTAAGCATGGGGTTTCAGTGCCTCTCATTTGAAATAATGAAGGTTTGTCCAGTTTGGCAAAATCATTCACTATAGAATGTGGTGTTAAAGGTAGTTTTAATACTTTGAAATGCAGGATGTGTTGTAAAACAACATATAGATAAAGGTAAGTAAAAAGTTACGACTCAGAAAGAGAAAAAAGAAGTCTGCTGCGGCCACACAGTGAAGAGCCTGTGTATCATGCTGGGAACTTTGGACTCGATTCTAAAGACAATGGAGAGCTAGTGAAGGATTTTACATAACGAAGACAGATAACGTGGTGGTATGGGACGGAGACTGGATTGGATGGAGAGAGGCAAAAGGGAGAGAGATAAGTTAGAAGGCTAATGGTATTGAAATAATCCAGATAAGAGAGGGTAAGGCCCTGGAGTGGGAAAATCGTGATAGAGGTGAAGAGGAGAGGACAGGATGATGAATATGGAGAATTTACAGGGCTTAAAAAGTGATTGGCTTTGAAGGTGAACAGAAAAGTAAATGACTGTTTCTTAGCTTGGGAAACTGGATAGAGGACCTTGTTTTAGTTTTTAATGTGGGAGGAAGAGCATTGTTTCAGTTTTGAACATGTTGAGTTTGAAGTCTCTCTGGACATTTCGGGGAGAGATGTCAGGGGAGGATCCAGAACCCAGGAGGGAGGCTGAGCTTGGCGATTCAGATTTCTGAGTTAGCGAGTAAGTGGTACTTGAAGCCTTAAGAGCAGATGAAATTGCTCAGGGAGAGCATATGGAATTAGAAGAGAAGAGGGCCAGGGATAAATGTGGTTTGTTTTGTATGAGTGGAAGGAATTACTGATTGATTGATTGATGCTAATTTTGTCTTATAACGTGTGATTATAAATCAATAAGGTGGGTTTTAATTGAAGGTTAAGCAACTTTTACAACGCAGTGAATCCTGTTCTTTTAAAATTTTATTTGGGCAGTGAGGGGGGCACCTGGCTGGTTCAGTTGGTGGAGCATGTAACTGTTAATCTCCTGGGGTTGTGAGTTTGGGCCCCACGTTGGGTGTAGAGATTACTTCAAAATAAAATATAAAAATAAATTTAAAAAAATAAAATTTTATTTGGGAGTCATTCAAAGTATTACTGGAGTTGCTCTTTGTAAAACAAAACAAAACAAAAAAACTTTACAGCATATTCACAGCCACACAAGAAGGTAGGTCTTCTAGTTTTATTACAGAATTATTTTTCCTCCTCCGTTCGTTCGTTCGTTCGTTCCTTCCTTCCTCTCCTCTCCTCTCCTCTCCTCTCCTCTCCTCTCCTCTCCTCTCCTCTCCTCTCCTCTCCCTTCTTTCCTTTCTTTTCTTCTCGTGACTCTGAGATCAAGACCTGAGCAGAGATCGGGAGTCCGACGCTTAACTGACTGAGCCACCTGGTGCCCCCCGCCTCTGTACTTCCTATTTCCGTGCATATATATCCTATTTATCTTGAATCAAAGCTACGAAAACCTTTGACTATACCTTCACGTGATTGGAAGTCAGAGATAGTGCTTTTTTTCAGAAGAGATCTTCGCTTCTGGTAAATATAGATTATTGATACGTGTTTCTTGGTTGATTCATCTTGATAGCCAGTCTTACTCAGCTTTGGCTCCAGGTGGCTTAGCCGTCTCCAGAATTCATACTCATAATCAAAGAATGAAGGTTTGCCACCACTGAGGAGACTCAAAAGAATAAGTGATGGCTTTGAAAGCATTTTCAAAAACGGACTTTCAAAAATATTTTCCTAATTTGTAGTATCATTCAAATAAATGTATGGTCTCTTAAGGCAGGGAGGGGCAAACTTTTTCCATAAAGGACTTAGATAGTAAATATTTTAGACTTTGTGGGCTATACATCTCTGTCAGTACTCAAACCTGCTGAAAAGAGTCATATTTCAATGAAAGAGCATGGGCTGTGTTCCGCTTAGAGTTTATTTATGGATACTGAAATTTGAATTTCATAGAATTTTCACATGTCACAGAATATTACAATTTTTGGTTATTTTTTTCAACCATTTAAAAATAAAAGCCAGGGGCGCCTGGGTGGCTCAGTCATTAAGCGTCTGCCTTCGGCTCAGGGCGTGATCCCGGGGTCCTGGGATTGAGCCCTGCATTGGGCTCGATCCGAGGACCCCGGGATCACGCCCTGAGCCGAAGGCAGACGCTCAACAACTGAGCCACCCAGGTGCCCCAGAAACATGAAAATTTTAAATTCATCCCCCATTTCTCTTATAGAGTAGGCGGGAAATATTCCCTTTATTGTTTTTGGAACCTGAGACACAGAGAAATAGACTAACTTGTACAACGTCAGGATCAAAAATATATTTGAAAATATTTTTCAGTATTCAGTGCTCCTTACTAAACCAGTTAAACGGTGGTCTGTTGGCCTCAGTGAAAGTGCGAATATGGAAAACTGGATGAAATAAAAGACCAAAGCTTGGAGTCTCCTGCACTGGTTCCCAGAGGGTTAGACAGGATGGAATCTTTTTTGTGTTTTTCCTCTCTGACTTAAATGAGTAATTTTTATCCTAAGGAAAGCGAAACATGAAATTTTTCTTCACTTCATGGGCATTATAGCAGGTTGTAAGATTGAAGGCTTAAGTAAATGATGGTGAGATAAGAGAAGGAAATTTAAAGTCCTTACTTTTTCACTTCTAGCTATTCCAGATGTTTCTCTTGCACCCCCTATTTTTGAGAAGGAAATTCAATATTTTTTTCCTTACAAGTCTTAAGATTCCTGGGTAGCAGCCTGAAAAGAGACTTTTTAGCATTCAGTTCAGGCAATATTAAGCCACTTATATTAGTTAAAAGTTATTATTTATGCTCTATTTTTTTAGGTTAAATTTCTGACTTTCAAGGTTTTATACCAGTGATAAATGTTTACAACAGCAGACATGGAGGAAAATTATTAATTTTCCTTCAGAGTTTAAATTCATAGAAATGGCATATGTGTGGAGTTTTTTCTGTGTGGATGTTAAAATTTAGGACAGATTGGTGTGTGTGTGTGTGTGTGTGTGTGTGTGTGTGTGTGTGTGTGTGTTATTCTTGCAGCTACTTAAAAGAGATGTGCTTTTTTTCCCCTCTTTCTTTTTTCCACTGGAGTGAAAAAAACAAAGGTCTCCAGCTATCTAGGATATTTCGAATTGGTTACTTAGCAATATGAAGCATAATTTTATATTTAATATTTATCTGTATTCTTTGATACTCTGACTGTGTAGGAGTCCATTAAAGCCAATGATAATAGGACCTGCTGGGAGGAGATCCCGCAGCCCGCTCTGCAACAGTGTTTACTGCAAACTCCCTTTTCCCTGGTCCCTACTTCCACTGTAAGGGGTAACACGGAACAAAAGAGGACATTAGGTGAATTAAAGCGGTGGTCCATTTGCACATGGTCATAACGCAGTGGTTATCATTGCACACAATTCGATTAGCATAACTCAAGGTCAAGCAAAATGTAGCAAAATTATCTTGGCTGCGGGTGAAACAGTGACATGATGTCTCACCAAGTCTTATTTTTGAACTTTAAATGCATTCTTTTTTTTTTTTTTTTAAGATTTTATTTGTTTATTTAACAGAGATAGAGACAGCCAGTGAGAGAGGGAACACAAGCAGGGGGAGTGGGAGAGGAAGAAGCAGGCTCACAGTGGAGGAGCCTGATGTGGGGCTCGATCCCATAACGCTGGGATCACGCCCTGAGCCGAAGGCAGACGCTTAACCACTGTGCCACCCAGGTGCCCCTCTTTTTTTTTTTTTTTTTTATTCAAGAGAGAGAACACGAGGGAGCATGAGTCGGGGGTAGAGGCAGAAGCACACCCCAGCTGAGCAGGGAGCCCGACGTGGGGCTGAATCCCAGGACCCTGGGATCATGACCTGAGCCGAAGGCAGACACTTAACCAACTGAGTCATCCAGGCACCCCAAACCTTAAATGCATTCTTAAATTGTGATATTTTTAAGAGTTCATTGATAATTGTAATTTTTAAAAAAGATTTTACTTATTTGAGAGAGAGAGAAATTGCACGAGCAGGGGAGAAGGCCAGAGGGAGAGGGAGAAGCAGGCTCCCCCCTCCAGGGCTTGATCCCAGGATCCCAGGGTCATGACCCGAGCCCAAGGCACATGCTTAACCAACTGAGCCACCCAGGCACCCCTGATAATTGTAATTTAAAAGCAAATTAGATCAGTTTGCCCATAGAATTTATTATTTAACTATTAGAAGAAGAAAACATGAAGTAAAGAATCCAGAAACATGTTCAATACCTGCATTTGCAAGTACGAAAATGTTAAGAAAATAGTGAACTGAGAAAGAGTCTAAGACTTGTAATGAAAATTACTTAAAATACGGTTTATCAAATGTGCAAAACCTGACTAAAATGACAGGTTTTTGTATTTGTATTAATGTTGCAGATGGAAGCTAAAAATCTTTAAAATTAGAAAGATTCTTGGAAACATAGCGAACTGGACTTTTCAGTAAGCCTTTTCAAGTATTTTCAAAGAAAAAAAATGTAAAATTATCTCAGTTTCCTTTTTATTCAAGGACCATTCCTGGGAAAGATACATTATTGTTTTATTTAGTTGCCTACCAGTGACATAAGAGAAAAATGGCTACATATCTCTTGGAAAAAAGTATTCATTTAGAATGCATGGAGGAGGGGCACCTGGGTGGCTTAGTCGGTTAAGCATCCGCTTTCTGCTCAGGTCATGATCCCAGCGTCCTGGGATCGAGTTCCCTGCTCAGTGGAGAGCCTGATTCTGCCTCTCCTTCTGGCCTTCTCCCCTGCTCATACTCATGCGCTCTCTCTATCTCAAATAAATAACTAAAATCTTTTTTAAAAAATGGAATGCATTGATGTTATGTTTATGATTTTTGATGATAAATCAGCTAAAAATTAAAATTTCACCTCTTAGTGATGACATACCTCCATTCTGTACCATTATGGGATGTTTCATCAATGCTGATAAGGTGGCTATAGTCTGATACAGATATCACAGTCCTAAGTGATGGGATCACTGACACTGTAAGTTGCACTGTGCTTTTAATTTGTCAAGAAAATGAATTTTTGTGGCTTAGTTCTTCATTTACTGTGAAGAATGATTATATGACATCGCTTATCATCATGTTGTATTAGGACCAAAGAATTTCCATTGCAAAGTAGAAAGAATGTAGTACTATTTTTGCCATTCACACCAACTTACTGTTTCAACTAGGATTTTCAACCCTGACCCAATTTAAAGCAAAAGAATAAAAGACTCTATAGTGAACCTGATAAGTACGTAGCATTGTCTTCGTGTGTTTTCCAGATAGGAATTAATTTATGAACAGGAAAGTTTACTCATTGCATTACATTGACTCTTTTCTAATTTTAATTTTTACATTATTTATTTGGGAATTTTAAATGTATTTGCATCATGGTAACATAATATTTGATATTAACTTTATGTTTTAACTTTATTATATATAGTAAGAGTAATTATTTTGTGCCATTTCTCTTTCAGGGGTGTGTGAGTTTGTGTGTGTATGTGTGTGTGTTGTGACAACAAATGTATTTCTTGCCATGGGTTTGGTTAAAGACTGTTCATGAAACAGTGGCCTGTAGTGCAAGGGGAAGGACTTGACTCAATAGGCAGTCCTCTCTCACTAAGCAGGCTCAAGAATCTTGGGGGTGGTGTGTGCACATTCTATAAAACCAGACCAACATACCCTTCTGCCGTTACTGCCCTCAGATGATCCCTCTTTGGTTTTCCATTCCTCCCCAGCAAACTTAGGATTGCCCACTCTATCCCCTCCCGTGGATGTCACGGGTTCCTACTTTCCTTGTGTTTACGGATTCCCTCAAGCCCAGTTTCTCCCCACAAGCAGGCCTCTCCTTTACCCAGTGCCCGAGACTTCAGTTTTGCCCTTGTCGTATCACCAGGCTGTTTGGCTCCCCTCATCTTCCGTTATGCATACCAAGAAGCAAGGCATTCCCCTGCGCGGACAGAATCACTAGTTTTCCTGTCTTTGCTCCAGCTTATTTTGTTCACTCTTAGGCCCAGATTTTAGGAGAGAGACAAAGCATCATGTAGGCCAGACCCTCTACGAATCATGCTGATCCAGCTTCAATCAGGTATCCAACCATTCATCTATGAACTGTGCACCTCGGTGAGCAGCTCTTATTTTGACCTCAAGCAGCCAGGCTTTTTCTCTGAAATTGCCAGGCATTTTCTTTTCATAGATTAAGTCCTGGTGCACCATGAGCAGGCTTCACTGACTTGGTAGAGAAAGTTGACCTGAGTTGGTCTGAGTCTTCACCATACTATACGCAGCTTCTTGTCTGTCTTCCACTTCTTTGAGAGCTGCCATATACTCCGATGCTTAAGCCTCTTTCCTTCCCTGAGACTTAAGTCTCCCCAAACCCTCTTCCATGTACTTACCCTTCTTTTTTTTTTTTTTTTTGGCTGCAATTTTTAAAAATGTGTAGGTTTTCCCCCAACTTTAAAACACTGTGTTTGAAATTGCTTGCCCCTTTTGTTTTTATTCTTCTCACTGACTTTATAATGGCTGTTGTATTTATTGTTGCTGCATTCGCTCACTGATTGTCTTCCTTAGCTTTAGCTAGCTATTATCTGTCCTTACTGTCCTTTTGATGCCATTAATTAATGCCCTCTCATCAAAAATAAGGACCTTTCTCAGCCTTTAGTCTCCTTACTTAAAAGACACCAATGTGCCTCTTCCTTTTCTTTTTGGAACATTTTCCTACCATGATACCAATGGTCCACATTATCTTGATCCTGTCAGCTCTCACTAGTCTTTTGCCCACTCATTACCTGCTTTTGTCGTTTCTGCTCATTTACAGTCTCTAATCATGTTTCATGTTCTCAAAGATTCAGTTCCTGACTCTGCTTTTTAAAAACTCTCTGCTTAGGGAACGTGTAGATTCTTGCTTCTTTTTTCTACACCACGCCTGTCTTAAACCTTCTCCAACCTTGGTTTTTCCCTCTCTCACTTTACTCTCGGCAGATGATCTCACCGGTTATTTCTAAGGGAAAATAGCAGCCATCGGAGGGGAAAGTTCATCAGTGTACAGCCCTTCCTCCTTCTACAAATACAACTGCATCCTTACCTTTCTTTCCTCATTCCCTTCTGTTCCAGTGGAAGAGCTGTCCCTCTTCCTGTCAAATGCTCACCCCCACAGCTCCAGTTGGGTGCCGCACCCTCTCTCCCTTTTGGGTTTGCTCTCAGACCTTTGTTTCTCTACCGACTCCTTTCCACCAGTGTTGAAACAAGCTTAATTCTTTTCTACCCAGGAAAAAAAAGGCTTTCCTGAACCCTGTGTTCCTGGTTAGCTACTACTCTGTTGTCTACTTGCCTACCTGGGCAAACTCCTTGAGAGACAAGGTTGTCTCCAGCTGCTGTTTCCTTTCTTTTTTTCCCATTCCCTTCTCAGTTCACTATGACCTCCCTTTAGCTTCCTCCATGCCACTGACCTGCTCTTGCCCAGGTCCTAATGACTAATGGACACTCAAGTCTTTACCTGATTTCACCTTTTAAAAAAAATTTTTTTTTATACCTTGTTTTATTTATTTATCTCAGAGAGAGAGAGAGAGTGCAAGTGCAAGCTGGGGGGAGGGGGAAGGGGGACAGAGGGAAAAGGAGAGAGCGAGAGAATCCTTAAGCAGACTCCCTGCTGAGTGCGGAGCCTGACCCAGGGCTTCATCCCAGGATTCTGAGGTCATGACCTGAGCTGAAACCAAGAGTCAGATGCTCAGCTGGCTGAGCCACCCAGGCGTCCCTACCTTATTTGACCTTTTGATGGTGTATCCGTTGACCATTCTTTTCTGTTTGAAGGATTCTCCTCCTTTGGCTTCCACAATTCCACACACTCCTGGCATTTTCTCCTATCTTTTATCTACATTTGTGACTGAAATTACCATCTATGATAGAAGAGGACTGACCTGGGGGCACCTGGGTGGCTCGTAGGTTAAGCCTCTGCTTTCGGCTTTCAGCGTCCTGGGATCCAGCCCCGCGTCGGGCTCCCTGCTCAGTGGGGAGCCTGCTTCTCCCTCTCCCCACCTCCTGCCTGTGAGAGACTCTCATCCACTCTCTCTCTCTCAAATAAAAAATAAATAAAATAAAGAAAAGGCAAAACTAACCCATGAGTAGAAAAATCAGATTGGTGATGGTTACTGACTAGAAAGGGACATGAGGGTACCTGAGGTATGCTGGATGGTGGTTACACAAGTGGGTTCATCTGTAAAAGTTCTTTGAGCTGTACACTTAGGATTAGTGGGCTTTATGTGCTTTATATATGTTACACTAAAAAAAAGGAAAAAAATTACAGATCTTAGAAAACTCTTGTCACGTAAGTGCTTCACAAATATTTGTTGGGATCAGTCAGTAGAGCATGGGTATCTTGATGTCAGGGCTGTGAGTTCCAGCCCCACAGTGGGCAAAGAGATTACTTAAAAACAAGAGAAATACTTGTTACTGTTGTCCTATTTGTCAGGAATGCCTTTTAGTTCTGTTCTTTTGGTAAATGCTTTCTCATTTTTCCAGTCTCATTTAATAATAAACTGCCTACAATTATACATAAATTTCCTGTGAGTGTGTTTGTATTTTATTTTCATGTATTGATTTTCTGATGGGACATGATATGGAGTGAAAGGTACGTAGACTGGTGGCAGTCTCTGCCGCTCAACCATGTGACTCTGCACCACTGTTTTCTGTCTGCAAATGAGGAAAAAAATAAGCTGCCTGCGGCAGAGATTTTTTGCCTTCTCTACTATCCATGCTCCAAAGAAACAGAACTCAATTTTTAGCTGGGCACATTGCAGGATTAAAAGATGAATGATTAGGGGGCGCCTGGGTGGCTCGTTAAGCGTCTGCCTTCGGCTTAGGGCGTGATCCCAGCGTTCTGGGATCGAGCCCCACATTGGGCTCCTCCGCTGGGAGCCTGCTTCTTCCTCTCCCACTCCCCCTGCTTGTGTTCCCTCTCTCACTGGCTGTCTCTCTCACTGTCCAAAAAAAATCTTTAAAAAAAAAAAAGATGAATGATTATATTTCCCAGCCACACATTCATCTGTACATGGGACTTAAGTCCTAGTCAGTGCGCAATAAGCTAAAGTATTAATAGAATATTACTCAGCTATCAGAAAGAATGAATTCTCAACATTTGCTGCAACATGGACGGCACTGGAGGAGATAATGCTAAGTGAAATAAGTCAAGCAGAGAAAGACAATTATCATATGGTTTCTCTCATCTATGGAACATAAGAACTAGGAAGATCAGATAGGGGGATAAGGGGAAGAAAGGGATAAAGAAGGGGGGGGTAAACAGAAGGGGGAATGAACCATGAGAGACTATGGACTATGAGAAACAAACTGAGGGCCTCAGAGGGGAGGGGGGTGGGGGAATGGGATAGACTGGTGATAGGTAGTAAGGAGGGCACGTATTGCATGGTGCACTGGGTGTTATACACAACTAATGAATCATCGAACTTTACATCGGAAACCAGGGATGTACTGTATGGTGACTAACATAATATAATTTTAAAAAAAACATTAAAATAGAAAAAATCTTCATCTAAAAATAAAAAAAAATAAGCTAAAGTATTATACGGGACTTCCAGGAAGGCTACTTTAATAGAGTTGCCTTTTTTCCTATTTCCTGGAATGCAGATGTAATAGCTGGAGCTCCAACAGCTAGTTTGAACCATGAAGTGATCGTGAAGATAGAATTTATGTGTCGAGGATGACATAGCAGAAACACTGGAGCCTGAGGCCCTGGGGGCACCTTAGGCTGCCTACTCTCTCTTAATTTAAGTGGCAGAGAAACAGACATCTTTTTGTTTAACAAACATTGGTTAAGCCACTGCTATTTTCAGTTTTTAAGTAATCTGTACCCAAACTTAATCCTAGCTGATCTACTACCCCAAAGAGGTGCTCTGAAAATTAATTAGGATAAAGTGACTGAAGTGATTGGCACATAATAGTTACTTAATAAAGCTCAACTACTGTTACTGCTGTTTTAATTCCCAAATGCCTTATATGAAGTGGGTGCTCAGGCCATATTTGATGAATCTTCTAAAAAGTCAGTTACCTTTTTGGTAACAAATGCTATACAAGTGATTTATGTTTGTTTTTAAAAAATTAGAAAATACAGGGGTGCCTGGGTGGCTCAGTTGGTTAGGTATCTGCCTTTGGCTCAGGTCATGATCCCAGGGTCCTAGGATTGAGTCCTGCATCGGGCTTCTTGCGCAGTGGGGAGTCTGCTTCTCCCTCTGCCTCTGCCTGCCACCCACCCAACCCCATTTGTGCTCTCTTTCTCTCTCCGTCAAATAATTAAATAAAATCTTTAAAATAAAATAAAATAATAAAAATAAAAATTAGAAAATACAGATTAACTAAAAGAAAACTCAACCATAGTTCTGTTACTTAGAGATAATCACTTAATATTTCTGTATATATTTACTTTTAAATTTTATTTATTTATTCATCTAAATTTTTGAATTAACTTATACTGCACAGTCACTTATAACATCTTTTTCTTAATAGATTTTGAACATGGTATGACTTAATAGTATTTCGGTGTATGGATTTACCATAATACTGTACATTTAATGATAGTCCCCAATTGGAAGTTTATTTTTAGTTTTACAGTAATCTAAATCTACTCTTGAGGTGCCTGGCTGGTTCAGTCGGAATAGCATTCGACTCTTGATCTCGGGCTTGTGAGTTCAAGCCCCACATTGGGTGTAGAGATTACTAAAAAAAAAAAAAAAAAAGGGAAAAACCTTAAAAAATATGAAAGTCCACTCTTAGATACATATTTGTGAATTTATCCAGTTACTGCCCTAGGATAAATATTGAAAGTGATACTTCCACAATATCATGCATGTTCACTTTTTAAAAAACAGGATTTATTTAGTATAATATAGAAAAATACAAAGAATACAACTTAAAAGACCCATTATTCTACCACCCAAATAGGTCCTATTTTAACATTTAAAAAACCCAATAAATATATATAATCCTGGTTTTTTAAAAAAGGTTCAAACATTATAAAAAGTTAAAAAATAAAGAGTAAACACTTGTTCCAGGGCCTTCTCACTGGTCCCATCATTGATGATTTCTTGCTTATCCACCACAATCCAGTAAGTAGTGTCCATAAAATTTAATCTTATAAAACATTGAATCAGTTATTACAAAGACAATTAAAAAATTTCTTAAAGTATGGTCTGATTGAATAAAAAGTATCATTGTGAAGATAATGAAACTTTTATTGACAGAACCGACCATATGCTAAACTGAGAAAGTCCAAATGATCATAAGACGGGGGCGCCTGGGTGGCACAGCGGTTAAGCGTCTGCCTTCGGCTCAGGGCGTGATCCCGGCGTTATGGGATCGAGCCCCATATCAGGCTCCTCCGCTGGAAGCCTGCTTCTTCCTCTCCCACTCCCCCTGCTTGTGTTCTGTCTCTAGCTGGCTGTCTCTGTCAAATAAATAAATAAAATCTTTAAAAAAAAAAACAAAAAAAAAACCAAATGATCATAAGACGATCACTTTCTAACCACCCCCTTCGTCCACTTTGAGCAAGAGAAGAGGCCTCGCCCATCCAGTCCATTTCAGAGAAGGAGGCTGAAGAGAGGAGAAGTCAGTTGTGGTAACACCCAAGTCACACCACGGCAAGGGAAGGGTGTGTGTGTGTGTGTGTGTGTGTATTATACATATATGTATATCCTTTTTAAAAGTCTATATAGAGATGGAATCATACTAGAGAGGAGGTTTCCTCTGCTTTTATTTTGGACACTTTTCCCCATCTACACACAGATCTCTACCTCATTCTTTTTAATATTTGCATGGTACAGGTTTCCCCCATTTTTTGAAAGTTCACATTAGGCTGCTTCGCTTTTATGGGCAGTCTACATTAGTACCTGTTTTTGCTAACTGAAAGGAACATGAAGAGGTCGTTCACTTCTACAAAGAAAGGCAAAAAGTGAAAATAGCGTTCAGCATTTGTTTTGCAGAGAACCGAGCTGTTATAGACACAGGTTCCCCCCCTACCTGCCCCCCCCCCAGATGACTGGAGTGTCTCTGTGGAGCTCTTTCCCCTGGAACTACACTCAACATCTCAGCATCCGGCCACCATGGCTTTGAACTGCTTCCGGTGAGCAGTTCAAATTGTGCTTTAGCTCAATTTATTTGTGCATCTGTTAGCAAGATGTGTCCTAAGGTATCAGGAAAGCCTAAGAGAGGTTATTTTTGGGGGTCTGGGAAAGCTCAAACAATTTTCCATGTAAATTAATGGTAATTGCTTCTTCACTTTATACCAGTTTGGGTTATGTAGGGTTTCCTAGAAATGCTCTACTTTCAGATGGGGGGAAGCCCGTATTAAATCAAGGTGTTCTGTTTGAGTAGCTTGTCTGTTACACACAGACACCCAACTGACAGGTTTGGAAATCCAGCCTGAGTTTCACTCGTCAATTCTCTGTGCCAGTTTGCCCCAGCTCCTCACCCCACCCTGGTTCTGACAGTCCACCCAGGCCACCCACCCATCAGCCTGGCTACCCCCTCATTTTGCTCAGGCACTGACATCCTGTGCTCGGCCGCACCTCTGTAGGGCCTGCCCTCTTGACCTTTTTCAGGCCCTGCAGGCCACACCAGCTGCCCCCCCACGCAGACGCTGTCCTGACTCCTCCAGCTCTGGTGCTCTGACCCCCTGCTCTGGTCTCGCGGCTCCACAGCATCGGGCACGGGTGCCTGCCTTCCTCTGTTCCACCTACTGGCTCTAGGGCTGGATCGTCCAGGAAAGAGGAGGGGAAGGGTAGTAACTTTGGTGCTTCTAAGTGATAATTGTTGGGCCTGAAGTTTAATATATTACAGATCTAATGCTTCATGTGTTTAAATGGTAATTTGAGGAATAGAAGAGACATGTTTAATAACTATGTGAATGCAGTTTTACTTCCTGTGGTTTTTATATTGTCAAGTGAGATAAAATATCCATTGAATGTATAATTTTGGGATTTGAAAACTTGAGAAATCGGTCTTCTGGCTTTTTGGCTTTAGAATAAGATTGGAAGTCACATTCAGTGGATATGAATATATGGTTCTAGGAGAGCTTATGTCTATAGTTTTAAAACCTTGAAATGTGCATTTTTTTTTTACATAACGTAAAAAAAGGCAGGATGTGAATACATATATACTCTAACTGCTACTGTATAAAAATATGCTTATGAAAAAGGCAGGGAGGAAATATACCAAAATATACCAGTGATTATGCCAGAGGTGGTAGGCCCAGAGGTGTTTTCCCCTCATTTTCTCTATTTTCAAAATTTCTAAAAAGTAGTAGTAGTAGTTTATGATATTTAAAACTTGAAAAAAAAATTTTTTTTTTTTTTTTTTTACTTTCTAGAATTTTTTCAACCTTTGAACACTATAGGAAGTTTAGAATTTTGCTGCTAAGAAGAGCTTAGCCAAGTCTTGAGTTTGTGATTTAAAAACCATGTTACTGGGGCAACCTGGGTGGCTCAGTTGGTTAAGCGTCTGCCTTCGGCTCAGGTTATGATCCCTGGGTCCTGAGACTGCTTCTCTCTCTCTCTTTGTCCCCTCTGCCCCCTCCCCATGCTTGGACACACATGCACATGTGTGCGCACATGCTCACACTCTCTCTCTCTCTCTCTCTCTCTCTCTCGTGCGTGCGCGCTCTATCTCAAATAAAATCTTTTAAAAAATAAAAATAAAAACCATGTTATTTTAAAGTTATTTTGAAGCTATTTGTCAGGTTTAACAGTTCTAATTTGGGACAGTTGCTTCTTACTACAAAGGAGAAGTTTTAAAAAGGATAATTAGATTAAAAAAATTAAGATAAACTTCATTTAATTATATGGGCAGTTCCTAACATTGCATTAATTTAATGAAATTGTAAAGTTTCATGTAATTGAAGTTGCTTTTATATGTAAGTTTCCACATTGTGACATTTCATAAAACTTCCTCTTCTGCTGAAACATTTTAATTTGACTGTTGTACCTAAGCAGTCTTTAATATTTAGCTGTGAACCAGCGCTTCTTATCCCCCTCGGCGGGAGTGGTTACCAGTCCCTGTGTCTCTCCTATTCTGGGTACAAGGTAAGCACTTTGAGTGATTATCCTGAGCTTCCAGAACCTTGGCTTGAGGTAGGCAGGAAGTACCTCCTCCTTTTCCCTTAGGAGGCAAGGAAACATACACGGCCTAATTTCTTTGAAGAAGTTCTCTATACTGTCCCTTGTAATCCTTACGATTAACTAATTATAATTCTTTTTACATAGTTGTGACAAGGGTAAGGAATTGATGTTAGCAGGGCTGGGTTTTGGCTGCCCCACTTTATAAGCCTTGCACTTCTCTTGAGAATGTGGAAGTATTTGACTTCTATTGTTTTGATCTTGGCCTTTGAGGCCCCTGCTGAAACTCTGGGAGGACAGGAAAAGTTGCATTTGACATCCTGTTATATTAGCTGATATTATTGTTATGTCTACCCACAAACGAGTAATGCATACTGGTTAAATGCAGAAGCTTTGGAGTAAAGCGGAACTAAGTTTGTTGTTACCTGGGTGACTTACCGAACCAGTTTAGTCTCAGCTTCCTCCTCTACAAAAGGGAGGTAATAATAACAATCTGTCAGAGCTGTGAGACTCAAATGTAATAACGAATGTACTAAGCACAGGGCTCGGCACATGGAGCACTTCATAAATGATGATTATTATCATTTAAAATATCACATTACTATGCAAACAGACCTCTTCTGTGCCACCTGGATTTTCTTCTCTTTACCTTTTATTTGCTGAACATATGTGGGTAGTGGGAATTAGGTTCTGCTGATGAGAAATAGGAGAACTGACTTAGCGAGGACTGTTTTGACCTCAGTTCTGCTATTACGTGACATTACATACTCTCCGTTAACTTACAGCCTTCTTTATGGGACACGAACAGTGGTGTGGATACCAAACCATATCGTTAGCTGATTGGGAAGATACCTTATAAAACTTAGGGATTATATTATGTGTTCTTTTTTTCCAAAGTATCTTTCAAAATTTATTTTTCTAAGTAAATTTAGTTGAATGTCTTCAAAATGTATTTGGTCAAACATTACTTTATAGGCTAACTGCATTATACTACTCTTTCATTTAGTATTATGTTTCAGTCCAAGGATGTGGTTTCAACAGTGTACTAATTCACATATATGCTATAACGGGGGTTCTACTGTAAGAAAACTAGTTTGCATGCTTTTCACAAACATGACCTAGTAGCAGGAAGAGGTGATGTAGAAACCAATGAAATGGCTTGACAAAGTGGGGCAAGTATTAGAGATCTGAACAGGGCGTTGTCGTATTGCGGATCAACTAGACAGTCATCATCTGTCTAGTGTTCTAGACTCATGCCCACTGTACAAATTAAACTCTTCTCATCCTCTTTGGCCAGAACAGTAATACTGATGTCTGTTTTGCTCCGCTGTCATCTGTCTCTGTTTTGCTGCGTCTGTGGTTCATCCACAAGTGAAACATTTTTACACCTTTCACATCAAAAATTGAAGGTGCATCCCCAAGAAATGGCAGGGTTTATAAAGGAGATGTTTAGGACAAGGCAAGAGTTGCGGAGAGCTTGGCCCCTGGGCTCCTGATACAGGAATCAGATAAGGATTTTTAGGGCACACAGCACTCCTGGCTCCTGTGACTCTAAGCTCCAACTTCAGTTTGGGATCTGCGCTCCAGAGTAACTCTTTGGAAATCTGAATTGTCTCCTAAGTTCGAAGAGGTACGGTTAGCTGAAGAGCCTGCTTCCACACTCCTAGGGATTTGGGATTTTTTATAAGATGCTGGTTTGGGAAGTTAGTTGTTTACCTGTTTTACCAGGGGCCCATACTACCTCTTAGGACTGGTACATTTCTGGATATAGTACAATGTACAGTTAACCACACCCAGCTTGCTTTAAACTGGATGATTAGCGGGAACAGTAGATTAAAGTCTAGCTGCTACAGAAGCACAGCGAGGAAGGTGATTACCGGCCTCCTCGATATTTAGACCGAGGAACACTTTTCCCAAATCCCATTCTTCTTTCTTCCTGCCTCTAGTGTGTATCTCCCCTGCTCGCCCGAGGCTTCTTTTGTGTTTCCGTGTCATGTGAGAAAGGCTAAGGACCGGTCCCGATCGATGTAAATGACCTCTATGGGCACGTATTTCCCGCGTTTCAAAACATAATTCTTGGTGACTGGTTAACAATACTGTTGCTAAGAGAGTAGATCTTAAATGCCCTCGACACAAAATAAAATAGTAGTGAGGTGATGATGTGTTCACTAACCTGATTGTGGTAATCATCTCACAATATATACGCCTATCAAGGCACGTTCTTCTTCCTTATCCAATGTTTTATGTCAGTTATATCTCAGTAAAGCTTCAGGGGGAAAATACTTCTGGTATCTTCTGAGTACTCCTGAGTTTCAGAGGAAAGGGGTGTTTACATTTTATACTCGTAAAACCTTTGGCCACCTGGTTACATTAGCCGACCGCTGCATTTTCTCACTTTACCTTTGTAAAGTGGTAAACATTCAAGCTAGTGCACCTGTAAGTTGAAACACTTTACTCTGTACTCATGGTCTCCTGGGGGGTGCCCAAGATGATACATTCTGAAGCAAAAAGAGCATTAGATTTGTTATTTATATCAGTTTTCATCTAAAAAAGCAAGGAATTAGGCTTGACTGAATATTTACTCTACGGATTGACGGATTGACGCTGGTGCCTTCACTCCTGTCACAGTTTATCTACAAGATTAATCCCAGAGGGAAAACGGTCATTCCCCAACAAAAAGGAGTTGATGGTGACATCCTCACTTTGTGTTCCCTTTTACATTGCAGAACGTTAACAGTTTTATGTGTCCAGCTTGTGTGTGTCTGAGTACGTAGATTTACAGATTTTTTTTTTTTTTGGTGCCGAAACCCAGGATATTTACAAATTATATTTTATTTTATTTTAAGACAAGCAGGGGGAGTGGCAGGCAGAGGGAGAGGGAGAAGCAGGCTCCTGGCCCAGGAGGGAGCCTGATGCAGGGCTCGATCCCAGGACGCTGGGATCATGACCTGAACTGAAAGCAGACGCTTAGCCTACTGAGCCACCCAGGCGCCCCTAAAATTTATATTTTAAGTGGTGGAGTCATTACAATCCTTTGAAAGTAAGATGAGCAATAGCCTTGAAAATAATTGGTATCTTATAGTAGTTCCTTAGTCTGTTACAGAGAAGTATTTTTAAGCATTGCCAGAATTAAAATAAGCCAAACGGTTTTCCTTTACCAATAGAAAAGTTCCAGAATTGTTGGTTTTCTGTAGTGATAATTGGTTATTGGCAGAAAATTTTTAAAATACAAATACTTTCAATATATAATAATTTTCAATTACCGTGGCCCTTTGTATTAGTCAGCTCAGCTGCCGAAAAAAAAGTACCACAGACTGAGTGGCTTAAACAATGGAATTTATTTTCTCACACTTTTGGAGGCTAGAACTCTGAAATTAAGGTGTTGGCAGGGTTTGTTTCTTTTGGAGCCTCTTCTTGGCTTTATAGATGGCCTACTTCTTCCTGTGTCTTCACATGTCTTCTCTGTTTGTGTACAAATTTCCTTTCCTTTTCTTTTTTTTTTAAGATTTTATTTATTTGAGGGGCGCCTGGGTGGCACAGCGGTTAAGCGTCTGCCTTCGGCTCAGGGCGTGATCCCGGCGTTACAGGATCGAGCCCCACATCAGGCTCTTCCGCTATGAGCCTGCTTCTTCCTCTCCCACTCCCCCTGCTTGTTTCCCTCTCTCGCTGGCTGTCTCTATCTCTGTTGAATAAATAAATAAAATCTTTAAAAAAAAAAAGATTTTATTTATTTGAGAGAGCTCGCTCGCGCGCACCTGCGCGCATGAGCAGGGGGGAGGGGCAGAGGGAGAAGCAAACTCTATCCTGGGACTCTGGGATCATAACCTGAGCCGAAGGCAGATGCTTAACCCACGGAGCCACCCAGGCGCCCCACAAATTTCCTTTTCTTATAGAGATACCAGTCATATTGGATTAGGGCCCACTCTAGTGACCTTATTTTTTTTTTTTTAAGATTTTATTTATTTATGTGACAGAGAGACAGCCAGCGAGAGAGGGAACACAAGCAGGGGGAGTGGGAGAGGAAGAAGCAGGCTCATAGCGGAGGAGCCTGACGTGGGGCTCGATCCCATAACGCTGGGATCACGCCCTGAGCTGAAGGCAGGCGCTTAACCGCTGTGCCACCCAGGCGCCCCCCTAGTGACCTTATTTTAACTTGATTACTTTTTTTAAAGATTCTTTCGCCAAATACAGTCATAATCTGAGGTACTGGGGATTGGGACTTTAACATATGAATGGGGGTGCAAAATTCAGCCCATAACACCCTTAGAACCAAGCATGAAATAAAGTGAATTTAGAACTATATCTTTTGAATCACAGTTTCAAGAAAAAAACATCATGGGGACACCTGGGTGGTGCAGTCAGTTGGGCTTCCAACTCTTGATTTCAGCTCAGGTTATGATCTTGTGGTCTTGGGATTGAGCATTGGGCACCCCAATCAGCACAGAGTCTGCTTGAGATTCTCTCCCTCTCCCTCTGCCTCTTCCCTGTTTGCACTCTCTTTCTCTCTCAAATAAATAATCTTTTTTTTAAATCATGTGTAATCACATTGCTCTTACCTAAAATATTTATTATGTGTAAGACTTGAGTGAGAGTGAAATGGTTATTTTATCCCCCATTTGTATATTTAATTCTTAACAGAGCCAATAAAATAAAATTAAAAAAAATATCTTATGCTTTAAAATTTTTCATTTTATAATACACATGCTGTTGTTATAGTTGTTACATCTGTAATTTATAAATACACATAAATCAATTTTCTTTCATAGGCGTTTCAAATCAGAGTTTGGTGACCTCTGACTTAGATATGTCCCTTATCAAAATGTCTTTTTATCTTGAAGGTAGTTATGTGCTAAAAAGAACAAGAGTTTTAGAGTTCAAATTCTGTTTTTTCCACTTAATAATGTAATGTATATGACCTTAAAAAGTAATCTAACCCTGCTAAGCCTCTGTTTCCTCACCTAGAAAATGAAAATATCTTCCTCCAGAGATTGTTGTAAGGATTAAATGAGATTATGCATGTAGTGCCCAGCAAATAGTAAATGTACAAAAAGGTTCTTCTTATTGTGGTGCTTATTATCATTTAAATAAGTTATTTTGGTGTTATTTCTCCTCAAAGTATTCTAAGATGTTTTCTCCTCCTACAACTGGGGCAACTTCAAATCATTAGAAACACTTAAAGTAATAGGCATTGCTAATTGTCATAAACCTTACTTTCCTCTTTACACATTCTTATATTCAGGATTTATTCATTCAGTAAATATTTATTGGGGGATTACTGTGTCGTACATAGTCTTCTAGGTGCTGGGAATATACTAGTCAAACATCTTTTGTTCCAACGGGGAGACAAATGATAAGTAAACAAACAAATAATGAAATTTCAAGTGAATGATACGCTCTGTGGAGAAAATATAGCAGAGCGAAGGCATAGAGAAATATGTGGGGAAAGAAACCTTGTTTTACTTTTATTTATTTATTTTTTTTAAGATTTTACTTATTTAGAGAGAGAGCATGCTCACATAAGCAGGAGGAGGGGCAGAGGGAGTGGGAGAGAGAGAATCTGAAGCAGACTCTGTGCTCAGCGTGGGGCCCGTCAAAGGACTTGATCTCACGACCCTGGGATCATGGCCTGAGCCAAAACCAAGAGTCAGACGCTTAACCGACTGAGCCACCCGGGTGCCCCAAGAAGCATTATTTTAGATAAGATGGACAGGAAAGGTGAATATTGAGTAGAAATCAAAAAACAAGAGAGGGAGAAATGATGGTGGCGTCGATTAGTGTGGTAGCAGTGAAGATGGTAAGTGGTCAGAGTTAGAGTTATGTTTTGAAGGTGAAATTACCATTTGTCTAGTCAGCTCAGGCTGCTGTAACAAAACTACCATAGATTGGATGGCTTAACAAAAATTTATTTCTCACAGTTCTAGAGGCTGGGAAGTCCAGGATCAAGGTACCATCGAACCGAACCGGTTCCTGGCAAGGGCCCTCTTCCTGGTGTTCAGATGGACATCTTCTTGTTGTATCCTCCCATGGTAGAGAGAAAGCTCATCTCTCTTATGTCTCTTCTTATAAAGGCACTAATCCCATCCATGAGTACTCCATGCTTCTGACCTCCCAAAGGCCTCACCTCCAATGCCATCGCACTGATGAGGATTATGGCTTCAACATAGGAATTTTGAGGGGACACAGGCATTCAGCCCATAACATTGGGTTAGTTATGAGGATAGCTCCTAGGGTCACACAGCTTTGTTAAATAAAATTTCCAACACCCATTAGAATCAGTGAACAGCAAAGAAGAATTGTAGTCATTTGGAAGTTTTTAAATTTTATTTATTTATTTATTTATTTATTTATTTATTTATGTATGTATTTATGTATTTATATTTTATTTATTTATTTGACAGAGAGAGAGAGACAGTGAGAGAGGGAACACAAGTGGGGGGGGGACGCTGGGAGAGGGAGAAGCAGGCTTCCTGCTGAGCAGGGAGCTCAATGCGGGGCTTGATCCCAGGACCCTGGAATCATGACCTGAGCCGAAGGCAGACACTTAACAACTGAGCCACCGAGGCGCCCCTGAAAGTTTTTTAAATAATGTGGCTAACCAACCATGTAACACAATCATGAAATTAGGGTTATTCTAGTTCTTTGGCTTGTGCCTCAAAATTCTGAATATAATCTGAATTAAGTCAACTATCATTTTTCATTCTTTCATTTAGAAAAAAAGGGGGGGACACCTGGGTGGCTCAGTCGGTTAAGCCTTTGCCTTCGGTTCAGGTCATGATCCCAGGGTCCTGGGATTGTGAATCTGCATTGAGCTCCTTGCTTGGCAGGGAGCCTGCTTCTCCCTCTGCCTGCCGTTCCCCCTGCTTGTGCTCTCTCTCACTCTCTGACAAAAAAATAAAATCTCTTTAAAAATTAATTAATTAAAATTAAAAAAAACACAACTCAGAAAGTTTCCATGACAGATGTCTTAAGAGAGTTGATAGAACTGGTAAGGAATTAAATTTATTTTTTGAAGAATCCTATTGCTTGCTTTGCAGTTACGCACAATAACTGCTGAGAAATTTATAGTCTATTATTAGTAGTATTGGGGTTGTTTTTTTTTTTTAAGTTTCTTTGCTATTTTGGGAATCATTTTTAGTTACCTATAAGGCTGTTTCCTCTGATAGAAGTGAGATAAAAGGCTGATATCCTGTATGTGCTTGCTTTGAAGATTTGTTATTCAAGGAACAGTTAACAAGATGGTAACAGTTTGAAAGGTAGAAGCCAGTTTAACAGGTTTTTTTTCTCTTTTGCTTTAAAATATTTTAAGCAAATTCAATAAAGAATTTCATGCAGAATTATTTCTGTGGGCTTTATTAAAACTTTATCTAGAGGCAGGGCACCTGGGTGGCCAAGTCAGTTGAGCGTCCGACGCTTGGTTTGGGCTCAGGTCATGATCTCAGGGTTGTGAGATCCAGCCCCGTGTTGGGCTTTTCGACCCTCAGCAGGGAGTCTGCTTGAGTTTCTCTCTCTATATAATAATAAGTAAATCTTAAAAAGATTTATCCAGAGGCTTTACAAATTAAATACTATATTAGTATTTTATTAAATATACCTACTAGAAAATTTCAAAACACAGATAATGTGAGCAGTTCAAATTCCTACCCATCTTCCTGAGCAGATTTTATTACGTCCAGTATTTCTTTTTTTATTTTGTTTTATTTACATATTTGAAAGAGAGAGCGAGCCCACGAGTGGAGGAATTGGGGGGGTGGAAGGGCTGAGGGAGAGGGAGAAGCAGATTCCCTCTGAGCAGGGAGCCTGACACAGGGCTGGAGGATCTCAGGCCCCTGCGATCACGCCCTGAGCCGAAGGCAGTCACTTAACGGACTGAGCCCCCCCCTGCACCCCTGCATCCAATATTTCTATTACACATGTCTTAGCATCTTCGGCTATAGAAGCAGGGGCGTTACATTCTGAGATTTAGGTTCACTTTAGGGCTTTCAAGACAGCATTGCAGAGATATTTATTCCTCTCTGGCTATTGGTGTTACCTCTCTCCATTTTCACCCTTAAGATTTCTCTTTTTCTGATTCAAGAACATTAAGAGTCTTGAGGTCATGGAAAATGTATACAGTATTTGCTGTAAGAGGAATTTAACATTGGGAAAGGATTACAGAATATTAACAGATGTAATGGGAGCACTCAGGAGTGATTAACTCCAGGTCAGGGTCTAAGGAAGGTTTCCAGAAAAACTTTGAACAGGTCTTGAAAGTACATTGGGTGTTCAGGAAATAATTAATAGCTATCATGTTTCTGTTAGGTAGGCTCCACACCCAGCATGGAGCCCAATGCAGCGGGGCTTGAACTCACGTTCCTGAGATCAAGACCTGAGCTGAGATCGAGTCAGATGCTTAACTGACTGAACCACCCAGGCGCCCCGATAGCTCTCATTTATTGAGCAGTTACTATATACCAGGAATTGTCTCAAATGGTTTTTTTTTTTTACATCATTTCATATTTAATCCTTACAACAACCTTACAGAGTGAATACCTCTGTCTTTTGTGGCAGAGACTAATACCAAGACCCATATCAGTTACACTTAACCTCTTTGTGCCTGTTTCCTCATCTGCAAAATGAGGATAATGACAATATTTATACCTCCTGGGTTGTTACAAGAATGAGATGGGTTAATATTGGCAAAGTGAGTAGAATTATGCCTGGCTCATAGTAAATGCTTGATAAGTGTTATCTATAACATTATGATCATTCTACAGATAAAGAAGCAGGCTTAGAAGGATTAAGTAATTTGACTGAGGTTACACAGCCAACAACCAAGTCTGATGGTATTTGAATTCTGTAACTCCAGTATCCTAGCTCTTAACCACTGATAGATGCAAATGATTTGATGTTCTTGAAATGTAGCATGTAAGCAAGACAGATGGCAGGAAGCAAGCTAGAATCAGAGGGTGAAAATATCTTATGTATCACGTTAAGGACTATGGACTTTATCTTGTCTCTGGACACCATGAAATATTTACTTGTTTACTTTTATCATTTAAACCAAAAACTATTTGATGGGGCGCCTGGGTGGCTCAGTCGTTAAGTGTCTGCCTTCGGCTCAGGTCATGATCCCAGCGTTCTGGGATGGAGCCCCGCATCAGGCTCCCTGCTCAGCGGGAAGCCTGCTTCTCCCTCTCCCACTCCCCCTGCTTGTGTTTCCTCTCTCGCTGCCTCTCTCTCTGTCAAATAAATAAATAAAATCTTTTAAAAAAACCAAACTATTTGAGTAGCACATTTATGACCATATTTTGCGTGTGTGCTATAAAAGTATATGTATGTGTACCTGTGACATTTTTTAAAAGCTTTAAAACTCTTCATGATTGGTTTATCCTAATTTTTTTTTCATTTATTTTTGTTGGCCATGTGTTTGTTTTGCCATTTTGTTAGCATCGACTAACACCACAAACAGTGGCAAGGGTCAAATGTTTAAGATATGTTTGTGGAGGAAAAAAACCTTAATATTTAGTAAATTATATCTACTAATATAACTTATTTCTGCAAACTAGTGTGTGTGGGTATTATTCAATTTTTAAAAAATATTTTATCTATTTATTTGACAGAGAGAGAGACAGTCAGTGAGAGAGAGAACATAAGCAGGGGGAGCAGGAGAGGAAGAAGCAGGCTCCCAGTGGAGGAGCCTGATGTGGGGCTTGATCCCAGAACTCCAGGATCACGCCCTGAGCCGAAGGCAGACGCTTAACGACTGCGCCACCCAGGCGCCCCGTATTATTCAAATTTTTTTTAAAGATTTTATTTATTTATTTAACAGAGATAGAGACAGCCAGCGAGAGAGGGAACACAAGCAGGGGGAGTGGGAGAGGAAGAAGCAGGCTCACAGCAGAGGAGCCCGATGTGGGGCTCGAACCCAGAACACTGGGATCACGCCCTGAGCCGAAGGCAGATGCTTAACCGCTGTGCCACCCGGGTGCCCCTCAATTTTTATATCTGATCTTGGTTCAGTTCTTGGAAGTCCATTGTTCCATGGGATGTTTTGATAACCACTTGGGTAGATTTTGGAGCACCAAAACCGCCAAAGGTTTTAACTGGTTTGTGATTTGATCATAGCTAAGTTTTAGAAATACCACTTTGGCAACAGTATTGGAAGGCAGTTGATATTAGAAGCAGGTAGGCCATAGAGGAGGCTATATTATGGTAGTTCGAGGTGAAGAATGATAAGTACATGAGTTGAGGTTGTTGTAATAGTGATAGAAATAAAGAGAGAGACATTCAGGAAGTTAGATTGGCAAAGATGTGTACTGACACATACATATAATAACATATAATATTTAAGTTGTGACAGTAATGTCATAACTATTCTTGGGCACTTTACAAGAGACTTTATATATTATTTCATTTGATCCTTCTAATAACTCTACTGGTGTGTGTTATTCCCTTGTTAATGGAGTAAGGTTTGGATTGGTTAAGAATACAAGGCCCACCACTAGGTAAGTTGCAGAAGATTTGAATCCAGGTGTCTGGCACCAGAGCCTGCATTCTTTGCTTGTATCCTGTATGGTGATGCCTCCCTTATAAATACTATGGTCTCTACCTATGTTTCATAACATGCCTTTTTTGGGTAAGATTTTATTTATTTATTTGAGTTAGAGAGAGAGCAAGAGAGAGAGCACAAGTGGGGGGGAGAGTGTCAGAGGGAGAGGGAGAAGCAGGCTCTCCACTGTGCAGGGAGCCCAGTGCGGGGCTCAGTCCCAGGACCCTGGATCATGACCTGAGCCAAAGGAGGACGCTTAACCAACTGAGCCACCCAGGCGCCCCTAAAAATGCTTCTATGGTTTGTTTCATTGATGCTGAGTTAATCTTCTCATCTCTTTCCCTCACTCCAAAAAAAGAAATTTCAAAAATATTTTTATTAAAGGAGCCAGATATAAAAGGAGCACATTCTCTCTCCAGAATCTTTCTTTGCATTCTTAATCTAATAATAGCAATCAGTAAGCAGCACATTGAATTATAGCACATAGGCCCAGAAACTGGCTTTAATAAAAACCAAAGGCTGTTTGTTATTAAAATATCTGGATGTATTTTATTCTTCTCTAACAGCAGTTGCCTATTGTGATAATTTATGCTTTGTGTATTTTTCCAGGGACTTACTTTGTTCTGTGTTGATATGTAAAAGCCTATATGTTTCTGAACTGTTCAGTGCCTGAAATTCAGCTAGCAGTAGACAATTCTCTTTGTTTTTTCATTTAAATTCTGTTAGCCAACACACAGCACATCATTAGTTTCAGATGTGGTGTTCAACAATTCATCGGCTGCAGAGAACACCCAGTGCTCATCACCTCACGTGCCCTCCTTAATGCCCATCACCCAGTAGACAATTTTCTAAAAGATTAGTGTCCTGGGATGCCTGGGTGGCTCAAGTCAGTTAAGCGTCTGCCTTCGGCTCTGGTCATGACCCCAGAGTCCTGGAATTGAGTCCCCCATCAGGCTCATTGGTCGGCAGGGAGCCTGCTTCTCCCTCTGCCTCTGCCTGCCATCCCCCTGCTTGTGCTCTCTCTCACTCTCTAACAAATAAATAAAAGCTTAAAAGAAAAATAAAGATTAGTGTCCTGATATCCTTTCTCTAAACTTACCTTGCGTTGAAGTGAATGTCAGTGTCTCTAGACAGACTTTCCAAAATTTTTTACCACGATTCACCATAATAAATACATGTGCAATCCATTACACACACAAACACACACACACACACACACACACACACACACACACACACACACCTGAAACAAATATTCTGAAGCGATACTTACCCTTCCTTCATGAAGTGTATTCTGATTTATACTATTGTTCACTATTCTATTTCGTTAAAAACATTTTAAGACTTCCTCTTCCAGTTAGGATGTAAAAGGACTTGAAAAACATTTGTTCCCATAGTAATAAGAAAATCCTGGACAAAATAAAAATCATGTATTTCCCTGGGGCTAGTGAATAGTAGTGGATGCAGGGAAATTTCGATGAACTGAGTTCCAAAGTGAATTCCTTTATAAGGGAGCAAAGAGCCATAACAACTTTCATACGTGAGGACAAGCATATAGTCTGGATACAAGTAGCCCTGGCATAGATGGTGAGGCTTCCCAGAGGAAAGGGAAAATCTGCCAAGTCTTAGTTCACAGTATGGACTGTTGCAATTGGAGTGTGGTGCTTGCTTCAGCAGCACACATACTAAAATTGGAATTGGAGTGTGGATTGGAATCTGGAGGAATCCCAAATGCAAAACAAACCACTTGGCCCAATAATTATCTGCTGTTCCAGTTTTTACTAACACAGCAGTGTTGCAGGGGGTATGGGAGGCACAAAGAAGTTTTATAGCCCCACATATTTGTGCAGTGATATCCTGCCAGGGTTGAATCCAGAGTTGAAGCAAAAATAATTGAAACCGTAGTCATCCTTTTTCCAGCTCAAATATTGACACTATTTAAAAGGTAGCAGCAGCTCAGGAGGTTAAAGGTTGGGCTAATCCCAGGTGAATTCCATGTAATAAGACCAGCCTCAGTTCAACTTGACTGTAGGAGGAATCCGAATTATCAGCCCCTGAATCTAATTACCAGAGAGAGGAATGTTTATAATCTCAGAAATATATAGAGCAAAACAAACACAAAGTATATCTTTTCCTCTATTGTTCTTTTATAGGCAGTGTCAAGAATATGATTAAAAATTACAAGACACTAGGGATGCCTGGCTGGCTCAGTGGGAGGAACATGCGACTCTTGATCTCAGGGTTGTGAGTTTGACCCCGTGGTGGGGGTAGAGATTACTTAAATACATACATACATATGTACATACATACATACATACATAAGTTAAAATTACAAGGCACTAGAAGAAATAGAAAATGAGAACCATAATGAAGAGAAAAAAGAGTCAAAAAAGGAAACCTAAAGATGACACATTTGTTGGCATTAGCCAACAAGGACTTGAAGATTATTATAAATATATTAAATAATATACAGGAAAAAATATAATGGGTGGAGAGATGGAGTATTTCAGAAGAGGAATGGAAATGTTAGAAAAACCAGATAGAAAATTTGAAGCTGAAAAATACAATATCTGAAGTAAGAATTATTAGATGGACTTAAAATCAGATTGAACTTTGCTCTGTAGAATGCTTAGTGAACTTGAAAACAGGTCAATAGAATTTATCTAAACTGAAGCAGAGAAAGAAAAAAAAAGTAAAAAAAAAAAAAAAAGAACAGAGCACAAGTAACCTGTGGAATAATATTAAATCATCTAACATATGTGTAATGAGAGTCTCAAAAGAAGAAGAGAAAGAATGGGGCTTGAACTCATAACCCCGAGATCAAGAGTCGGACGCTCTGCCGACTGAGCTGGCCAGGTGCCCCAGGATATAACTTCATACAACCAGATTCATCCCTTTTAAGTGTATGGTCAGTTAATTCTGACAAATGTATACACCTTTGTAACTACCATCCTAATCAAGATGTATGATATTTTCATCACCCCCAAAAGTTCCCTTCTACTCTTTTGTGGTTAGTTCTCACCTTCCTGGCCCTAGACAACCACAGATCTGCTTTCTTTCATTATAGATTAATTTTGGCTGTTCTTGAATTTCATGTAAATGGAATCATACTGTATGTACTTTTTTGTTTCTGCATGTTTTTGGGAGATGTCCACATTTTTGTGCATATTGTTGGTTTTGTTCCTTTTTATTGCTGAGGAATATCCTATTGTATGAATATCTTACACTTTATTCACTTGTTGATAGCCTTTTGGTTGTTTCTAGTTTGGGCTATTCGGAATAAAGATGCTGTGAATATATTCATGTTGAATTATGTGTGTAAACATTTTTCTTTCACGTGAAAAACCTACAAGTGTAATTGCTACTTCATATGGCCGTCATATGTTTAGTTTTATAGGAAACTGCCAAACTGTTTTCCAAAGTGGTTGTACCATTTTACAGCAGCCGTGTTTGAGAGTTCCAGGTACTCCAATACTTAGTATTATTCTTTTACATTTTAACCGTTCTAGTGAGTATGTAGTGGTATCTTGGGTTTTAATTTGCATGTCTTTAATGACTAATGATAGTGTACCGTTTTTCGGGTACTTTATTGTACTTACCGGCTACTTGTAAAATCTTTTGTAAAATGTCTGTTCACATCTGATGCATATTTTAATTGTATTGTTCGCCTTATCATTCATTTGTAACAGTTCCTTATATGTTGTGGATTTAAGTGCTTGTCAGATATATGTATTTTGAATATTCTTTCCCTGTCTGTGACTTGCTGTTTCATTTTTAAAACAGCTTTAGAAGAGCACAAGATCTTAATTTTGATGAAGTCCAGTTTATCCATTTCTTGCCTCTATGGGTTAGTGCTTTTCATGTCCTAAGAAATCTTTTCCTTCCCTAAAGATTTTTTTGTCTGTTTTTTCTTCTAGGAGGTTTATAGTTTTATCTGTTAGGTTTAGGCTTATGCTGTATTTCAAGTTAACTTTTATAAATGGTGTGGGTAAAGGTCAGGGTTAATTTTTTCCCAGTAGAAATCCATTTGTTCCAAAGCCATCTGTTGAAAAGATCATTTTTCCCCAGCTTTGTGGAAATCAGTTGACTATATAAGTGTGGGTCTGTTTCTAGACTCTGTACCGTTCTATTGATCCATTTGTGTCTGCTTTCACTAATACACGTTGTCTAGATTACTGTAGCTTTATAATGTCTTGAAATCAGTAGTATATGTTCTTCAACCTTCTTATTTTTGAAAAAGGTTTAGGTTATTTGAGGTCCTTTGCATTTCTATATAAATTTGAGAATCAGCTTGTCAATTTCTGCAGCAAAGCCTGCTGTGATTTTGATTAGGACTGTGTTGAATCTACAGATCAATTTCGAGAGAATTTGATGTCTTAACAAATTTAATCTTCTAGTTCATTAATGTGATGATGGATCTCTTTATTTAGTAGTTCTTTAATTTTTTTTCTTAGCAATATCTTGTATTTTCAGTGGAAAAGTTTTGTACCCCTAAGTATTTCATGATTCTTATGCAATTGTTTATGTTATATTACATTTCATTTTCCAATTGTTTATTCACCATATATACATATGTACAAGTTGTCTCTTATATATTGACCATGTA
Organism: Ursus americanus; assembly: GCF_024610735.1. NCBI lineage: Eukaryota > Metazoa > Chordata > Mammalia > Carnivora > Ursidae > Ursus > Ursus americanus. The sequence continues at coordinate 62,132,802 of NC_142138.1, read as the reverse complement.
TCCTGAGACCTTGCTAAATTCCCTGATGAATTTTAGTAGCTTGTTATTGTAGATTCTTAGGACTTTCTATGTATACAATCATGTTGTTTTACTTCTTTTCCTTTTTTTTTATGCCCTAAGTTTATTTACAAACATATTGAGTATATTGAATTCAAGAGTTTGATTCATTTTTTTCAAAGAGATTGCACCTCTTACGTGTTCCTTTTCACATCTGTTTAATGGATTAATTAAAACATCCTTATTTCTTAAGCAACTGGTGTCTTACTATTTTAAAAAAAGTGCAGCAAGTCCAGATCCAAAATACACAGTTGACATAATTAGTAACTGCCACTTGTTTTCCATTGAAAATGACAAATTCTTCCCTAGGCCCTCTTGCTAGTGGCTCCTAGAGACCACGCAGGTTGTGAACCTCTGGATGCTCTGTCCCAACGGAGCACTGTTGGAAGTTCTGCAAAAGGCCCAGGGACCCAAGACGTTAGAAATGGCAGCACCACCCCAAGTCCTCCTCTTTTCACGACCTTGTTCCCCAGTGTATCAGAGCTGAAGGGGCACTTTTCCAATCTAAATAAAATAAAAATGTTGAATAAAAGCAGTGAAAGAAGACATCCTTGCCTTTTTCTCACTCTTAAGGGAAAGTGTTAAATCTTTTACCACTTTGTATGATATTGCAGTAGTTTTTTCATTGTTGCCATTTATCAGATTGTGGAAATTCAATTTCTGATTTGCTAGAGGTTTTTTTTCCCCCAATTATGAATAAGTGTGAAATTTTTTCAAATGCCTTTTTGCATCTACTAAGATAATTACAAAAGGGTTTTTTTCTTTATCTCATAAAAATTATTTTTAATTTTAAAGCAACTTTGCATTCACTTATAAACTCTACTCATTCACGACTTATTATCTTTTATGTTTATTTATGAATTTTATTTGCTTATGTTCTTAAAGGACTTTCACATTTACGTTCATGAGTTCTCCTCTGTATTTTTCTTCTCTTGTAGTGTCTTTGATTTTTCCAACAGGGTAATGTTGGTCTTATAAAATGAGTTAGAAAATGTTTCCTGTTCTATTTTCTGAAAGAGTTTGTGTAAGATTAATATTGTGGAATGAGCACAGATTCTCACAGGAACCTGGGAGCCCAGCACTGTGATGTGGGGCATGCTTGCTTGGGCCTAATGGCTGAATATTATTATGTAAGATAATATTATTTCTTTGGATGTTTAATAAAATTAACCAGTGAAGCTGCATGGACCTGGAGGGTTTTTTTTAATGCAAAGGCTTTTAATTAAAATTTTAATTTAAAAAATAAATACAGAGATACTCAGAATTCCTGTATCTTCTTGTGTCTGTTTTGGCAATTTGTATCTTTCAAGGAATTTGTCCATCTCATTTAAGTTGTCAAATTTACTACAATGAATGTATTCATAATCATTCTGTATATCTTTTAATGTAAGATTTGTGGTGATGACCCCTTTTTCATTCCTCATACTGCTAATTTGCACTTTTTCTTCTTTTTTTATTTGTTCAATCCACTTAGTTATCAGTTTATTGATGTTTCAAATAACTTTTTATGTTTCATTGATCTCTCTGTTGTTCAGTGGTTGCTATTTCATGAATATTTACAACTTATTATTTTCTTGTACTTGCTTTGAGTTTAGTTTACTTTTTTTCCCCTTCTTAAGAGACAACCTTAAATCATTGGGGGTTTTTTCAGATATTAAGTGGAATAATGACATTCAAATTTCACTATAGGATTTAGAAGGGTGTAATATTGAAAAGGATGGTACGTTTTGTGCAGGATTGGCAATAGGATAATTTAAACAATATGTTAACCTAGAGCATTTAATCTGGGGAATATTTGAAAATAATAACTTGAAACTTAATGGGGTAAAATGTGTTTTAATTTCAAACACCAAGATACAGTATTTCCAAACTTTTTTTTTAGTAACATAAGCATTTCTTTCCAGATATTTTGGCATTTTCCAGATATCTTTTGATTATTTATTTTTAATTAAGTTCCATTGTGAGTTAGAGAATCATTCTCACAGTGACTTCAGTCATTTAAAATTCCCTAAGTTTTATTTGTGAGAGAATCATTCTCACAATGACTTCAGTCATTTAAAATTCCCTAAGTTTTATTTGTGGCCCAACATATGGTTTACTGTTAAATAGTCCATGTATACTTGAATATATACTGTTGTTGTTGGGTGCAGTGTTCTAAAACGTCACTTAGGTCAAGTTGATTAATGGTGTTATTCAAGTCTTTTATATATTTCCTGATTTTCTGTCAGTGTGGCTATTATTCATGAAGAGTGATAAAATCCTCAGTAAAATTACAGATTTATCCATTTGTCCTTTTGGTTCTGACATTTTTTTGCTTCTTACATTTTGAAACTCTGTTATTAGGTACATGAACATTCAGGATTATTCAACCTTCTTGATGACTTGACTCCATTTTGTTTGAAATGTCTTTATCTCTGCTAATATTTCTTGGCTAGAAGTCTGCTTTGTCTGATATTAATACAGTCAATCCCGGGTTCTTAGGATAATGTTTCCTTTAGTGTTTGAGCCTCTTTATTTTAACAGATATGTCTCTTTAAATTCAAAGTGCAGTATTTAAAGAAGTGCAGAGTTAGGTCTTGCTTTTTTTTTTTTTTAGTCAAGTATGATCATCTTTGCCTTTTATTTAGAGTTTAGCTCATTTACATTAAACATTATTAGTATGGTCAGATTTAAGTGTACAATCTTGCTATTCATTTTCTGTTTCTGTTTGGTTTTTTGGTGGTTATTTTTGTTCTTGTGGTTCTTCCTCCTCTCCCTCAACCCACCTTTTTCTGCACTGAGTATTTTTTAGAATTCCCTTCTTTTAGTGATTGCTTTAGAGTTCACAACGTACAACTTTAATCTTTCCCCTTCAAGTAATGTGCTACGTGGGGCTCCTGGCTGGCTCAGAGGAGCATGCGACTCTTGGTCTTGGAGATGTGAGCTTGAGCCCCATGTTGGGTGTAGGAATTACCTAAAAATAAAATCTTAAAAAAATAATGTATTACTTCACATATAAAGTAAGAAATTTAAGGTACTACATTTCCATATTTCTTTCCCTCCTTTGTGCTCTTCTTAAGTTTTACTCCCACATTTTTATAAATTCCACAATATAGTGTAAACAGGGCCAGCTTCATGGGCAAATAATTAGTGTAACTGCACAGGGTCCTGCACTCAAAAGGGCCCTGTGGGGTTTTATACTCTGTGGTAGCCATCTTGAAATTCTGATAACTTAATCTTTGAATTTGTGGGGTTTTTAAAAAATATTTTATTTTTTTAAAGATTTTATTTATTTATCTGAGAGAGGGAGAGGGAGGGGCAGAGGGAGAGAGAGAAGCAGACTCGCCATGAAGTCTGACAATGCACGGCTTGATCCCAGGATTCCAAGATCATGACCTGAGCTGAAGGAGGATGCTTAACTGACTGAGCCATAAAATCTGAGCTAAAGATTATATTTTTTATTTTTAAGTAATCTCTATACCCACTGTAGGACTTGAACCCACAACCCTAGGATCAAGAGTTGCATACTCTACCAACTGGACCAGCCAGGCACCCTTGAATTTGTTCTGTATGTGAAGACTGATGGGACAATACAGTGTGGACCAGGGGTTGGAGCCTCAGTTCACTCGGGGCCCTGCCTCCTGCCACCTCCTGAGGAAGAGTTCTCAGCTGCCCTCTCTCCAGCTAGCCCTGCACGGCCCTTCCCCCCCTGCACCCTGTGACCATTGTCACTCTGCTCTCAGCAGAAGCCTGGTGTGGGAGGGTTGAGGTTGAGTTAGGTACACCCATGAAGTCTTGAAACAGGGCATGGCAATGGCTGTCCCACCCCCACTGGCAGCACCATGCTGTATCTGGCGAGCAGCCAAGTGGAGGCCTTGGTTTTACAGAAGCAAGCCCATCACCCACCCCGGTGCAGATTATCAAGTGTGTTCTGGGCAGAGATTTATAGATCCTTGGGGGTTACCTGTCCGGCATGAGTTGGGGAGGCATGCCTGTGGGATGTGGAGATACCTGGCTGTACTTCCCCAGACCCTGCCTCAGCCAGAGCGTGGCATGTTGGTTTGGTGGCTGGCAGGAGGGGGATTCTAGCAGCCATTAGGCCCAAGCAGGCATGTGCAAGGGCTCCCCGGTTCCTCTGAGAATCTGTGCTCATTCCACAGGTATCCCTAGACCTGACAACATTCTCTTGGCCTGTTCCAGGCGTGGGGGAACCCTCCCTTTCTCCTTCCAACCTTTTGAATCTGGCTGTGTTTGTCTCTTCCAGGCAGCTTGAAGCACCATTCACGACAAGCCAAAAATAGGAATTGTTTATTTCCAGTGATTCTGCATATGAGTTAAATGCTTGTATTTATTTATTTATTTATTTATTTATTTATTTATTTATTTATTTAACAGAGAGAGAGACAGCCAGCGAGAGAGGGAACACAAGCAGGGGGAGTGGGAGAGGACCCTGGGATCACGCCCTGAGCTGAAGGCAGACGCTTAACGACTGAGCCACCCAGGCGCCCCTAAATGCTCTTATGTTTGCATTTAAAATGGCATTGCACACATAGAGATGAATGGTATATTCATGCTAATAATTTAGATTTTTTTTTTTACTTAAAACATTAGATAGTAAAATAAAGAAGACTATGACAAATTCAAAGAGATTGCAGAAGAAAGGGAAAAAAGCTTCATATCTACGTTTAAAGCACTTTCCCTGCACATTTTCAGTTTGCACTGGGACCCACAAATTATGTCACTGGCCCTGCATGCAGATCTGCTGCTGAAAAATTCTCACAGCTTTTTTCAATTGAAAATATGTTCATTTCAACCTTCATTTTTGAAGGATATGTGTAGAATTCTAGATTCACACTCCTGTCCACCTCCCCTGCCAGCAGTTTAAGTATTTTCCATTGTTTCCTGCTTACCTTCTTTCCTCTGTATGTGATATGTATTTTGTTGTTGTTGTTGTTGTTCTGGCCATTTAAGAATTTTCTCTTTATCGCTGATTCTCTGCAGCTTCATTATGGTATGAGTAGAGAGCCCGAGGCGGGGCTCGAACCCAGGACCCTAAGATCATGACCTGAGCCAAAGGCACACACCTAACTGACTGATCTTCCCACTTTTAAGGCTTTTTTAAAGCTTTGTTAGGGTAGCTGTAAAGTAGTCTTCATTCTAGGGCTAGTTTAGCATTACTGACAAGCCATGACCTCCTAACATATTACAGAATGGCCTGACTGTTCGACAAGTCTGCTTCTCTATAGGTCATTGTAAGTTGAACATTTCCCAGCCCTTTGGGAACTCTGGGTATTAGTCAGCTTACAGGTCCCCTGTAGTTGTTCTTTCCCCAGTAATTTGTTTCCAGCTTTGTGCAGTGTTACCCTGTGCGTTAGCAGTATTCAAAGCAAGACCCAAGGAGATCCCATGTAGATTTCTGGAGCTTTTTCTGTATTGCTCCCTTCTATCCGATATGGGGCCCTGAAAATTCCATCTTTCCTAGCCCCTTCAAACTCTGATCCCTTTATCCGTAGCTCACAAGGTTATCATGTTCTGTGCTGTTTTCTGGAAAGAGCCTCCAGGGTGAAAACTGGGCCAACATAGTGCCTGCCTCGTTTGTTTTTCTTCGTTCAGAGATTACAGTCCTGTGTTGTCTGTTATCCAATATCGAAAGCATTTATTTTATTTAATATATAAGTCCGGTTTTATGGTTATGTTGGGAAGGCAAGTCTAGTTCAATGACTGTCGTGGCCAGTGGTGAGAATCTTCCTTGTCCCTTTCATCAATTTTCTTTCTAATTGAGGCAAAATTCACATAAAAAATGTTAATCGTTTAAAAGCATACCCTTGGGGTGCCTCAGTGGCTCTGTTGGTTGAGCCACTTGGTTTCAGCTCAGGTCTTGATCTCATGGGTTGTGAGATTGAGCTCCCACCCCAACCCCCCCCCCAACCCTCCCCACCCCCCCCCTTTCGGGCTCCTTGCTCAGCGGGGAGTCTGCCTGGAGTCTCTCCTGCCTCTCTCCCAACTCTCAAGCGCACACCCTCTCTCTTTTTCACTCTCTCTCTCAAATAAATAAATCATTAAAAGCATACCCTTTCATCAGTTTTTAAATCAACTTTCAGAATGTTCCAAATTCTTCCTATTTTGTTAGATATTTATGTTTGATCAAATAAAATATTTTAACGGATTTGGAATGAGAAGCTTTCTCATGTAAGGGTTGAGTTAGTAAAATAGAACATCGGTATTCTCTTTTCCAAAGAGAATTTCACTTACCCGACTAGACTCAAATTGGTTTCTTTTAATATGCTAAAAACACACAATCCTATATATGATAAGTTATATTAGACATTACATTTTAAGCTGATAAACTACAGTTGATGTGTTTCTTGGATGAAAGTAAATACTCAGAGAAGAACAGAAAATAAAAACAAGGGGATCTGATGAAGGATCACCTCTTTGGGAACAAAGAACAGGAAAAAAATAAGTTTGATTAGTACCCTTTATTGCAAGCATGCTGTTTTATTATACTTCTAAAGTCATGCTTGGTTTTTCATATTTGTACGTCTTTTGTTCACCCGAGGAACTGAATGACTGTTGCTGTTTTTTCTGTTGAGATGTCCATTGAGGTTATTGAGTGCTCTCCCTCCTCTAAGTTGTGAGTCCTGCCTGCCTTAGTCATCTTTAATGGGAGGGAAGTCTGACTCATTTCATGGTATTAAGAAAAAAAATTTCTAAAAATTGTTGAAGTTGTCATATTTTCTCAGTCTGTGTTTTTGTTAGAACTGTTGCAGCAAACTTGAGGAAGAAATCTCTAGGGACAAATGTGCGAGTTGGCTTTAGGGAGTTTTCAAAAGATGAAGCTATGGAGAGATCTAGGACTTGCAAACTGGGCCAGCGCTTAGGGCTTAGAATGTTCCTGGTAGTGGAGGTCAAGCAAGAAACTGGGGAGGTGGGGGGTGGGATGTAAAGGATCTCACAAAGCAGGAGAGCCATGTGGAGGAGGCGCTGGGGAGCAAGGTGGCTCAGAATTTAAAACTGGGTTCAAGTCAGACGTGAGTTGCCTGGAAGAACACAACGGAGGCAACTCTTGGTTTGTGAGTGATTCTTATTTTTTGGATGGGACAGAATCAGAAAGAGTTTAATCGGGCGCCTGGGTGGCTCAGTCGTTAAGCATCTGCCTTCGGCTCAGGTCATGATCCCACATCGGGCTCCCCGCTCAGCGGGAAGCCCCCCTGCTTGTGTTCCCTCTCTCGCTGCCTCTTTCCCTGTCAAATAAATAAATAAAATCTTAAAAAAAAATAAAAGAGTTTAATCTGTCAAAAAATTGGTACTGTGGGGCGCCTGGGTGGTGCAGTCGTTGAGCGTCTGCCTTTGGCTCAGGGCGTGATCCCAGCGTTCTGGGATCGAGCCCCACATCAGGCTCCTCCACTGGGAGCCTGCTTCTTCCTCTCCCACTCCCCCTGCTTGTGTTCCCTCTCTCGCTGGCTGTCTCTCTATGTCAAATTAATGAATAAAATCTTTTTTAAAAAATTGGTACTGTGAAATCAGATATAAAAATAAATTCTCTGTACTGTCTAGGTAGACATCCGTCTAGTTAGAATGCACTAAAACTTTTTTGTTTCTGAAATTGTCCATTTTTTGAAAGCTACAGTGTATTAATACATACATTTAAGAGCATGTAGCGTTTCTGTTTGTAATGCCTGCTTTTGTCAGGATTGTCTTATGTTGCTCTGCTACCCCATTGCCACTGCAATGCCATCAGTACACATCATTCATATTTGTGTGTGAAGTCCATAAATTTAGCATTTGTTGCTAGTAATTTTCAAGTTAAAGATTTCTTTAACCCTAGAAAAAATTTCTTTAGCCCTAGCAAATTTCATCTTTCTTCCCAGTTTGACCCATTCATACCTTACATTCATTCCTACATTACATGCATTCACATAGTAACAAAGGAAAAGTAAAGAAAGCAAAGAAATGAAAACCTCTACTAGGCTCCTAAGAGAGAGAAAAATACAGTTGACCCTTGAACAACACCCTTGAATTGTGTGGGTTCACTTCTAGGTGGATATTTTGAGATAAGTACAGTACAGTATTTAAGTGTATTTTCTCTTCCTTAGGATTTTTCTTAATATTTTTCTCTAGCTTATTGTAAGAGTACAGTATATTAAAAAAAAGAATATAGCATATAGTACAAAATAACATACAAAATATGTGTTAATCAGCTGTTAATATTATCGATAAGGCTTCTTCCTGCCATCTGTAGGCTGTTGGTAATTAAATTTTGGAAGAGTCAAAAGTTATATGCATGGGACGCCTGGGTGGCTCAGTCAGTTAAGCGACTGCCTTTGGCTCAGATCGTGATCCCGGAGTCCTGGAATCAAGTCCCACATCAGGCTCCTTGCTCAGCGGGGAGCCTGCCTCTCCCTCTGCCTGCCGCTCCCCCGCTTGTGCGTGCTCTCTCTATCTGACCAATAAATAAAATCTTAAAAAAAAAAGCTATATGCAGATTTTCAGCTGTGCGGGAGGTCAGCACCCCTCACCCCGGCCTTGTTTAAGGGTCAGCTGTACTTCCATCTTGTCTATAGTGAGGAAAACGTGCGTCTCAAGGACACCCTAAAATTCTTAGGACTCCTCTATAAACATCAGAATCAACAAAAAGATTTTCAGTTGTAATAATGAGCGGTAGCTGATTGGACCTTCAAATTGTGTGCGTTAATCTTTTACGGAGGGTTCTGGGCCTGGGTGCCAGACGGTGTGGGTGGGTCACGCAGAGCAAGGGCTGGGAGCTGTCGTGGTGGTGGCGGCAGCCAAAAAAAAAAAAAAAGAGCTCTGCAACAACAGCTTTGGTATTTTGGGGCTTTGGGTTTTTTTTCCACCCACATTAGTTTAATTTCTTAAGGTTATTTAGAATGATTTTTTTTTCATTAGATCCTCATCAAAGTTTATTTGCAGGCAAAACTGGTTTTCCTACAAACTTGTAGGAATGGTTGAAAGGAAAGGTGATGGAAGCCCTGATTAGCAATTGTCCTGCCTAGAATAAATTTTGTGTGTGAATTGTGTATCAGTTTTGGTCAGCTGCCCTGACAGAGCCGGGCCAGGATATTTTCCTGCCTGTTAATCAAGGCCCCACAGACAAAGCTCAAGGAAGGATGACCCCTGCCTCAGGAAGTTTTGAATCAGTTGCTATTTATAACCAGTACAGAGTAGAACTTGAGATCGGGTCTTTACTCAGTTGATAAGAAAAGTTCTATGTCAAATTTTACATTTGAGGAAACATTTATGGGCCTAAATGAGTGAAGCTGTATGTGAAAGGAAGGACTGCGACAGAGCCTGTAAGTGTTTTTGCCGATTTGGGTCAAGGGTGTGGTGGCAGCGATGTGCAGAGCTCAGTCGGTGATGAAATAGGTTATGATATTTTAAAGCAACTGCGAGTTAATGGCACATTGGCTTGTCGTTAGCACCGCGCATATGGAATCCTGGGCTGCGAACAGTAAAGTTGAAATAAGGGCTCATATTATCTCCCAAAGTAGGAGAGAAGGAGGAGATTAAGTATTAATGTATTTCCAAACGAACTGGCTCTTTCTCTGGATGTATACATAAACTTTTTAGTTATTTGCGATGTATTTCTGTATAGGTATGCTTTTTATAATCCTCTGCTGGTCCTTGTTTCATTATGAGAAGGTATCTTAAGGAATTGGTTTGACAAAATTCTGTTGTATACCGCTGTGTCGTAATCTCTTAGAAAACCTCATTCTCCCTAGCTTTAGGAAATTAAATACGGCAGAACATTAAAGCTGACAATTTGAGAAATATCCCAAGTGCTATTTTCTCTGTGTTCTATCACCGTCTTAGGAATGCCTTTATGGAGTTGAGTTACTTAGGGGATGACAGGTACATTTTTACATATGCACTGTAAATGAATTATTTAGGGATAGCTAGTGTTTTAGTGGACTTTAAGTTAGGAAACTATAAAACTGTGTTAACATGATTGTCTCTTTTTAATAGGAATATTCAAGATAAAGGTGCAGCCATTTCCACAAGGATCAATGATCAAAATTTTTCTCTTTCAAAAAAGATTTCCAAGTTAAAGATGAAAGGAACATACTGGAATTGTTTGGATTCTAACTGACAGGATAAAGAATACAGTATTTCCCAGTTACTTAGAATGGAACCTCAGTAAAATTCATACTTTGTCATGCACCCAACTGGGAACATGGACGCCGGTTTTTCTCGTTCTGCCGTTCAGACACTGTCAAGAAGCCACTGCAAAAACATCAAACAAAAAATTTCTCAGTGGGAAGGAAGAACTAATGGTATCGCTAATCCAGAGAAGTGGCACCCAAAGGACTTCGGAGTGAGATATAATAACTGTCATCAAGAGATTCTTAAGAAAAGTCCTGTTGCTGAGGGGAAGAGCAAAAAGTTGGATACAACCAAGTCTCGCAACGTTGGTCTAGATGTTCATGAAGATGCTGAAAGCCACGTTCAAACTGAGGATGAAAGTGGGAAACATGGATATGATGGTACACACCTCTTTGGAAATGAATCGGAGTCCAATTGGGTGTGTTCTCAGGTCAAACAGATAGAAAGCTGGAAAGAAGTTGTTTTGGACCCAGAGACTTCCTTACCTCCAGGAAATTTCTATACCTCACAGATACTGTGGAAGAAAATAGAAGCACTCCCCCCGGATAAAGTCTTGAATTTGGCTTTAGAACATTGTGACTCTTCAGAAAAAGAGTTGAATTTCAGAGTGCTGGACAGTTCGTATGGAATAACCAAGAGTTTAGAAAATATTTACTCTGAACCCGAGGGACAAGAATGTGGACCTTCTATAAATCCTTTGCCCAAACCTCGCAGGACATTCAGATATTTATCTGAATCCGGTGTTATGCCCTGTAAAGAAAGAAACTGTGACACAAAATACTGTGAAAATAATTCTTGCGCAGAGTCTAATTTGGGCTCTTCTCAGGAACCTGAACCAAAGAAATACGGCAGAAAAATCAGAGGGCGATCTAAAAGGTGTGTTTATATTTGCTCCATAATGATTTCTAAGGATTGTCCTTACAGAGCTATGGAGCTTCTTTTTTCTTTTCAAAGCCTTTTTCATTTCCCTGCATGGGTCACAGGCCTAGTTTGATTTTATAGATGTTGATTAACCCAAGGGAAAAGTACCTACAAAAGGAAATAATATCTAAGACAATTTGCGTACATAACATCAGAAAAACTTGCATTTTTTTTAAAGATTTATTTATTTATTTATTTGACAGAGATAGAGACAGCCAGCGAGAGAGGGAACACAAGCAGGGGGAGTGGGAGAGGAAGAAGCAGGCTCATAGCGGAGGAGCCTGATGTGGGGCTCGATACCATAATGCCGGGATCACGCCCTGAGCCGAAGGCAGACGCTTAACCGCTGTGCCACCCAGGCGCCCCAGAAAAACTTGCATTTTATATCTGTAAGCATGTGTAGGGAAGTAAGTACTATTCTCCTGCTTCATTTAGGACATGCTGGTCTTGGCTTCAATTTTCACTAGAGAGTGAATTTAGTAAAGTTATGCAATAAATAACACGAATGTAATTGGCCAAAAGCCTCCAATTTTCTCATGGTGTATATAAGGTACCAGCCTAGTTTGTTATTCTTAGGTTATCTGATAAAACACCTTTGTAATTTTGCATACAAGTCCTTTACTTATGGATTTCTCTCTAGCATACCCATTTAAAGAAGACTAGGATTTTAGAACTTTTTTTCCCAAGATTTTATTTATTTATTTGACAGAGAGAGAGACAGCCAGCGAGAGAGGGAACACAGGCAGGGGTAATGGGAGAGGAAGAAGCAGGCTCCCAGTGGAGGAGCCCGATGTGGGGCTCAATCCCAGAACGCTGGGATCACGCCCTGAGCCGAAGGCAGATGCTTAACAACTGAGCCACCCAGGCGCCCCTAGAGTTTTAGAACTTATAACTTAAACATATCTCCTTTCTTAAGGAAATCCTTTGAATTTGAGGATATTCAGCACTTTCGAAATCGGAACTCACAGAAGATTCATGAAGAACTTGGAAGAAATTCTGGCTCAGCACTTTATTACACACAGTCAGAGGACAATATCTATGAGGATATCATATGTACGTGTCCACAAACTTTGCAATTAAATTTAATGAGTAGGTATTTGGTGGGGCCCTTAACCGTAGGATGGTATTTTCTTTTATAATCAAGCATATCTTGCTGTAGATATTTCTTTTAAATATGGAAACTTTTGTCGTATAAGTTCTTTTGTTCTTGAATGGTTTTCGCAGCCAGTTTAGTGGACTGCTAAGTTCAGAAGTAGATGTTTATAGTCTAGTATTTTGAGAATTCTTTTAGCTTGGTTGGACGCCTGAGTGGTTTTCAAGCTTAAAGGGCCAGCAATATAGACTAGGAAGCTGAACACAGTTCTTTATTTCTCTTCCTAGCTGTAGTACCTTTGTTTCCATTGAACTCTGTTTCTCTAAACTTTGTGCTCCCATTACATTTCAAGATCCCGCCAAGGAAAATCCATATGAAGATATTCCAGTGCAGCCTTTGCCCATGTGGAGATCCCCTTCAGCCTGGAAGCTACCGCCCCCTAAAAGTGCTTTCAGAGCACCAAAGGTATAACCAAAGATTCAGTATAAGAAAACCTTATATATAATTGACATAAGAAAACATAAGAATCTTGTTTATGATCCCTGCAAAAAGGTTAGAGTGGTTTAACTAGGGCCAAGATTAAGAGGCACTGAAATATGGATTTTGTTGATAGTGGTGGTTTTTGTGTTCTTTATGGGGTCTTTTTGGGTAGCTCACAGCTTTTTGTTTTCTTTGGTTTTGGAGTTTCTGTTTGTTCACTTACTAGCAGTTCAAAAAAATGAGAATATGAACACCTTTAGACAGGTCATGAGCTTTTCATTACACTGTAGTTTACCACAGCTTCCTATTAGTCCCACGACAGTCTGTGGCCTAAATTACCTGTCTCGTCCCTGGAAGCATTCGTCACCCCCGCAAGCAAAGGCTGCCTTGAGTTAATGAGGACTCTGAGCTGTTGTTTTCTGGAAATGGGATGACATCGTAGTAGAACATGGCTTAGAAACCTGAGAAACAGCTTTACAAATGGTGAAAAAGAAATTCTGGTATCCTCAGTTGAGGTGACTTTAAAGACAAGATACGTCTTTTTCTATGATAACTTGACCTGGAGACCATCAGCATTCCCCAGACGATCTTAACTCTTACCAGGACATCTTCTTCTGTTTTAGCTTCCTCCCAAACCTCAGTTTCTCCACCGGAAGACTATGGAACTGAAGAGCTCCCAAGCTTATTTGCGGTCAAAGCTCACAAAGGATACCACTTTGCCTGTCACTTTAACTGAATGGAAGCTCTTCCGAGCTGGAGAAGTTGCAAACAGGAAAAGGAAAAATCTTCCGAGGGTAAGGACTCTAGTACTTTCATTCTTTGACTCTTATTTCATTTCCATAAATGAGAATAAATAAACTTTAGACTGAAATGAATAATAGGTTAGAACTGATCTACTGGAATGAGAAGATTTGGAAAGCGGCCTTAAGGTTTAGGTTTTTGCTCATGCAAGAAGAATGCATGAGTGGCTTTTGCCAAGACTTCTTTATGGATTTCGAAAATTGATTTTAGTTGGAAGGTTTCATTTTGGTTACCTTAGTTCTCATTAAAATCAGCTGCCTGTTTCAAGGAAGCACTAGAATCTCATGTAAGAGGACATTCTATGAAGCTGGCTTCAGTGTTGTTCTCCTTTTTTTTTTTTTTAAGATTTTATGTATTTATTAGAGAGAGAGAGCACGAACAGAGGGAGAGGGACAGAGGAAGAGAGAGAAGCAGATTCCCTGCCAAGCAGCGACCCTGACGTGGGGCTTGATCCTAGGACCCCGGGGATCATGTCCTGAGCCGAAGGCAGCCCCTTAACTGACTGAGCCACTCAGGCGCCCCAGTGTTATTTTCACTCATTTAATTGCCAAAGTGAACAGTTTTGTGCCTGAGTTTACAGATTTTCAGTAATAACAAAGTATATGCCTTTAATTTGGAGCAAAACTTTCCATTTGGGGGAAGAAAAAAGAAATTTGACTTTTACTTGGAGATAGAAATTATCAGCAATTGCATTAAATAAATGATTTCTCTCTCAAGGGAGAAAAGGCAGTAAATCTAAATCATCTCAAACAGAACTGTTAGAACCAAAATGAAGAAATTGGGATAATATGTAAACAGATACATATTTTTAAGGAAAGACACTTAAGAAATTGCATGAAAATATTTTTAAAAATTCTCTATGTTACTTTGTTCTTCTATAATTTAGAATGTTTTCAGGCTAACTCTGCGGAAATGAAAAAAAATTAGATCATTTCAACAGTATTCCTTTCCTTAATCCCATCTGAATTAGCTGCGTGTATTCATTTGGCCCACAGTGTGTGTACCTGATTTTAACATTAAACAAAAGTCCCAGCTGTTTTTTGGGTTAGCAACTGCAGATCGGTTCCTTGGGAAATATTCTGTTCCACAATACTTTAATTCTTCTGATCTATTTCCTGCCCCTCCCTCTTTAATATGTGAAGAGTTAAACACGGTTTTTAAAAAAGCACTAAACACATCTCTCTCCTTGGGGAGAAAAAAAAAAGCAAACCTCCTTATTTATCTGTTTGCTCTCCTGAGTATGGTGAGGAATATGTAAGAATCCGACGTCTTCTGCAGTAGTTCTCTCCTCTGATGTATCATGCTGGCACAACAAAGCAGCCTCCCACATGGCCCAGAGACAACAGATCACGTGTTCACAGGGGCGAGAGTACAAACGCATAAGGGATTGCATTTAGGACGTGGTTCTTGGAATGACATTAACAAATATTTGGGAATAATGGATTGCAGGTTTTAGGTACTGTGGATTCCCCGAGGGCTCGAAGCTTGTTCTCTTTCTAACTCTAGGTGATATGATCCAACTTTTCCTTTTCTAGTTGGGTCCTCAAAGGTCTTTTCAGAAGTGAGGTGGGAAAATATGGCGATGAACTCTTGACGATCAGGCAGGAATAAGCTGTTAGCGACCCTCCCTGGATTAAATGCTATTAGGATGTTCTGTTTGCAATACACATTTTGACTTTTCAGTATCTTCAGCAGCAACATTCCGTGAGGAAAGCAGTTTTCATTTACTTCCTCTTTGATGACTAAACTATCCCAGGAAGGAAAACTGGTTTCATAGTTTGAAAATCACTGATCTAGTCCATATGCCTCTTCCCCACCCTTCCTTTCTTCCCCTACTGTGAAAGCCTGTGTGGGATTGTTTGCTGGAGTAGATTTCCTAATGTCTCATATTGTTCGTGTCAACTGTATAGAGCAGTATGGTTTCTATCATTTTTTAGGAAGACTGTTCTATAGTATTTCCTGCTGTAGCCTACAGTATTTACTGGAAGGTAAATGTAGGCATCTCTTCGTAACTCATAACCAAAATTTCAATTTCATTGATCTCATGTTTCTAGTACAGATAGTTCCCTTTCCTTTATAATATTTGAGTCTCCTTTTGAGTATAGTTTTCAAATGCTTATTAATAATTACAGTATTTTTAGGGGTGCCTGGGTGGTGCAGTCAGTTTAGCATCCGACTCTTGGTTTCAGCTCAGGTCGTGATCTCAGGGTCATGAGAGCGAGCCCCATGTCAGTCTCCTCACTCAGCGTGTCATCTGTTTAAGATTCTCTCTCCCTTTCCCTCCTCCCCCACCCCTTGAGTGCGTGCTGTCTCCAAAATAAATAAATCTTAAAAAAAAATAATAATTACACTATTTTTGGTCAGTATATCTCCAAAATACACGTTTACTCTCATACGTCTTTCCTACAGTCCCTAACAGTGTCTTTTTATGTTGCATTCTCTTGCGGTTTTTTTTTTATAATGGTAATATTTAAGAACATTGGTAATTTTTCACTTGAATGGCAGTTACAAAATCTTTAAAAGAATAAACTCATCCAGAAATGTGGGAATAATCTGCATATTGGAAGCACATGTTTCTCACATGTTATTTTTCTTTCTCTGGACTGATTCACTGCCTATGAATTGCCAAGATTGCTAGAGAAACAAGGAGAAAGGAGAAAACAGGAACATTTTTCTCAAGCAACTTTGTTGGTTCTTATATTCCTAACAGTTGTAATTCTGGGCATTAAATATGTTAAATCAGGATTAATGATTAAGGAAAAGCTTGGAATTGTAAGAAAAAAGAGAAATATATTAGGAAAACTAATGAACTCCTCCTTTGATTTCTTTTTTTAGTTTATTCAAGCAATCTCTACACCCACTGTGGGGCTCAAATGCACGCTCCACTGACTGAGCCAGCCAGACGCCCCAAATTTCTACTTTTAAATGTGACTGTTCATCAGCTTGATTTTTTCCCTCACTTTTTAAAAGATTTCTTGAGTTTTGTTGACGTATCTTTCCCTTTTTTTTAAACCTACTCTGTGTGTGTGTGTGTGTGTGTGTGTGTGTGTGTGTCTGTCTGTCTGTCTCTTTCACACATACCTCCCAGCAGCAAAGAAAAAAATTCTGAGTAATGCTTACTAAGTGGAGCCTGGTTTTTATACGAAAGCGTATTTGAGAGCCTCCTGTTTTTAGGATGTTTCTAAAATAAATTATAATATTAGTGCTCCATGTAGCAAAGAGTATTTGCTTTGACAAAACCTTTGTCAGCATGAGTATCGTCTTTTTGTGAAGAATTCCTGGGAACAGAAATAACTGAGCCTTACCCTGGCTTCCTAGTGGAATGAGTATCCCTCTTCTTACTCTGGGTGATAGGGAAGGCTTGGTCAACAACGAGAGTGCAGTAGGCAGATTTCTTGCATGTTGTGACAGAGTGACAAGGAATCTCTCTAAGAGCCTGTGCTGGGTTCTGCTGGAAAGGAGATACCCTTTCCTCCTCCTCTTACCCATGTGTATGGACTTCGTATTAGAACAACATATTATCTGAATGAAGATCATTTTAGGTTCCAAATTTTTAAAATGTTAAGGTTTTTATTTATAAAATGGATCTTTCTCTGAATGAGAGTCACTAATTAATATCATCAAAACTTAGTATTGAATCTTTAAAAAAAAACAGTGGGGGCACTGACACTGACTGGTTCAGTCAGTGAAGTGCACAACTCTTGATCTGGGGGTTGTGAGTTCGAGCCCCAGCGTGGGTGTAGAGATTACTTAAAAATAAAATCTTGAAAAAAAAAAGCAAGTTGGTGTTGGTTTTAACTTGTACTTTGTTGGTCTTTTTTCAGCTTGTATTGAAAATCGCTGACATATTTGAATCTAAGAGAGGGAAAAAGAGGGTAAAATTACACCCATACACTGGAAAAGACGTACCTCCCTCAAAAGGTAAGAGTTGTTCCAGAAGTCCAGAGCTATGAGCATTTGAGGGGAGAATCCTATAACTTAATGTTTATGTAAATTAGAATTTTTGGCTTACTTTCCTATCCCACTTCAATAGAACTTCTTTAGGATAAAGGATTATTTCTTACTCTTCCTCAAATCCCTTTAAGTTGTTCTGTGCCAAGTAATAACGACGTGAGAAAATAAATTAATTAAAAAGTAATTAGAAACCAGTAAGACTAATTTTCTTTTTTTTTTCAAGACTAATTTTCAGAGGCAGATTGCACCATTATTTTGTAATCCTACTTTGATTTGTAGTCATTTATCAGTATAGACTCTTTTAGTGGAGAAATGAGCATATTAGATATATATAGACCACAGGTATGTGGTACTCAAGTGGTAATCATCTACTCAGCTCAGTAGTTTAAGCCTTCAGATGTCTAGATAAAATTTACATTGTCTTTTTTTTTTAAGATTTATTTTTTAATGTTAGAGAGAGCATAAGTGAGAGGGACAGAGGGAGAGGGAGAGAGAATCTCAAATAAGCTCTGAGCTCAGCGTGGAGGCTGATGTGGGATATTATCTCACAAACCCGAGATCACGACCTGAGCTGAAACCGACAGTTGGATGCATAACCGACTGTGCCACCAGGTGCCCCAAAACATGTCTTCATTAAGAAACTTAGAACATCCGGGGCGCCTGGGTGGCACAGCGGTTAAGCGTCTGCCTTCGGCTCAGGGCGTGGTCCCGGCGTTAATGGGATCGAGCCCCACATCAGGCTCCTCCGCTATGAGCCTGCTTCTTCCTCTCCCACTCCCCCTGCTTGTGTTCCCTCTCTCGCTGGCTATCTCTCTGTCAAATAAATAAAATCTTAAAAAAAAAAAAAAAAGAAACTTAGAACATCCATAGTGAGTTATTGGAATTTCATATAGACTCATGCAAGATTCTTTACTTGGTTGTCTGGCAAAGAATATGTAGACTTTAGCAATTTTTGTCAAGTGAAGCACAACAGCCAAGTCATACCAGAGAAGAATGTTTCCTATTTTTGCAGACGTCCAAAGACAGCAATTTCTTAATTTCCCTTGAAAATCTATTCTGCATTCCAACAATTACTATCTGAAAATAAAATCCTCCATGCTACAAAAGACTCCTTTTTTCTTACTCTAAAATCAACTAGTCACCATTTTAGATACAAGTTTTCATGTTTTTTTCAAGTTTTCATATTTTCAAAAGCAGTTATCAAAACATGTTATCTCCTGCAGAAAAAATAATTTTGGTTATTGTGACTAATAGGTACCATTTACAGAGGGAAGTATTAGTTTTTCTACATACTTCATCTCACGGACGACATACAACAACCCTAGGAGGCAGGGACTATCCTAATTTTACAGACAAAGAAGCTGAGCTAGAGGAGGAAGTGTCCGTTCGAAGGAAGGAGTGTGGTACCATGAAATCTTATCCTTTTCCATCACCAGTAGTTACTCTCAATTTTTCTCATAACACTTTTTTGATTTTTAGCAGTTTATTTCTTCTCCATGTGTATTTTTTATCCTCAACAAGGATATTGTCAAAGGCTTTTTCTTTGCATAATTCAGAACTAGATACAGAAGGTGAGAACTGGTGCCAGATACTGTGCTGGACCCTTTCAGACTCATTATCATTAATTTTCTCAGTAGCCCTCTGTGGCAGACATTATTGTCACTGTTTCTAGATGAGGAAATACACTGTGAATTGCAGATTATGTAAAATTGCAAGACCCTGGGGACCCGGACAAATTCTTACAGAACTTTACAATTTTCCCAGATTAATAGCAGCCCAGTAACAACCACAGTGTCAAGGTATACCGCTAAATGGGCTCTCGCTGATCTCTTATTCTAGTTGTATGCCGTGTTGTGTCTTAAGGATTAGGAATATTTTGGTAAATTTGGCTCTATGATAAGTTTTTGAAAAGCCAAACCCTTTTTTCCACTGTATCATTATTGAAAAAAAAAATTCGACATCATGAATTGCCAACTTCTAACGACAACAAAAATGAAAGAGAGGAGCAGTTCCTAAATTGTAACCCTTCCCCACAACTGTGTTTTTCTTTTGCATGGCTCAGAGAAAATATGCATTTACCCAGTCTCTGTGACCAGCTCCTCTAGTGGGTCTGAGGAATTTCTCTCATGCCTGAGGATCTCCTGGCTCCATAGTCACATTCTCAGGTTTTTGTTTTCCTGCTTAAGCTTTTGTCCATAGATCAACAGTGACTAGTAGAACCAGATAATTATATTTACCTACGCTGTCAGTACATGCTAGGGTTTACTGAATCTGTGCCAACCTAAACATTTCTTAACTTTTAGTTATCAGCTGTTACAAAATGATTTATTGCCCTTTTTTAATTCTATCATTATAATTTTGTGTGTTGAAGTCACTTATAAAAAAGGGACAACCTATTTCTTTTGTGATCCCTACAAATTCTCAGTAGATTTTCCTATTGACTTATAAACCCCTTAACTTTCATTCAGTGTCTCTGAATGCAGATCATCAAAACCTACCGAGGTGACTATATTAAAGGTACCTAAATGAGCTTGGGTAGGGTCCTTTTCAGTTGTATTACCTTTCCTTCCTTTCCCCTTTCTTTTCTTTCTTTCCAGACACTTCATAGGCCCTTAAGAAGTACCTGATGCTAAGGACACAAACAGGACTCAGGAGCTCACAGTGTTTGTTCCTTCACACTGAGTAATGCTTCCTAGTTCCAGGATGCTTTCTATCACGGTGGTTAACTTGAAGTTATAAAGTCTATGAGATAGTAGCTACACTTGGGGTGAGCAGACCATAATGCATGCACTTGTCAAATCACTATAGTGTACACTGAAACTAATGTCACATTGTGTGTCAACTATTAAAAAAATTTTTTAAAAATTGGGGGCGCCTGGCTGGCTCTGGTAGAAGGTGTGACCCTCGATCTGAGGGTCATGAGTTCAAGCCCCACATTGGGTGTGGAGCCTACTTTAAATAAATAAATTAACTTAAAGATTTTTTTTTTTAATTAAGAAAAAGAGGCGCCTGTCTGGCTCAGTCAGTAGAGCATGCCACTCTTGATCTCAGGGTCATGAGTCAAGCGCCATGTTTGGGTGTGGAACCTACTTAAAAAAAAAAAAAATCCGGCCCCCCCCAAAACCTATACAGTATACAGTATTTAAATAGCTACATTTTCTGTTACATCTCTTATGAAGAAGCAGAATTTTTTAACATTCTCTTATGCCTTATTATTAAACTTAAATGAGTACTGCGAGAAATTACTATAATACGAAAAAAGAAAACCCGGGGTTTCCCAAACCTCCTACCACTCCCAGAAAATTTTATACTATTCGGACTATATATATCTTGCTTTTAAAAAAAAAGTGATATATTTCAGAGCTCTTTCAGTATCAACACATAGAGGTCCACATAGCTGTACTGTAAGTTCATTGTATGGATGTAGAAGGATTTTATTTAAGCTCGTAGACATTTTGATTGCTTCACATTTAATTTCACCTATGGATTTAAAGTTATACATATATACACATATATATATTTTTTTGCTCTTCAAACAATGCTGCATTATACATCTTTTTGTATATATCTTTGTATATTGGTAAGAATGCATCTGTAGAATAATTTCTAGCCGCGGACTTAACCAAAGAACATGTGCATTTAACATTTTTATAACTGCTGCTAAATTGTCCCACACATTGTAACCACTTATAGTTTTATGAACAGCATTTGAAAATGACTTTCTTGGGGCACCTGGGTGGCTCAGTCATTAGGTGTCTGCCTTCGGCCCAGGGCGTGATCCCAGGGTCCTGGGATGGAGCCCCGCATCGGGCCCCCTGCTCCGCTGGGAGCCTGCTTCTTCCTCTCCCACTTCCCCTGCTTGTGTTCCCTCTCTCGCTGGCTGTGTCTCTCTCTGTCAAATAAATAAATAAAATCTTTAAAAAAAAAAAGAAAAAGAAAAGAAAAAAGAAAATGACTTTCTTCTCATAGTTTTTACTAATACTCTGTTACATAAAGCTTTTTATTTTTGCCAATAGCATGGTTGAATATTGAAGCTTATTTATTATTTTAACTTACATTTCTTTAATTATAAATTGGGACAATTTTTATGTTTGTCAACAGTTATAAATCTTTTTCTATGGATTGCTTATTCTTACCCTTTATTCATTTTTCTGTTGTGCTGTAATTTTTCTTATTCATTCGTAACAGCTGTTTGAACATGAAGAAATTTATCCTTGTGTCAGCAATGTGTATTACAAATATCTTCCCAGTTCATTGTTCACTTTTCAAATTTAGTAATTTTTTATTAAGTAGAAATTTCACATTTTTATGTAATTAAACTTATACACGTTTTTCATTTATGCCTCCTAGCCTTGTTTTTCTTGATACAGAAAGTCCTGTTTGTGTCCTTAGCACCAGGCACCTCTTAGGAAACATGGAAGTATCTGGAAAGAAAGAAAAGAAAGGGGAAAGGGAGGAAAGTTACAGAAAGATTTTTCCTTTCTGTACATTTTTAAATTTTGCTTTAACTCTTCAGACTTAATGCAGAAATTTTTCATTCACTTGTTCAGAAAGCTGTGTGTGTGTGTAAGTAAATCAGCTATGTGCTGAGCACTGTAGTACAAAACACTCCCTTATAAAAACATAGCTCCTTATCACCAAGGTACTTAAAATCTGGTTGGGGAAAATAAGAGCAGTTCAAAGCAGTCTGTGTACTGTAAGAATTCAGGGTAAAGGAACACTGAGTTTGGCCTAGAAGGAGCTCAGAAGCATCATAAAAGAAGTTGGATGTTTCTTCATAAATGTATGTGGTTATCCCTCTGAGCCCCACATTTTCTAGTGACTCTAAATTCATAGTTGGTTCTGTGTTGAGAATTTAATTCAGCCCGGTTGGTGTCTTCTTTGGGAATATAAAGACAAGACAATGTATGTAGAAATACCATCTACTCCAAACCAGACTTCATAGAGTTAGGGATGAGCTGGGGGCTGAGGAGGGAGGGAGACCGAGTGTGGGAAGAAGCGAGGTAGATTCATTGCTTCTCTGAGCCCTCTGTTCTCTTTCGTGACTGCCCTACCCTGTTGTAACTGAGTGGTCTGGGGAAAGCCTCAGCATGCTTAATACTCCTGACTCCAAGTCTCCGAATCCATGGAGGCTTTACACTGTTCTCACTCCATTGACTTGCTACTGTCGTACAACGCAAGTAGGAACTCTCTCTCTCTTTTCAGGTGAAACCAGTGGGAACGAAAGTGATGCTGAGTATCTGCCAAAGAGTGAGTGAGTCAATGGGGCTGCTCCCTTTCTCGTGATGATCACGGTTATGGGTGGAGTGGCACCTTCCTCTGTCATCGAGCCTGTTTTTCCCACATTAAACTGTATTTTGCAGGTGATTTCTTCATTAGAAGGACCTGGTGAGATTTGGGGAACTAAACAGTACGCCGTCAGATGTTTGACAGTGTTAAAAATCGCCCAGGTTGGGATGAGGCGAACATTCCAACATGGGTCTGGTTCTCGAGATGGACTGTTCTTCGGGGAGCGGCGGGGCGACATGTTCAGACATATGTGCAGTAGTTTCCCAGCAGCCAAAACACAGTTTGTGAATCATCCTCCGAGACAAAGGCACACCATTACGTATCTGATTTTTCCTAGCCACTCACGTGTACTTTAAGTAACTTCAATATCTCTGACATCGAGACAGGAAACATTGAGCTGTTTCTTATTCATAGGCCTTTATTTATATTTCAAATTATTATGCCATTGACTTTCTGTTAGAATGTAGAATCTGCCACGCATTTTTGGCTGTATTTGTTCAAGCACTTCATGGTGCTCTGTATCCTTCATCTAATGGATTTTCACAGCAAATTGTCAGTTCCTGTTGAACTGACCGACATATTGAGGCATGGGAAAAGTCAGAGACGTGACGTACCGGGCAGTTCCAAGTCTGATACTCTGATCTTATGATGAATAGTCAGTCATGTGCTCTCTCCTTGGCCTGAATTGCTTCAGGTGTTTGATTCAGTAGCCCAACTGAAGGTGAAACTTAAGTCATCAACGGGTTCAGCCTGGATGTGTAAAGATGACGAATTTAACGCTGTTGCTACTGAGAAACAGGACCTCGAATTTTCTTGACTTGAATGGAGACCTTTGGAATAAGTAAAGCTTTGCCTAGAGCACTAAATGTACTGGATAATTCCAGGGAGCCGTTCTCAGATGAATTTTTAGGTGTTCTTAATATTTGATCCATAGTGTAACTTCTTTGGGAGCAGACTGCATCCTATCTCAAAAGGAAAGCAAACAATTAGAGGATGTGTCTTTTAATCGTGGCTCAGAATGACGCATAATCAAATCTCTGGGACACTTAGACTATTTCTTCCGCAAGTACTGCCTTTCCCCTGGAGGAGACTACCCCCAATTGTTCAGTTTAGAGATAAATGAAAATAAAGGCTAGATGCTATCCAGTTTTGAGTGGAATTGCTCATACTCTTTAAATATTTAGTATGCTTCCGTAATTTCATTCTTTTGAGAAATAGCCCATTAATAGATACCTTCTGTTGCCATATGATTTCCCTCTTCAGTGAGCACCATATATTGGTATAAGCATATGTCTATTATTAGTAATATATGCCAAGAAGAGAAAGGAAAAGGACAGTTTCTTTAATGTGAGGTTAGTTTTTGTTTTAATTTTATGTATGTAGCCTCTGTAGGACTCATTTCTTTTGTCAAGAAAAGTGTGTGCGTGCACACGCGCGCCTGTGATTTCATGGTTCCAAGAATGGCGTCTGCTGTCTGGCCGGTGCTTTCACCTACATTTTCCCGGTATCCCGGTGTTACATCATGAAAGATGGGACAGCGCAGGAATATGTGTTGGGACACACATAGAACATCGGGTGGGACATGGAATGTCAGTGCCACCGCAGGGCCCCTGGGTGCTCGTGAGAATCTGCACTTGCTCCCTGAGGATGTCAGAGCCCCCCCAGGTCTGTCCATGTAGCTGGCGCTGGTTAGTCAGCATGCAGTCAGCAGTGACTGAGTGAAGATTAGTCCATACGGTTCATGACCTCTGGGTGTCCGAGGGAAGACGGGGCCGCCCCAGAAAAACCACGCTCCCTGGTTTCATTGCAGATCGCCACAAGCGCTTAGCACAACTGCAGCAGTCTTCCAAGAGGAACCCTCACTACCAGACCTTGGAGAGGGATCTCATTGAATTACAGGAGCAGCAGCTCTTCGAACTTTTCGTGGTGGTGTCTCTGCAGAAGAAGCCGTCGGAAATAAGCTACATTCCCCAGGTCATACAGCAGTTCCCCAGCAAGGTAGGTGCAAGGAGACCAAGAGGCATTCGGGAATGTTCTTGCGTCTCTGTATGTATTTTAGCTCTTCTCTTCTTTTTAGTGTGATCTAAAGCAGCTTTTACTACTACTGTGCCTCTTGTGGGATCTGGTAGGTGACTCTCATAACATCTCCTGTCAGGCCTGAACTAGAAACGGGCAAAAAAAAAACCACCTCATTATCCAAGTTGTTTTTTGATTTTTTGCTCTGCTGTTTGCTAAGTCCCTTTAGCAAGTTTTTGCAAAGACTCCATTTTCTCACTCTTAGTGAGGGGAACGATAAAGATGGCAGAACAGGGTAGCAGTTTAGAGCATGGACTCTAAGCCAGCTCTCCACCTGCCGCTTATAAGCTCTGTGACTCGGAGCTGTTACTGACTGCTCTGGGCCTTGGTTTCTTCAATTGTAAAATGGAGGTAATCAGAATAGTGTCTATCCCACTGAGTTGTAGTGAGGATTAAATGAACTGTATAAGGCACTTAGAATAGTGTGTAGCATATAGTCAGCACTCTAGAATGTACCTGTTATTAGTGAGGGTTTCATGAGATAATGTATGTCAAGTGCTAATGCAGTGCTTGGCACATAGTTAGCGCTCGATAATGGTATCTGTTATTAACAATATTCGTTGGGTTTTTTTCTACCTTACGCCTGAGGGAGCATAATATTAAATAACAAATAGAAATTCCACTGGACGTTGAGAGACCCTAGAAGAAAAGAAAAAGTTTTATATTTTATTTTCTATTTAATTTTCCCTGCTTTTTGAACAAGGGGTCCACAGCTGGATCTTGCACTCTGCTCTGCCGATGGCGTAGCGGGCCTCAGGAAGGAGTGGTCCCTTTACACGGGGACATTCACTCACGCTCCATCTTACTCCTTGGACCACGTCTCTCATTTACATTCTCTGCTCAGCTGCTTTAGGACTTGGGGTTTAAAACCCAAAACTAGGGGCGCCTGGGTGGCACAGCGGTTAAGCGTCTGCCTTCAGCTCAGGGCGTGATCCCGGCGTTATGGGATCGAGCCCCACATCAGGCTCCTCCGCTATGAGCCTGCTTCTTCCTCTCCCACTCCCCCTGCTTGTGTTCCCTCTCTCGCTGGCTGTCTCTATCTCTGTCAAATAAATAAATAAAATCTTTAAAAAAAAATAAAATAAAATAAAATGAAACCCAAAACTAGTGAAGCACGACTGTATTGGAATGGAATCTAAGAGACATTTCCTGTGTGACCTTTCATTTTAAAAAAAGTGCTCAACAAAATTCCTATTGTAAATAAGTCAATGTTTAATTTCTTATAAAATTTTCAGTGTAGCCTGAGAGCACAGTGTCACAACACTGAGCCACAGAAGTCATAATAATGAAATCCAGATAGTCTTGAGGAATCAGATTGCCCATAAAGAGGAGCTCAATTTTTTCCCCTGTTTTCAATCAGTCTTACATTTGCAGAGAAAGCTTGAGGTTGAACCTTTTTTCAACGAAGCCTGAATTAAGGGGCCCAGAACCAGATAAGGACCCAGTCGACTCTGGCAGTGATCCAGGGGTGTTTCGAAGCCAAGCTACCCAGCATCTTTGTGCATTAGGCTCCTATAAGTTCATGTGGGAAAGAGCTGATCAAGTCTCTCACTTGTGCTGCGGAGAACCTTAGATGAAGATGATTGCGTGTCATTTAACAATATAAAAATAACAAGTCTGAGACAACTAAAATTTTGTTAGAATGCTTGTCCAGGGGCGCCTGGGTGGCTCCGTTGGCTAGGTGTCTGCGTTCGGCTCAGGTCATGATCCCAGGATTCTGGGATCGAGCCCTGCATCCGGCTCCTTGCTCAGCAGGGTGTCTGCTTCTGCCTCTGCCTGCCTCTCTGCCTGCTTGTGCAATGCCTCTCTCTGTCAAACAAACAAATAAATAAATAAAATTTTTTAAAAAAGAATGCTTTTCCATTTCTGAAAAGCTTAGTATTCAAGTGACTCAGAATGGCTGCATGTTCTGTTCAGAAATTAAGTTAAAGGGTACAGTGTGTTAGTTACATGAAGATAATATGTTTATTAGACTTATTATCTGCTTGTTTTTTTCTTTTTAAAGATTTTATTTATTTATTTGACAGAGATAGAGACAGCCAGAGAGAGAGGGAACACAAGCAGGGGGAGTGGGAGAGGAAGAAGCAGGCTCACAGTGGAGGAGCCTGATGTGGGCTCGATCCCAGAGCACCAGGATCACGCCCTGAGCCAAAGGCAGATGCTTAACGACTGAGCCAACGAGGCGCCCCATTATCTGCTTGTTTTTTTACTAATTTTCAAATATCTTTTGGTATAATTAATTTTAGAGTGTTCTCTAATGTACAATATCAGACTTGCACAGAA
Source organism: Ursus americanus (assembly GCF_024610735.1). Classification (NCBI taxonomy): domain Eukaryota; kingdom Metazoa; phylum Chordata; class Mammalia; order Carnivora; family Ursidae; genus Ursus; species Ursus americanus. The sequence goes on along the minus strand of NC_142138.1, from coordinate 62,105,747 downwards.
GGGTCTTCCATACTAAAATTTTACAGGAAGTGGCAAACCAGTAGTTGTGAGAAAAGATTATATGCTAAGGGAAATGATTATATATGGGGTAGATTCTAAAAATGGTATCTTTTCTAAATAACATTCACCTGCCTTTCCAAAACATCTTTGATTATTGATCAGAGAGTATCTGGAGCTAACTGGGTTTCTGCTATCAGCATATTATAGAATCGATTTTTATTTGATGTCTTGTGATTCATAAAAATTTGCGTTTCCACTAGTATGTGAATCCTGAATTAAGATTCTATCTCTAGACTAGAAACTATTTTCAGTCACCTCTCGCATCAGATTATAGGATTTCTACAAGTAACCGTTTCTATGTAAAAATAGGATTCTTTATTCTTAGTAACTCTGTTCTCAGAGCGTCTTCAGTGATTATTGGTCTTGGCCTTCCTGTTGTGTTAAACAGCACAAAACCAGGCTGAGATGACTACTTAAGCTTATCAGAGACTCTTTTCCCGAGACTAGGCTGTTTGCATTTCTAGTCTCCACTTATGTAGAATATTAGTCGCCTAAAACATTATCTTTTTCAGGGTGATCATGGCTTTAAGCAGTCCAAAGACACTGAGGAGAGGCTCAAAGTTATCCCCAAATTTTGTTTTCCCGACTCAAAGGACTGGGTGCCAACCTCAGAACTCAAGAGGTAAATAGGCTCCTTTATCTGATTTCTATGTGTTGGAACTGTGAAAGTAGAGTCAGAGTGTTTGCGCAAAGGGTAGCGCCAGCAGTTAAAGCTCCATGGACACTGTGGCAGGTCAAGGATGCTGTGGGAGGGAAGGAAGAAACGGAATTAGAACATTTCCTATGTGAGTACAAAAAAAGAAAAACAGTGTCAAAGGGAAAACAAGTTTGAGAATCTCTGTAGTTTGCCAATTCTGCGGCGGGGGGGGGGGGGGCGCAAAACATTCCGTTTCACATACCATCAGAAATGCCACCAAGTGGACAGAAAAAGGAAAGAAGACTTGAGCTTCGGGACTCTCCTTGGAAGGAGATAGAACGGAGCAGTGTCTGCACCTTGTTTGTCCTGCAGGTGGACGGAAGCCACAGCCCAGGTTTTACATTCCCCTGCGGATCTTGTAGGAAAGATTGGGAGGTGTGAGTGTATTGAGAAGGGAGGAGCAAGATTTTCTTCCTGGGATCTCGAGGGAACCGTGTTCAATCAATAAACAGTCATTGTCTCTGAATCCTCCTCGTCAGTAGATACCTGCTTTGTTCTGAACTGTAATTATTGACCACACTATTTAGGCTGAAAAGCATGACTCTGGGAAGCATGTCACATGCAGATGACCTGCTGGCGGACAGGCTCCCTGTTGCCTGAGCGGCTGCTCTGCCCTTCCACGTCACGTTACCTCCCGTCTGAGCTGCTGTGCCTCCCAGCCACCTTGGCCTGATGGCCGCTGTCCTCTCTAAGCCGTCAGTCCTGACGCTCTTCTGGTGTCACGTGCACTGCTCAAGGCGCAGGCGCCTTCTTTCACGCCGGCCTGGCTGCTCCATAGCCAGCTTTCCTCCCCAGCCAGTGATGTGGGTTTTTTTTCTGGAACATTCGGAAAAAACAGAGGAGTAAATGAAAAGCAGAAATCATAAGTCACCGGCATTCTAGTAATAACTAAATATTGTGGCATATTTCCTTTACATCTTTATTTTTGGCCATATATAGACATATGTATTCACTGTTCAAATTTAGATTTCTTTGATTACTAATGAATTTCTTCCTCGGTCTTCTTTTTGAAAATTACCTATGCAGATCTTTTGTCCGTGTTTCCAGTGAGGAGTGGGTAATTTTCCTATACGTCTAGGATATAATCCTTGGCCTATCACTGTTCCATAGGACCTCTCAGAACTAAATGGAAGAATTTGGAAGGGAAAAAGAGCTTATCCAAGTCCTTCACAGCTTACCTAAATCGTTAGACTAAATTGGGTATTCACTAAAAGGAAAGTAGGCTTGATTAATAGCTAGACTGGATGAATAAGAAAGGAAAAGCAGAGAGTGACATCAGCATGTCTCCTGCAGGTACGCTCTCACCCCAGTGCCAGGCAAGACGTGCTCAAGCCTGGACACTGTCTCTCAGGAGGAAGGTGACGTGCAATAAATGCAGTATTAATGCCTCCTCTCATGTCACAAAATGACTGCTGTCGGACAGTAATTTTCAAATGTCTGTTCCATGAAGAATGTCATAAGCAGTTGTTTAGATCTCAGACTATTGACTCTTTTTCAGTGAAACATTCTCCTTTGTCTTAACTGGTGAAGATGGGAGCCGGTGGTTTGGTTACTGTAAGAAGCTCTTGGTAAGTACCAGACTTGTGCTACAGGTGGGTTTGGTCAAGTCAGACTAGGAACTTCAGGAACCCTATATTTCTAGATGAGTTTGAGGGCTTCTTAATGATCCGTGTATTAAAGAAGCTATGTAGGGGGCACCTGGGTCTCAGTCGGTTAAGCGTCTGCCTTCAGCTCAGGTCATGATCCCGGGGTCCTGGGATCGAGCCCCGCATTGGGCTTCTTGTTCAGGAGGGAGCCTCCTTCTCCCTTGGCCTGCTGCTCCCCTGCTTGTTCTCTCTCTCTCTGACAAATAAGTAAATAAAATCTTAAGAAAAAAAAAAGCCATGTTAGCTTTAATAATAACTCCAAGTTTGGAGTTAGCCACAGTGTTCCAGAATAAGAGGGGTACGGACTTACTTTATTTCTTGGTTTGTTTGCTTGTTTTTTATTAGTTTGTGATAGACGAAGAAACCAGTGACCGAGGAGCTAAATATCAGTGTGGGTCTGTCTGCGGGATGGACTACCGCGAGCCAGGCTCGGGAGCTCCGAGCTACTTTCTTCTTGCTTAGATGCGCCGCTAAAGCTGGACTAAATCGTGCTATCACGGTTTAGCGGTTTCCCATCTCCCAGTGTTCAGTGAGGTTGAGAGCCTCGGTTCCCACTCTGTACTGAAGGCCACTAAGAGAGTATTAATAGTTCCAGCGAACAGACTTGCGCTGTTTCATGGGTGCTTTGATGGTTTTTTCCCTTTAGCCGGAAGGCAGAGGGAAGCGACTCCCTGAGGTCTACTGCATGGTTAGTCGCCTCGGCTGCTTCAACCTTTTTTCCAAGGTGAGTGCACCATGAGCCCTGGGGAAGGCGCTGTGCTTTCTGGGCTCTGAATTGGTTTTGGCCTCTGATGATATCCGTAGGCAATGTTTAGTGATGTTTAGTGACACGTAACATACTACTTGTTAGGAAGGGTTCTCAGTAGGAGGTTCGAGCCGCAGCTTGGAGGGTTTACCTTCACGTCTCTAATCCAGACCCTGTTGTCGCAACCCCTTCATTTTGGTTTGCCCAACCTTCCCAGCTTCAAGGACAACAGAGCCTGAAGCTCATCTTGTCTCCTGCCTTTCCCAGACCCCCCACGGCAAGATATGTCAGTGTCACCTTCTCTGCCCTTCCCTGAGTCAGACGAAAGGGGCTTCTTTTCTACGAATGAGTTGATTTATTTGAGTAGCTTTTCTTGGGGATGTCAGGATACCCCCAAGAGATATGTCTTTCATGAACGTTTATTCGTTGCAGAAGCGGATCGGTCTTAAAATCTTTTGGTGTGATTTTCAAGTTTGCGCATCACGTTTGGCCGTTCCTTACGTTTTTTTGAGTCCCTAAAAAAACAACATACATTGCATGTGCAGATCCTGGATGAAGTAGAGAAGAGAAGAGAGATGTCTCCAGCCCTGGTTTACCCGTTCATGCGAAGTGTCATGGAAGCCCCGTTCCCAGCTCCGGGACGCACCATCACAGTTAAGAGCTACCTCCCTGGAGCTGGCGATGGGGTAAGTTAGCTCATTTTGAGAAGGTTCGACATCCACCAAAATGCAGGCCTTACATTAAAAGGCAAGGTTTCCAGAAGCCTTACGGCATAGTTTTTCCCCTGGGCACATACTCTGTGCCCAAAATGTTTTAGTACCACGAAACACTGTCGAAATGTCCAGTTGATCTGTGAGATACTTGACCCTAGACCCAGGAGCCAGAGGTTTTCTGTATCTCACAGATGGAGCCCCTTCGTAAGAATTTCAGTGTGATAAATGAAGATCATACATGCTGTTGTCAGGTGGGATAAAAGATTTTATCAGAAATTTACAGCATGAAGGCAAGGTATCGGGGCGCCTGGCTGGCTCAGTCAGTAGAGCCTGCCACTCTTGATCTTGAGGTGATGAGTTCAAGCCCCACGTTGGGGGGTAGAGATTACTTTAAAAAATCATATTAATAATAAGGTGTTAGATCTTGGGATTAGCGGAGTCAGCTTCACAAACTCTGTAGCAAAACCTCTGTCCTGAATTTATCCTGTAAAAGGACAGGATCCATTGATGATGTCATTAGGGATCGTTTTCCAGTCTGAACTCCCCTGACTCAGATGCTTTTATTTCAGTCCATTGAACTCTGCCGACCGCTGGATTCCCGACTGGAGCATGTTGACTTTGAGTGTCTCTTTAAGTGCCTGAGTGTGTGCCATCTGATCCGGGTCTGTGCCTCCCTCCTGTTGGAACGGAGGGTAATCTTTGTTGCCAACAGCCTAAGGTGGGACATGGGTAAAATATGTCACTTCCTACTGACATTTTACTTGTTCTCACTATTTTAAAAATTGGGCGTATTCAAAAACTATAGATCTCAGTCACCTAATGCCATAGTGACATGGATAATTCCAAAAGGTAAATAATCCAAAAGCTATTTGCGTTATCCTATAGCAGTGACTTTGAGATTGCAATTAATTTATCTTTCTAAGTGTGTTTTGCTGAAAATAATTCATATTGCTGGAATGAATAAGTCATGGGAATAAAAGGTACAGCATAGGGAATATAGTCAATGATAGTATAATAGCATTATAAGGTGACAGATGGTCGCTACCCTTGTGAGCATAGCACAATGTGTAGAGACTTTGAATCATGATGTTCACACCTGAAAATCATGTAACATGCATCAACTATACTCAGAATTTTTTTAAAAAATTGGTATTGCTGGGGCGCCTGGGTGGCACAGCGGTTAAGCGTCTGCCTTCGGCTCAGGGCGTGATCCCGGCATTGTGGGATCGAGCCCCGCATCAGGCTCCTCCGCTATGAGCCTGCTTCTTCCCCTCCCACTCCCCCTGCTTGTGTTCCCTCTCTTGCTGGCTGTCTCTGTCTCTGTCGAATAAATAAATAAAATCTTAAAAAAAAATTGGTATTGCTTTTCTATGTACACACTAATTTTTAGCAACATAAGTTATGGGATAAAGCTGGTTAAGACTAAAATTTTTCAGTGAATTAAGTTAAAAATTTAAATAAAATCAGAGCATTGTTAATCTGTGATGACTGATCACTAAGTGGTATCAGTTTGTAATTCTCTAACATAATACCTGAACCATTCTCCCTGTGTTGCTCAGTATGTGACACCATTTGCTTTCTTCTCTGGCTAGCACCCTGTCCAAATGTGGCCACGCTGTGGTTGCCACACTGTATCCATTCACCTGGCAGCATACCTACATTCCAGTCCTCCCAGCATCTATGATCGACATCGTGTGCTCACCCACTCCGTTCCTTATTGGAATCTTGTCCTGCTCCTTACCACAGCTCCAGGACCTGCCCGTTGAAGAGGTGAGATGGGAAAAATAGTACCTATGGAAAAGACAGGGCACTGACAAATGAAAACAAATCACCTTTAAGAATGATAGAGCTGGGGGCACCTGGGTGGCTCAGTCGGTTAAGGTCTGCCTTCAGCTCAGGTCATAATCTCAGGGTCCTGGGATCGAGCCCTGTGTCGGGCTCCCTGCTCAGTGGGGAGCCTGCTTCTCCCTCTTCCTCTCCCTCTGTGATCTCTCTCACTCTCACTCTCTCTCAAATAAATAAATAAAACCCTTTTAAAAAAAAAGAATGATGGAGCTGTCATTAGTGTTAATACATAATTATTATCAATATATTATGCTATCATATTTTTGTATCTTTTTGTTAAAGTGAGAAAAATTCTATGGTACACGTGATTCCAAAGTTGTAACTTATTTACCGTAGTGTGCCACGGGCTCATTCTTGTGTTACTCTGAAGGGTAGGTCTTTCTGTTTGTTTTAAGTCAAACACAAGAATTACTCTGGGTTAACGTAAAAAATTGTTTCGGGGGTGCCTGGGTGACTCAGTTGGTTAAGCGTCTGACTCTTGATTTCGGCTCAAGTCACGATCCTCAGGGTTGTGAGATCGAGCCCTGAGTTGGGGGCTTAAGATTCTCTCTCCCTCTCCCTCTGCCCCTCCCCCCCAAATGTGTTTCAAATATAACACACATATAGAGAGGTGGCTAAAACAAAATGTGCAGCTCAGTGAATTCACAAAGTGAATGCTTATGTAACCCACGTTGGAAAAGAATGGAAACATCACAGCCATGGAAATAGTGCCAGCACCTTGAGAGGTCTCTGTCATGCCACTTTCTATCACTGTTCCCTTCCCCACACCCCATGAAAGGTAACCACTGTCTTGACCTTTATGGTGTTCATTTACCTGTTTTTCTTTATCATTTTACATTCTAGGCATTTATTCCTAAAAATGGAGTTCAGCTTTGCCTGGTTTTACACTTGTTATAAATGGACTGATATATATTTTGTTTGGCTTCTTTTGATTACCATTATGTCTGTAAGATTCATCCATGCTGATGAGTTTAACAGTTGTTCGATCGTTCTAACTTGGGATAGTATTCCATCGTGGGAAGGTACCACAACTTTTTATCCATTCTGCAGTTGATGGATATTTGAGTTGTTTCCAGCTTAGGGTGGTGATGAATAATGCGGCTCTAAATATTCTTGTGTACGACCCTTGGTGCATATGTGCATGCAGTTCTAGGGTATATACTTGGAATTGCTGGGTCATAGGGTAAGCATAGCTTCCACTTTAGTAAATAAAGTCAAACTGTTTTCCTAAGTAGTTCTGCCAAGTTAAACCCCCTCCACCAATGTACGGGAGTTCCTGTTGTCCCACACCCTCGCCGACACTTGTTATTATCAGTTCGTGTAACGTAGCCTGCCTGGTGATTGTGTAGCGGTATTCTCATTGTGGTTTAATTTGCGTTCCTGATTACTCTTGGGGGTGAGCATCTTTCTATGTTTATTGGCCATTTGAATATCATCTCTTAAAAATTCGTTATCTATCTTTCTACTGGATCGTTTACCCTCATTGATTTGTAAGAGGTGTTTTTGTATTCTGAATATCAGCTTCTTTGCGGCATTTCCTTTTTTCTCCAAAATAGTGTTTTTTATTGCACAGAAGTTCTTCATTTTAACGTAGTCATCATTATCAGTTTTTTTCCTTTATGGTTAGTGTGTGGTTTTATTTTATTTTATTTTATTTTATTTTTGTGATCTGTTTATGTTTTTCTTTATATTAACTTCACGGAGATATCCTCCTGTATCATCTCCTGGAAACTTGGTAGCTTTATTGTTGTGCCTTTAATTTTTGGTTCTGAATCCTGGGACTTGATTTTTTTTTTCTGTATATGATAGGAGGTAGGGGTCATTTTATTTTTTTTAATATGGATAGACAACTGTCCTAGTACCATTTATCGGAAAGATTGTTCTTCCCCGTTACTCTGCGGTGTTAACCCCACCTTTTTTATATTGAGCTATAATTGACATATAACATTGTATTAAGGTTAAAGTGTACAACATAATGATTTTATATGTGTAAGTGTTGCGAAATGATTACCACAATAAGCTACACCTCACATAATTACAATTTTTTGTTCTTGTGATGAGATCTGCTCTCTTAGCAACTTTCAGATATACAGCACAGTATTGTTCACTGTAGTCATCATGCTGTGCAGTACCCCCAGGGCTTATTTATCTTATAACTGAAAGCTTGTGCTTTTTGACCACCCTCACTCATTTCGCCCATCACCCACCCCCCACGTCTGGCAGCCACCAGTCTGTTCTTTGTATCTATGTGTTTAGTTTTTGTAGATTCCACATATCAGTAAGATCATACATTATTTCTTTTTCTCTGCCTGACTTATTTCACTTAGCGTAATGCCCTGTAGGTCCATCCATGTTGTCATAAATGGCAGAATTTTTTTCTTTCTTACGGCTGAATCATATTCATATATATATATATATATATATCAGAATTTTTTTCTTTCTTACGGCTGAATCATATTCATATATATATATATATCCTATTTTCTTTATCTGTTCATCCACCAATGGACACTGAAGTTGTGTCCATAGCTTAGCTTTTGTAAATAATGCTGCAGTGAATGTGGGGGTGGAGATATCTTTTCAAGATATTTATTTATTTATTTATTTATTCTTCTCCTTCTCCTTCTCCTTTTTTTGATATATGCCCAGAAGAGGGATTTCTGGATCACATCCACATGGTAGTTCTATTTTCAATTTTTTGAGGACCTCCGTACTGTTTTCCATAGCAGCTGCACCAATTTACATGCCCAGCAACAGGAAACAAAAGTTCCTTTTTCTCCACATCCTTACCAACACTTGTTATGTCTTGTCTTTTTGATAATAGCCATTCTGACAGACTGAGGTGATACCTCACTGTGGTTTTGAGTTGCATTTCCCCGATGATCAGTGATGTTGAGCATCTTTTCATGTGCTGCTTGGCTGATTTACATGTATTTGGAAAAATGTCTCTTCAGTTCCTCTGCTAATTTTTTTTTTTTTAAGTAAACTCTACTCCCAACGTGGGTCTCAAACTCATGATCCCGAGATCAAGAGTCACGTGCTGCACTGACTGAGCCAGCCAGGAACCCCTGCTGTGCTCATTTTTAGTAGGATTATTTTGTGTTTTGTTCGTTTTGTTTTGTTTTTTGCTGTTGAGTTCCATGAATTCTTGATATATTTTAGATATTCATCTTTTATCAGATGTATAATTTGCAAATATTTTCTCCCATTTTGTAGGTTTCCTTATCATTTTATTGAGGGTTTTGATAGGGATCACATTGAATCTGTAAATTACTTTGAGTAGTATAAAAATTTCAGCAACATTAATTCTTCTCATCTGTAAGCACAGAATATCTTTGCACTTACTCATGTTCTTCAGTTTCTTTCATCAATGCTTACTGTTTCCAATGGACAGATCTTTCACTTCCTTAGTTAAATTTATTCCTAGGTATTTTATTCTTTTCGATGCAGTTGAAAATGGGATCATTTTCTTAATTTCTTTTTCAGATAGTTCATTGTTAGTGTATAGAAACACAGCTGATTTTTGTAATAACCTGAACCACCCAGGCGCCCCTGAACTTAATTTTGTCTAACACTATTTCCATTGCTTGAGAGAATCAATGCACTCTTCCTGATCTAGCAGACCTATTGTATGTCTCTATGAATGTCTCTGGTTTAACTTACCTGGCTCCTTGATCCCACAGGTGCTGGTAGTTGATCTCTGTGCAGACAAGTTCCTACAGGAGGTAAGTGACAAATGAGCTGATTACATACTGTTTGGGGATAATTGGACAGAAAATAGGTGCAAGTACTTAGAGAAGATGACTCAGGCAAGACTTTGAGTTCCTACACGTACTTGACACTGTGGCCAATCATACAGGATTGACCTGAAAATTGGGTTGGGTTTATAGCCGTCTCTCCCAAAGAAGGAAGGAGGAAAGAGATTAAATGTCATTATCAAAAGAGGTAACCCTCCTTTGACGTCCAGATGGGTTGATGTATAAACCTCTAATTTAATTGAATTTAACAAGCATTCAGCACTGATTATTTCTAGATACTCTGTTAGTCAGAATCTAAAAGTGAGTAAGACACAGTTTGAGACCTCAGACCTTATAACCTAACAGTGGGAAAGGGGAGCAGACATATCTATAAAGTTTTAGAATTGGTATCATAGAAATTTCTACAGAGTACAGTAGGGGCCAAAAAAAAGCAGTTATTTATTGTGGGTATTGAAAGTAGAAGGGAGAGTTGGCAAAGCCTTCTTAGAGCAAGCACCCTGTTTATAAGTTTGTGAACTCTGAACACAAGGTGAAAAGAACATTTCCCAAGACCTTCTCTCCTTTCAAAATCAATTAGCTCATAACGTTTGAAAGTAGATGATCCTTATATTACAGTAAGACCGGTACGTGAGAGATACTTGGGTGGAAAAGTGCCAGAAAATGTCACAAACATATTACTTATTTTTTTAACCGTAGTTAAGGTATGTGTACCATCACCATACTGAATTCTGCTCACTGTAGGGAAGGAAGGTTCAGACTGAGTCTTTAGCCAAAATCTGTACAAAGTCACCTGGGGAATGTCGGGGACTTAATTAGTGTACGTTGGAGACTTTCTCTTTCACAGCTCATGAAAAATCTCAATTTCTTCTCTTAAGGTATCTGATGAGGACGAAATTCTACCTCCTAAACTCCAAGCTGCCCTGATGCAGATTTTGGAAGAACGAAACGAAATCTTGGCTCAGGAGCAGAATTTTTCACAAGGTACGAGACGGATGGTCTGAGGACCCAAAGTCAAGGCAGGAAATATTGACCGGATGCCCAGCACCCTACTAAAGGATGTACGGGAGTATGCGATTGCCTAGAATGTGGAAAGCTTATAAGCAGCTTCCTTGCCGCCCCTCAGATGCGCTAGTCCCCGTCTGTTTCAGGACTTCGACATTTGCTGTGTTCCAGCTCTGCAGTGCCGTTCCCCAGGATGTCCACATGGCTCCTGCTCCTCTTTTCTACAGGTGCACGCACACGTGTCACTCTCTCAGCGAGGCCTTTCCTGACCGTCCTTTTTTTTTTTTTTTTTAAAGATTTTATTTATTTATTTGACAGAGACAGAGACAGCCAGCGAGAGAGGGAACACAAGCAGGGGGAGTGGGAGAGGAAGAAGCAGGCTCATAGCAGAGGAGCCTGATGCGGGGCTCGATCCCACAACGCAAGGATCGCGCCCTGAGCCGAAGGCAGACGCTTAACTGCTGTGCCACCCAGGCGCCCCCCTGACCGTCCTTTTAAAATTGTACCCATTCCCTTAGTGCTCCCTCTCCGCTTCCCTGACCTTAGTTTTCTCCAGGGCTTTTATCATCATCTGATGTGCTAGAAATGTCAGCTCCACGAGAGCAGCAACAATCTATTTTGTTTTGTCTCCAGTACTTTAAACATAATAGTCAATAAGTAGGTACTCGATAAGTATTTGTTGAATAAGGGTGAAAAATATTTACTGAGGGGCTTACTCTGTACCAGGGCTTGTGCTCAGCACTTAGCATACATCTTATTTCATCCTTGTAATATCCTTATGAAGCAGGTCTCATTATTTAATCCCCCTTTTACAGATGAGAAAACTAAGGCTATTTACTGGTGGGGAACATTAAGGGAGGAGTAGATTAGAGAAATGATTAAAAGTTCAGTTTTGAATATTGAGATACCTATTGGATGTCCAATATGTAGCAGACATTCAACTAGAAATATCAAGCGGGCATTCATATATGTGAATTTGGGATTCAGGGGAAAGATGTGAACCAAAGACATACATTTAGAAGTTGCTGTTTTAAAGCTGTGGGACCAGATGAGGGGACCCTATAGAGTGAGTATAGATAGAAAATAACAGATTTAAGGATTGAGCCCTGGGTTGGCTGGTGATGATGTGGTCAGATTTCCAATGTTTGGCAGTAGGGAAGAAGAGGATCCAGCAAAAGGCAAGAGCAGCTAGTGAAGGAGGAGAAAACCAGGGGACTAATATTAGAGAAGTTGAGTGAAGAGCGTATTTCACAAAGGAAAGTAAACAGTTATGTCTAATGCTACAGAGAGGTCAAATGAGATGAAGACTGAGGACTGGCTGGTGGATTTGTCAATGGGAAGAGCTTAGAGACCTTGGTAGTGGCTGATTCAGTGAGATGGTGGAAAGAAAGCGAGATTGGGGAAGGTTCAAGAGAGAATCGGAATGGCATTCAGCTTTCTGTAAAATTTTAATGAAATTACGAAGGGCCGAGAATAGTTAAGACAGTCCTGTAAAAGAACAACGTTTGTAGGCTGCCCTACAAAACATCAATTAATCATAAAGTCATAGTCATTAAGACTGGTTTGGGTTCAGATATAAATAGAGCAAGGGAAAGAATAGAGAGTGCACGAGCATAAGGAAACTTAATTTGTGTCAGCACCAGCATTGCGTATCAGCAGGAAAAGAATGAACCAGTCAGTAAACAATAGGAGGGCAATTAGTTTTCCATATGAAAAGAAATGAATAGGGTCTATACCTCACCATAGACACAAAACCAAATCTAATGAATTAAAGATTTAAATGTTAAGAGTAGGGGCTCCCGGCTGGCTCAGTTGGTAGAGCACGCCACTCTTGATCGCGGGGTTGTGAGTTTGAGCCCCATGCTGGGCGTAAAGGTTACTTAAAAATAAAATCTTTAAGATAAATAAATAAAAATAAATGTTAACAGTAAAACATTAAATGTTTAGGGAAGAATAGAAGAAAATATTTTATGTTTTGGGACAGTACTTGATTTCTTAAATGGGGCACAAAGAGCACGAACTAGAAAAGAAAAGATCGATTTATTTGACACTGTAAATTTTTAAAATTTCTGATCATTAAGGGACACCATGGAAAAGAAATAAAAAACAAGCTACAAACTAGGTGAAGATACTTTCAACAAATTTAACCAACAAAGGAATAGTATCCAGAATTTATTTTTAAAAATTCCTACAATGCAGTTCAATAATAAAAAAGTGAGGGGCGCCTGGGTAGCGCAGTGGTTAAGCATCTGCCTTCGGCTCAGGGCATGATCCCAGCGTTCTGGGTTCGAGCCCCACATCAGGCTCCTCCACTAAGAGCCTGCTTCTTCCTCTCCCACTCCCCCTGCTGTGTTCCCCCTCTTTCGCTGGCTGTCTCTCTCTGTCAAATAAATAAATAAAATCTTTTAAAAAATAGTAATAATAATAATAAAAAGGTGAACAACCCAATAGAAAAATGGGAAACAGATATGAACAATCATTTCACGGAAGAAGAAGCGCAAAAGGCCAATAAATATACGAAGAGACATACAACCTCATCAAAATCTGGGAAATGTAAATTAAAACCACAATGAGATACCACCATTTTATACCACCATATTGGCAAAAGTTAAAAAGTCTGACAAGGTCAGGCGTTGGTGAGAATGTAAATTACTTCAACTGCTTTGGAAAAACAATTGGGCATCATCTAGTAAACTTAAAGGTATATCTATCCTACAACCTGACAATTCAGTTTTTAGATGTATACCCTAGAGAAACTCTTGCACGTGATAAATAGGAAACAAGTAAATCGTTTTCAAAGTAGCAGCATTTTATGTGATAGCAAAACCTAAAAACAACCTACCTGTTCATTGACAGGAGAATATAGCATTAAAAAAAGCAAAGCATCTTAAAAACATATATTGAATAAATCAGCAAGCTACAAAAGAATTGGTTTTATATAGCGTTCAAAGATGTGCAAAACCTTATAGTATGTCATTGTGGTTGGCTATGTACACAGTGGAACTGTAACTATAGCAGGGGAATGATAAACCCAGTATAGCTGATAGTGGTTGCCCTCTACTGGAGAGTAGGGGAAGTACACCTTGGAGAGGGCATCACGTGGAGCATCTGAAATTGAGATACCCTTGATGTTGTGGTGGTTACTGGCGTGTTCATTTCACTGGTGACCTTATGAAATATTTCTACGTGTAAAAGAATATATAAGGCATTTACATGCCTTATTTGCAGAAACAAATAATTGAAGATAAGTTATAGAAAAGCATAATTTTAAAAACAAAGGGAATTAAATTAAAAAAGGGTACAACAGGTATAAAAAACTCTTCCAAGAAATTTTGCTGTAAAGTGTTAAAGAAATGGGACAGTAACTGGAAGGGGATGGGAGACTGGGGCAAAGTGTTGACGATAAAAATGGTGATGGACCATGGATTCTCTGCTGTAGAAGGAGAGACAAAAAGGACATCTGTTGAACAAAATATAGCAAAAATCTAGTTTATAATCAAATGGAATGCCAGAAGAGACCTTAAAGATCACCTAATCAACCCCCTCTTATGCAGATACAGGAAGAGAGTCAATAAGGGGTAAAGCGAGTTGCCTGCCATTATACCATTGTTTCATGGTAGAGCTCTGACTAAACCTAGGTCCCCGATTCCCAGACGAGTATGGAGTCCATGGAAAGAGCAAGTGACATCGTGTAGGGGAAAAAAAATACTACTAGGTATGGAAGAAAAAAGAGGAGTCTAAGTTGAATCTGAGGTTTGAGCCTGGAACCTGAAAGGCAATGTAATTCATATTACAGTGGTTAAGAACTACCTGACTTGGGAGTCTAGTGGCTTCTGAACCCTGTACCAGATGAGCTGACCCTGGAGAATGTCTTTGTGTTGAGCCTCAGTTTCCTCAGCTGTAAAAAGGAAAGAATACCTATTTCACTATATTATTATATTTATAAAAGCTCTAAATACAGTGCCTGACATATCTTAAGCACTCAATAAATTATTATGGAATAATGGTTGCTGTATGAAATGAGAAAGTGGAGAGAGAACTGATTTGGTGGAGAAATAAAATGAGTTTGATTTCGCACACGTATCGTTTATTTGATTCGTATTTTACCAATTTCCAAAGGACCTGATTTGAATTTTAGACAAATGGAAGTTGAGTGCTGGTGAGACAGCCAAATGATGATTACCTGCAGGTAGCCTGAAAATGTAGGAGGTGAGTTCTGGTGATGTATCAGGGCTAGAGACGTAGGGTGACGAAGTATCAACATGGAAAGCCTATCGACATGAAAAGCCATCTCCATCTTTTGCCAGTTCGCTCTTTAAGAATGGGAATGCTGAAGAGAGGTGGTCTGAGGACCATGCTTAGGAAGAGGAAGAAGAAGCAAGAGAAAACAAATGTTTGGTCATAAAAGCAGGAGAGGAATCCAGAAATCAGGAGAGTATAAAGTTGTGGGAGACGAGGAATGAGGTGGAGGTTAACACAAATGCAGCATAGAGTTTAAAGAAGAGACAAATAGAAAAGCAGATTAAATTTGGCTGGCTCTCACGGGTGGCCTTTGAAAGAGCAGTTACAGTGAGATCACGGATGTGCAAACCAGGCTGAAAGATGTAATACGAGTATATGTGGGAAGAAAATAAAAGTAAAAATTGGCGTTTTGTCGGTTGTGGAGTATGCAAGGAAGCTAAGAATGAGGATTCTCAGTCCTTCAATCTGTGATTTCTTACGCGTCACTTTCATTATAATTTCCCATAAATACAAAACTTGGGGTTTTTTTCTTTTCTTTCTTATTTGTCTTATTTTGCAGCGGATGTGACACTCAACTCTCTGGTGTCCGAGGCATTCGTGAGGTTTTTTGTGGAGCTAGTGGGACATTATTCTTTGAGCATGACTGTCACTGAGCGTGGGGAGCGTGTATTCCAAAGGGAACCATTCCGTAAATCCCACACCTCCCGAAGTGTACGCCACTTCCTGGATCTCTTCATGGAAACGCAGATGTTTGCAGGCTTCATCCAGGACCGAGAGCTTCGGAAAAGTGGGGTGAAAGGTCAGTTTCATCATAAAGTTCTCCCCCTGTATTTAGTGAGCTCTTAAGGGTTTGAAAATAAAACTACAAGGGCTCGAAAACTGAGTTGTTTATTATGGAAAATATATATTTTAGGGCGCCTGGGTGGCACAGTCATTAAGCATCTGCCTTCGGCTCAGGGCGTGATCCCGGGATTCTGGGATCGAGTCCCACATCAGGCTTCTGTGCTGGGAGCCTGCTTCTTCCTCTCCCACTCCCCCTGCTTGTGTTCTCTCTCTTGCTGGCTGTCTCTTTCTGTCAAATAAACAAAATCTTTTTTTAAAAAAAAGAAAATATATTTTTATGATTGTTTTAGCTATAGACGCACATTGGTAGTAAGCACAGAGTTTTATTTGAGTGCTTTTAGTAAATATTGGACAATTTCACCAACATGAGTTTTCCTTGTAGGTTTGTTTGAGGTCCGGGCCCTCCAGTATTTGGAAACAATTCCAGAGTCTGAGCCCAGTGGCATGAATAGAATTTTGCGGAGTCTTGGTGAGTTGTTGTGTTTTCTTGTTAGATAATGTGACGAAAAAACCTTTTGCAGAAAGTGTGCCTCATCACAAAACCTTTATAATTGAATCAACAACATAACCTCAAATAGGCTGACCAGAAACCATGACCGTAGTTCCAAAGTGTTTTGGAGAAAAAGAAGTCTTTCTCAGAGGTCGGGATTTTCCATCAGAGTTGTCCTTGGGTCTGTTTTCCTCAGATAACATGAGAATTTGCATATCAGAATTATTAATCTTTTACTAGGTCACATCACTGGGAGAATCCCATAAAAACTGTGGATTTTTTTCCCAGAAAAGTATGCTTAGAACATACAAATTTTGGATATAATTATAGGGTATTCGTGGACCCTCCTAAAGCCCATCCATGGACTCCGGATTAAAAACACCTGGTTTAGGGGCACCCGGGTGGCTCAGTTGCTTAAGCAGCTGTCTTCGGCTCAGGTTATGATCTCAGGGTCCTGGGATAGAGCCCCATATCATGCTCCCTGCTCAGCAGGGAGTCTGCTTCTCCCTCTGCCACTCCCGCCTTCCCCCCCTCCCCACTGCTCATGCTCTCTGTCTCTCAAATCAATAAATAAAATCTTTTAAAAATAAATAAAATAAAATAAAAAATAAAAACACCTGGTTTAGGGGGCATCTGCGGCAAAAGAGGATTTCCTACGAGTCTAATTTTATACTTCAGAAAGAAACACAGATGTTTATGATTTTTCAGTTATAATAATAAACTTTTTGTTATCCTTTGTGATATTGGAGAACAGTGATGTGGTAGCCCAAAATAACGAACTATATTCCATGATGTTTATATTGGTCCTTGACATATGTTCCCCCTGGTAACTAGACTTATCATAGGGATCATTTTGTAGTGTATAAAAATATCAAACCACTATGATGTACACCTCAATCTAATAGGACATTGTATGTCAATTATACTTCAATACAAAAAGAAAAGAGAAATATATGCCCCTAATTAAATTTAGGCCTTGTCTTTAACTAGCTGTATGCCTTGGGCTGTTATTTCATCTTTATACCATGAAGTTAGATTAAATCAGTGGTCCTGAACTCCGACTACAATATTTTAGTCTCTGGGGAACATAAATGAAAATTTTCCCCACGCCAGGCTCCAAGAAATCTCTGGGGATCAGGCCAAGCAATTTTAACCTATAGTCAAGGTTGAAAGTCACTGGATTAGGTGATGTCTGAGTTCTGTCCTACCTCTACAGTTAGACACATGGGTTTTGTTTGTTTGGTAGTTGAACACATCACCTGCTAGCTTGACATGGCAGCTTACTCCTGGGCTGTTGTTGTTACTCCTGAATGACTAAGTTGTTAATCCCTTGCCTCAAATAATGTACAGTAAATAAAAACAAACTAATGAGAGTTCACTCTACTTCTTTCTTCCTTTAGGAAGTAAAATGAAATTTCTGCAGAAGAAATGAAATCTTTGATTGACTGTCTCCATCTTAAATAGAACAGAAAGTGCCAAAGAAAATACTTCTCCAAGAGTCAGGATGCCCTGAAGTAGCCTATGAAATCCTGAAAAGTCGAAAAGGTTACAAAGCGGGCCAGGTCCTTGGAGGAGGATTCTCCCGTTGCTGCTGTAGGAATCACTAGAGGATTGTTGGGAGAAGTCTGGAGCCAGTGTTCTCATTACTCTGCCTCCAGCTGGTTGATTTTTTTTCTTTCCAGTGGCCTTTTCTGTTTGATTCTTGGACTCATTCTTTGTGTTATGTGCTTCGTCTGTGAAGGCACTTGTCTTTTACTAGGGAAAGATTTGGTGTTGCATTTTAAAAAAAGAAAACAACTCAAAGATGAGCACAGTGAGAGAAATGCTGAGTTGAAGGTACCAAGGAAGCATGATAGAAGTGCAGAACACGCCCTACACCCATCATTCTCATCACTGAAATACCATGGCAGCTTGAAACCTATGGGTTGTTTGAGCTGAGCTAAGGAATACACTCATCATATATCTCCAGTTTTTGTTTTTTAGTCTAATGTTCTGTCTGGGGGAATCTCACTTAGATGGAAGCCCTATTTATTAACACTGTTAGTGAGTATCTTATACAAGTAGACACCTTGGAGGTCCTCCTCCACATCGTGCGGCACTTGAGTAGCTTGTCAACATTAAACTTTATGGGATTATAGCTAACAGGAAAATATCCTTTCAAGGGCCTGAGAACCTCCCTTTTCTTAGTGTCCCCCATGTGTCATGCGTGATGATACATGTATGTCATCTTATTCAGTCTTTAAGTCAACTTCATGAAATACTTGCATCTCCATTTTATTAATGAAGAAACTGGAATTCAGAAAGGTTAATAAGTAACTTGCCCAAAAATTATACAACAGAGCCAGAACTGAAGCCAGGACTGTCCACTCATGAGAACAGAGAAAGTTGGTTAGTCCTGCAGATGGGAATTTGAGCTCTGTGGGATTATAGCTATTAAAGTTTTCTTTTAAGCTGAAGGGTACCAGACCCAATTTTCAGCTCTGAGGACAAGGGACTTCAAACTATTGGTGCCTAGATGAGACTCTTTTTTGGTTCCCCTAGAATTGTTGGACTTTTTTGCCCTAATTAAATTGGACTCAGACTATGAACATTCCTTGGGCCCTCACTATATAATCACCCTGACCTTTAGTATCTAAAATAGTAGTAGTGATTAGGAGGAACTTATCAGTGATGGTGTAATTTTCATTGATAAATGTTATAGCAGATGTCAGTTTGTTTTCTTCAATTCCTGCTGATGGTTTTAACTGGCGTAAAAATATTTATTCGAACTTAACAAAACCTTGTAAGTTGTATTATGATACAGTTTATTGAATTGTACAGTATTGTCATTACAACCCATTCAAGTGTGTGTGAATGAATCTGAAGCAGACCCCATTGAAGACCGGTGCTACATAGTTCTTAGGGGTCTAGAAAATAGAACTGAGCCTATGTCTTGTTAAAAAAAAAAAAAATGTTTATTAAGCATCTTACCCCAGTGGGGCTTTTACCAGACATCTCTCCATTTGCCACTCCAACCCTGAGGGAAGAATTAGTACTTGGGAATTGTTTATAAAACGGGGGTAGGAGGTCCTACGGTGGTGAATCCTGACCGTCCCTCTGTGAGGAGACCTTTGCTTCAGGGATGGGGGGGTCTTATTTTATCCCCGTGACCTGAAGCTGCTTCCTTTTCTTAGGTCTGTTTTATTTTGTTTTTGTAAAGTATTGTGAGTTCTGGACATATTTGTAAAAGAGTTGCTCAAGATTTGTATAAAATGTTTACAGATCTTTCAATGAATAAACACAAAAATCCATGGATCTCGGAGAATTTTAAATAAAGTTGCTTAAGATGTAAAGATCTTCTACTTCGCTTAAATCTATCACTAGCACATTTATCTAATGATAATGTTAAAAGACAATCCGAATCAATGGTAGACTAACCCGACTTAATAACCGTGGCCAACGTTTCCAGGCTGTTGGCAGACAAAGCCTGGGTCTAGGTCGCATACACCGGCAGGGTATGTAGTCCGACTACCTTATTTGGTCTTGGGCCGCTTAGTGAAAGGGAGCTGGGGACACAGACCAGAGCCGGCGCCCCGGCAGCAGCAGGAGTGGTTGGGAGGCAGCGAGGAACACTGATCTATTTCCGGGAGTCCTAAAGGCAAATCAGTGGGCTTTATTTACGCCCCGAAGGCAAAATGACAGGATTTTGTTGAAGCTGGAGTTGGTGGGCAGTTTTTAATTTCACCATGGAGGAAAAGATCGGGTTCCTTTTGTTACGGAGACCCTAAAGCTTCGCAATTTTAACTGGCGACTTGCGCCGACTTCCAGAATCTGAAATTTATCCAATGCAAGTGTTCTCAGAACTAAGAATAGTGGGGGGTACAGCAAGTAGCGCAAGGGGAGAGAAAAACCGCCATAAAGAGTAAAGTTAAGGGTTGTAGGTGAAAGGTTAGGTGAGTGGGAAACCAGAATCTCTCTCCCTGTCAAATCCTGCTGCCAGTTTTCTCCAAGAGTTTTAAAGCATTGCCCTTCTAGATACCAGCTTCCTGCTGGGAACTAAAAGTCCCAATTCCCCTCCGAATTGCTCCCGGGCGGAGGCAAAAAAGCGGAGCACATTGAGGGATAGGAAATGGAGACGTTTCCCTGATTCGGGGAACACGCGACGTGACGTCACGTCCGACCAAAACAAAATGGCCGGGCACTTCCTAGTAGCTCGGCGAGGGCGCCTTCAGAATTGACAACTGAGCATGCGCCAGAGCCAATGCGCAAGTGGCGTATAATTACATCAGTGCGAACGCAGGCGTAATGAAATGGGCCTGAGTCTGCGCAGACTCAAAATTTAGGGAATCCTGAGAATGGCGGGCACAGGCTTAGTTGCTGGAGAGGTTGTGGTAGATGCGCTGCCTTATTTTGACCAAGGTTACGAAGCGCCTGGTGTGCGGGAAGCGGTGAGTTCGGGCCGGGTAGCCGACTCAGCGCTCTCGGGCTCTTAGTGCTGGAAGAAGCACCTTACAAGTTGCTACCCTGACCCCTGTTCTCGTTCCTAGGCTGCGGCGCTGGTGGAGGAGGAAACTCGCCGATACCGACCTACCAAGAACTACCTGAGTTACCTGACAGCCCCGGATTATTCAGCATTTGAAGTAAGTGTGATGTCTTGAGGCCACCGTATGAGCCAGGATCCTGTGAATCTTTATTTTGGATTGAGAGTCTTAGCCACGTAAAAAATGTATTCTAAATTCTGGCTTTAACTATTGCTTGCTTAGCTACTTGTTACTGTATTGTGTAGGTGTTACCGGTCCATTGAAAACAGCTAGGTAAGCCTTCTCCGGCGTTCTTTTTCTGAGACCCACTGAAGGACATTCTGGGGCTTCGCGAACTACCTATCAGTGCAAAAATTAGGTAAACGTTTTTCAGGGATCGGCTGCTTGCGTAAAGTCTCAAAGGCATCCTCTACTCTCTAAGGTCTACTCTAAAACAAGTGGTGAGGAATTTTTAATATATATGAGCCTAGGCTCCTGAGAACCGCTGGAGGGCGGCATTTGTATCACAGCCTAGATATTTACCGAAGGTATGTGGATGACTGAAGTGACAAACCATTTATAAGTAAAATGCTAGTTAAATATTTAGCCTAGAAGTGCACCCAAGATACTACTTAGGGTGTAATCAGCTAAATGAAATGTAAAATATCATCTCTAAATTAATAGGCATTTTAGTATTTGGGTTTTTTTCCCATTACAAGTATTTAATGAAAGAATTCTGTTACTAAAACGCAGTATTTATATTGAAGTAACATGAAAAGAAATGTCAGTTAAGTTTTAAATAGGAGGAAGATGTTCCTAGGATATGTCGTTTTCCCATACGTTTGCTAAATGTTACTCAGATATAAATGGTACCACATTAAGAAGTAAGTACAGTAATGTTTCCTGACCTCCCGAAAATTTCAGATAACTGCACTCAGTCACAAACTTTTAAATATTTGAACCAGTTTTCCTTTTAGCTCTCTTAAATACAACATATGCCTCCTATCTTTATAATTGATCATTTAACCCTTTTTCAAAATAGGAATTGGTAGTGTCCTGGGCTCACCATCTCAGTCTGGAAAACAGCCCTGTGAACTATATAACTATATGTTTATTATCCTAATTTTTTAAATGGGAAAACTGCAGCTTAGAGAAGCTAATTTGCCCAAGACCTTAACCACTCCTCAAATTGCTTTTGAAACTTCTTTTCCATTAATTCATTTAACTATTCTAGCCAGGAATTGGGGGACGGTCTTAACTTTTTAGTCTAATTGTTAATATAGTTGAAACCATCAGAAGATTGAAATTACACAGGTTAACTGAAATACTACTGTAAATGAATACTTAAGCAGTTCTTTATACTCAGGCCAGGAAATGTGCAGAACAGAAATGGAATAGGATATTGACCAAAACTTGAACCTAAAGAAGTAGAGCTTTATCATGTATTTTTTTACTTTTTTTTTTTTTTCACTTTTTTACCATGTATTTTTTTAAATCGTACAATTGTGGGGCACCTGGGTGACTCAGTCCATTGAGCCTCTGCCTTTGGCTCAGGTCATGGTCCCAGGGCCCTGGGATCAAGCCCTGCATTGGGCTTCCTGCTCAGTGGGGAGCCTGTTGCTCCCTCTCCCTCTGCCTGCTGCTCCCCTTGCTTGTGTGCTCTTCCTCTCTCTCAAACGGATAAATAAAATCTTTAAAAAAAATAATAAATCATGCAATTGTTAGAGCAGATAGCAGAACCAGTTTCTTTCGCCCCTTCCCCATTTCTCATTCTTTGCAAAGAGTGAGGTGTGAAAAGCCCTAAAGCAGATTATTTTATGTCCAAGTCCTCTCCTCCCTTCCCCCACCCCCGGTGAATACTTAGATCCATGGTCCTCAACGCTGGCTTCACTATACAGTCAACTGCTGAGTTAAAAACAAGTTATAATCATGTCCAGTCTCCACCTCAGAACAATTAAATGGGAATGGGAGAGAGGGGTAAGATGTGGCTGGGAATGAAATTGTTTTCAAAGCTTCCAGTTGATTTTTATGTGCTGCTGGGACTGAAAGCCACTATCTAGGAATAATGCTTTTCTCTGTGGGTCTTTTTATATATGAGGTGTGTGTGTTCTGATCCTTGAGAGCATTTAACCCAGAGAAGACTTGGTGGGAAGGGAAAATGATCCATTTTATTTTATCTTTTTAATTTTTTTGGAAATGATCCATTTTAATGGGTAGCTAAAGAAATATTTAAGTAGGTTAGATTCATTATTTGGTGCAATTGCAAAGTGCAATTATTAATTGCAATTCGTCAATATGATTTTGGAAATCATTCTTTCCCCCAATTAGACCGACATAATGAGAAATGAATTTGAAAGACTGGCTGCTCGACAACCAATAGAATTACTCAGTATGAAACGGTAAGTTGTATTTCTGGTTTTAGCTGGACCCAAATCATTGTTTAATTTTAAGTCACTAGTAAAACTGCTACAGCTTTTAAAATGTGGAAAAGAAAAAATTCTTGTCTGATTTTTATGTTTATGTTTCTTCATATAATAGTGGTTCCTATAATCCTTGTTAATGTCCAGATATATTCTTTGTACTATTATTTGAAAAGACAGAATAGGAGTGCCTGGGTGGCTCAGTTGGTTAAGCATCCCACTCTTGATTTTGGCTCAGGTCATGATCTCAGAGTTGTGAGATTAGTTCCCTGCTTGAGACTCCACGCTGAGTGTGAAGCTTGCCTAAGAGTCTCCCTTTCCCTCTCCCTCTGCCCTCCCTGCCCCCTCCCCCACTGACACAAGTATGTGCCCTCTCTTTAAAAACAAAAACAAAAATGCAAAATATTGTAAAATCCAACAACAGGAATGGTAATTGTAATGAAGTTCATGTTTTTAAGAATTTTCAAGGAGGGGCGCCTGGGTGCCATAGTCGGTTGAGCATCTGACTCTTGGTTTTGACTTGGATCGTGATCTTGGGATGATGAGATCGAGCCCTGCTCGTGCTCACTCGGTCCCTCTCTCAAATAAATAAATAAATCTCAAAAAAAGAAGAAAAAGCATCTTCAAGGAAATGTTCCTGATTAGACATCTTGTTCTTCACTGATCACCTGTCTAGCTGAAACCATGTTATGGTTTACAATGATCCCTGATTCACTCTGACACAGAACATTAGTAAACACAGAGTACCCGGATAGTTTGGCTTTGGTTCCACTGTCTTCCCTTCTGTGCCTCTTTACTACAAAACTACTTCTCTCTCAAGGAAGAAAACCCAAACATCCTTGTTACTTTCTCTAAAATGGAGAATTCGATTCCTTAACAAATCTGAGTTCCCTTTCAACTTCAAGATAACTATGGAATTATGAGAACCACTAAGTAGTCCGTCAGAGCAGAGTCCTTTGAGACAGGACCACATTCACAGTAGGTCTGTCCTCTCAGCAGATGTAATAGAAGAGGGATTTGAGTCTGTAGACCCAGAGGACCATCTTTCTTGTGCTCCATTTCCTGTCTAGCCTGAGTGATAAAGGCAGGAGAAGAAGTTCCAGGATTCCTCAGTTCTTCATTTCCAGGTGCTTCTGCTCTGTAGATATTCATGACAGTAACTCCTTTATGGCGGTATGTCTCACAGCAGAAGTAATGACCCACTAAGCAGTGGATCATGGAGGAAACTTAGTTCTCACAGCACTTTTTTAAGGAAATAGAATAGAAAATATTGGAATATACTGCATGTAAAGGTGACTATTGTTTTGTGAAACTTCTTTTTTTAAGATCTTATTTATTTGTCAGAGAGAGCGTGCACTCAAGCAGGGGGAGCAGCAGGCACAGGGAGAAGCAGACTCCCCTGCCGAGGAAGGAGCCTATTGTGGGACTGTATCCCAGGACCCTGGGATCATGACCTGAGTCGAAGGCAGACAGTTAACTGACTGAGCCACCCAGGCGTCCCTGTTGTATGGAACTTTTTTTGAGCTATGTGTATTTGTGTACTGGATCACAGATATTTCTTACCGTGGGCTATAATCAGAAGTTTGAAAACTGCCATGTTTATGGTGTATGTGTAAAGCTTTTTTTTTTTTTTTTTTAAACAAAGTGGTTTGTCACTTTTTTTTTTTTTTTAAGAGAGAGAGAGAATCTTCAGCAAGCTCCACGCCCGGTGTGGAGCCTGACACGGGGAATCAGGGAATTGATCTCACAACCCTGAGATCATAACCTGAGCCAAAATCAAGAGTTGGATGCTTAACCAACCAAGCCACCCAGGTGCCCCTGGTTTATCACTTCTTGATCCCAGTTGCATACCCCTCAGTTGTTCATAGGAATAATGTGGAGTTTTTACAGTATCTAGTCAAAATATTAAAATGGAAATTAAAACTTAGTTTGTAGTAACTCATAGATAATCAGCTGAGATTTATGAAGAGTATACTTACTGGCTATATCAGCAGTGTTGAAGGACTGTGTAGTGTGAAGAGAGAGAATAGAGTGAGGTCCAAATGCAAAGAATTATTTTATCCCTTACCATTTTTTTCTCTAGAATGGCGTGGGTGTGTGGATGGGATGTTGGGTGAATGTAAGTGTGTTTTACAAAAATGATAGCATAGGTTTTTTTGTATCCTACTATTTTCTCCTAATATATCACAAACATGTTAGTGTTTTAAGTAGTCAGTAGCATCATTCAGTAGCTAATTTAACAGTCCTTTATATGAATATGCTATAGTTTATTGAATCAGTTCACATTGAAATAATTTTTTGTTACTGTATATAATGGTATTGAATCTTATTCGTAAATGAATTGTTTCCTAGGATAAATAGGTTATTATTGTGCAATCTGATCTGATCTTAAGTCTTCCATGGATTTTACATTGTGCATAAACCTGTGAGGCATTCTGTTGGAAGGAAGGAAAGATTTAGGGGAATATGTAGTTTCATTTTATTTTTGTTTAATTTCAGATACGAACTTCCAGCCCCTTCCTCGGGTCAGAAAAATGACATTACTGCGTGGCAAGAATGTGTAAACAATTCTATGGCCCAGTTAGAGCATCAGGCGGTTCGAATTGAGAATCTGGAACTAATGTCACAGCATGGATGCAATGCCTGGAAAGTATATAATGAGTAAGAAGCTTTTTGTTCTTCTTAAACCCATCCCACCCACAGCTTTGGTATTTTTTTTTTTTTAAATATGGAAATGGGTGCCTGGGTGGCTCAGTCAGTTAAGCGTCTTGACTCTTGATTTCAGCTCAGGGTCATGGGATCAACCCCCATGTCAGTCTCCATGCTCAGCATGGAGTCTGCTTGAAGATTCTCTTCCTCTACCCTTGTGCCTACTTGCTCAGTCACACATGCACTCTCTCTCTCAAATAAATAAATCTTTAAAAAAAAATGTGGGAATTGAGATAAAAATAGTATAGTGGGCTTTCATTTGGGATCATGTCCTAGAACTACTAAACCCATATGAAAAGCCATTGCTTTGGGACCCACCTCCAAGGGTACAGAGGGGACCTAAACCTAAATACATTTGTTGTGTAATATTGTAATTAAGTGAGTTCTGAGGTCTGATTGACAAATCACAACATGGTGGAATGTAATCCTTAATGTGGGGGATTGCTCATACAGTCGATTCTTATTAGTTGCATGTTATGTTCTGTAAAGTGCCCTTGAATACTGAATTAGCAAATATTGTACCATTTTTCTTGGTGGAAATAATGTATGTGTATATACACATCTTATATAGACTATAACTTTAAATCCTAAAGACAGCTCTTCCTGGCAGATTCTATTATCTTCATTTTGTAAATGGAAAAACAAAGTTCAGAAGTGTTAAGTAATTTGGCAGAGTTGGAAATTAAATTGCATCCTTTGGTCATCTCTGTATGAGACCTGAAGCAATAAGTCAGAGTGCCCCTTGTTCCGCTCCAGCTGAGAATCTACGCATCCAACAGCTTAGAGTTTGCACTGCTCTGCGCATGCTGTGAGTGATCTCAGAATGCCGCAAGTGTTGATTTTGGGGTCACAAATACATTTGAGTGAGTAGGTAAGATCACAAGTACAGAATCTGCAAATCATGAGAATCGACTGTACGTAGGGAATTAACATGGGAAGCAAGGTGCCCACACAAGCCACTGAGCTCCTCTTTCTGTTCCATGTAACTAGCTTTAGGTTCTGTTATCTATCTAGGGCTCGGTTTTCTTTGTTGTAAAATTTGGTGGTTAGATGATGTCTGTGATGCCTTTGAGCCCTAAAATCCCCTGAGTCTGTATCAACAGTTTAATAGTTTAAGGAGTTTAACAGTTAAAGGAGAAAAAGCCATTGAACCTCATGACACTGCATCAAACTATTTGCTAGAGTATGTTTCCTGGAATAATAAAGCAAAATCACAAAGTGATAAATATCTTTTCTCAATTTTTCAGAAATATATTTTAAATTTCTTTGGCCATGTAGGGATCCAGGGGCAAAATCCAGAATTTGAGAAACTACAGCATAAACATTTCCATTACTTTTGTGAATATGTTGCAAGGGAGATAAAGGAAGAATGGGGTTGGGAGGATTAAGAAACAGATTAATCAAAAAAAAGTCTGTTAAAAAAAAAAAGGTCCATATTTTACAAAGTGGAAAAATCTGATCTTTGTCCTCAGGAAGCTCTATTCAGTTGAGGAGACAAGATATCTCTACACCAGATAACCAGTAGTCTACTTTTAGCACTACGGGGGCACGTGCTATATTGTGTGTTGTGCTCCATAAACTACAGACATCCACAGAAGGGATGTTAAGAATTAAGGTCACCAAAAAAAAAGAATTTAAAAAATGGTGAGATTTGGGGGCACCTTGGTGGCTCAGTTGTTAGGCATCTGACTTTGATTTTGGCTCAGGTCGTGATCTCAGGGTACTGAAATTGAGTCCCATCTCGGGCTCTTTGCTCAGCAGGGAGTCTGCTTGAGATTCTTTCTTTCCCTCTCCCTCTGCCCCTCTCTCCCCATGCTCTCTTTCTGTAAAATTAAATAAATCTTCAAAAAAAAAAAAAATGGTGGACTTTGGACATTTAGAAGAGAGAGAGAACACTCCCAAGAAGGGAAGAGAGCATAGATGGCAGGGGGAAAAAATAATACATTGAAGAAAACATTGCTTTCAACTTGCCTAGAAATCTTTAATAATTTCCCATTTGTTGCAAGGTAAAGTCCAAACTATTTAACATGGTATTCAAGGCAAAAGGCTGTGTATCTCAGTGGTAGACTTTCACTCTAGCCAGAGGAATCCTCTCTCTTGTGATGATCATAACTCTGACCCTGGGCCTTTACTCATGCCTCGCCGCCTCCTAGAATGCCTTTACCTAGTCTGCCCAAATTCAGTTTATGTAAGGCTCTACTCTCAGCCACTTCTTTGTCTTCCCATCTTATTAAAGTAAGTTTTCTTTCCTTGTGAAAAGATTTGAGGGCATCAAACATGCTGGGCAGAGAGCTTTTAGCTCTAAGTAGGTCTTGGTTCATGATAGCTTAAAAAATTTTTTTCATAATTCAGAGAATTATGTACTTGCAATTAAAGGGAAACCTTCGAGGTCAGCCCTTGTTTTTAAGGATAAACAGGCTTAGCCTCATTTATGTCAAGTGAGTCATTCAAGGACACACAGCTTTTTAGGGCAGAGCTGGGACTAGAACCCAAGTCTTCTGACTCCCATGATGCAGTACTGTAAGTTTTAATAAAAATATGTTCACAGTGCTTGAGGAGGGACCTGTATATGGGCATACCTCATTTTATTACACTTTGCTGTATTACATTTTTTACAGATTGAAAGTTTGTGGCAGCCTTGCCTCAGCAAGTCTGTTGGCACCATTTTCCAGTGGCATTTGGTCACTTCCTATCTCTGTCGCATCTTAGTAATTCAGTATTTCAAACTTTTCCATTATATTTGTTACAGTGATCTGTGATCAGTGATTATGACTCACTGAAAACTCAGAACAGTGGTCAGCAGTTTTTAATTATAAAGTATTTTTTAATTAAGGCAAGTACTTTTTTTTTTAACACATAATGCTGTTACACACTTAAAAGACTACGGTATAGTATAAACAACTTGTATATGTACTGGAGAACAAATTCATTTGATTTGCTTTATTGCTATACTTGCTCTATTACATGGTCTGAAACCAAACCCACAGTATCTCTGAGGTATGCTTGTACTCATGGAGGACGAAAGAAAGGAGAAGACAAGAATAAACTGGGCTTTCAGGAAGAGGTCATTCAAAGGGAAACTTCCTATTAAAGGTCAGAGGTCAGAACTAGAGTACCAAGCTTACTGGTCCTCAGGAGCGTGGAGTGATCTTAGAAATCAAGGAAAGGGGGATGAGCTTTAGATAAGCCCAGAGAGACACAGCTGTTTGAAGACTGAATCTTCAGAGAATTGCAGTTAGTGAGAAAAAAATCAGTCAATAGAGATAGAAGAATAACTTAGGAGAAAAGCAAAATACTGAATCATGAAAGCCAGGAAACGATAGTGGATCTAGAATAGTAAGGCCGATGTGGTTGAAATGGACCCTAAAGGTGATTCTCTACTGCCTTAAGAGGAAATTGATATGGTTGTGAGAATTACATCTCAGTAAAGCTGTTATTTAAGGGCGGGGAAGGGTGGCCTCTACCCTTGAATCACTTCTCTAATAACAGTAATAACATGGCACTCCTGTTCTGCTCAACTTTTCCCCTGTGCCAGTGAGGGCCAGCTTGTACTGGAATCACAGTCTCCAGACTTCCAGTTTTCTCTTCTCTCTCTGTTAGCAGTAGACAGGAGGGGAGAATGGCAGGATAAATGTAGGTACAGAAATATGGAGATAATAAGGGATTTGAATAAATGCACTCATATCAGTTATTTTCCATGTTCTCCATGAAAAGTATGACAGTTTAAGAAGAGACCTAGGTACAGGAAGTCAGAGTGTCAGTAAACTGGTTGGTCTTGAGAGGTTAAAAGACCTGAAATGGAATTGAATCTGACATTCACCTGTGTTATCTTGACCAAGTCACTTAATTTTGCTAAGCTTTTAATGTCCTCGTATGTAAAAGAGGGGTAATCATTCCTACCTCAAAGAATTCTTAGGAGAATTAAAGTAGCTAATATGCATAGAGTGTCTCACGTGGTATTTGGCACAGAGCCCAATAGCAGAAAAACTGGAACTTGTATCAACTAGATAGCTCACTTTTAGTTGGTATTATTAAATTTTAATGAATATTAATCTGATTTTCCTCTTTTCCTTCCTTAGAAATCTAGTTCATATGATTGAACATGCACAGAAAGAGCTCCAGAAGTTAAGGTAAGTTGTTTTTTCCTCTTATTTTATTTTATTATTTTATTTTATTTTTAAGTAATCTCTACATCCAGTGTGGGGCTTGAATTCACAACCCCAAGATCAAGAGTCACAGGTTCTTCTGACTGAGCCAGCCAGGCGCCCCTATTTTCCTCTTATTTTATAGTAAAGTTTAGGTGAATCCTCATAAACAGAACGAGAAGAGAGAGGAACCAATGGGCTGTCGTCATATGAGAGTAATACTTGATGATCCACTCTCTCCAGCATCCAGTGCTGGGTTTGCCCTGCTGGAGAGGAGGACAAATAGACTTCGTGTCTGGCAGCATCTCTACCAGGTCGTTTGCAGTTTGCAGATCTGCAGACATTGAAAAGGCACTTTTAGGAGAAAATGTTGCAGAACAACATGTATAATCTGATTTATGTGAAAAAAATTCATCTCGGGGTACCTGGCTGACTCAGTCAGTAGAGCATGCAACTCTTGATCTTGGGGTGAGCTTGAACCCCACATTGGGCATAGAGATTACTTAAAAAAATTAATCTCGGGGTGCCTGGGTGGCACAGCGGTTAAGCGTCTGCCTTCGGCTCAGGGCGTGATCCCGGCGTTGTGGGATCGAGCCCCACATCAGGCTCCTCCGCTGGAAGCCTGCTTCTTCCTCTCCCACTCCCCCTGCTTGTGTTCCCTCTCTCGCTGGCTGTCTCTATCTCTGTCAAATAAATAAATAAAATCTTTAAAAAAAAAAATTAATCTCTACTTGCACATACACATATAGGAAGGAGTTTGGGAAAACACCCACCAAAAACTGAACAGTAATTAGAAGGGGAAGCACACGGGAGGAGGGACTTCTGCTTTTTAATCTCTGTGTGTGCATATATGTGTATGTGTTTAATTTTTCATGGTGAGCTTGCTTTATGAAATTTGTCATTGAAAAATAGAAGAAAGTTAATTCCTGGAATTAGTCTATTACTGTATACATCTGTTCTTCTCAAGGGATTAAAGATATATTACGTTGATTGTAGATTTTGCTGTTGATTTCAGTGTTATGTTAAAATGTAGGTGGGTTGTATAAATAATTTTTTACAGGAAACATATTCAAGATTTGAACTGGCAGCGGAAGAACATGCAGCTCACAGCTGGATCTAAATTAAGGGAAATGGAGTCAACGTGAGTATCTTCACTTCCATCATCTTTTAAATCACTTAGCACATTTTAAGATCAGGATTTAACAGTATGATTCAACAATATTCAAAAGGGATGCCACAAGTGTCACAGAAATGCTGTTTTCTGAATCCTGCTCTTCACTGCCTCTGCCTGTCTCTGATGTGTGGGCCTGGAAGGCAGTGAGAATGACGGAACCACTGTCACTGAATTCTGGTCTCAGAACCTGTGTTCAGTTCAGTATTTCTGCTCTGAATAGGATTCTACTTACACTCTCTGTTTAAAAGGAAAAAAATTATCTATTTTTTAACTCGTGAGGGAGGGAGATTTCATACTTTGATCATTTGCATCTCAAGTTTTTTTCCTTTGTTTATATATTTTACTTTTAAAATGTTCTTCAGGGGCGCCTGGGTGGCTCAGTCGGTCACGCGTCTGCCTTCCGCTCAGGTCATGATCTCAGGGTCCTGGGATTGAGTCCCGCGTCGGGCTCCCTGCTCAGAGGGGAGTCTGCTCCCTCTGCCCCTCCCCCCATGCTCTCTCTCACTCTCTCAAATAAATACAAATCTTTAAAAGAAAAAAAATGTTCTTCATATACATAGATAAGTTTATATGAATCCCTATAATCATGAACTTTTTATCAGTTCTCTTTTTTGCTTTGCTATTTCCCTTCTTCCTCCCCCACATCTTTCTCCTTGTTCCACCTTCTCCACCTCCATGTATTCCACGTGAATCAGTCTATTCATCTTTTCACATTTTTCTTCAAACTAATATAATCTCCCAAATATACATGAGTATTTCTTTTCATTTGTCCTGATTTTTCAGGGGAAAGGGGAAGGCTGCTTAGATCTGTGGAATTTTCTCTTGTTCTAGAAATTTCTCCACCATTTTTAACTATTGCCTCTGCCCTGTTTTTTTCTCCTTTTATGTTAATCCCATTAAATGTAATCTTCCATCACCTCATCCAATCTCCAACTATTTCTAATTTGGTTTTTTAAATTTTTTTAATTTGAAATAATGGTAGATTCACATTAACTTATAACAATACAGCTAGAATCTTTTTTTAAGATTTTATTTATTTATTTTAGTGAGAGCTCGAGCAGGGAGAGGGAGAGGGAGAGAATCTTAAGCAGACTCAGCATGGAGCCTGGCGCGGGGCTCAATCTCATGACTCTGAGGTCATGACCTGAGCCAAAAGCGGATCCTTAACCGACTGAGCCACCCAGGCACCCAGTACATCTAGAATCCTGTGTGCCCTTCACTCCCTTCCCCTGATTGTGCCTGTTTTTTAAAATGGAAAGTTAGAAGTGAAGGTTCACATTATGACCCTGGCTGAAAACGTGTATATGGTAAAATATTCTAAGAGAAATTTTATATTGAGTAATTTTACTTTTTTTTTCTTTTTTTTTTTTTACTTTTCTAGTTGGGTATCCCTGGTCAGTAAGAATTATGAGATTGAAAGGACTATTGTGCAATTAGAAAATGAAATCTTTCAAATGAAACAACAGCATGGAGAGGCAAACAAAGAAAACATCCGGCAGGACTTCTAAAAAGACAGATGAACTTGGTGGGGAGAAAGGAAGGCAAGCTGGACTTTCACAGAAGATGAGACATCTGAACTGTGAGGGAGAACAGCATCTTAAGGAAATCATCAGTGGTTAAATGTTTATTGTAGACTGTGGACTGTTATATTTGTACATTTTAGCTTTAAAATAAAAACTTTCAGCGTGGTGGGTTTTTTTTTTCTTCTGCCATTTAAAAAAAACTAGGTTTCAAAAGTATGAAATTAGAATAATATTATATCATAGAATTAATGTTGAACCACTAGAATATATTTTGTATCCAAAAGATCTTTATCGAAAGTTTTTAACATGTACAAGAAAGTTGGAAACTTTTGGTTTATGTATTTCCAAATAAAGGGGTATTTCTAAACAAATTTTTTGGATTACCAAGCAAGACTTCCAAAATACAATGGCTCCATCTCTGTTATCCATTATCATCACCATCATACATAACCGTTTCATAAAGCTTAATATGTGCTGACCCCTGTTCTAAGCACGCTAGGTAGATGAACTAAACTTAGAGGAATAAAAAGTCATTTGATCCCACAAAAACCTTGGTAATGTAGGTACTGTTGTTCCCATGCACAGACTTGTAACTTGTTGAAGTTGCATAGCTAGAAAGTCATCCAGGTGTTCAGTAGTGTAGCACCAGAGTTGTGTTCTAACCCTCTATTTGTCAGGAATTAACAAGTGTAAAAGATTACTGCCCCATTCAGAAAAATATTTGCAGTCTCCTGTAATCTTTGTGCTCTCACTTTGTGCTTTTTGGGTTCCAGGTTTTCCTTATCCCAAGTCTAGCTGTAATGCAGTTAACTTTATGATTATGAAATAAAAACTATACAACAATGAAACCCATTATTGCAGGAGGGAGTAAGATGGAGTGTTAAAACAATGTTACTCCAAGTTTTTAATGGAGGAGAGAGAATACCACCCTTGGGAGCAGAGGGTTCCTGGTTTAAGGTCGTAACTTGCCATGAGCACCAAGTATTGCAATCTTTTATTTTTTAAGTTTTTATTTTACTTATTTTACTTAAGTAATCTCTGCACCCAGCATGGGGCTTGAACTCATAACCGCAAGATCGAGAGTTGTGTGCTCTTCTGACTGAGCCAGCCAGGTGTCCCCGAAATCTTTTAAATTTTTTTTAATGATATTATTGCCCCATGGGAGGATTCATTCCACTATTGCCTAATCCGATTTGCTGCACCTTCTACTCAGCCCCAAGAACTTGTATCTTCTGTTCCCTGCCTGAGAGACTAGACTTAAGGTAATCCCTACCCTTTGCCACACTCCTCTCTCCAGTGATACTCCCTTAAATTCCCCTCACTCTTTTGCTGTTTGGCTAGTAAATCCCAGTCTGGTGAGTGACCAGCATGCAGGGTTTGCATGTTTCCTTTGCCAAGGTGAGCTCAGTGGTCCTGGTTCAGAGGGAGTTCACTCTAGAAAGCAGCGGCTCGCATCAATGGCAAATCGCTAAATTGAGATTGAGCGTTCTCTTTCTTTAGACTGGTCATACTCCTAAACTTTGTCCCATTAGTGGAGATTCCTCTTGTTCGTAAATAAATTTGTAGAGCTCGAGGATGACCCCAACAAAGCTAAGAGAAAAGAAGTCTGCACGACATTGGAGAAACTGCAGCAAGTTAACTAGCCCCACCGCTGGGTTGATCTGTGAGCCAGTAAACTGCCTATTTTGCAAGTCAATTTGAGTTGGATTTTGTGTCACAACAGAAACCATCCTAACTTAAGGCCCTCAAGATAAAAGACCCAGGTATTTTTTCCTGGAGGTATGTAACATATGCAGCAAAACACTTGAATTTTACAATGTTTATCTTACAGTATACAACATAGATTGCAGTTTTCTTCTGTTGTCATCCTACGAGGGAAAATACTGAGCAGAGATAAGCATGAAATAGTTACCCTTCTCTATCAACTTCAAGAGAAACTGAGTTTCCTAGCCCATATGAAAGAAGTCTTTCAGGTACCATCAAGTTCACTGGCATGTTCGTAAGTTCTCAAATATTTTAATCTCCGGGGTGTCTGGTTGGCTCAGTCGGTAGAGCATGTGACTCTTGATCTCAGGATTATAAGTTGAGCCCCATATTAGGTGTAGAGATAACTTAAAAATAAGATCTTTAAAAGATATCTTTTAATCTCATTATCCTTAATTTTTAAAATTTTTATAAAAGATACGTACTTTCTCTTCTTCCTTTACCCCTTCACCCCCTTCTCCCTTTCTGCTCTTCTGCTCCAATCCAGTATTACTACCCGCCAAACTTAGTGGTATAAAACAATATCAAGCATTTATGTTATCTTTCACAGTGCTGGGGATTTACTGGGCTCAGATAGGACTTAGGGTTTCTCGTACAGTTGTGATCAGATGGTGGCGGGGACTAGTGGGAACAACCCCTCGATAGGTTGTTCACTTGTATCCAATACATGGGCTGGGAAGATTCAAACAGCTGAGAGCTGGGACCTTCAGGAATCTTTGGGGCACCTCTCTCTATGTCTGTGGTTTCTCTGGCATGGAGGCTTCAGGGTGGCCAGACGCCTTACAGGACAACTCAGGACTCCAAAGTCATATGTCAGAGAGTCCAGCGGAAGCTGCATTACCTTCTATGACTTGGCCCCAGATGTCACACTTACTTCTGACGCATTGTATTTGTTAGAAGCAAGTCAGTGAGTCCAGCCATTATTCAAGGGAGAGGAATTAGCTTCCACCTCAGTTGGGGATAGTGTTGAAGAATTTGTGGGCATACTTGTTTTTTCTAAACTTCGACATATTTTAATATCCCTCCCATTCCCTTTCCGATGATTTAGTCCTAAAATCATTAGATGGGGCAGAACAAAGTAAGCACCCACTTAGAGGATGGGCCCTAAATCCATCCCAGCTGCTGTCCTTAGAAGAGAGGAAGATACACACACACACACACACACACACACACACACACACACACACACACACACACGGAAGGCATTGTGAAGGCACCAAGAGAACACCACGTAAAGATAAGAGATTGCAGTGATAAGTCTACAAGCCGAGGAATGACAAGGATTGCTGGCAAGCACCAGAACGTGGGAGGGAGGCATGGAATGCATTCTAGAGCCTTCAGAAAGAGCACGGCCATGTTGACACCGCGACTTCAGACTTCTAGGCTCCAGAACTGTGAGACAGTAAATGTCTGTTGTTTTAAGCCACCCAGTGTGTGGTATATTGTTACCCCAGCCCTCAGAAACTGAAACATACATTGTGACACAGTCGAGAGCCACGGTTGTGTTGAAAAGGAGAACTATGTGAATGGATATACACCGAGGCTATTCTCCATCCCTCCATGCCTGTTCTCTGCCCTCTCTCAATAGGAAATTGGAAAGTCTTTGGAGCCCAAGAGAAAAAAACTTAAAGGTTGTTGAAATTGACAGTTTTTCAACAAATGACCCAGCCAAGTCCCTTAGCAATGAGGCTCCACAACCCCTCCCTCTCCAGCACACAGAGCTTCCTAATCTGTGTTTTACTTCCCTGCTCTTTTTTTCTTTTTTTGCAGAAATTACTTTTATTATGTTGGAATATTCCGTAACAAGCGAGCAATTATTCATGTGACAGAGAGTTCAGAAAACAGATTCGTGACTGTATTAGCCTTGTCCTTGATTAGAGATTTATGAATTTTATACACAAAATATTATTGCTTAGAGTGGGTTATTCTAGAAGCAGTAGTAGAGATAGTCTAAGAGCCTGTAACCCTGGAAGAGCTTCTCTCTGCTTGTCTAGCTGTGCCAGTCGGACCACGGGACTTAGGTACAAGGATGGATGTGTTTTCTCTGCTGAATTTAAAGCTTTACAACAATTTGAATGCTCTTTCCTGCATGCTTCAAAGGCTTCCTTAATTTGGTCAAAAGACAGATTATAAGTCACAAATTCATCAACTCTAATTTTTTGGACATCTAATCAGACACCAACTTTGAGACACTTTCCACACTCTTCCATTCTCCAAAGGCAGTGCCTTTCCACATGCGGCTTGTTACCAGCCGAAATGGCGAGTGGCGATTTCTTCCCCCAAAGCAGCCACTCCGACTACCACGCTGCCACCCCAGCCTTGGTGGCAGGCCTCCAGCGCTGCTCTCATGAGCTTCATGTCAGCAACACACTCAAAGGAATAGTCTACTTTCCCGTCAGTCATTTCAGTGAGCACTTCCTGGATGGGTGTACGGAAGTCCTGGGGTCAATACATTCAGAGGCTCCAAAATCCTTGGCGCTTGTGAATTCGTCTTTATCCATGTCCACACCAATGATCCGGTTTGCACCAGCCATCTTACAGCCCATGATAGCCGCCAATCCAACCCCTCCTAGGCCAAAGACGGCACGAGTGGAGCCAGGCCCCACCTTGGCAGTGTTCACGGCAGCACCATAACCAATTGAAATGCCACAACAACCCGGAAGGCAGACTTTATCCAAAGGTGCTAACGGATCAATTTTAGCAACAGAGATACCAGCCACGACTATATATTCAGAAAATGTGCTGGTTCCCAAGGAATATAGAATTGTCTTGCCTTTGCAAGTAAATCTGCTGGTACCATCTGGCATTAATCCTCTCCCTTGAGTAACTCTTATCTTCTGGCAAAGGTTTGTTTTAGTGTTTAGACAAAATTTGCATTCTCCACACTGTGGGATATAAAGTGGGATGACAGCATCACCTGCCTTCAGCTTAGTAAATCCTTCGCCAACACTTTCCACGATTCTATCACCTTCGTGTCCCAAGATCACTGGAAAACCCCCTTCAGGATCAGCCCCACTCAGGGTATAGGCGTGGCAAACTGCAGTGGCGATCATCTTAATTCCAACCTCATGAGCCTTTGGGGGTGCCACTTCTACCTCCTCTATAGAGAAAGGCTTTCCTGCCTCCCAGGCAACTGCCGCCTTGCACTTGATAACCTGGTTCGCCATGTCCTTGGACTCAGGTCAGTGAGGGGCGGACATCCAAGGTGGGCCACACAGGGACTTCCCCACTCTTAAATACGAATGGACAGTCGAGGAGTACCAGAAAGATACCTGAGAGATGTCTTTATCATGAAAGACAAGGAACAGAAACAGGAAACCCCGTGAGGAAAACAACAGATGGTGCAAGAAGGAAACCTTTTTTGTTAAGAAATATATCCTCAGATGGGGCACCTGGCTGGCTTAGTTGGCAGAGCATGTGACTCTTGATCTGGGGGTCGTGAGTTCGAGCCTCATTAGGGGGTAGAGTTTACTTAAAAGAAAAATACATCCTCAGAGAAGTAAGAAGATAAAAAAACAAGATGCTATTTTATTAAGGAACACCCAGAGAACAAAACAGCTCTTAGGAATTTTAGTGGTAGCAGAAGTTAAAATTCAATATAAATGTTGGGAATTAAAAATTTGGGGACACCTGGGTGGCTCAGTTGGTTAAGCATCTGCCTTCGACTCAGGTCATGATCCCAGTGTCCTGGGATTGAGTTCTGAATCAGGCTCCTTGCTCACTGGGGAGCCTGCCACTCCCTCTTCTTGTGCTTGCTCTCTCTATCTGACAAATAAATAAGATCTTTAAAAAAAAAATTGACAAACTGTCCCAGAAAGTGGAGCCAAAAAGGCAAAAAAAGAAAATAGAGAAAAAAATAAGGACTAGTTCAGAAAGTCAATATCCAAATATTTTGAGATTTAAAAAAAGAAAGAAAACAGAAAGAAATCAACAAAATAATCCATAATTTTCCATAACTAAATGATAAGAGTTTCTAGATTCCAAGGTCCCAGTACAACAGCTGAAAAGAAACAAACTTCAAAGCATATTATTGTGAAATGTCGGAACACCAAGGACAAAAAGATTCTGCAAGAGCTAGGGGAGGTGTATCAAGAATCAGTAATAATCACTAGAACAATGTTGTGGTATCCTCCAGACTGGTGTTGGGGATGTTCTTGAGCTCCTTGCCATGAACCCGGGAGGGTGCTCAGATGCCTCCCTGGCAGGCATCTGGGGGTGATCTCAGGCATCCTCAAGATGATGCCGGTGGTCCATTCTCAATGTTTATGTAAACAAAGAATCTGAAGACACTTCCTAATAGAAGAAGAGAATACAGCAACAACTTTGGGGAAAAAAAAAAAGAATCCAGAATCAATATATCTTCACGCTTCTCAAAATTAATTCTGGAAGCTAGAAAGACAAAGGAGCAGTGCCTTTGGAATTCTTATGAAAATTTTCCAATCCAGGACTCTATACATAGTCAAATTCTTAGGTTGAGGATAGAATGAAGACATTTTCAGTCAAGTGAGATCTCAAAAACACTTACTACCAGTACCTTTTCTTAAGGAGCTGCTGGAGGACATGCTCTTCTGATCCAACAAAGGGAAAAGGTAATGAGAAACTTCCACAGAGATTGGTGAAAGGGAATCCCAAGATTATATTTGTACACTCAATAGGGGCCAACCAATTATAGATTGGAACTGTGTGACTCCAGAAACAAAATTTTGAGAGCTCTCATCACAAAGATGACCATTATCATGGTACCATCTTTTTACCCTGAGGAGCAGAGTGCCCAGGTGAGCCTGGCCCACATTTCTGTCCTACAGTTGGCTTGCCCTATGTCCTCATGAAGTTCCTGGTCTCTGCCCTCCTTGACCTGTTGGAAATGTTCTGCTCTGTCTTACCCCAAGAGAGCTTAGAAGTAGAAACTTCATATGAGTTCATCTGACCATATTCCTGCCAAATGTGCAGTTGTACCTGGCCTGCATCCCAGCCTTGCCAGAAACCCAGCAATGCGAAACCCTTTGTTTCCCAGGATTAATTTACAACCTTGCTCCCTAATTTCCCCAGAACAGACTTTTGTAGCTATCAGGGAAGCTGTAACCCGAACATGACCCAGAGATTGTTTAGTTTATTTTTTCCTATGGGCCTTCGTCCAATTATTGAAATATTGCCTTCTGCTACAGACTGAACATTGGTATCCCCTCTCCTCCTGCAAATTCATATGTTGAAATCTAATCCCCAGTATGATGGTATTTGGATGTGGGGCCTTTGGGAGGTAGGTGATTATGTCATGAGGGTGGAGCCCCCAGGAATAGGATTTCTGCCCTTATGAAAGAGACCCCAGAGAGTTCCTTCCCCTCTTCTGCCATATGATGAGACAGTGAGAGGACTGCTCTCTGTGAACAGGAATTGGACTCTCACTAGACACCAAATCTGCTGATGCCATTGTCTTGGATTTCCCAGCCTCCAAAACTGTGAGGAATCAAAGTTTGTTGTGTAATCTACCCAGTCCATGGTATTTTTGTTATAGTAGCCCGAGCAGAGTAAGACACCGCTTCTGAGCATAGCGAGGTTGTGCTTGCTTCTCAGTTTTTATATTGATTGACTTTTATATTCCTCCATACATAGATAGTCATAGTTAGCTGAATAATGGCCCCCACAGATGTTCAGTTGGTAATCCCTGGAACCTGTAAATGCATTAATTTCCTTGGCGAAAGGAATTATGCAGATGTGATTAGTTTAAGGTCGATGAGGGCATGTCTGGGTGGCTTAGTCGATTAAGCATCTGCCTTCGGCTCAGGTCATGATCCCAGGCTCAGGTAATGATCCCAGGGTGGTGGGATCGAGCCCCGCATTGGGCTCCTTGCTCAGCGGGGAGCCTGCCGCTCCCCCTGCTTGTGCTCTATCTCTGACAAATAAATAAAATCTTTAGGAAAAAAAAAAGTTAAGATTCATGAGATGGGGAAATTATCCTGGATTAATCTGGGGCAAGTGTAATCACAAGGGTCCTTACAGGAGGGAAGTTGGAGGTCAGAATGGGGAGAAGATGCTAACTGGCTGGCTCTGCAGATGAAGGAAGGAGCCCATGAGCCAAAGAATGTGTAGCTCTGTGAAACTGGAAAAGACAAGGAAACCAACCACGCCCAGGATATTCTTCTCCTGAGGACACTCAACCTTTATAGATCCCATTTTAGACTTCTGACCTCCAGAACTATAAAATATAAATTTGTTTTTCTTCCTTTTTTCTTAAGATTTTATTTATTTATTTGACGGAGAGAGCACAAGTAGGCAGAGCGGTAGGCAGAGGGAGAGGGAGAAGCAGCCTCCCCGCTGAGCAGAGAGCCTGATCAGGGCTGGATCCCAGGACCCTGGGATCATGACCTGAGCTGAAGGCAGATGCTTAACTGACTGAGCCACCCAGGCGCCCCTAAATTTGTTTTTCTTTAAGCCACTAAGTGTGTGGCAGTTTGCTACAGCACCAATAGAAAACTAATATAATAATAGATAGCGATAATAACTATTTGATTAAAATGGTAAATATGTGTTTATTATAGACAATTTAGAAAATGCAGCAAGAAAGAAGAAAATGAAAATTATTCAGAAGCCATCACTCAAGGATAGCCACTCTATATCAGAAGGTACTATTTTTTGTTTGTTTTTTTAAA
The DNA here is from genome assembly GCF_024610735.1 of Ursus americanus. Classification (NCBI taxonomy): domain Eukaryota; kingdom Metazoa; phylum Chordata; class Mammalia; order Carnivora; family Ursidae; genus Ursus; species Ursus americanus. Next base: position 62,064,825 of record NC_142138.1, on the reverse strand, counting down.
GATTTTATTTATTAGAGAGGGAGAGGGAGCACAGGCAGGGTGAGGGGCAGAGGGAGAGAGAGAAGCAGACTTCCCGGCTGAGCAAGGAACCTGACGTGGGGCTCAATCCCAGGACCCTGGGATCATGACCCGAGCAGAAGGCAGATGCTTGACCGACCGAGCCACCCAGGCACCCAGAGGGTACTGTTTTTAATACCAGTAGAGCACACAGTCACAGAGAGAAACCCCACATTTCATTCAATTTCAATACGAATTTGTTGTATACCAATGGGATCAAAAATAAGTAAGAAAAAAAAATAAGACCGACTACTGGCACACTTTTTAACTTATTTGGGAATGGATGTTAATATTTCTATTTTACCCTGCTTTCTACCCTGAGGACTAACATTTACTACATTAGATCCTCTTTGCTTCCTCTATCTTTAGAATGTATTGCTGCACATTGGAACTCTGTTTGCAAGTGACAGAAAGCTAACTAAAAATACCTTAAGGCATTTATTGGTTCATTGAACTGGTAAGGGCAGAGCTGGGGGCACGGTCAACTAAACCAGGGATTCTATGTCATTCTAATTGTTTTTCATCCCTCTTTTTCCTTTTCTGGCCTTCTTCCTCTCCTACAGAGAGGCTTCCTCTGTACAACAGGAGCCAAAGACAAGGCAGCTTGACTTACATCATCCCACTTTAGTAATCTCAGAAGAAACAAGTATATCAGCATGTACAATTCCAGAGAAGGGTTCCAGTTGATCTGGTCTGGATTTCATGTTCAATCCTTGGAGTCAGAGGTATGGCCATGGGGTTTGGGTCATGTGATTAGCCAGGCCTGGGTCATGCACCTGTGGTCTTGGTGGTAGAATACTATAGTTAGGGACACCTGGGTGGCTCAGTTGGTTAAGCGTCTGCCTTCGGCTCAGGTCATGATCCCAGGGTGCAAGGATCAAGCCCCACATCGGGCTCCCTGCTCAGCGGGGAGCCTGCTTCTCCATCTCCCTCTGTCCCCGACTCATGCTTGCTCTCTCTAGTGCACTCTCTCTCTCAAATAAGTAAATAAAATCTTAAAAAAAAAAATACTGTAATTGACAGATTCGATTGGAGTGATAGTTTCCCAAAGTAAGATGGCGATGATGCTTCCATGAGCAGGAGAGAAAGAAGTTAGGCACATATACTTTAAATCTTCCCTAGATTAAAAGATAAGCCCTTTGATTAAGCTGGCCCAGTATGATAAGCAGTTCACCTATCTACTCCCCATGATGTTTTTCTTTACAGAGAAAAATGTAATAGACACATAATATTTATTATGGTATAATTTTAGTAGTGGAGAATGTGGATGTTTTTACAGGTCTGTTAGATAGTTTGGGCTGGGAAATAGCCAATAAAAGTTGAGAGATGAGGGATAAGTAATTTGTTATTAACAGTAGGTCGAGGGGCACCTGGGTGGCTCCATTGGTTGGGCATCTGCCTTCGGCTCAGGTCATGATCTTAGAGTCCTGGGATCAAGCCCTGCATCAGGCTCTCTGCTCAGCAGGGAGTCTGCTCCTCCCTCTCGCTCAGCCTACTTGTGCTTTCTCTCTCTCTCTCTGTCAGATGAATGAATTTAAAAAATCTTTAAAAAAAAAACAAAAAACAGTAGGTGGAGAGCTGAAGTTTCCAATACCTGTCTTTTATTTTAAAGGTTCAAGATTATTCCTCTAGGGGCACCTGGGTGGCTCAGATGATTAAGTGTCTGCCTTTGGTTCAGGTCATGATCTCAGGGTGTTGGTATCAAGTCCCACATCGGGCTCCCTGCTCAGCAGGAAGCCTGCTTCTCCCTCTGCCTCTCCCCCTGCTTGTGCGGGAGCTCTCTCTCTCTCTCAAACGAATAAATAAAATATTAAAAAAAAAGATTATCCCTCTAATGTCTATTTTACTTGTTGGATTCCTGTATGTCTTCTGAGATGGAAAGGGGGTAAACTTAGAGCATACTGTCTCAGTAACTTATTGTAGCAGGGACTACTACTTGTCCCTGGAACACATGCTGTCCCCTTCTGTAATAATAGAAGTGTTAGCTGGGCACATGGCTGCTTAGCAAACATTCATCTCCCAGTTTCCCATCCAATCATGTGCATACCCCATGTGACTAGGTTGTGTTCAGTGAGATAGCGACTGAAGTGATGTATGCAACTTGCAAGTCATGCCCTTAATTTCCACATTCACCAACCAGGAATCTTACACCTGGACAGTGATGACTTATCTAACATCACACCATCAATTACTGTCGAGCTAACATTAGGAGAAAGGCTGGCAGATAGACAAGGAAAAAGGAGGACACTGGGCTGATAATGATGTGAACAATATGCTTTGTATTTATTTTACGTAAATGATTAAATAGTCTGTCTATGTTCAGTAGCAGTAAATTTCCATTTTAATGAGATTTGGATACAACACAGCAATTTATATTCATTAAAATGAGATTTTATTGTACATTAAAAACTATTAATATCGACTGCAACATTTTGACATACCTTCAGTTAAACTTTGGTTTCCCAAAGCTGATTTTGCACCACATAAAAATATTAATTACAAGAGAATGTCAAATCAACGGAAGAGAATAGAAAGAAGTACGCTAGTAATATTAATTTATATACAATTTGCTACAGATAGAAATGCCTTTAAAATGGATATTAACAAGGGCACCTGGGTGGCTCAGTTGGTTAAGCCTCCAACACTTGATCTCAGCTCAGGTCTTGATCTCAAGGTTGTGAGTTCAAGCCCCATGCTGGGCTCTGCCCTGGGCTTGGAAGCTACTTAAAAAAGAAAAGTAAAATGGATATTAACATCTTGTAATAATGAAATTTTGTTCATATGAAAACATAATCTCATTATGCAGAACTTAGAAATGAAATGGAAGGAAGGTACTCCAAATGTCCCATTATATTACAGTAAGTGAAAAGAAATGCTTTAAATATAGTAGGAGAAGGAGAGATGTTAATACCCTTCTATAATTTTCTTTCTCCAGATCTTGAAAATTTTTGGTCTCAAGTAATTTGGGTATGGAGTTTAAGGTTACATAATTAGGACATTTAAAAGCTCAGCTTCACCTTACCTCCCTGTTCCCTTCTCCTACTATACAATCAAACTCTTGCAAAAAGGAAAGATGTGTGTACAGCTGAGAAAGTAGCTTTCTTAAACTGAATTCGGCTAATGACTGTATATGTTAGGCTTTTGCTGATAATTATAATTACATTTTAACTACTCACTAAAAATGGCCTGAAGAGCATCTACTTTACCACACTTAAATGGCCTTTGCCTTATTTTATGTCTTGTGCTTTTCACTAAGTTCAAAGGTCTTCCCTTCAATCCACATCTGTTATTCTCTCCTACCTCTTTTTCAAAAGATTATTTATTTATTTGAGAGAGAGAGCGCGCATGAGCTGGGGGAAGGGGGCAGAGAGAGAAGTGGACTCTCTGCTGAGCAGGGAGCCCAATGTGGAACTCAGTCCCAGGACCCTGGGATCATAACCTGAGCCAAAGGCAGACACTTAACTAACTGAGCCACCCAGGCACGCCTCTTTCCTACTTTCGAAAAAAAAACCTGCCTATTTCTTGTAGTGTTCTTGTTTGACCATAGACGGCACAAGGTCATCAAAAAGTTAAATAAATTATTTGCACAGCAATGCATAGTACCTGCTCTCTACTCTGCGACTTGAGAAAATGGAGATAATTTACACTGATGTTCTACATACTGAAGAATTCTTCTGTTTTTTTTTCCAGAGGTTAAATTTAATTTCACATAGATTTTGCTTTCTTTGTTCAAAATATAAAGGGTGCCCAACTCACCAGAAACATAAAAAAGGATCCTAGACTGTCAGATTCACACTGGAGATCTGCAAAGAAATAGAGTTCTACTACATCTAAAAGAGCAATTAGTGGGGGCGCCTGGGTAGCGCAGTCGTGAGGCGTCTGCCTTCGGCTCAGGGCATGATCCCAGAATCCTGGGATCGAGTCCCACATGGGGCGCCTCTGCTGGGAGCCTGCTTCTTCCTCTCCTACTCCCCCTGCTTGCATTCCCTCTCTCGCTGGCTGTCTCTATCTCTGTCGAATAAATAAATAAAATCTTAAAAAAAAAAGAGCAATTAGTTTGCCACCATTAATCTCAATTTCTAACAAAAAATAAACAATAGCAGATACTGATATACTCCATTTATTATAGCATTTTGCATTATTTTGTTCTATAAATAGATGCAAAAAAATTCAGTGATAGTATTACAATAGCACATGAAAAACAGATTAGAAAATTAGAAACCATCGTAGCATATAACAGTGAAAATTGTAGCACAGCTAAAAGAAATTTTCATCACGGGCAACAATACAAATTCCCAGTACTCTTCTAAAGTTGCTGAACATAATCATTTATAAAAAGAAATTTTAGGGGTGCCTGGCTGGCTCAGTTTTTGGAGCATGGGACTCTTGATCTCAGGGCTATGAGTTTGAGCCCCCTGTTGGGTACAGAGATTACTTAAAATCCTAACAAAAAAAAAAAAAAGGAAATTTTAAAGAGTGACCAGATTATCTTTTTTTAAAAAGATTTATTTATTTATCTGAGAGAGAGAGAGAGCACAGGTGTGCCCACGGGGGGTAGGGGAGGGGCGGAAGAAGGAGAGAGAGAATCTCAAGTTGACTCCATGCTGAGTGTGGAGCCCAGTACAGGGCTCGATCTCACGACCCTGAAATCACAACCTGAGCCAAAATCAAGAGTCAGACGCCCAACTGACTGAGCTACCCAGGCATCCCTGGAACAAGATATCTTAATACATCAGAGCCTTCTTGTAGCGTAAGAGAGAATAATAAAAGGAGTGTATCTTTTTATGTTAATGCCACCTAATCAGTTGTAATTGGTATAATTACTACTTTGCTGTTTTCTCCTAGTATTCCTCATTTCTGAAAACACAATGATAGCACAGGATATAATTTATTCTTTGGCAATATGTCAGTTGCAGTCCCTGCATTTTCAATATATGTTTCGTTTTACGGAATTTGTATTTGTTATAACGAGTGTGATTAAATCCATCTATTTCAAGGCTAAAACCTTGATAATTTTAGTGGGCACTGAGTGCTTCTTGTTTCTAAGCTCTGTCTATTAATCTTGTGAAGGAAAGGACATTCAAAGACAAGGCATCAGGGGCGCCTGGGTAGCTCAGCCGGTTGGGCGTCTGCCTTCCACTCAGGTCATGATCCCGGGGTCCTGGGATCACGTCCCGCATTGGGCTCCTTGCTCAGTGGGGAGCCTGTTTCTCCCTGTGCCTGCTGTTCCCCCTGCTTGTGCTCTCTCTCTCTCACACACACACAAATAAATAAATTAAATCTTAAAAAAAAAAGAAGGAAAGACAAGGCATCATAAGGACAAAAAAGTGACGTAGGCCATCGGCAATACAGACGAACCATCTCTCCAATCCCTTTTCCACAGCACTACCTTCCCTCAAAAGCTGCCAGACCAATCATTGTCTTTTGTTTTGTTTTGCTTTTAAAGATTTTTTATTTATTTATTTGACAGAGAGAGAGACAGCCAGCGAGAGAGGGAACACAAGCAGGGGGAGTGGGAGAGGAAGAAGCAGGCTCCCAGCGGAGGAGCCCCATGTGGGACTCGATCCCGGGATTCTGGGATCATGCCCTGAGCTGAAGGCAGACGCCTAACGACTGCGCTACCCAGGCGCCCCCAATCATTGTCTTAGTACGATATTTTGCACAGGCACTTTATGCTGTGGACACGTCAAGGCAACCATTCCAACAGTACTTACCGCTTTACCACCAATTTTAGAATGACAATGTTTTGCTGCCCGTTTTTATTCCAACTTTTGAATTTCTGAACTTTGTTCATAGTGCTTATGAACTGAGGGAGAGTAAGGTGTTAGCTGAGAGACATCTGGTAGTATAATGTTGGTGATTTTTTTAAAGAATGGTGCTAAGTACAAGATATTTTAGACCACCGCAACAACTTAAAAAATCAAATGGTGTCACAATTTCTTTGTGACCTGAAACAGCACTTTGTAAAATTTCCAGCTATGGACTGACCACCTCTGCACAACACCTGTGACCTCCAGGTGTATTACTATACAAGGCACCCAACAATGTGCTCCACTAGCCAAGAGTATATCCTGCCAAGACATGATACCACTAACGCATTTCATTTTCATTGGTATTCATGATTTATGCTTAGCTGTTTGTGGCTGTGCTCTCCTCACAAACTACACTGGTGTATATTGCCAAAGGGGTATGTGAACTAAGGGATTGCAGGTTTTATAAAAGGTAGATCTTGGTGTTCTAAACTACAGAAGTCGAAGTGGTTGAGGAAAACTGCTCAAACCAAAATCTGGGTTTACAAAAATTTTTTACACTTAAATTGTTAAGCAGCCTAGATGAAAAGTTGTGGGAAAATATAATTACCCCGTGTGTTGCAGTTTGGTTCCCCAGCAAAAAAAAATCTGAGATGGAAATTAGCATGCAGGAAGTTTATCAGGAAGTGTTCTTGGCATCGGCACCTGTGGGAGAATGAAGGAAGAAGGATTAGGCAAGAGTTGATCTGTGATGTTGCCACAAAAGCCTCAGTTAATCCCTACTGGGAGCTCGGGAGCTCAGATGACGCTTTTGAGTCTTTCTGCACTGGGGTGAATTAGATGGGCCTTGGTAAACCCCGTCAACCAGTTACTGTGTGGGGGCTGCTTCTAGTGAGGTGGCATGCCATCGGACAGGTGGTTGTCTTCAGCCAAGGGCAAGTTCCAGAGAGGGCCGTAGCTGAGAGTTGCCAGCTGTCTACTGTCCCAGAAGCTGGAGTGCTTCAGATCTATAGGGGCGTGATCTGGGCAGCACACCACAGCATCCACTACAGAACGAGACTGGCGATGGGAAGAAGCGTAATAGCGGTAGACATTTTGTGTAGTAAGAATAGCTGAGATCAAATTACCTACATCCTGTGCCTTAAATATGTCACAATGCTGCCCAAGAATCGACAGTAGCTCCCTACTGCCTCCATTCAATTCTAAACCCCATTCTCTGGGTTTATAAGGGCCACCACAATCTGCCTGACCCTAGCTATCTAAAATTCTACTTCCCATGTGTTCCCAGCTGAGATCTTCAAGTTTAGTGAAATCAGTGGACTCACTTCTTTAACTCTCCTCACACTCTTCTCTTCTCTACCTAAATCTAGTAAGCTCCCGTACACAGATCGTGGTACTCTCTTCTTTCTCTGGATTTGCAACCCACAGGCTATGCCACAAATTCCCCCCTTAATTATAAATGATCTCTATCTCCAGTGGTTTTTTGGCCTGTGTCTGGGGGGGGGAGGTTAGGGTCCCCAGTAGATTGAAAGCTCCTCCACGGCCAGGGTTATGTCTCGTATCTTCCCATACCATCTACTGCATTAGTGGGCATATGATTAGACACTGAATAGATGCAGAGGTTTAGAGACAAAAGAGACTTCAGGGACCACTTAGTCCAACCTAATTTTACAGATGATTTAACAGAGGCTCAGAAAGATTAAGCTGTAATCCTCCTCCGAACTCCCACATTACTTTGTTTGTATTTTTTTATGGTATTTATTACTTTCTATTTTTTACGTTAATTATCTTCCTACCTGTTTACCAGTCTTTATCTGTATTTTTATGAGCTACTTCTCTCCTCCTATTACTTACATGCTGGTGTTCCCTAAGGCTCTGTTGGGTTGTTTTACCTGAGCCATCCATTCCCATAGGTTTCAATTACCACTAATAAACTGCATGACTCACTAACCCGTATCTTTAGCTGGGTGACTCTCCCCCAGTAGTCCTTAGAAGACTCCACTGGATGTTCTGCAAGATTCTCATACTCAACTTGCCCTTGACGCCTCCCTGTTCCTTGTATCTGACTAATCACCAAATTCTATTCATTTACTTTGGAAATGTCACACGAATCCTGACCCCCCTCTACATTCACTGCCACATGTCACGAATACTAGGAACAGCCTCTTCCCTGTTTTCCTTGTAACCATTCTTTCCTACTACTTCACCCTCAAAGCTGCTACCAAAGGAATCCTCCCTCCAAAATTGACCTAATATGTCACTCCTTTCTAAATCTTCTTTAAATTTTTCTTTAAAAAGTCTTCATTGGTGGGACACCTGGCTGGTTCATCGGTTAAGTGTCTGTCTCTTAATATTGGCTCAGGTCATGATCTCAGGGTGGTGAGAGCAAGCCCCACGTCGGGCTATGCTCTGGGTGTAGAGCCTGCTTGGGATTCTCTCTCTCTCTCCCTCTGCCCCTCCCTCACTAAAAAAATCTTCATTGGCTCTTTGTTACCTATAATTAAGAGGTAAACTTCTTACCATAGCATACAAAGCTACGGAGAGAGAAGCAGATAGTGAGGCTTATGGTTAAGACAAACTTCCAGGAGTAAATTTTGATTGTAACTTATGGCTATGGGACCTCAAGCAAGTTTATTTATTCTTTCTGTCTGTGTTCCATGTGAAAAATATGCGCAGTAATTGTACTATCTGATAAGATTGTTGTAAAAACACATAAATTTATAACACATAAAGTGCATAGAACGGTGCCTGGTACATATTAAATTCTGCTATTATTTCTAAATCTAAGACAAGTGGGGGTGTGGGGGGCTGGGGGGCTGGGGGGGCTGGGTGATGGACATTGGGGAGAGTATGTGTTGTGGTGAGCGCTGTGTATTGTGTAAGACCAATGAATCACAGACCTGTCCTCTGAAACAAATAATACATTATATGTTAATAATAATAATTAAAAAAATAAATAAATCTAAGTTAGTTTTTCAGTCTCAGCTGCCAGTTCATTATCTGAACCCAATTCTCAAACCATAGTAAATTTTTATAATCCTCCAAACCCACCATGACATACCTTTTCATTATTTTGTCCCTTTTCAAAAACTTTTTCCTCAGAATACCTTCCCTACTTTGCAGCTGGTGAATTTAGTACTCGTCCTTCAAGGAACAGGTAAAGGTCATAGCGCCTTGCAGCCTTCCTTGCTACCCTTCTCCATGAGGCACTTACAGTCTTCTTTATCAATGTTCTCTAGGTTGTAAGCATACTTTTATATTTACTTATCGTACATTATATTAGTGCTACTTCTTTACTTGTCAGTCTCCCAGCCAGGATAGGACTTCCTACAGGCCATGTCTTAATTTTTGTGTCTCTGATGCCTAGTACAGCTCCTAATACATATTGGGCCTTCAAGAACTGTTTATTAAAGTGAACGATGTTTTTTTAAAAAAGAATTGGGGCACCTGGCTGGCTCAGTCAGTGGAGCACCCAACTCTTGATCTCAGGGTTGTGAGTTTGAGCCCCATGTTATGTGTAGGGATTACTTTAAAAAATATATATTTTTTAAAGATTTTATTTATTTATTTGACAGAGAGAGACAGCCAGCGAGAGAGGGAACACAAGCAGGGGAAGTGGGAGAGGAAGAAGCAGGCTCACAGCGGAGGAGCCTGATGTGGGGCTCGACCCCAGAACGCTGGGATCACGCCCTGAGCCGAAGGCAGACGCTTAAGGACTGCGCCACCCAGGCGCCCCTAAAAAAAAATCTTAAAAAAAGAAAAAAGAATGAAATTTTAAAGTATATTTGGCTAGGAAGACTAAAATAGATTTTAAATATAACAATTTTTCCAAAAATGAATCTTTAATTCCAACATAGCTTGTGTTTGTCTGCTTATTTGGTTGGATTTTCATGAAATGATTTTCTAGTTTATCTAGAAGAGTAAATATTTGAGAAGAGCCAGGTAACATCTGACAAAGATGAGTAATAGGTGGCTTGCATTCCAGATTACCATATAATAAATCTAATTATAAAGCTATAGTAATTCACACATCCTAGCACTAGAGCAGAAATGGACCTAAATCAGATCAAAGGAAAAAACTGAAAGCAGAAAAACAGAACTAAATATACATACTATTTAATATGTATTTAAAAATCTTTTTCAGGGGTGCCTGGGTGCATAAATAGGTTAAGTGTCTGCCTTCGGCTCAGGTCATGATCCCAGAGTCCTGGGATCCAACCCCACTTTGGGCTCCCTGCTTGGTGAGGAGTCTGCTTCTCCCTCTGACCCTCCTCCCTCTCTTGTTCTTTCACTCTCTCCCTCTCTCAAATAAATAAATAATCTTTAAAAAAATAAAAATTTCATATCAGTGGGGAAAGATAGATTACTCAAAACAATGATGTTGGTGGGGCACCTGGCTGACTCAAGCCCCACATTTGGTGTGGAGCCTACTTAAAAAAAAAAAAAAAAAAAGGAAATAAGAACAAAAAAATGTTGGGAAAACTGTAAAGCCATTTTGCAAAAATATATACACCTCAATCTTTTCTTTATTCCTTGTATAAGCATATTTTCTTTATTTTTCTTCGAAGTAATCTTTACACCCAACATGGGGCTTGAATTCACAACACCAAGATCAAGAGTTGCACACCCTACTGACTGAGCCAGCCAGCTGCCCCATCTGTTAGCATTCTTAGACGATCCCTTGTATGTGAAAAGTTAATTCTGTCTTGCTGCTTTCAACATTCTTTCTTTGCCTTTGTCTTTTGACAGTTTGATTATAATGTGTTGGTATGGGTCTCTTTGGTTTTTTGTTTGTTTGTTTTTAAAGATTTATTTATTTATTTATTTATTTATTTGAGAGTGAGTGAGCATGAAAGAGTGTGCACATGCACAAGCAGGGGGAGGGGCAGAGGGAGAAGGACGCCAAGATCATGACCTAAGTTGAAGGCAGACACGTAACTGACTGAGCCATCCAGGCACCCCAGTATGGGTGTCTTTGAATTAATTTTAGTTGGAGTTCATTGAGCTTCTTGGATGTTTATATTTCTCTCTTCCAAATTTGGGACCATTAATCGATTTGGGACCATTATTTTTCAAATAATATCTCTACCCCTTTTTGTTTCTCTTCATATTCTGGGATTCCCACAATGTTTATATTGGTCCATTTGATGGTTTCCCATAGGTTATTTATTTATTTATTTATTTATTTATTATGCTATGTTAGTCACCATACAGTACATCATTAGTATTTGATGTAGTGTTCCATGATTCATTGTTTGCGTATAACATCCAGTGCTCCATGCAATACGTGCCCTCCTTAATACCCATCATTGGGCTAGCCCATGCCCCACCTCCCTCCCCTCTGAAGCCCTCAGTTTGTTTCCCAGAGTCCATAGTCTCTTGTGGCTCATTTCCCCCTCTGTTTACCCCCCCTTCATTTTCCCTTCCTTCTCCTACCCATCTCCCTGCTATTCCTTATGTTCAACAAATGAATGAAACCATATGATAATTGTCTTTCTTTGCTTGACTTATTTCACTTAGCATAATCTCCTCTAGTCCCGTCCACGTTGCTGCAAATGTTGGGTAATCGTTCTTTTTGATGGCTGAGTAATATTCCATTCTATATATGGACCACATCTTCTTTATCCAGTCATCGGCTGAAGGGCATCTCAGCTCCTTCCACAATTTGGCTATTGTGGACAATGCTGCTATGAACATTGGGGTGCATATGGCCCTTCTCTTCACTACGTCTGTATATTTGGGGTAAATAAATACCCAGTAGAGCAACTGCTGGATCATAGGGTAGCTCTATTTTTAACTTTTTGAGGGACCTCCACACTGTTTTCCAAAGTGGATGTACCAACTTGCATTCCCACCAACAGTGTAAGAGGGATCCCCTTTCTCCACATCCTCTCCAACATTTGTTGTTTCTTGCCTTGTCAATTTTTGCCATTCTAACTGGTGTAAGGTGGTATCTCAGTGTGGTTTTGATTTGAATTTCCCTGATGGCTGATGATGTTGAACATTTTGTCATGTGTCTGTTAGCCATTTGTATGTCTTCATTGGAAAAGTGTCTGTTCATATCTTCTGCCCATTTTTTGATTTATTTGTTTCCTGTGTATTGAGTTTGAGAAGTTCTTTGTAAATCTTGGATACTAATCTTTTATCTGTAGTATCATTTGCAAATATCTTCTCCCATTCCGTGGGCTGCCTCTTAGTTTTTTTGACTGTTCCCTTGCCTGTGCAGAAGCTTTTTATCTTGATGAAGTCCCACAAGTTCATTTTTTCTTTTGTTTCTCTTGCCTTTGGAGATGTGTCATGAAAAAAGTTGCTGTGGCCGATGTCAAAGAGGTTGCAGCCTATGTTCTCCTCTAGGATTTTGATGGATTCCTGTCTCACATCGAGGTCTTTCATCCATTTGGAGTTTATCTTTGTGTATGGTGTGAGAGAGTGGTCAAGTTTCATTCTTTTGCATGTAGCTGTCCAATTTTCCCAGCACCATTTATTGAAGCAGTCTTTACGATTATTTATTTATTTATTTTTTAAGTAAACTCTACACCCAGCATGGGGCTCGAACTCATCACCCTCATATCAAGAGTCACATGCCCTGGTGACTGAGCCAGCCAGGCACCCTGAGTCTTCTCCAGTCTTTTCTGGTCCTGTACCTTTTCCTGGGCATGCATAATGACTTTATAAATTCCCTCATATATGTGCTTGCTTTGGAATGAAGTGTTCTCAAATGTCCTAGTGTGGCTCCTAAAAGGAAAAAACATAGAAAAATAGAGATTAAAAAGGAAAAAAAAAGGCATCAGCCCCTTATATCCTCTGGAAGTCACTTCAACCAGAGCTGGAGAGGCATGTAACTGTGGTGGGGAGGGTGGGGTGGGGGTGGCTGCCTACCTCCGAGCCTGCACCTCCATGATCAGAACCAGCAATCACTGGTCAGAGCACAGATCCCCCCATTATTAGAGGACATGGTCTCTATTGCCTACGGTGGCTCCCACAAGCTGCATGCAAGCTGCCCCTGGAATATATGTACACTTGCCTGCAATAGGGCTGGGATGTAGGGGATAGGTAGCTGCTGCTTTGGTGGGAGCTTAAATTGACCAAAGTTAACCACAATCTACTGTCCAAGATTTCCCCCGGAAGTTGCAAGCCTTGCAGTAGACTCCAGAGTTTAAAATAGCTACCACAGACAGATTTTGCCAGTAAAATTGTAATCGAGGTGGGGAGAGAGGTTCCTGGTGCTTTGTACTCTGCCGTCTTTCCAGAATCCTCCTTCCGATGCATCACTTTTCATTCAATTGGATTGGTCAATGTAAAAATAATTGATAATGCTCAGTGTTGCAGAAAATATGGGGGAAAGGAACTTTCAGAATGTTGAGGGTAAAGATGGAGCAAAAAAAAAGTGCTATAAATTGTTACAACCTTTTGAGAAAGCAATTTTTAAAATTTCTTTGTTTTTTAATCTCTACACCCAACATGGGGCTCAAACTCACAACCCTGAGATCAAGAGTTGGATGCTCTACCAACTGAGCCAGCCAGACGCCAGTGAGAAGGCAATGTGGTAATACCTATAAAAAGTTTTTGAATGCATATACTGGATCCAAGAATGAACTCTATAGATTTATTTGCACAAAAAACCACTGATACATTTACAGTGATGTTCACAGAAGTACTGTTTGTAACAGGGAAAACCTGGCAACATCCTAAATGTGTGGTAATGGAGAACTGGTTAAATAAACTAGAGAACATCCATACTGTGAAATACTTTACAAATGTTAAAAAATAATGAACACACAAAATATTTAGTAACTACAGTGTAGTCCTTGACACTTCTGAAGAACACTGATAAGTTATTTTATAGACTGTCCTGCAACGGGGACAATCATACCACAGTTGTCTGATGTTTTTTATGACTAGTGAGGTTCTGCGTTATTGGGAAGAATACCGCAAGGTAATGTGCCCCTCTCGGTGCATCATGTCGGAGATACAACATAATTTTTCTGTATTTTACTGGTGGTGTTAACCTTGATCACTTGGTGTCCACCAGCATTCTCCACTATAAAGTATTTGTTTTATAAGAGGATAAAAATCTCGGGATGGGCCAAAAGTGTCTGGAAGTTAGTTATAAATATATAGGAAAATACCTATATGTAATGTGAATATAAAACTGTAACTTGAATGTACTGTAATCCACAAGTGCTGTGGCTTTTCATGAGCTGTTTCTTTCAGCACCATTCACTGATGTGATAAAAATATTGATCCGTGTACAGTTTTAAAGGACTGTGATGATTCTTTTATCATTGTGCTAGGTTGTATTTTTCTAAATTCTTAAAAAGCCTTTCAAAATTTGGACTATATAATAATCACACAATAAAAAATATATGTATTAATAATAGTTATGTTATTTATCCAAACACTTTTTTTTTTAAGATTTTATTTATTTATTTGACAGAGACAGCCAGCGAGAGAGGGAACACAAGCAGGGGGAGTGGGAGAGGAAGAAGCAGGCTCCCAGCAGAGGAGCCTGACGTGGGGCTTGATCCCAGGAATCTGGGATCACGCCCTGAGCCAAAGGCAGACGCTTAACGACTACGCCACCCAGGCGCCCCTATCCAAACACTTTTAATAAAGAAATTATATTTCAAAAGAAAGGTGTTTAGGATAAAATACAAATAAAGACACTAGTGCCAAACAATCAAACAAAAAGACTTTAAGGAAAATTTAGGTAAAACCTCAGACTTATATTTGGAAGATTTTAGCTGATAAATTAGGCATTCTGTTGTGTGTATTCTTTAGTTTTCCTTTGGAGGAAGGTTGAAATTCCTTTTTCTCTTTAGAGAAGTAGTGGTTAAATGAGGCTGTCAAGGAGGATCATGTGTATTCACACACTTTGGAGTCAACTTTAGCACCAGGATGGTAATCTCTCTTAAAGAAAGGGCCAGTATGAAGTCCTTGGCCTCTACCTTTGCTCTCTTCAAGGCCTTTGTCCAGTCAGTTCAGTGGCCATCAGAAGAACTACTTTTTTTTTTTTAAAGATTTTATTCATTCATTTGACAGAGAGAGAGACAGCCAGTGAGAGAGGAAACACAAGCAGGGGGAGTGGGCGAGGAAGAAGCAGGCTCCCAGTGGAGGAGCCTGATGTGGGGCTCGATCCCAGGACCCCGGGATCATGTCCTGAGCCGAAGGCAGATGCTTAACGACTGAGCTACCTAGGCGCCCCAGAAGAACTACTAAAACCAATAATCAATGAATTCAAGCAGAAAGTTGATTTGTCTAAATTTTTTAAAAAGATTTTATTCATTTATTTGTCAGAGAGAGAGAACACAAGCAGGGGACGCGGCAGGCAGAGGGAGAAGCAGGCTACCCACTGAGCAGGGAGCCTGACTCAGGGCTTGATCCCAAGACCCTGGGATCATGACCTGAGCCGAAGGCAGACGCTTAACCAACTGAGCCACCCAGGTGCCCCGATTTATCCAAATTTTAAGGAAGAATTATTTGGGGAGCCAGGTAGGAAGATAAGGCCATTTAAAAAGGAAAGAAAATCAAATTGGCATAGACTTTCCAACAGCCAAATTGAATGTCAGAGAACAGAAGAGCAATACCTAGAATATTCTCAAGGAAAGAAACCGAGCCAAAGATTATTTTTTATTCACCCAAACTGTCTTTCACATATAAAGGTTGCAGACAAATAGTTTTAAGCCAGCAAGAATCCAGAATATTGATTATGTGAACCCTTCTTGAGAAAACTGCCAGAGTTCTAACTGCAGGCAGCCAACAGAACATGGGCAAACTTGAGCTAAAGAGCTGGCAGTGAGAATCAAAATCAGGTCTGAAACAAATAAGCAAACCAAAATAAAAGTAAGGATAAGAAAAATAAAGGTGAGAATGAGAGTGACAGAATGTTCCATGCTCTGACAATGCAGGAAGACTAGAACTACCAAAAAATAGGGGAAGGGAGAGAATCTGGAAGCACAGTAAGTTTTGAAAGCCTCCTGTGTAATAGCTCGGAAAAAGGATATCATTTAAGGGGCACAAATCAAGTAGGAAAAGGATAGGCATAGTAACACTTATGAGGGCACAAAAGTAAGCTCTGAGTCCGTGACATTACTGATTGAAATTGGATGGAGAGAGAGAAGGGGGTGAGACGGGAGGAAGAGGATAGAAGCTCACATTGGGCAGGGCAGGGAGGTAATAGATATTGCTTAAACAAAGAAGGAAAAAGGATATTATATAAATGGGGAATTATAATCATGAGAACAATAAAACAGAGCATTTAAAAAATGTTTTTTTCTTAAGTAATCTCCACACCCCACGTGGGGCTCAAACTCACGACCCCAAGATCAAGAGTCACATGTTCTACTGACTAAGTCAGCCAGGTGCCCCCAAACAGTGTTTTAAATAGCAGAACTACAGTAACAATAACAACGCAAAATATAGAGAAGACAAAAAAAAAAAAAAAGAAAGAAAAAAGAATTAAACTTCTTAATTACTAAAGATAAAAGATACACAGAAAAATAACTAAAATATGAATTACAGAATAACCAATCATTATGAGGCACATACGCATTAAACACTATCCAAGCCAGGAAATGCAACATTACTAGCATTCCTTCCTGATAACCAGTAGCCTGACTTTCATGGTAATTATATACTTTATATATATAGCATATAATTATACTTACACGTAAACTATGTATGTTTTACGATCTATGCATGTCTATATTCCTAGTTTTCGACTTTATATAGAGAGAATCACACTGTATTTTTTTTGTATCTTGTTTCATTTCTTTAAAAATGTGTTTTGGGGACCTGGGTGGCTCAGTCAGTTAAGTGTCTGCCTTTGGCTCCCGGGGTCCTGGGATGGAGCCCCGAGTCGGGCTCCCTGCTCAGCGGAAAGCCTGCTTCTCCCTCTTCCTCTGCCCCTCCCCCCGCTTGTACTCTCTCTTACTCTCGCTCACTCTTTCTCTCAAATAAATTTTTTAAAAAATAAAATCTTTAAAAAATAGTAAAAAAATAAAAATGTGTTTCAAGATTCATCCATTATGTTACATGTATCTTTAGTTTGTGCATTTTCTTGGAAGGATTGTATTCTTTTGTCTGAACATAACAATAATTTACCTTGCTTCTGCTGTTAGATATTTGCATTGTATCCAGTGGATGTGTTGTGATAGCTCATTTAAAATTTTCTTTACATTTCACTAATTACCAAAAATATCAAGCAGTTCTTCATAGGTTTGCATCCTCATTTATGACTTGCATGTTCGGAATTTTCTGTCCATTTTTCCCAGTGGGTTGCCTTTGTTTTCTTATAAGATTTTTAATATACCTTTATATAGTTAGGTTATGAGCCCCTTGTGAGTTACGTATGTTGTAAATATCTGCGTCTTGTCTTTTTACTCTTTGTATGGTGTGTTTGGATGGACAAAAGTTCTTATATTTAATGTAGACCAATTTATCGTTTTTTCCCTTTATAATTAATGCATGAAGATGTCTTCCATTTTATCTTCTAAAAGCTTTATAGTTTTATTTTTTATGATAGATCCATAACGTTTCTGTAGCTGATTTATGTGAATGGCACTAGTTACTTTAAAAGGCTGAAAACAATAATTCTTCAAAGACCAGACAGAGTAGTTAGACCCATCCAGCCTTTTCTCGACCTGGCACAGCCACCAGGCAATAACTTTCCTGATAGATGATGTGGGGGGGCTCCAGATTTAGGTACCGCAGACACACGTGAGGGGCGAGGGTTGCCTTAGAGCTAAAAATGGAGGGAATTGATGAAAGGTCAGTCTCTTTTCCAGCTTTGGCTCCTCAACTCAGGTAGCCAGGCATATGCATTTTGGGTGATTGGGAAGTTCTTCTACAAAGAAATTGAATGGCCCCAGAAAAAAGACTTGCAGATAAAAACATTTGTGGATACTAAATACATAGGTTCCCCTGATAACCTTACATTGTAGCCCAATGTATAAGAAATTACTCCAAAATGTGGTGTCTAAATGGGGAGGCCCCCAGGTGTGGGGCAACGTTTGGGTAGAAGCCATTGGTGTGGAAGGTGAAAGAATTCACCTGAGGCAGAACAAAGGAGATAGAAGTTTACTGAATCCACCACAAGGGAGTAAAGGGCAGGACAGCAGAGGAGAGCTGTCTGCCATGAGGTAGTGGATGGGGTGGTTTTTAAAGGGGGAAGCTGAGGACGCGTGGTGACGTACGGAATTCTCCCTTTTTTGGTGACTGTGCCTGGTTATGAGTAGCCCATTGGTCAGTGAGGGCCTATGGTTATCTTGAGGTGGGTCGCCTGAGGAGCCTGTCTGTATCTAGCCAGGGGGTTGCTATCTGTCCTTTCTACATTCCATCACTCAAGCTTGTTTGCCTGAAAGCAGCCTCTACATAAAACATGGTGGTTTCATACAACAAACACTTATTATCTCACAGTTTCTGTGAGTCAAGAATCAGGGTATGGCTTAGCTGGGTACTTCTGGCTCAAAGTCTCTCATGAGATTGCGGTCAAGCTGTCAGCTTGGGGCTACAGTCTCATCTGAAGATTCACCTGAGGTGAGATACACTTCCAAGCGCATTTCTGTGGTTGTTGATCCCTCACCAAGTGGGCCACAGGACTGGCCCAGGACATGACAGGTGTCTTCTTCCTGGGCAAGCAATATAAGAGAGAGCACACAAGATGGAAGCCTCAGCCTAATTTTAAACTAATCTCAGAAGGGATATCCCATCACTTCAGTCAGATTTTGTTTGTTAACAAACGAGTCAATAAATCCAGCCCACACTGAGGGGGTAAGGATTACACAAAGCAATGCAAATGTTGGGAATCATTCTAACACCAGCTGCAAACTCGGGGGTTCCCAAGACCACGCTCAGGTTTGGTAATTTGCTGGAAGGACTCACAAACCTCACTGAAATCTGTTATATTCAGTTACAGTTTATTATAGTGAAAGGATATAGGTTACAATCAGCCATGAGAAGAGGAACATAAGGCAGCGTCCATGAGAGTTTTCATTGCCGGGCATCCAGTGTCTTCTCCACATGGAGGTGTGCGTGTAGCACTCGCTTCTCACAGCATCGGATGTGACAGTACACATGGAACATTGCCAACCAGGGAAGCCCACCGAGCCTTGGTGCCCAGAATTGTTATTGTCTACATCTTTATTGTTTATCATGTGTACTTGACCAAGCACTGCAGGGCTGACCTTAGTCTCCAGTCCCTCTGGAGGCTTAGCTGATACTGCCCAGTCCCAAACTCCCAGCATAAATCACACTGTTAGCATGGACTATCTGGCACGGCCCAAGGCCCCCAGGTAAACAAGAGACTTTTATCACGGAGAACATTCCAAAGGTTTAGGGATGACCTCCCAGGAGCTGAGGGCAAAGGCCAGACCTCTCTTCGGGAGGGGTTAATCCTTCCCTGCCTGGGCATGACTACCAGGAGGTGAGGATGGCTGGCTGCCTGCCACACCCACCGTTTAGAAAACTACCCCCTTCGGACCTCCCTATCAGCTTAGATCCTCTAAGATCAGGAACAAGATAAGGATGCCTATTTCTTGTCAATTCTATTCAACCTTGTACTGGAAGCTCTAGTGAGAGAAATTAGGTAAGAAAAAGAAATAAAAAGCATCCAAATTTGAAAGGAAGAAGTAAAACTATCCCTACTTGCAGATGACATGGTCTTATATATGGAAAATCCTAAAGTATCCCCAAAAACTACCAGAGCTAATAAACAAATTCAGTAAATTTGCAAGATACAAGATCAATACACAAAATCCAAGTGGCTCAGTCAGTTAAGCATCTGACTCTTGATTTCGACTCAGGTTATGATCTCAGGGTCCTGGGATTGAGCTCCACATCAGGCTCCCTGCTCAGTGGGGAGTCTGCTTCTCTCTCTCCCTCTGCCCCTCTCCCCTGCTTGTGCTCTCTCTTGCACTCTCTCTCTCTCTCTCAAATAAATAAATATCTTTAAAAAAAAAGAAAAGAAAAGAAAGAAAACTCAGTTACCAAAATACCATCCTTCCCCAAGCCCTCTAACAAATTAAATTTCTGCTGAATTCTTTTTTTATTATTATGTTCAATTAGCCAACATACAGTACATCATTAGTTTTTGATGTGGTGTTCAACGATTCATTACTTTCATACAACACCCAGTGCTCATCACAACACGTATTCTATGTAAGAATGCAAGTGTAGCTGTATGTTAAAAAATCACTTCCTTAATTTTTATTTCATTATGTTTGGATTTGGGGGTCCTAGGTTTTGATGTTCTTACTTCTCTATTCTTCTCCCCAAAATTTCCCATGGCAAAGACAATTCAATGTATTTACTAAACCAGTTCATTTTCCTCTTGAGAACACAGAAAGACTACATGTTCCTGCTGATCTTTCAGTTAAGTGGGGCCATGTGACCAGCTCTGCACCATGGAAATCAGGCAGGGGTGATATATGATCCTCCATGCACAAGTCCACTCATCTGTTTCTCCCTTGCCAGTGGTCTTAAAGTCCACCTGGATCTGGTGGGTTTTTTTTTTTTTTTTAAGATTTTTATTTATTTATTTGACAGAGAGAGATAGAGATCACAAGCAGGGGGAGTGGGAGAGAAGAAGCAGGCTCCCCGCTGAGCAGGGAGCCCAATGCAGGGCTTGATCCCAGGACCCTGGGATCACGACCTGAACCGAAGGCAGATATTTAACTGACTGAGCCACCCATGCGCCCCTTAAAGGCCATCTGTTGATCACTCCAATATGAAATCAGCCTGAATGTACCCCCACCTCCGACTTGCCTACCCCTGCATTGTACTGATTATGAAAGAGGAGAAAACATCTTTTTTAAAGATTTTATTTATTTATTTGAGAGAAAGAGAGCAAGCACAAGTGGAGGGGAGGGACAGAGAGAGAGGGAGAAGCAGACTCCTAGCTGAGAAAAGAGCCCGACACGTGGCTTGATCTCAGGACCCTGGGATCATGACCTAAGCCAAAGGCAGATGCTTAACCAACTGAGCCACCCAGGCGCCCTTCGGAGAAAACGTTTTTATTGAGCTGAGCTACTAGAATTTTGGGGATTGTTACAGCAGTTAGCCTGCTCTAGTGTATATTCCAATATTAAATTCTTTTAAAGTGTACTATATGTATATACGTATATGTAACTATATGTGTATGTAACTTTGACATAGGATTTCTGTATCAGTTAAAACTATAGTTAGCTATGGGGATTAAGGAGGGCACTTGTGATGAGTACCAGGTGTTCTATGTACGTGTTGAATCACTAAATTCTACACCTGAAACTAATATTACACTGTATGTTAACTAACTGAAATTTAAATAAAAACTTGAAAGAAAAAAGAAACTACAGTTATCTGAGCGTTACCAGAAAGCTTTCTTTTTTTTCCTTAAGATTTATTAATTTATTTGAGAGAGTGAGGGAGCATGTGCATGTTGGGGGGTAGGGGCCGAAGGAGATCATCTTCAAGCAGACTCCCTGCTGAGTGTGGACCCCACGTGGGGCTCAGTCCCACAACCCATGAGATCACCACCTGAGCCGAAACCAAGAGTCAGACACTCAACCACTAAGCCACTGAGGCCACCCTGCCAGAAGGCTATCTTAAACAAGAAAAAAGTTGGTTTGCTTTACATGTCTATTGGTAGGTAGGACCAGGGCTGGTACTGGGAATTTAAAGATGTCATCAAAGAACCAGTCTTCTTCTGTCTTCCTGTTCTGCTTTCTTGCTAATGGATGCTATGCAACAAATATTTTATACGTTCTAAGCAGGAAGGAGGAAAAGGAAGAAGTAGCAGCAGACTTCCACTTAAATCTCATTAGCCAGAATTGAGTCACATGGTCACAGCGACAAGATGGCCTGAGAGCATAAGCTTTTATGTTAGAATAAGCAAGCAAAAAAAAATGTTGGCGTGAAGGCTGAGTGAGCCAACCTACTGTATCTGCTATTACTTCCTTTTTAGATTTTAACATATGTAAATGAACAAGAATCTAAAGAGCTAACAACAGAACTTTTCAAAGTTGTCGAAGTAGCTGTCATGAAATCTGTGAGGCAGAAGCCAGGGAAGAAGAAAATTTAGTGGATTCTATTATACTACAGAATGGATATCTATTGGGACACCTGGCTGGCTCAGGGGCTAGAGCCTGCAACTCTTGATCTCAGGGGTTGTAAGTTCCAGCTCCACACTGGGTGTGGAGATTACTTAAAAAATAAAATGAATAGGGCACCTGGGTGGCTCAGTCAGTTAAGCCTCTGCCTTCAGCTCAGGTCGTGATCTCAAGGTCCTGGGATCGAGTCCTGCATTGGACTCCCTGCTCAGTGGGGAGTCTGCTTCTCCTGCTTCCCTCTGCTTGTGCTCTCTCTCTCTGTGTCAAATGAATAAATAAAATCTTTAATAAAATAAAATAAAATGCATATCTATTAAAATTATTGCACCATGTGTGTCTACATCTTACACAAATCAATATCTATATCTCTAGCTAGGTAGCTATCTGATTTGTGCTTCAATTTATAGCTACTACTAATAATTGGGTATAGAGATTACTAAAAAAAGAAATAAACTTAAAAAACACAAGAGTTGCTATGCTCTAAATTATATCCCCATGCCTTATTTATTTTACAACTGGAAGTTATATACGACTAATACCTGAAGTCAATTAGACCTATTCTTTACAAGCATGACAAATCATATGGTGTATAGAGTGACTGTATGTCCTGGTTTTCCCAGGAGAATCACAGAGTAATTGTTAATAGTATCCCCTTTCATTCTCAAGTGTTTGGGTTTAGATGATAAATTATTTGGCTTCCCTTATATTTAAAGAACAAGTGCAGGGGGCGCCTGGATGGCTCAATCAGTTAAGCATCTACCTTCAGCTCAGGTCATTGTCCCAAGGTCCTGGGTTTGAGCCCTGAGTCAGGCTCCCTGCTCAGCGGGGAGCCTGCTTTTCCCTCTCCCTCTGCCTCTCCCCTGGCTTGTGATCTCTCTCTGTCAAATAAATAAATAAAATCTTAAAAAAAAAAAAAAGAACGAATGCAAATGAACTGTTAGCAATGACCTGGAAGAGGTCAGTAAAGAGTTTACTTTCTGGAAATGAGTAAATTACATTTGCATTTCATTTGAATCCCACTAGGATTTCCCTCATGCTGATACAGAAGACCCAGAGACATCCTTCAGTTTGGTTGTTCCTCATAGCCAGAAAAAAAGCCAAAGTTTCTATAGACTGGGAAATACCAATTCCTCCCTCCCCCCCACCTTTTCTCATTCAACTTTGATACAATGGTTTCCTTTGTTCTTAATAAGAATGGCTGACATGGGCTCCTGGCTGGCTCAGTTGGTAGAGCATGCCACCCTTGATCTCAGGGTCTTGAGTTCAAGCCCCACATTGGGCCTAGAGCTTACTTAGAAAAAAAAATGGCTGAGAGAATTTACAGCAATTTAGACATAGTTGGGGAAGAGAGTTGGTGGTGAAGGGCAGTGAATGAACTTCCAATTATATAGACATTAAAACAGAAGGGAAATCTTAGGACACTCATAAATTTGGAAGGCATTGCATCAGTCTCTTTTATTGGACTCACGCCAAAGTATGATTAATCCACTCAACTCATTAATCATATATTTTATTTAACAGTACTATAACTGGGTGGCTCAGTCGGTTGAGTGTCCAACGCTTGATTTCAGCTCAGGTCATAATCTCAGGGTCCTGGGATCAAGCCCTGAGTCAAGCTTCCTGCTCAGTCTGTTTCTCTCCTTCTCCCTCTGCCTCTCTTCTCAGGAGTGCACACACACTTTCTCTCTCTCTCTCAAATAAATAAACCTTAAAAAAAAAAAATAAAAACAATTCTACAACAAATATTTTTACATCTTTGTGCACTTGCCCAATTATTTCCCTAGAAATCCCACTTCTATTTATCTTTAAAAATTAAACAAACATGCATATTAAATTTTTTCATACATGATGACAGCTTGCTGTAACTCTTAAGTATATGGAACTACAGTTTCTTCTCACATCTTCTACAATACCGAATAATATTTTCTTTGACCATCTGATCTGTGAAAAATATCATTTTTCTGTAGTTTTTTGATTACCAGTATACTTTAAACATTTTTCATACATTTAATGGCCAATTGTTATTTTTATTCTTCTATAATTGGTTAGTCATGGTTTTTGTCTATTTTGTACTGAATGCTTTTTTCTTCATTTATAAAAGAGTTTTTTCTATACTAGTGTAACTAGTATGATCTGTTCCATAAACTCAAGGTAAAAATGTGGTCTGTTACATATGTTAATTTTCTCTCTCATAGCCGAAACTTCCCCGTGCCCTATTAGAAGAAAGTCCAATTTTTCCCATTTTGGTTTCCCTTGCTCTCCACTGATTGTCTAAGAATTTTGAGGGGGTGGGTTTTACTTAGTCCAAAGAATGAAAGCGTTCTCAATTGTATATCTGTATCTATCTATATTCAGATTTTATCTATTTGAGAGAGAGAGCATGAGCAGGGATGGGGGAGGGGGAGAAGCAGGCTCCCCGCTGAGCAAAGGGCCCCACTACATCTCAGGACCCTGGGATCATGACCTGAGCCGAAGGCAGTTGTTTAGTTGACTGAGCCACCCAGGTGCCCCCCCCAAAATTCTCTTCTAAATGCCAAATACAAAAAGAACTAAAACTGGTGTCTACTCAGTCTTCATGGCCACTCACTGGGCCTTCGTACACATACATAAGTCTCCTTAAATTCAGAACTTGGTGAGCGGAAACTGGGGTCTTGGTCCCGTTTCCAAAAAGTAGCAGGCTCCTAAGACAAACGGATCCACCTCTTCCCGATGACTAGGCAAAACAAAGGGTGAGACAGTTTTTGCCAATTAGGAGAGAAGCCCCCCCCCAAAGTGCCTTTACCGATTACATTTGCATAACTAAGCCATTCAGTTGGCTCTTCACAGAACAAAGATATCAGCTTCATCTGATGAAAATTTTGAAAATAAACAACAAAAAATGCTATTAAGAGATACAAACCTAACCCTTTCCTGTGTGTTTTATGTATATATCTCCATTTGTGGATTGCTTTTTAGCCTTGTTTGTTTTTGTTTGTTTTTAAGGGAGGCAGGTAATACCTGTTTTAAATTTTTTATGGAGTCAAACGGAAAAGCCTGGGTGGCTCAGTCTGTTAAGCTCAGTCTATTAAGGTTGTGAGTCAAGCCCTGTGCTAGGCATGGAGCCTACTCAAAAAAAAAAAAAAAAAAAAAAAAAAGGCAAAAAAACCCCATACAAGCTTAACATTTGTTTCTTAATTCTTCAAGTTTCAAAAGACCTTTCTCATCCTAAATTGATAAAAGATACTTACCCAAACTTTTTTTTGGTACTTTAATGTTCTCATTCTCTCACACTTAAAATTTTTAAATAAATAAATAAAATAAAATAAAATTTGCATCTTATCCAAAGTTTATTTGGCGAAGAGTGAGGTAATGATCTTTTTGCTGTGTCTGACTAGCCAGTTGCACAGACATCACTAATTAAGAATCTAATACTTCCTCATGATTTGAATTGTCATTTTACTATGTATAGGAAGTTCCCACTGCAATTATTTCAAAACTTTATGACTGTTTTAGCCCCAATCAGCCACTTTTCTCTCACTCTAAGCAGACACCTCTTTGCAAATAATTGTCTGTCAAAAATTCCTTCAACTTTACCACAACTCCATTCTTCATGTGAACATAGACCATTGCTTATTTCTAGAACAAGGCTCGGCAAATATTTTCTGTAAAGTGACAGATAGTAAATATTTTATTTTTTTTTTTTTAGTTTATTTATTGATTTAAGTAATCTGTACACCCAACGTGGGTTTCAAACTCACAACCCCAAGATCGAGAGTCACACACTCTTCTGACTGAGCCAGCCAGGCGCTGTTTTTTAAAAAAAAAATTTAAGTTTATCAAGTAGTAAATATTTTAGATTTTGAAGGCCAAGAGGTGAAATCGAGGATATTATGTAGGTATTTATATACTTAAAAATACCTACATGTACTAGGTAGGTATATTTATATATATTTATTTCTGCCCGTGAGAAGAAGGAAATTTTTTTTTAATTAAAGACATTTTTTTAGTAATAACACTTTACTTAATTGGGGCTCAAATCATTTGCAAATATTCATCCATTAAAACCACTTTTCCTTCCTGGGGTCATGCAAAAATGGATTTGTTCCTGACCTTTAACATCTCTCTGTCTTTAGATGGAGAACTGCTCCTGAGAGCCCCTCCTACCCCCCAAGGTCAGTTCCGGATCTCAATTCTTCTGGGCTCATCAGTGACATTAGCCATAAATCTAATTAGCAATTCTATTCCAATCCCAAACCAGCTTTCTAAACTTCTCCGTTCAGTGATTAATTTGTATATTTACATAATAAAAGCAGCCTTTATAAGGCCAAAGAAAGTATAAAAGTAATTTAAATAGGTAGGCAGCAAATCCTGTTTGACCAGGATTTTTTTTTACAACTATATTTAGTATATTTACAACTACAGGAAGTTATATTTACAACTACAGGAAGTTATAAAACGCATCCTTTAGTAAATCCGTACATTTCTGTGACAAATATGATACAACATATTTTAAAAATTTAAAAATCATTTATAGTTAGTTTCAGAATACAGACATAATTTTTTGTTCATCAGACTTGCTTTTCTATTTCCATTCTGTTTTCCTTATTATTAATTTTCGGTATCTCATGAGGATGATGACTGATAACACAATAATATGCTAGGTAGTTAGAAAAAGCCAGCCTTTCACAGAAAACTTCATGTATCCAAAATACATACTATCAACAGAGTGATTATTATAGTAACATCGCACTGAGTGTACTGGAAAGTGATCCAGGAGACCTGTGCTCAGTTCCGATGCTACCACTAACCCAGGACTCCTTTCTCTCAACTGTTTAATGACTGCTAATTTCCATTTTTTATTTTACCTTAAAAAAATTTTTGGAAGTAGTCTAAGGCGTATAGAGAAGGTATAAGTGCAACACAAAAACTTTTTTTTTTTCCTGGATCATTTGAGCACAAATAGCAGATATGATGCCTTATATATTTCCCACAAGCAAGGATATTCTAAATAGCCACAGCACAAGGATCAAAATCAGGAAATAACATCCATACATCACTATTACCTCAGACCCCATTCAGGTTTTACCAGTTGTTCCAGAAATGTCCTTTGGGTCAAAAGAAATTTACCATTTTAACCATTTTTAAATGTACAGTTCAATGGCATTAATCCATTCACAGTGTTGTGCAACCATCACCATCCACCATCTTGACTTTTTCATCTTTCCAAAATGAAACTCCATACCCATTAAACAATAACTCTCCGGGTTCTCCTTCCCCTGGCCCCTTGGCAACCACCATTCTACTTTCTGTCTCCAGGAATCTGACCACACTAGGTTCCTCATATAAGTAGAATCATACAATGTTTGTCCTTTTGCGTCTGGCTTATTGCACTTAGCATGATGTTTTCAAGGTTCATTCACGTTGTGGCTTGTGTCAGAATTTCCTTTCTTCTGAAAGCTCAGTACTGTTCTATCGTGTGTATATACTACGTTTTGTTTATTCATTCATCCATCAATGAACACTTGAGTTGTTTCCACCTTTTCGGCATTGTTAGTAATGCTGTTGTGAACGGAAATATCTGTTCTAGCTCTTGCTTTCAATTCTTTTGGTGTATACTCAGAGATAGTATTGTTGGACCACATAATTGTTTACTTTTTTGAGGAACTGCCATAATGTGTTTAAGAGTACCTACACCACGTTACATTCCTGTGTGCAATACACAAAGCTTCCAATTTCTCTACATCATAACCACCACTTGTTATTTTCTGTTTTGTTTCGTATTTTTAAAGAGATTTTATTTATTTATTTATCTGAGAGACAGTGCACGAGCGCACGAGCAGAGGGAGGGGCAGATGGTGAGGCAGACGGAGAGGGAGACGGAGAATCCCAAGCGGACTCTGCACCGAGCACAGAGCCCTTCACTCTGAGCCCTTCCCTTGGTGCAATCTCACGACCCTGAGATCATGACCTGAGCTGAAATCAAGAGTCGGACGCTTAACCGACTCAGTCACCCAGGCGCCCTGGTTGTGTTTTTTTTTTTTTTTTTTTTTTTTAAGATTTTATTTATTTATGTGACAGAGAGACAGCCAGCGAGAGAGGGAACACAGCAAGCGAGTGAGAGAGGAAGAAGCAGGCTCCCAGCAGAGGAGCCCGATGTGGGACTCGATCCCGGAACGCCGGGATCACGCCCTGAGCCGAAGGCAGACGCTTTAACGACTGCGCTACCCAGGCGCCCCTGTTTTGTTTTTTTATAATAGCCATCCCAATAGGTATGAAGTGGTGTCTCATTGTGGTTTTTTGTTTTTGCTTTGTTTTTTTTCATTGCGGTTTTGATTTGCATTTTGTCATGTCTATTTACTCTCTTTCAATCTGGAATAATTCCTCAGTCTCTCCTTGACATTTATGACCTTGATGATTTTGTTGTTGCTGTTGTTCTCCCAAATGAACAGTGACTCAACCAGAAGTTTAATTACCGCTCCCATAAGTTCCAAAACCAATGTTCCTACAAGGTGGTGATTCAAGAGCCCAGGCTTCTTTCATCTTGTGTCTTTGTCATCTTCTTACATGGTTTCCAAATGACCTTGAAACTTTTGAAGATTAGAGATATGCTATTTTACAGGATATCACTCAGTTTGGGTTTGTGTGATGTTTCCTAATGATCAGATGCAGATTATAGAATTTTAGCAGGAGTGTGAAAGAGATGATTCTGTATTCTCATGCCTTCCTAACATGATTTTCCTATGTTTCATTACTGGTTAATGTAAATCCAATTCCTTGATTTAGGCAGTGATTGCTAGGCTTCACTGTAAAGTTATGCTTTTTCCCTTTATAATTTTTATTTTAATTCTAATATATTTAACATACAGTTTTAAAAAAAACCATACACTTTTATTAGTTTCAGGTATATTTATTAATAAATATCAATAAATACTTTGTGAGTAATACTTTGACACTATATAAGTATATAAATGTGATATGAAATTATGCAAATAGTAAACTATGAGGTTCTGTTAAAATTTCCTCAACAAACTTTCAATTTATTCACTTAATTTTCATTAGTTTGGATTCATGGTTTTCTATTTTATTCAGTGGATTGTAAGTTATAATCTGTTACAGCCATTATTTATTTTGATACTCAGATTGTTCCAGACTTGGCTATTGGAAGGGAGCTCATTTAAGCTGGCTTCTTTGATCTTTTAATGTATTGCCATCATTCCGTGAGGACTTCCTTACTTCCTACGCCAACAAGATATTTCAGGCTTACCTTGTATTTTCCCTGCCTGAGCCTTAGAATCAGCCATTTCACCAAGGGGCACTGGTTCTTTTTAAAAGAGAAGAGCGGGGCGCCTGGGTGGTTCAGTCATTAAGCGTCTGCCTTCGGCTTGGGTCATGATCCCGGGGTCCCGGGATCGAGTCCTGCATTGGCCTCCCTGCTCAGCGGAAGCCTGCTTCTCACCTCTCCCACTCCCCCTGCTTGTGGTCCTTCTCTCGCTCTCCATCTCTCTCTGTCAGATAAGTAAATAAAACCTTAAAAAAAAAAAAAATAGAAGAGCATTTAGGGACCTGGGTGGCTCCGTTGGTTAAGTGTCTGACTTCAGCTCAGGTCATGATCTCAGGGTCCTGGGATTGCCCCGAGCCCCATGTTGGGCTCCCCACTCAGCAGGGAGTCTGCTTGTCCCTCTGCCCCTCCCCTTGCTTGTGCTCTATCTCTCTTTTCTCTCTCTCCCCCGTCTCTCAAATAGGTAAATAAAATCTTTAAAAAAAAAAAAAGATAAAAAATAAAAGAGAAGAGCTGTTAAAAGCCAAGATCTGGGTGGGTGCTGGATGGAGTGTTTGTTGCTGTTGGAGTATTGTTGTTCCCAAGCTTCTCTGTGAGAAGGCCTAAGGAATATTTGTATTTATGTCACACACATATACATATGCGCACATATGTATATGAACCGTGGCACAATATGCCACCCCCAAATACGCCACTTTGGTAGAAGGATTCTTTTAAGCAAAAGGCACTTAAAAAACAGCAGGTGCAGGAAGGTGCTGTGACCTGGGGCGCCTGGGTGGCTTAGTCGTTAAGCATCTGCCTTGGGCTCAGGGCATAATCCCGGCGTTCTGGGTTCGAGCCCCACATCGGGCTCCTCCGCTGGGAGCCTGCTTCTTCCTCTCCCACTCCCCCTGCTTGTGTTCCCTCTCTCGCTGGCTGTCTCTCTCTCTCTTAAATAAATAAATAAAATCTTAAATCCCATGTGAAACATGCCCTCCCTATACGAGGAGAAAGGAACATTCTTATCATCAGAGATGGGAAGCTGAGGCTGAGAGAATTCTGTACAAACAGACCTTGTTAAGTTCCTGTGTGCCCTGTTGTTGGACTTGGCTCCTGGCAGGGCACCCAGATGGCCACTGTGCCCTTCGTGCCCACACTGAACCCCTTCCTGGGACTCTGGGGCGAGTGGCTGACGTTGCCTCCACCGTCTCCTCTCCCTTGGGAGTCTCCAAAGCCCTGAACACATCCTTGTTCCGCAGCTGACTGAAACCTCAGGGCCCCAGTGTGGATGGTGACGTCTGGGCGGCTAACTCACGCTCCGGACAAGAATGAAGTAAAGAAGATCTTAGGGGTGCCTGGGTGCCTGAGTCGGTTAAGCATCTGCCTTTGGCTCAGGTCATGATCCCAGAGTCCTGGGATCGAGTCCCATATCGATCAGCGGGAAGCCTGCTTCTCCTTCTGCCCCTCCTACCACTCGTTCTTTCGATCTCTCTCTCTCTCAAATAAATAAAATCTTAAAAAAAAAAAGATTTTAAACAAGTTTTTCAAGAGGAAAGAAATTAAGACACTGAGTGCTGAATATGGACTCGATGCTCCTCCCTTCCACCAAGCTTTCATAAGCTTTGGAAATTACATCATGCAGTCTCAGTCCCTGGATGTGGACATTCACGTTATTTTGAATAATTGCTTCAGTGCAGCTCGCGTGCCTGGTTTATTTCCATATCTGTTGAGACATGCGAAACAGATATTTGTTGCAATGTAAGGATGGTCTACATAAAATCAGTGACTTAAGAATACCACCTAACCGGGGGCGCCTGGGTGGCACAGTGGTTAAGCGTCTGCCTTCGGCTCAGGGCGTGATCCCGGCGTTATGGGATCGAGCCCCACGTCAGGCTCCTCTGCTATGAGCCTGCTTCTTCCTCTCCCACTCCCCCTGCTTGTGCTCCCTCTCTCGCTGGCTGTCTCTATCTCTGTCGAATAAATAAATAAAATCTTTAAAAAAAAAAAAAAAAGAATACCATCTAACCGGGACCCGGAAGCCAGAGCCATACAGTGGAAGGTGATATTCCGTTCCGGCCCCACCACAGTGGAATCCCAAAATACTTGTCAGCAAAATCTGGAGTTTCTTGTGGCTCTTTAAAATTACTGGCACATGAGATCCTTGAAGCGAGTGATTCTGCCGGCAGTGTATCACCAAATATTTGGCTCGTTTTCTTGTTAATTTGGGAGGGCTGGGCAGAGGGAAGGTGCGAGGTGGGAAAGGGCATATGTAGTAATTTACCATTAGTAGAAGTTGCTATAGCTCACTGTAAAAAAAAAAAAAAAAAACAGACCTTGCTATTGGGGCACCTGGCTGGCTCAGTGGGAGGAGTGTGTGACTCTTGATCTTGGGGTGGTGAGTTTGAGCCCCACCTTGGGTGCAGAGATTCCAAAACATAAATAAATAAATAAATAAATAAATAAATAAATAAATAAATAAAGTAACTCCTACCTTCCTTTAGGTTCCCCATATGTTTTAGTTACTTTCCCACAACTGTCTCTCTTTGTTCGACCTCACATATAACACCTTAGATTTTTGTCACTTCTTTGGGTCTTCATTTCCTGATGAAGGCCCCCATGTTATATAAAACTTATATTAAATAAATCTTTATGCTTTTCTCCTGTTAATCTGCCATAAATCCATTTAATTCTTAGGCCAGAGATGTGAAGAGGGTAAAATTTTTGCCTCCCTTTTATGTACATGCGCATGCAAACACACATGTATGTCTATGTCTTTCTTTCCTCCCTCCCTCCCCCCTCTCTCTTTCTTCCTTCCTTCTTTTTCTCTTTTCTTTTCTTTTCTCTTTTTTTCTCTTCTTTTCTTTCGTAATTACTACGCCCAGCATGGGGCTGGAGCTTAGGACCCCGAGATCAAGAACCACCCACTACTGACTAAGCTAGGCAGGCGCTCCCGTCGTATTTATTTCCATACTATCTCTATATATTGACACCCGCAAGGACCAATAGATACCACAATTCCAACCCAGCACTGCAGAATTTATTTTAGTTTTTTCCTTCCATATTAGTAACTGAAGAGGCTGTCCTCACCCCACTGGGGCTCTGATATTTCATGACAATCCCATTCCTGTACTGATGCCCTGCTTTACCCTCTTGGGCTATGCTGTGCTGGACTAACCCCTGTACAGCCAAGGCGGTCCTCCCATTGGATGTCTCCCTTAACCTGCTCAGGATCTAACACTGGGCCTTCCTCCTACACAGAGGCCTTCATCCATCGTGGGCTCTTATACCAAGGCTGGGCCATCCCCTCCTGCCTGGCCACCCTTCTCACCCTGTACTGGCTCTGATGTCCCATGCTGGGTACCCCCACCCCAGGGGGACACCCTCCTCACCCTGCTCTGGCTTTTACTGGCTGTGCTGGGTGACAGTCCCTGTGTGGACACCCTCCTCCTCTCCTTTCTTCAAACTTCTTGATGGCCCATTCTCCTGTGCAGAAGCCTTTCTCCTCACCCTGAACAGACTTCAGCACCCTGCATGAGGCTGATCCCTCACCTCCTGGGACACCCCTGCCCAGTGTCCAACCCTCTGCTCTGGACTGCAGCTCAGGAACGGATAATACATTGTTGATCCCACTTTAATGGCTTCTGGGCTGAATTGTTGGGGAAGGGAAAAGGAAAGGGAAAGAAGAGGAGCTCAGTGACTATTTTTAATATTTATTGGTAGTGACAGGCCATGTTAATTGCCTTCTCAATACCCATTCTTCCATCATCTTGTGTTCCTTGCAGCCAAATGAATTCTAACTGCCCAACACCCCTACTGATGCCCCTTCTTTTAGCATAAGGTCTTGCTTCTTTTCAGAGGCCATGCAGGCTTTTCCTACTCTTCTTTCTCTCCATCCCCCAAGCCAAAAAATCATCTACATCTTCACAGTACTCAATTTCCTTTCCCATAACTTTGAGGTGGTGCTATCTTTTCTCTTATCTTAGGCTGATCTACCCATCTGTGTTCTACATCCTATTTTCTCGCAGATTCTTTGGGAGTCTGCTAAAAAGTTTCCTGTCTTTCTTTTATTTTCAAACTCTGGATTATCATTAGTTTTTTTCTTTAAGCAGAAACATGGTCAAGTCTCTCCCTTCTTCTTCTTCTCCTTCCTCCCCCTCCTCCTCCTCCTCCTCCTCCTCCTTTTTCTTCTTCTTCAAAATTTTATTTATTTATTTGACAGAGAGAGAGAGAGAGAGAGCACAAGCAGGGGGAGTGGGAGAGGGAGAAGCAGACTCCTCACTAAGCAGGGAGCCTGATGCGGGACTTGATCCCAGGACCTGAGATCATGACCTGAGCCAAAGGCAGATGCTTAACCGACTGAGCCACCCCAGCACCCCAAGTCTCTCCCTTCTTA
Organism: Ursus americanus; assembly: GCF_024610735.1. Taxonomy (NCBI): domain Eukaryota; kingdom Metazoa; phylum Chordata; class Mammalia; order Carnivora; family Ursidae; genus Ursus; species Ursus americanus. Next base: position 62,031,303 of record NC_142138.1, on the reverse strand, counting down.
TAAACAAAATAAACCCTCCTCTGAGCATTTGGATGATGGGTATCAGAAAATATTTAACATGTGCAAATATTTTGATCCAGTAATTCTAAGAATCATTTATTAATTTATCAAATATTTATGAGCACCTATGTGCCAGGCAATGTTAATAAAATGGTAAGAAGAAATAGATATAATCTCTGTTTTCATGGAGCTTATTCAGAGAGACAAATATCAGGGTACTTGGGCTTAGTCACTAGAGCATGCGACTCTTTTTTTTTATATATATAATTTTTATTTTGTTACAGAGCATGTGACTCTTAATCTCAGGGTTGTGAGTTCAAGACCCATGTTGGGCGTGGAGCCTACTTGGAAAAAAAAAACGTTAAAAAGAAAAAGAGACAAATTAAAAAAAAGAGAGGACACATCAATCAGATAATCATGCTAGTGATGCATTATTGCAAATTGAGAACCTAACGATAAAAGGAAATATTGTGTACTTTATATTTGCTGGTCTGTATTCCAGATTCTTTCCATGTATTAACTTAATCACATAAAATTACTTATTCTATGCAATATAATATGTATATAGCTTTATTATGCCCATCACTACTTGACCCATTTGCAGATAATGAAACTTAGGCAGAGAGAGGTGAAGTAACTTGTCCAAGGTCACACAGCTAATAAATGGTAGAGCTGGAATTCAAACCCAAATAGTCTGGTCCCTGCTTCTAACCATTATACTATGCTTCTTCTCACAGTAGCTCTGAAGGAAAGAAACAGGCATCTGTAAGAACATCTAAGAACAAAAACTGATTTAAAGTTTATTTACTTATTTTTCAATAATCTCTACAGCCAGCACGACCCAAGATCAAGAGTTGCACACTCTTTCCAGCTGAGCCAGCGAGCACCCCAGAAAGAAAACTGATTTAGACAGAAGCTTTCTGAGAAAGTACTGCTTGAGTGGAGACCCCAAGTTTGAGTAGGAATTAACTCTGCAAAAAGGATGGTGGTGGTAGGAGAAATGATCATTCAAGCTTGATGACATAATGTGCAAAGTCCCTGAGGCAAGACGGAGCATGGCACAGTGAAAAAACTGAAAGACTAGTGTAGCTACATTGTAAAAACAAGGGGGAAAGTGGGATATTATGTGGCTAAAGATTTAGTTAGGCCAAATGAAACAGGGTCTTATAGGCCCTTAAGGACTTTGTTTTTCATCCTTAAAGCAAGGGAAAAGCATGGAGATGAAGGTTCAGAAAGCAGGGATCAGTTTCCCTTTGAAAAGATTACTCCTACTGCAGTTTAGACAGTGTGTTGCAAAGGAGTCACAAGTGCATGTGGAGGTGAGGGTGGTGGTATCTTGAGGCTGGTAAGTTGATTTAGGGTGGTGACAATGGAAAGAGAGACAAATGGTGGGATTTGGAGAAATATTTAGAAAGTCAAATTGACCGGACTGGGTAATAGGATGGATATGAGAAGGTAGGTTTCAAGGATGACCCCCTCCTATATCTGGTCTGTTAGTAAAATCAGTTAATTTATCTTCTAAATATCTTTCTTTCCAGTGCAACTAAGTGAATGGTAAAAGCATTAAAAAAAAAAAAAGATTTTATTTATTTGAGAGGGAGAGGGGGAGGGAGAGAGAAATCTGAAGCAGACTCTGGGCTGAGCACCGAGTCTGACACAGGGCTTCATCTCACCATCGTGAGATCATGACCTGAGCCGAAACCAAGAGTCCGACACTGAACTGACTGAGCCACCCAGGTGCCCCAGTAACAGCATTCACTGAAGTAGGGACTGTGGAAGAAGATGAAGAGGTTTATGGAGAAGATTATTGAGTCTTTGGCATGCTGAATTTGAGGTGCCTTTGAGACATTCATGTGGAGATATTAAATAGGCAGTTGTCAAGGTGGCTCTAGACTTCAAAGGTTAGACCTGGGCTGAAATTACACACTTAGGAACTATCATTGCATGCATGGCAAATAAAACTGTACCATGGATGAGTCTGCCTAGGGGCAAAGAAAATGGATTGAGAAGATAAGCATTTGAGAAAGTCTAACATTAAGTAGGAGTGAGGAGTGCAGGAAAGGGCTAACCCTGGATGGCTTAAACCCTGCACATTCCAAAGAAAGGCCTGTCTTTAGTCAAACTGGTGCTTGGCTGACTCCTAGGAGATAGTATCTGAGCCCTTGAAATATCCTATCTAATGAGAGTCTTTTGTATGCCTGAGGCCTGGGCCATGTTGTATCAGTTTCTCCTCTGTAGGCTGGAGACCAAGTAGCTGGGGTCAGTTAGGTGGGTGCTCTATGCTTACATGACAGATCCCCAATAAAAACCCTGTCCACCAAGGCTTGGGTGAGTTTCCCTGCTTGGCATCCTGTGTGTTGTCACACATCACTGCTGGGAGAATCAATGCCTGTGCAATTCCACTGGGAGGGGACACCTGGAAACTTATGCCTGTTTGCTCCTGGATTTTACTTCATGTACCTTTTCCCTCTGGTGATTTTAATTTGTATCATTTCACCATGAGTATAATAGCTTTTCTGAGTCCTGTGAATTCTTCTTGTCTGGTCATGGGGACCCCTGACAAGGTCTGCAAAAAAGAAACAGCAGTCTAAGAGGTAGTGGGAAAACCAAGAGAGTGTGGTGTCATCAAAGCCAAGGAAGTTAAGTGATTCCAGAAGGAGGATGGCCAATGGTGTTAAACCCCACCGAGAAGATGAGTAAGGTTAGGGAATAAAATATGTCCACTGGATTTTAAAACATGGAGGTCACAGATGACTTTACCAAGAGCTGTTTCGGTAGTGATGGGCGTGGAAGCCAGGCCAGGGTAGACTGGGATGTGGGATGTGAGGAGAGACCTTTAGAGAAACAAACTGAAATTTGAAAAAGACTGCATGTTAATTCCACCTGTATTTATAGTAGCAAAATACATCAAAAACAATCCAGTTATCTGATAACTTAATAGAAACCCTTCAAATTTATTTACTAAAAACTTTTACAATGGGTGTACTTGTTGAATCAGCAATTCTATTTTTAGGAATATTCAAGAGAAATAATTATAGACATGCAAAGAATTATCATAATGTTTATCAAAGTATTGTTTATAATAGAAAAACTGAAAACCTCATTGTGTAACAATAGCTGATACATTACAGTATACCTAAGTGATGTCTACTTATTGTCTAATTTGGGAGGTATCTTTTTTTAAATTAAAAAAAATTTTTTTTAAAGATTTTATTTATTTGTCAGACAGAGAGAGTGCACACACAAACAGTGGGAGCAGCAGGCAGTGGGAGAAGTAGGCTCCCACTGAGCAAGGAGCCCGATGCAGGACTCTATGCAGGACTCCATCCTGGGACCCTGAGATCATGACCCGAGCCAAGGGCAGATGCTTAACCGACTGAGCTACCCAGACATCCCTCTTTTTTTTTCTTTTTAAGGTTTATTTATTTATTTGAGAAAGAGAGAGAGAGAATGAGGAGGAGGGAGGAGTAGAGTCCCCAGTGAGCAGGGAGCCTGACAATGAGGCTTAATCCCAGTACCCTGAGATCATGACCTGAACCTAAAGGCAGATGCTTAACCAACTGAGCCACCCAGGTGCCCCTAATTTCAGATTTATCTTACTGACTGCAAGAATTAGAGATAATGTTTGTGAAAGTACTTTGTAAATTGTAAATTCCTGTCCAAATGTTATGTTTATTACCGGGATTACTAATGTGTTCCTGGAAGGCCTTAGAAATATAGAAAAAACAGGAGCTAGCAGTTAGGCTCAACTCAATTTTTTTTTAAAAAGATTTTATTTATTTATTTGACACAGAGAGAGACAGCCAGTGAGAGAGGGAACACAAGCAGGGGGAGTGGGAGAGGAAGAAGCAGGCTCCCAGTGGAGTAGGAAGCCTGATGCGGGGCTCGATCCCAGAACCCTGGGATCTTAACGACTGAGCCACCCAGGTGCCCCCAAAATTATTTTAATTTTTAAGTAATCTCTACACCCAAAGTAGGGCTTGAACTCACAACCCTGAGAACGAGTCACATGCTCCACCAACTGAGCCAGCCAGGCGCCCCAAAACAATCCTGAATTATAACTTAGTCTTACTTAGGTAGTAAAGAATTCAAAAGCAAAGTTTAACTTGCTATTATATGTCATGCTGATTTTTAAAAGCATCTGATCTTATAGATCATTTATAAAATGTGAGAAGTGTTAAATATTCTTTGACATTATACATAAACCACAGTAAAATGCCTTTCATTAAGTAAAAGGCAACATTTTAGATACAGGGAATTTTAATTGGCATAATTAAGACCAAAAGATAAATTGGACATTGCTACCTTATCTTCTGCTCTTTGACAGCCTAATGAACAAACATTGAAAGACAGGTGAGTCTTACTCAGTTCTATGAGACAGTGAAGGTATTTCCTCAGTGTTTAAATATATTAATATGACCAGTTATATAAATCTAAATATAAAAAGCAGTCTCCTATAGGTTTTGAGATGGCATTCACCACCTTTGTGAAAAGCTGAACATCACTAATCAAGTCCAGTTATATCTTTAGAAGGGAAAACAGTGCTAGCACATGCTGAACTGGAATTACTACCAAAAATTTAAAAAGCTGATTGTATTAATTTAACCAGAAGCCAGTTTTATTTAAATCAGAACTGTCCAAGAGAAATATTGTTAGCCATTCAAAATCAGAATTCTAAATAAAAGAAAAACAAAAAACAAAATCAGAATTCTAGTGTATGAGATCAATTTTTTAAAAAGTAAGCTCTATGCCCAACATGGGGCTTGAACTCAGGACCCCAAAATCAAAAGTTGCATGCTCTCTTGACTGAGCCAGCCAGGTGTCCCTGCATGAGATCACTTAAAGTAAGTTACATGTAAAAGAAGTGGACACATTCTGTTTTGTAAGAAATAAGGCAGTGGCCAACTACTACTCAAGAGCTTTTTTGAGATAAGCTGTCAAGTCTGCCTTTTTTGCTTTAATGCTAGCAGATGATTTTTGTTCCAGGGATGTCCTTTTTGGGATACTCGAAATACACCTCTCCCCAAGTGATGCCTTCGTTTTGTTGGTGTCAGGGAATCCAGGGGCCTGATGGCTCTTCTACCCAAATAAACCATGGACATTTCTCGTGCTTGTCTTCCCTTTCCTAAGTGTGGCGCTGGACTCACTTCTGGACACAAATTTGCTCTTCTCAACATCACCCCTTTTTATTTCCTCTTTCAATAATTGTGTTAGGAAGGTCCCTGCTCTGAAGCTGGACATCCCACTAAGTCCCAGGATGAACTAAATCCAAGGTGCATGCGCTTATGAATTTCTGTTGAGAAGTGAACTTTAAATCACAAAATTTCACCTTTGAGACCTGATGGCCTCATCCACTCATGAGTGTAAGTATGACATTCAAGAAATGCCCCAAATCTCAACGGCAGTTCAGCATTCCTCTGCTGGCCCTCAGGCACTCTTCTGCTCCTGCTATTGACCATGCTTGCTCTGCCCAAGAGCTGCAGAACCGGCCCTTACAGGTCTTCATGCTACTCTTGGCCTGTTGCCTTATTGTTGCAAACCTCCTGTGCCCAGCCAATGGATTATGCTCTCGCCATCGCTAATTCATTTAATGTCATTTACTTCTAGTGCTCTTTCTCTTTTCTGGACAACTGGAAAGTTCCTTCCACTTCCGGTTACCAACAATTCTCCATAGCAGAGCTGCTAGGCCCCTATAGATAGCTCTCCTTTATTTCAGAACTATTTTTCTCATAATGCTCGTGTGCAAGAGGGTCAGAGGTAAACGGCAGCCTTAGCCAGGAGAATGGCTGGGTGCACCCTCTACTTAAACCCATTGCTCAGTTTAGCCCATAGCATAATTTCTCTTTTTGAGATTTTTCTGAGGTACCTTTGTTTCTCCCTCCAATTCAGTCCCCTTCAGGGGCCTTTGGGTCTGCTTTTATTTTCATTTCAGGTTTACCATGTGCCAGGTACTATAAGCACTTTACAAATATTTGTCAAACAACCTTAAGGCAGGTCCAACTAGGATCAAACACCTTTTTACAAATGAGGAAAGTTAACTAAGTTACCCCAAATCTCACAGCTAGTAGATGGTGGAATCAGGCTTCAAATCAGGCATTTTGCCTCCAGGGCATACATTCAGCCTCTATGCTATGCATTCTCCATTAGACAGGTTTGTGCCTATGGTGTCTCAGCCTCATGAACGGTTTCAGTTTCTCCCCTAAGATTTCTGAGCTACCATTGCAAATCAAGGACATACCTGGGTGTCTGTCTGTTGGTTGATTAATTTATTTTTAAAGTAAGTTCTACATCTAATGTGCAGCTTGAACTCACCCCAGGATCAAGAGTCACATGCTCTACTGACTGAGCCAGCCAGGCGTCCCAAGATGTACCTGGGTATGCGTTTGAATGTCCCCAAATATTCCATGACAGCTTAATTCCAGGTATGCCTTCTCAGAGCACACAGTAAATTTCATGAAGGGCACTTTCCTCTCTATAAAATTATATAGTTTTCAAAAACACTTTTATACTAGATTTTAATAAAGGCGAGTGGTAGCAGGCATCAAAAGGTTAAGAGAAATTCAAGGCAGCAAAACTTGGTTGAGGGATTCAGCCCCATTAACTTATTTTTTTTGAAGCAAATTTGGAGAAAAGTCTTTATTTGCTCTTTATTATATGTGTTCTATACGCTGTATTCTTCCACCATCTGCACAGATACCATGCAGGTCCAAGCCAGGATTCCTTGACTATTATTCTATTAGCAGCCTAACTGGTCTTTCTTCCACTCTGAACCCCTACACGTGATTTCTCTAGGAAGCAGTCACAGAGACTCTTCACTATTTTGAGTCTTTGCTCAAAACTCATCCAAGCCTTCCCATCTCACTCAGGGTCTTAAATCTAGGTTAGGAGTACTCCTTGGATGCTCCAGCAGAGGAAATTTTTCTAAGGGGTACAAGTTAAGGATAGTTTCAAGGGCATTAGTCACATACATAAAAATAAATCATATGTACACACATATATAGTTTTAATACAGTGCTTATTACAGTATAAAAATGAAAAATGGAATTGATACCGGACCGTGTCTTCCTAGTAATGTTATACACATCCTGAAAAAGAAAACTACCAGCTATCTCATTAAGACAATCCCAATAACAACTTATTTTCCATGATTAATATTTATTTAACAAAATACAACATTTAAAAAAAGATTTATTTATTTTAGAGAGAGAGAGAATCCCAAGCAGACTCCCTGCTGAATGTGGAGCCCAGCCCAGGGCTCGATTTCACAACCCTGAGGAGATCATGACCTGAGCTGAAATCAAGTGTTGGAGGCTTAACCAACTGAGCCACTCAGGTGCCCCCAAAATATAACACTTTTTGATGGATGTTGGTGTTTAAATTGCATGGTGGTGGTGTTAAACCACTTTAATGTTTACTTTTCCACTGGATAGATTTAAAGTAATTTAACCATTTTAAAATGTCAGTATTGCAAAATGTCAGTAATTGCATTCTTTGCAACTACTTACATGCATGGTGAAAAATTTTAGTTAGCTACTTACAATGTTTGAGAAAATAGTTTTTCAAAATTCAAGGGCACAGAAGTTTAAAAAATTGAGGACTCTTTCTGTATATGACCTGGCCCCCTTAATTTTCTTATCCTCATGTTCTACTACTCTCTCTTGTTCAAACCACTCAAGCCCCACTGACTCCTTGCTGTTCCTCTAACAAGCCAAGAATCCCTCTCTACCTCAGATCATTTGTACTCACTGTTTGCTCCTTGGCCTGGAACACTCTTCTGCAAGAACGACAAGTATTGTTCATCTATCCACAGAGGCCTTCCTCAGTCATCTCTGATTTTTCTTTCTTTTTTTCTTTCTCTCTCTCTTTCTATCTCTGCTTTCTTTTACTCTTATTTTGTCTTCATAGTATTTATCACTCCCTGGCATATATTTATTGTCAGTCAATTTACTGTCAATCTCCGTAAGACTGCAAACTCCTTGAAGGCACAGATCACCTTTGCTTTCTGCTATAATTTCTAAAACGCTAACACATAATAAGAGGTCGATATTTTTGGGCGAATAAATGAAAAATGTTTCGAAGTGGCTTATTTTAAGGACTTGTACAAGCCCAAAGAATAACAGTTCCTTGGGAACACTGTCTGAAGACGAAAAGCACTTCAGGATCCTAACGTTAAAACAGCCGCTGCACTACATAAACATCCCGAGTACTTGTTTTCAAAGAAAGACAAAACCTTTCTGAAAGCTTCTATTACCGATATTATTCCGGCACTTGGAACCCAACTCACGCCAGCACACTAAGTGGGACTCTCAGGACATAATATTGGGTAGATCCGTGGCTCCTAAAACTGACGCACATCGGAATCCGCTGAAGCGACTTTTCAACATCCATCTGCCCTCCCCCCCCACTCCCCCCACTTCCTGATGCAGGTCTGGGGTGTGGCTCTGGCATCTCTGCTTCGAAAAAGCTCCTCAACTGGTTTTCTGATACGTAGCAACGTCTGAAAATCAATCATCTTAAGAAGCTAAAAATAGCTGTTGAGAGTTTCTTCCTCACGGGATCTTTTCAGCCTATTTCTGGCAGGCCTCCAATAAGGAAAGAAAAGAAAAAAAAGGCCCCGTTTCACGGCTCCCCTGAGGCACAACCACCCAAAGGAACGCAGCCGGTGAAGGCACCGAGCCCCAGGAGTTCCGCACCTCGGAGCCAGCAGGCTACGACTTTCGACCCTGCGGCAACTGAGGTTCGCGCCGAGACGCGCCAGCCTCTGGGGACGGCGCCGCCCGGGAGACGCTGGCTCGGAAGGGACCGGTCCTGGCCTCCTACCCTCCTACGCTTTCCTGCTTCTCTCCCCGCACCACCGCTGTGTCCGAGCGCATAACCACTGCCTGCCAAAGACGGCTCAGCGTCAACGGCCACTAGCTTTAAACGGTCCCAGGAAGCCGAGCAGCTGCGGCGTGGACACAACTCGGTGGTGCCGGAGGTCGGGGGCGGGGGGCGGGGACGATTCCCCTCCCGCTCCCCAAGTTCCCGCCTCCCTCAGGAGGACGTCCGTGCGTACGTGCGCGCGCCGCGTCCGCCCTCCTTCAGCCGCGCGACGCGAGGGCGGGGGCGCCGCGTGCGCGCGCGTTCTCGTTCGTTCGCTTGCCTGCTCGCTCTCGGCTGCCGCTCTCGCTGCGGCTGCGGCTGGGGCTGGGGGCGGCGGCGGCGGCGGCGGCGGCGCGGGCGGCGGGCGGCGCGGGGCGGTCCGGCGGGTTCAAAGAGGAAAACATGGCGGAAAACAAAGGCGGCGGCGAGGCTGAGAGCGGCGGCGGGGGCAGCGGTAGCGCGCCGGTAACTGCCGGGGCCGCCGGGCCCGCGGCGCAGGAGGCGGAGCCGCCTCTCGCCGCGGTGCTGGTAGAGGAGGAGGAGGAGGAAGGCGGCAGGGCGGGCGCGGAGAGCGGCGCGGCCGGGCCCGACGACGGGGGGGTGTCCGCGGCCTCCTCCGGCTCGGCCCCGGCTGCCTCAGCCCCTCCGGCCTCAGTGGGCCCTGGAGTTCCCGGGGGGGCGGTATCGACGCCGGCCCCAGCTCCAGCCTCGGCTCCCGCTCCGGGTCCGTCGGCGGGGCCGCCTCCTGGACCGCCAGCCTCGCTCCTGGACACCTGCGCCGTGTGTCAGCAGAGCTTGCAGAGCCGGCGTGAGGCGGAGCCCAAGCTGCTGCCCTGCCTTCACTCCTTCTGCCTGCGCTGCCTGCCCGAGCCGGAGCGCCAGCTCAGCGTGCCCATCCCGGGGGGCAGCAACGGCGACATCCAGCAAGGTGAGCGGGAGGCCCTGCCCGAAGTCTGGGCCGAAGGAGATTTGCGGGGCCGAGGAGGATCTGGGGACGGAGGTGCTCGGGCCCGGGGCTGCTCAGACCGGCGCGATTCTGAGGGGTCTGAGAGGTGAAAGACACGGCCTCGGGACAGTTTCCAGAGAAGGTGGACCGCCGGAGATAAGGGGAGGGTGAAGGGAGGGGTGCCGGCGGCGAGAGGCTGGGGGAGGGGACACCGGCTGCAAGGGAGCTTTGGGGTGTGCGGATACGGGCCGGGAAGGCGTGGACTCCGGCCGGGCCCAGGTTCGGGAGCTGGTGGACTCGGACAGAGAGAGGAGAGAGGGTCTGCGAAATCGCTTTGGAGGAGTGTTGTGGGAGGAAAGGCCTGTAGCCGGAGAGGTGTTGAGGAGGGAGTAGGTAAGCGGTAAGGGCTGTGAGGACGAATTGGCTTGGAGGGAAGGACTTGACCTGTTCGAGGCTAGGGAAAAGAAGGAGTAGGGACTAAAATGAGGAGGATAAAGGGTGTTGAGCAGTTTAGGGCTGAGAGGAGCTGTCTGGTGGAAAGTAATTTTAGGATGACATTGGGAAGGAGGAACTCTGGAAGCGAAAATAGCTTTGAAGGGCCTGCATGTTTAGGTTGAAATATCCTAAGGTTCAGGGGTGAGGGAGAAATGAACTTTGAAGGGAATTGGGATTCAAGGACAGCTGGGTTTCATTGTACATTAATGAGCCCCCAGTGTTCCAGACTGTGCTAGGATTGAATAAAATACTGAGTGAAGAGCTCATTCATAGTCATATAGGTGAAACAGCGTTCGGCAGTGGCGGTGGGTACTTGGTACAGTGGTTGTGACAAATCAAGAGAAGGTCATGGGAACTTCTTTGAAAAGGAAACCCTTGAGAAGGTTTCTTGAAGGGTGAGTTGCTCACTGGATTGGGGAGTTTTCAGGGCACAGGGTACTTTACACATCCCTGGAGCTAAAGGTTAACTAGTCATTATCAAACACATTAGTGTTTCTGCAGCGAAACGTACAGATATTCCACAGTTGTGGTAACTTACCACAATTCAGGGTGGGCTTTGTTGTAAATTTATGAAAAACTTTAAAATTTCAAAGCTCTTGAAATTTGGAACTGCGGTTAACGGATTGCTGACCTGTACTAAAGGGTTTGGGATTCATCCTGTGAAGTGTATTTGTACAGTGTAGACTAAAAGGAGTCCCCGAAGGGCTTTTTTATCAAGGTGATAAAAGGATCACATTTGTGATCCAAAAAGATCACTTGGGGGCATATTGAAGGGTGAGGGGAGGCAGGGCTGGAGGAAGGGAGTCTTGACAGTAATATAGAAAAATGAGCATTTGGAATTAATAAATGACTGATAACAGGTATTAAAGAAGGAAGCATTTTGGTATGGGGGAAAGGTATGGAGTTTGTGAGACACATCTGAGTTTGGATGTCTACTTCGTTATGTCCCACTTGTGATTTGAACAGATTAATTTTTCTTAGCCTTAGTTTTTTCAATTGTGAAACAAGGACAAAATTACCTACCTCATGGGGTTATTGATAGAATGAAGTGTGTAAAGTGACTAATACATGGTATTTATTAATGAAATGGCAGCTATTTAATTATTACTGGTAACTAATTCTAAGTAGCCATGGGAATGCAGATGGGGGGGGTGTCAAGATTGGTATGGGGGAGACAGATGTGTCTAGGCTGAGTTCCAGGTTTCTTGTTTGGTGGGTGGCAGTGCTATTAATGCAAATAAAAGAATTCAGGAACAGAAGCAGGTGTGTGTGTGTTTGTGTGTGTATAATTTCAGTTATGGATGTTTTGGGTTTGAAGTATTATTGAGACATACAGGTAAAAGTGCTATTTTAAAAATAAGGATTTGATTGATGTTGAAGATACTAAGGGATAATGGGTGTATAGAGGGTGGATAATGGGTGTATAACTAACTGCTCATGGCCTTATGAGTATAGTAAGTCGTGTGGGATTCAGTGTTCTTGTGGGAACCTGGGTTAGGTGAGAGATTTAGAACACAGGATGAAAATTGTGTTTGACTGATGTGGCTGAGGGACTTGAGGTTATGAAATTGGCTCTCTGATATTTATTCAGAGAGAGAGAGAGTAATAGTCTGTGAAGTCCCTCTTCATTCTCCATCCTTTGTTTTTGCTCTAGGAGCAATAAGTAGATGGGACCAAATATTGTCATTTTAAGGTAATGTTGGTTTCCAACCAGTAACTAAAACAAGTCTGGAAGTCACCATATTTTTAGACAGGGAATCTAGAAAAGGATTTGTTAGTATTAACTCCTGTATCTTTTGCTTTGCTCTTTAAAAAAGCAAGCATGCTGTTCTAGAAGGAACACTGGGTTTGGGGCCAAGGGACATAGTTCTGCCATCAATTGTTTTCTGTAAAGGAGGCCTGTAATGTTTCTGAGCCTCAATTTATTTCTAAAATGTGGCTAATAGTCTTTAACTTACATCTCACCAAGTCAAATGAAATAATAAATGTGAAAATACTTTTATAAACTCTGAAGTGCTTTGCAAATATAAGGTATTATGGAACCCTGGTTCCTTCTCTGGTCTAGGGAGCCGTAACTGGTAACTTAAGTCAACATGTTAAGTGGTTTTGAAACAATGACAAGTGCATTACCCTTCCTGCTAACTGGCCTTTTTTCTGTTCTCTAACACACCAGTTATTCACACTCTTTAGGTGTTCCTTCTAGATCAGTGTTTCTTCAAGTGTGGTTTCTGGACCAGCAGCATCCACATCATCTGCGATCTTGTTAGGAATGCAAATTCTTGGGCCCCACTTCAGACCTTCTGACCAGCCATCTGTTTTAACAAGTCCTCCAGGTGATTTTGATGCACACTAAGTTTAAGTACCACTTTTCTTTAGTGAAGGATTCCTCACTTCAGATGTTGCCTCCTCAGAAAGACCTTCTCTGACTTCCCTTTAAAAAAATTTTTTTAAGGCTTTAATTTTAGTGTGGTTTTAGGCTTATAGCAAAATTAAGAGGAAGATATAGGGATTTCCCATTTATCCCCAACCCCTACACATGCACAGCCTCCCCCATTATGAATATTTCCCACCAGAGTAATACGTTTGTCACAGTTGATGGACCTACATTGACCTATCATAATCAGCCAAAGTCCATAGTTTACATTAGTGCTCACTCTTAGTGTTTGTACATTTTGTGGGTTTGGACAAATGTATAATGACATGTATCTATCATTATAATATCATACAGAGTATTTTCATCACCCTAAGAATCGTGTGCCTGACTGTTCTTTTTAAAGTAGTCCTCCAGGTCACTTTCTTACTTATTATCCTTTTTTCTTCATAGCACAGCTAAAATCTAAAATGTTTTGTTTTTGTTTACTTGTTTATCTGTTTCCTACTAGAATATTGTAGAGTGAATGTTCAATAAGTATCTTTTGAATGAATAAGAATCACCTGGAGAACTTTTTATAATGCCATTTTGGGAGTTTCAGAAACTCAGTTGATTTGGGGATGATACTAGGAATCTCATTTTTTTAAAGATTTTATTTATTCATTTGTTTTACAGAGTGCTCATGAGAGCAGGGGGAGGGGCAAAAGCAGAGGGGGAGAGAGAATCTCAAGCGGATTCCATGTGGAGTCTGATGCCCAATGCAGGACTCAATCTCACGACCCTGAGATCATGACCTGAGCTGAAATCAAGAGTCAAATGCTTAACAGACTGAGCCACCCAGGCACCCCTAGGAATCTCATTTTTAACAAGTACCTCATGTGGCTCTGATTCTGGTACCTACTGTACTTTGAGAAACATGGATTTAGATATTTTGACGAGAAAGGGTGATATATTTACTGTTGAAGTATTTGGAAAATCAGAATAGATTAAATTAATATTTGTTGAATCTCAACAGTAAGCTTTTAAAAGTGTTTTGTGATTATTTAAAAAAATTCTATTTTAGGTTGAGTTCAAAAAGTTGTCAGTAGTGGGTGTGTATTAATCTGTAATGTAGCAATAAAAATACAGATTTGTATTTATGCATCTGAACAAACTCTCAAATGAGCTCTTGATCAAGACAGCATGGTGATATGCATGAAGAACTGGATTGAGAGTAACTTGCATTGTGTTCTGCTGCTAATTGGCTGTGTAACCTTAGGTAAAGCACTCAGCAGCCTCTTCAGGTCTTCTGCGGTATGAACACTGTAAGTTCCTATCCTGTAAAATTCTATGACCGTATTGCCTTTCATGCCAACTTTTTATATCTACATAATTTTAATATTCTTATTTGTGGGACATGATGGAAGAATCAACATGGAAAAATTATTCAGTTTCTGAATCTTCAGCTTATTATGAAAAGTCTGAAATGGCAACCTTAAATGGGGTAAGTGGGAGGGGATATTTCTGGGTGTAGTGTGAAGAGCACCTTCTCACAGTAGTTCTGTGTTTTATCACTGAGCACGGTGAGCCACTCTGGGGAGTCTTCTGTTTGAGCCCTTGGAAATTCTTGCCCCAGGCTAAATATATATACTATATGGCAGTTTGCTGGTTTGGTGGCTTATCTATTTGGGATTTTTTTAGGCCCTACTTTCTCTAATGACCTATTTACATAAACAAGCTTGAGTTTTTGAATGATAATACAGTCATCAGCAAGCAGTCATTAAAGATATGTCAAGGAAAACTCAAATACTTTCTCGTGGTTGGTTAAGTGCACACAATTCAAGACTCAGAGTACCTGAATTCATTTTTGAGCTCCACCATTTACTACTTTAATGTCTATGAATAAGTTACTTAACATCTGTAAGTTGAGGGTAATAATTACACCTACTTAATAGTGTTATTGTGAGGATTCAATGAGTTAAAACATTGTGAAGTGCTTCATATAGTGCTTGGCACATGGTAAGACCCCCCAAAACTATTATTTCTGTTGTTTTCCAGTTGTTCCCCATTGTCTTTATGACTGCCTCCATTCAGTAAGCAGAAAGAGGAGGAAGGAAGGTAGCTTTTCTGACATCTAGTGATGTATAACACACCTGACAAAGTCATTTGCATTCCAATCTCTCCAGCTACTTAAAATTTACAAGTGAAAACTTGTAGACTAATGGTGTAAGACCTAAGTCTTTACAAGGTCTACTATCTGTACATCAAAAATTTTAGAAGAATCTTAACTGCTTTTTATTTCCTTATCTATATTCTTAGCAGACACTAAATGAGAATACCTTAAAGTAGTGATTCTCAAAGTTGGTTCTTAGAACCTTGGAGGGATACTCTGATACGTCTTCAGACACTGGCAAAGTTAAAACTGTTTTCATAATAATACTTATTCATGATTTGCCTTATTCACTGTTTTGCTGTTTATGTTAGTGATGCAAAAGCAGTGATGTGTAAAACTGCTGGCACCTTAGCAGCGATTAAGATAGTGCCTCCAAACCATAGTAAAAGTCATTGTATCTTTACCACCATACACTTGGAGTAAAAACAAACACAGCAACAAAAAACCTGCTTGTTTAATTTTGTTTTTGATGAAGCATTAGGACATTATTTTATTAAATCTTGATTTTTAATAATTCTGTGTAATGAAATGGGAAATGTGCATAAAATGCTTCTGCTGCAGGCTGAAGTATAAGAAGGAGAGTACTTGTACAGTTGTTTGAATTCCAGGCTGAACTAGCTTCTTTATTTTCATGGAAAATAACTTTTACTTGGAACAATGATTGACAGACTGTGGTTTTCAGACATGTGTGTTTGGCAGCCATTTTCTCAAAAATGAATGAATTGAGCCTGTCAGTTCAAGGAAACAACTGACATGTTGCCAATGATAAAAATTGAGCTTTTAAATGAAAATTAGAATTTTGGAAAAAACTTGTATGTGCAACCTTGAGTTTGATAGCTTCTTAATATTTGAAGACTTTTCTGATGAGATTGGTAGTGTATCATAAAGTATCAAAATTTTTAAAAGATTTTATTTATTTATTTGACAGAGCCAGTGAGCACACACACAGGAGGAACAGAAGAGGGAGAAGCAGGCTCCCTGCTGAGCAGGGAGCCCGATGTGGGGCTGGATCCCAGGACTCTGGGATCATGACCTGAGCCAAAGGCAGATGCTTAATCCACTGAGCCACCCAGGCACCCTCAAATTTTTTTTGATAGTGTGCAATGAAATGTCAGCATTTGGAAGATCTACATAGTGAACCAGTATTTTCCAAATGACCAATTGACCAATGCAATGCATTATGTTATAAAATCATGCATAGGAAAAAGATTCAAAGTGTAAAATTTAGACCAGTAGATTTTAATATAAGGGAGTAGTAAAAATTAATATGGTTTGAAATTCCACATTGCTACTGACATTTAAGAAATAAATACACTTTAGGGGCGCCTGGGTGGCTCAGTCAGTTGAGCATCCAACTCTTGGTTTTGGCTCAGGTCATGATCTCAGTTGTGAAATCGAGCCCCATGTCTGGCTGTGTGTGGAGCCTGCTTAAGAGTCTCTCTTTCCCTCTGCCCCTCCCCACCCTTCTGCTTATGCAAACAGACACTCTCTCTCAAAACAAAAACAAAAACAAAAACGAAAAACGACTTTATTTATATACACACACACATATTACACACACATATACATACCTACACATATACATATATTTATAACAACACACACACACACACACACATGTATATACACATTTTAAAAATTGTCAGTACTCTCCATGCCCAACATGACCTCAGACTCAAGACACTGAGATTAAGAATCGCATTCTCTGGGCGCCTCTGTGGCTCGGTTGGTTAAGCGTCTGCCTTTGGCTCAGTTCATGATCTCAGGGTCCTGGGATCAAGCCCTCCATCAGGCTCCATGCACCGTGGGGACCTGCTTCTCTCTATCTCTCTGCCTGCTGCTCCCCCTGCGTGCTCTCTCTCTCCCTGTCAAATAAATAAATAAAATCTTAAAAAAAAAAAAAGAATCGCATGCTTTGCCAGCTGAGCCAGCCAGGTGCCCCGACTCTTTATATTTTTGTATTATAATCAAAGAATATCCACACTGTTGTTTGAAAGGCTATTAAAATAGTCTTCCGTTTTTTAAAATACATAGCTGTTCTCTCATATTCTTCAACAAAACAATCTGTCACAACAGATTAAATGCAAAAGCATGTATAATCAGTGATCTGAATGTATTAATTAAACCGGACATTAAAGAGATTTAAAAAATGTAAAAACAATGCCACCCTTAACTAAAAGCTTTTTGTTTTGGAAAATATAGTTATTTCTCATAAAAATGTTGTTTAAACATGCAATGATTTTATTTTTAAATGAACTAATAGACCATTTAATTTTAATAAAGTGAATTATTATCAACTATTACAATATTAATATTTTAAAATTCTCAATTTTTATTTCTAATATTGTACATATTGATGGATAAAACCCATCTGAACAAAAGCTCTATGAGGTTCTCAGTAATTTAATAGCATAAGGTAGATCCTGAGACCAAAAAAAGACAATAAGAAAATGATAATGTAGTTTTTGGGAAGAATGTCAGATCATAGAGTAGTGGAAGGTGGCAAATTCATATGTTTATACTGAAAAAAAATATGAAGTTGACATATTTAAATAGCTCACTGTAAGTCTGCTGATTTTATTTTTTCATATTCATGACTGGTTGACTGAGATCTATCACTTTACTTTCCTAAGGCCAGGTTCAGAGTTTGGGCCCATAGTGTTGGATACATTAACCCATGTCTCTTTTGTGGCCACAAACTGAACCTCTATCCCTAGCCAGCTTCTAGAATAAACATTGGTCCCAAAGGGAAGTGGGGGAAAAAAAACCCATAGATTGAATGAATATTAAATGTATATATAATTTTTAGAAGAATATTTAAAGCCTGTGCCTTAGTCATAGGTAAATAGCAGGAATTATGTGGGACTAATGAATAACTTTTTGAATGCTTATTATATGCAATTTATGTTGCTGCTTTTATGAATTATTTTTGTGCCTTCTGTTTTTCTTTAGCTTGCTCACATTTAAAAAAATTTTGATTTACAAGGATTTTGATAAGTTCTGCATATTGATCCTTTGTTGGTTATGTAAGTTGAAGATTTTTTCTAAACCTACTAGGGCTTGGTGTGGTAGCCAGCCTCCAAGATGGCCCCAGTGTTCCTCTGTCCTGGCTCTACCTACAGTGACTCAGAACTGGTCTGGGTGACCAAGAGAATACAGGAGAATTAAAAGTGACTTCTGAAGCTAGGTTATGAAAGGCACACAGCTTTTTCCTTACTCTTTGGACCCCTTGTTCTAGATGAAAACAATTGCCACTGTAGCAGTCCTGTAAAGAGGCCCAAGTGGAGAGGAACTAAGGCCTTCTGCCAACATCCAGCACCAACTTGCCAGTCATGTGAGTGAGCTACTTTGGAGGTGGATTCTCTAGCATGGTCAGGTTTTCAGATGACTGCAGTTTTGGCTCACATATTACTGCAGCCTTTTTAGAGGCACTCAGCCAGAACTACTTGCCAAGTCACTCCCAAATTCCTGACTCAAAGAACTGCGAGATTGTTTTAAGCCACTAAGTTAGAGGGTAATTTGTTATGCAGCAATAGATAACTAATACACTTGACTTTTTTTCCTCTATTTTTTCCCTTTTACTATAGCTTTATAATAAGCAATAAACTTTATTATTCATTTAGGTAATTTCACTCTCTTCCACATACACCTTGTTTATCTTCAAGATGATCTTTATTGATGTTGACGTTTTGCTCTCACACATTTAAAAAAATTATTTATTTTTAGAGAGAGAGACACAGAGCAAGCAGGGAGGGGCAGAGGAGGAGGGAGAGGGAGTAAGAATCTGAAGCAGACTCTGCTGAGCTCAGAGCCCGATGTGGGGCTGGATCTTGTGACTGCAAGATCATGACCTGAGCCGAATCCAAGAGTGGGATGACTGAGCCATCCGGGTGCCCTGCTCTTACACATTTTAGAATCATGTGAAAGTTCATTTAAAAAATTTGTTAGCATTTTTGGGACGCCTGGGTGGCTCGGTCGGTTAAGCATCTGCCTTTGGCTCAGGTCATGATCCCTGGGTTCTGGAATCGAGTTCCGCATCAGGCTCCCTGCAGGGAGCCTGCTTCTCCCTCTGCCTGCCATTCCCCCTGCTTGAGCGCGCGCGCTCTCTCTCTCTCTCACTCTCTCTCTCTGACAAATAAATAAAAACTTAAACTTGTCAGGATTTTGGTTGAAATTCCTTTGGATATACAGATCTTTCTTGATCTGTGATGGGAGTACATCTTGTTAAACCTGTTGTAAATTGAATACATCCTAAGTTGAAAATGTATCAGTACACCTAACTTACTGTACGTTACAGCTTAGCCTAGTCTACCTTAAACGTGCTCAGAACACTTACGTT
This sequence comes from Ursus americanus, assembly GCF_024610735.1. Lineage (NCBI taxonomy): Eukaryota > Metazoa > Chordata > Mammalia > Carnivora > Ursidae > Ursus > Ursus americanus. Next base: position 62,012,138 of record NC_142138.1, on the reverse strand, counting down.
AGTCTTTAGTTGGGCAAAATCATCTAACACAAAACCTAGTTTATAGTAAAGTGTTGAACAGATCATGTAATTTATTGAATGCTGTGCTGAAAGTGAAAAATCAGAATGGTTATATGGGTAGAGAATGATTTTTTTTTTTAAAGAATTTATTTATTAGAGAGAGAGCCCAAGCAGGAGGAGTGGCAGGCAGAGGGAGAGGGAGAAGCAGGCTCCAGGCTGAGCCGGGAGCCTGACTCGGGGGCTCAATCCCAGGACCCAGGGATCATGACCTGAGCCAAAGACAGATGCTTAACCAAATGAGCCACCCAGGTGCCCTGGGTGTAGAATGATTTTAAGTGTATTGGTAGGTTAACTCTCATAATCATGTGGCTAATGGGGAGTTGTGGCTTCCTGCTGCTCCCAGCGTCGTGAGAATAGGTACTGCTTATCAGCCGCCTGGGAAAAGATCAAAATTCAGAATTCAAAGTATGGTGTTTCCTGAATGTGTATCACTTTCACACCATTGAAAGTTGAAAAATAGTAAGTCGAACCATTGTAAGTCAGGGACCATCTGTAGGTTAGTTAGGGAGAAAATGCTATCTTTATAATATGGTGTCTGCCCATTCATAAACATTGTATGCCTTTTCATTAGCTATAATCTTCTGTATTTTGGAATATTATATAGGTTTGTTTTTTTTTTTCCTGGAGGGGTTTCTCTCATCCTCTCTGAGTTTTTCCTGTATACTTTATATAATTTTACTGTAAGTGGTTTCCCTTAAATTACATTTAATTGTGTTTGCTTTGTTGTTTTTTTATTTTACTTTTTATTTTTAAAATACCAAAAATATTCTGATTTCATATTTATATTTGATAATTCCATTATGTGAAGTTCTTGTGGTCTTATTTTACTACTACTTGCTTCTTCCTACTCTTGATCATAGTAGGTGTTGTCTACCAGTATTTTATAGTTTGGGATTGTGAGCGTGTTCACCCGTGCTTTATGTATGAAACTTGCCAGACCTGGTTTGTGGGAACCAGCCTCCAAAGAGTATTTTGCCTTTGCTACTGTGAGGTGCCACCAATGCAAAATCACTTCAGTTAATTTTTAGTTTGGCATTTCTTAGAACTGCCAGATGTTGATTTAGGGTGTACTTTATAGACTTACCTGTATTTGGAAATTCTCAGGAGAAATTATTCCTTACTTTGAACCCAGGCAGTGACAGACATTTTTATTTCTAGGTTATGGTCAGATTTATTTTATTTTACTTTACTTTATTTCACTTTATTTTATTTCATTTAATTTTTTAAAGATTTTATTTATTTATTTGAGAGAGCGAGAGCGAGGGTGGGCACAAGCAGGGGGAGCAGCAGGCAGAGGGAGAGGGAGAAGCAGGCTCCCCACTGAGCAGGGAGCCCAGTGTGGGACTCAATCCCAGGACTCTGGGATCATGACCTGAGCTGAAGGCAGATGCTTAACCACTGAGCCTCCCAGGCACCCCAGTGTTCTCTTTATTTTATTCTTCTACTTAAATGGTAGCTTTATTGGATATGGAATTTTAGGTTAAAAACTTTTTTTTCCTCAGAACTTTTAAGATACCTCTTTTCCAGTGTCTTAAAGAAATTAGTGTTACTGATACTGGTCTGATTTTGCTTCTTTGTATGACCCCAGTTGGGTTTTGTTTGTTTTATTTACCTCTTCCTGGAACTTTTTAAAGATTTAAACAAAAATTTTTTATTTTTAAGTAATCTCTATACCCAACATGGGTCCTGAACTCATGACCCCTAGATCAAGAGTTACATGCTCCATCAACGGCGCCCCTCTAGAACCTTTTAATATCTCTATCCTTGTTCTTAAATATAGTGGTTTGCCTCTGTTGATTTTTTCCCCCCTCTTTCATTGTTTTTTAAAAGTTTACTGTGCCTTTTCTATTAGTTTTGTAATGTTTATAGTAACAAAATTTTAAACTTAAAATTTTTTTTATAAGGATCCCTCCTTTTCCTCTCCCTCTACTCTTTCTTGAACTGTTACTGTTTGGATGTTAGCCCCTGAGGAGTCACACTCTCTCCTATCTTTTTCCTTTTTCCTTTTTTTTTTTTTTTTTTAAGATTTTGTTTACTTATTTGTCAGAAAGAGAGAGAGGCAGGCAGAAGGAGAAGCAGGCTCTCTGCTGAGCAAGGAGCCCGATACGGGACTCAGTCCCAGGACCCTGGGACCATGAACTGAGCCGAAGGCAGACGCCCAACCGACTGAGCCACCCAGACGCCTCTCCTATCTTTTTCCTTAGGTTTTCTTTTCTCTTTGTTTTTTTCTTCAACTAATGTTCTGAAAGACTTCCTTGCTTTTATTTTCTAACTTTTCCTTGATATCTTGATCTTTTTGTCTTGGATGCTTCTTCAAACAGTAAATAATCCTTGGTTCTCTTCCTGCTTGAGTGAAGCACTACAGTTCTGATTGAGGGTCCTGTGCTTGTTAATTGTTGAACTTCACTTTAGACCAAGGGTTGGCAAACTATGGCTGATGGGCCAAATCTAGCCTGCTGCCTGGTTTTATATGACTGATGAGCTAAGAATGATTTTTACATTTTTAAATGGTTGAAAAAAAATCAAAAGAATGTTTTGTGATATGTGAAAGTTCTATGAAGTTTAAATTTGTGTTTATAAATAAAATTTTTGGAACATAGCTATGTCCATTTGTTTATGTATTTTCTGACTGCTTTCATGCTACAGTGGCAAATTACTAGTTGTGACAAAGACTTTGTGGACTCATTGCTTTGTGCTTCTGTTTGGTGCACTACAAATTGTAGTGATGCAGTTACAACTTGTTAGGCACATGTGTGGCTGTCTCATGACATTTACAAAAAAATATTTTCATTACCAGAGCATATATATCATTTCAGATGAGAAAAATGGATTTCAAATGTCACACTTTGAAGACACAGTAGAGTGTGGGTTATTTCGTTTCCAATTAGATGGCAAAGTGCTTATTATACATTTTTACTGTAGCTCAACTAAAAGAGTACATATGTGGACAAAAGCAGACTAAGTACTTGCCATGACATTCCCAACTCAGCGGAAAGCAATGGATGGGGAAAGGAGAAAATTTAAAATGGAATATTTTATCATGGCAGAATTTCTTAAAAATAAAAATATGAAACCAGGGTAGGTTTGTGAGTATTTATTGGTTAGCCAGGCAAGGAAACCCCTTTACTTAGGGCAAGTTAATTAAATCCTCCCAGTTAGGCAAAATGCTAACTTCCAAAAAGAATTTTGTTAATTCTTTAGACTTGTATTTCAAAAAACTTTACTCAGGTTTCTTTACTGTTTACTAAATAATGCTAAGTTTATTAAATTTCCTTATTAATTTTTATTATATTTTGAATTTTGTGAATAAAAATTGTGGAAATTTACTTTCTTTTGTTACATATGTATGCACTTAGTATCTCTGATACTGTCTCTTTGCCTGCAAAACTGAACATATTTACTATGCCTTCTGATTTCACGTTCCACATTTGAATTTGGGAAGTATTAGGCATTGGGTTTGAAGGAGTGTGGTATGTACAGCTTGACCTGGTGTCTACAGTGGATTTGGAAGAATGAGAATTTCCAGCTTTCTTCTTCTAACATCACAAATAACTGCCAGAATAAGAATTTTGGACCAGTCTGCAGTCTGACCTATTATCCCATTTAGGTTTATTGATAGAATGCTAATATCCAAATATATGCAGATTTCTTTTCCAGTCATGGAGGGATGACTTAAAAACTAATCTTCACATAAATACTTATGCAAAAAACTAATGTCACTCAGGTCATCTCTACCAGGCTTCCATTGGAAATAGAGCAGACGTGAGGGTAGGGAACTTAGAATCATTTCACCATGTTACTATGTTTATGAGCCCAAAGTGAGTCTGAAGAGTTGACAGCAATGATTAGGAGAGAGCATTTTAGCTGTCCTCTTCAGATATGAAATTCTGTTTTCTGTTAAGCATCACCTTGTGTTGTGAGGTATATAAAACAGATACTTGAAATGAACCTTGATGGCAGGAGAGAATTATGTATGAACAAGTTTATTTGAATCTGAATAGACTTTGTGTTCCTTATCTATAAAATAACGTCACCTTCAAGTTAAAACTTTTTGTTAGGGTCGCTTCGGTGGCTTGGTTGAGCGTCCTACTCTTTTTTTTTTTTTTTAAAGATTTTATTTATTTTTTCGACAGAGGTAGAGACAGCCAGCGAGAGAGGGAACACAAGCAGGGGGAGTGGGAGAGGAAGAAGTAGGCTCACAGCGGAGGGGCCTGATGTGGGGCTCGATCCCAGAACGCCGGGATCACGCCCTGAGCCGAAGGCAGATGCTTAACCGCTGTGCCACCCAGGCGCCCCAAGCGTCCTACTCTTGATTTTGTCTCAGGTCATGATCTCTCAGGTCGTGGTCTCAGGGTTGTGAGTTTGAGCCCAGCATCGGGCTTCCAGCTCCATGTGGAGTCTGCTTGTCCCTCTCCCTCTGCTCCTCCCCTTGCTTGCATTTGCGTACTCTCCCCCCTCTCTCAAATAAAATCTTAAAGAAAAAAACAACTTCTTCATGTTATCTTATTTGCTTATAAAAGTCCTCAGGTAATATTCTCAAAAAAATTTTTTTAAACAAATGAGGCTACTGAGGCAGAGACGTAAGATTATACTTAAATGTGGCTGTCCCACATGGAGATAGTAGCGCAGCCTCAGATAGATGACTTTGGGGGCCAGGCACATAACTAGTGTAAGACATGGAGTATCAAAGCATGCCAGCCTAAAAACAATAAAATTTGAATTTAAAACAAATTTATCGGGGCGCCTGGGTGGCACAGCGGTTAAGCGTCTGCCTTCGGCTCAGGGCGTGATCCCGGCATTCTGGGATCGAACCCCACATCAGGCTCCTCCGCTATGAGCCTGCTTCTTCCTCTCCCACTCCCCCTGCTTGTGTTCCCTCTCTCACTGGCTGTCTCTATCTCTGTCGAATGAATAAATAAAAAAAAAATCTTTAAAAAAAAAAAAAAAAAAAAAAAACAAATTTATCCTGGCCAAGTAATACCAGATAGGCTGTCAGTCTTCTACTTTTGTCCTAACTTAGAATCTGCTTAGTCACTTTTATTTATGTTGTAATTTTTTAATATAAGTTAAGCATCATTAAAATGATCAACATTGTTTCTACTATCTAGTTAGACAAGAGACAAATGGAAGAGAATTTTCAAATTCTGAAATGTGTAGTCAGATTTGGTAAGTTGATTGAAGTACTGAATAAATTGTAATTAGCAAGTTCACCAAAGCCTATTTAACCTATGACATAGGTACCTTCAGAATTTTTACTAATTTTGTACCAAACTAGATTATAATATACTTCTAAAATTTACCTACTGGTTCTTCCCATCCCCCAAAACACTCAAGGTTTTACATGTTGAAGATGGAGTTATGAGATGGATCTCTGATGTGTCATAGCGTGTTACACATGAGCTCTTCACCGATCTATTGCCAGATTTTGAACAGTGTGTGAAGTTTATTTTTGTTACATTTGCACAATTGATGCATGTTAGATGTACTGTTAATTCCAGTGGATCATTTAATGTGGCGTGAAACTTGGTGCAACATGCTTAGATTGCTTATCCTTGCAGGAGCTTGGGATAAAGTCAATTTGATGCCAAAGAAAATTCTTTGAAGATTTTGTCTTTTCAGTAGAGAGCATAGTCAAGGTAGTAAAAAGTTTTACTTACACAGTGTAGTTCTGTGATGGGAGACTAATATATTTTTAACAGTATATGTAACTTTTAAAGTAAATATTCTGTTGAAATACACATAAACTAAAGTATAAAACTCAATGTAATTCAGTGAACGAATACACATAGAATAAGCACACTTGTGTAAATCCAGCAGCCGGAATGAGAAGTAGTACATTGCTAGCACCTAAACCCTATGTTCCCTTCCAGTCACTACCTATGATCTTGCATTCCTTTTTTTTTTTTTAAAGATTTTGTTTTTAAGTAATCTCCACCTCCAAGGTTGGGCTTGAACTCACAACCGTGAGATCAAGAGTCATGTGCTGTACTGACTAAGCCAGCTGAGAGACCCTGATCCTACCTTCTAACACCAGATTAATTTTGCCTACTTTTAAACTTTATTTAAGTGGAACTAAGCAGTATGTACCAGTTTGTGACTGAATGTGTTTGCTCAACACATTATTTGTGTTGCTTGTCAGTGTACTTTATTCGTTGTCTTCGCAGCATTCATTATATGAATATACTAAAATTTACTTGCCCATTCAAATGTTGATGGACATTTGAGTTGTTTAAAGTTTCTTTTAAATTGAAGTATAGATATAACGTGTTATAGTTTTTTACTATTTTTAAAAAGATTTTAATTCTTTGAGAGAGCATGAGTGGTGGGGAGGGGGCAGGTGGGGGGGCAGAAGGAGGAGCAGACTCCCTGCTGAGCAGGGAGCCTGATGTGGGGCTTGATCCCAGGACCTCGGGATCATGACCTAAGCTGAAGGCAGACACTTAACTGACTGAGCCACCCAGGTGCCCCTAGTTTTTAACTACTATGAATGGGTTCATGAAGCTCTACTTTAACATCTCAAAAAGATTTTTTTTTTAAGATTTTATTTATTTGAGAGTGTGTGCACAGGGGTGGGGAGGAGCAGAGGGAGAGGTGAGGGAAAGAATCATAGTGGACTCTGCACTAAGTGCTGAGCCCTAGGTGGTGCTCAATCCCACAACCCTGAGATCATGACCTGAGCCGAAACCGAGTCTCATGCTTAACTGACTGAGTCAAACAGGCACCCCTTTAACATATCTCTTGAACATATGCGTATATTTCTCTTGGTTATGTATGTTAGAGTGGACATGCCAAGTCATAGGTTGCACATAAGTTCAGCTTTACTGGATATTGTCAAACAGTTTTCTGAGTGATTGTATCAATTTACACTTCTACCAGCAGTTTTTGAGATTTTCATTGCTATAAACCCTTACTAATAATTCCTGGTATTGCCTGTCTTTGACATTTTAGCCATTCTTATGGGTGTGTAGTGGTATTAACATTGTAGTTTAATTTGTATTTCCCTCATAATCAGTAAAATTGAGCATCTTTTTGTATGTTTATTGGCCCTTTGATATCTCTTATGATGTGCCTGTTCAGGTTGTACCTGTGTTTTTGTCCTATGGGTTATCTGCCTTTCCCCCAATACTTTTGTAGAATTCTTTATATATTCTAAGCATGAGTCCTTTGTCAGATATACATCCTATTCTGTGGCTTGCCAAATAATTGTATTTTTAGGGGCACCTGGGTGGCTCAGTCGTTGGGCGTCTGCCTTCGGCTCAGGGCGTGATCCCGGTGTTGTGGGATCAAACCCCACATCAGGCTCCTCTGCTGGGAGCCTGCTTCTTCCTCTCCCACTCCCCCTGCTTGTGTTCCTTCTCTCGCTGGCTGTCTCTCTTTCTGTCAAATAAATAAAATCTTTAAAAAAAAAATTGTATTTTTAAAACTGGAATTTAATTTGGTTTTTGAATAAGTAGTACTTTCACATGGCTCACAAGTTAAAATATACAAAATTAAATAGTGAAAAGTCTCCCTCCCACACTTCTCTTTCAGTTCCTATCTCCTCTAGCATATAACATGTGTTAATAGTTTATTTTTTTCTTCAAGTGTATCGAAATGATTTTTAAAAAAGATTTTATTTATTTATTTGACAGAGAAAGCAATAGAGTACAAGAAGGGGGGAGCAGCAGAGGGAGAGGGAGAAGCAGGTTCCCTGCTGAGCAAGGACTCCATCCCAGGACCCCATCCCAGGACCCTGGGATCATGACCTGAGCAGAAGGCAGATGCTTAACTGTCTGAGCCACCCAGGCACACCTATTCAAATGATTTTTGACAAGTTTGCCAAATCCATTCAGTGGAGAAAAGGAGTTTTTTTAATAAATGGTGTTGAGACAGTGGGTTTTCCACATGCAAAAGAATGAAGTTCGACCCCTCCCTCACACCATATAAAAAAATTAACTCCAAATGAATCAAAAATCTAAATATAAAAGCTAAACCCGTAAAACTCTTAAAGGAAAACATCGAGTAAATCTTCATGACTTTGGATTTGTCAGGTTTTTAGATATGCTACCAAAAGCATGAACAACAAAAAAATTTGATCAATTGTACTGCATCAGAATTAAAATTTTGTACATCAGAGGACATTTTCAAGAAGGTGAAAAAATAAACTATAAATGGGAGAAAGTATTTGTTGGTCATATATCAGAAAAGAGTATAATACCTAGAATCTATAAAAAAAATGCTTACAACCTCATAATAAAGACAAAGACTCCAATTGAGTAATGACCCAAAGATCCTAATAGAGAGTTCTCCAGAGAAGCTATACATGTGGCCAGTAAGCAAATGAAAAGATGCTCAAGATCATTACTCATTAGTGATGTAAATCAAAACCACCAAATACCACTTTACATCTACAATAGTGGCTCTAAAAATTGAGAAAGTATTGGCAGGGGTTTGGAGAAATTTGAACCCTTGTACATTGCTGGTGTGAATGTAAAATGGTGCTGCCACGTTGGAAATCATTTTGGTGGTGATAGTTGCACAGCATTGTGAATGTAGTTAATGCTACAGAACTGGATACATGAAAATGGTTAAAATGGCAAATTCTCTATATATTTTACCACAACTGAGGTAGAACAAGGTGGTGCTCTGGCCTTTCAGCTCTCATATTGGAAACCAATATTCTTCTTGTGGTCTATTTTGTGCTGTTTTTCTCATTTTAGTGCTTTTTTTTTGGGTGATTTCACAGTTTAAAATGACCCCCAAGTATAAAGCGGAAATGCTTTAGTGTGCCTGTGTTCCACAGGAAGTCTATGTGTATTTTATGGAGAAAATACATCTTAGATATAAGCCTTCTGTATTGTGATTGGAGTTTTACTGCTGTTAGCTGAATTCAGTGTTAATGAACCAAGAAAAAATATATATGTGTTTAAACAGAAGTACACGTAAAACAAGCTTGTATATTAATTGGTTGATAAAAATCTTGTGATCAGAGGCTTGCAGGAATCTCACCCTATATGTCCCCTAGTGATGATTCAGTCTTCAGTAATTCATCTTTTTTTTTGCAACGTTATGGAACATAAGTTCTGTGAATAATGAGACCTGACCCTCTGTAAGTATGAATAAAAATAATTATTTTGTGTAAATGGCAACATTTAATTTTTTCATTTAAAAACATATCTTAGAGATAATATTTTGTTTTTTGTTCTGAAATCTGTTTGATCTGATACTAATATAGCCGCTCTTTAAAAATATATAAAGGCTTTATTGAGATAATAATTCACAAAGCGTATAATTCACACATTGGAAGTATACAGTTCAGCTGTATTTAGTATAGTCACAGAGTTGTGCAACCACAGTCAATTTTAGAGCATTTTTATTACCCCCTTAAGAAACCCTGTACCCATTAGTGGTCATTCCCTATGTACCCACAGTACTGTCCCCCAGGCAACCACTGATCTGCTTTCTGTCTCTACAGATTTGCCTATTCTGGACGTTTTATATAAATGGGATCATGGAATGAATATGTGGTCTTTTGTGGCTGGCAAAAGTTTTTTCAATTAGGAAAAAGTTTTCAGAGTTCATACATAGCTCCAGTGTGTCAGTACATTCTTTTTAGGCTTGAGTAATATTCCACTTTATGCCTATACCACATTTTATTTACCTGTTCATCAGTTGATGGATATTTGAATTTTTTCTCTTTTTTGACTTTTATGACTAATGCTGCTATGAACATTTTTTTTAAACAAGTTTTTGCATGAACATATGTTTTCATCTTTTTTTTGTGTGTATATATATATCTAGGAGTGGAATTTCTGGGTTGTATAGTAACTACATTTCATTTTTTGAGGAACTGCCAAACTTTCCAACATGGCTGTACCATTTTACATTCCCATCAGCAAAGCCTATGAGGGTTTCAATTTTTCCATAATCTTGCCAACAGTTATTATGTCTTATTTTTTTTTTAAAGATTTTATTTATTTATTCGACAGAGATAGAGACAGCCAGCAAGAGAGGGAACACAAGCAGGGGGAGTGGGAGAGGAAGAAGCAGGCTCATAGCGGAGGAGCCTGATGTGGGGCTCGATCCCAGAACGCCGGGATCACGCCCTGAGCTGAAGGCAGACGCTTAACCGCTGTACCACCCAGGCGCCCCTATGTCTTATTTTTTAATTTGAGTATAGTTGACATACAATGTTACATTAGTTTGCAGTTGTATAACCTAGTGATTCAACAAGTTTTTAGGTTATGCTGTGCTTACCATAAGTGTAGTAGCTACCTACCATTTGTCACCATACAGTGCTATTACAATACTATTGACTGTTACCTGTGCTGTATCTTTTATTCCCGTGATTTATTCATGCCATAATGTCACTTATTCCTGTGACTTACTCATTCCATAACAGGGAGCTCTGTATCTTTTGCTTCCCTTCACCCATTTTTCCCATTCCCCCATCTTCCTCCCCTCTAGCAACTCTAACTTTGTTCTGTGTATTTATAGGTACGATTCTGCTTTTTTGTTTATTCGTTTTTTAGATTACATAGTAAGTAATCACATGGCATTGGTCTTTCTCTGTTTGACTTATTTCAATAAGCATAATGCCCTTTAGGTCCATTCATGTTGTTGTAAATGGCAAGATCTTATCCCTTTTTTACGGGTGAGTAATACTCCTGTGCGTGTGTGTATGTCACATCTTCTTTATCCATTCATCTATCAGCAGACATTTGGGTTGCTTTTATGTTTTAGCTATTGTAAATAATACTGCAGTAAATGTAGGGATGCATCTATCTTTTCCAAATTAGTGTTTTTGTTTTCTTTGGGTAAATATGTAGTGGTGGAATTATTGGATCAAGTGGTATATCATTTTTTCTGATTTTTTGAGGAACCTCCATACTGTTTTCCATGGTGGCTGTACCATTATTAGGTTTTTTTTTTTTTTTAAAGATTTTATTTATTTGAGAGAGAAAGAGAGAGAGCGAGCTCATGAGCAGGGGCAGGGGCAGAGGGAGAGGAGAAGCAGACTCCCTGCTGAGCAGAGACCTGACACAGAGCTTCATCCCAGGACCCTGAAATTGTGACCTGAGTGGAAGGCAGATTCTTAACTGACTGATCTACCCAGGGGCCCATGGCTGTACCATTATTATTATGTCTTTTTAAATTAGAGCCATTCTGGTGGGTTGAAGGTCGTATTCATTGTGATTTTGACTTGCGTTTTCCTGATGGCTAATGATGTTTTAACATCTTTTCGTGCTTATTGTATTTGTAGGCTTTCTTTGAAGAAATGTTTGAAGAAATGATCTCTGCTCATTATTTACTTTACTTGAAATTATTGTCATTTTTTGTATTGTTCTGGATAGTAGACCTTTATTTCTGATTTGCATGTATCTTCTATTTGTAGGTTGTCTTTCAGTTTTTTGGTGGTATTGTTTGCCACACAAACTTTTTGAACATGTTGCTATTTTTTTATTTTTAAAAAAGATTTTATTAATCTATTGGCATGGTGCTATTTTTTAAAAACTTTAATTGTTGAAAAAATATTTAAAGTATTTTGCTGTTTCTTCCATTATTAGGTGTACAACTCATTGGCATTAATTACACCTATAGTGTTGGCAGCACAGAAGTTATGTGCTGAAACCAAATTTTGATGAAGTCCAAATTACTTTTTCTTTAGTGCTCTTGTGTTTGACGCCGTGTCTAAAAAAACCCATTTCCTAACCCAAGGTCATGAAGATGTACTCTTTTGTTTTCTTTTAAGAGCTTTACAGTGTGAGATTTTAGGTTTGGAGCCATGATGCAGTTAATTTGCATATGTAAAATTTGTGTGTTAGGTAAGGATCCAGCTTCGTTTTTTTTTTTTTTCGCATGTAGATATCCATTGTCCCATTTATTGAAGATTATTTCTTACCCATTCAATTGTCTTAGCACCCTAAGTGCTAAAATGAGTTGACCATAAAAATGAGTTTTTATTTCTAGACTCTCAATTCCATTCCATGGATTTCTGTATATATATCCTTATGCTTATAGCATTGCTTATTGTAGTTTTGTAGTAAGGGTTTTTTTTTTAAGGTTTTATTTATTTGAGACAGAGAGACAGCAAGAGACAGCATGAGTGGGGGTTGGGGAGAGGGAGAAGCAGGCTCTCCACTGAGCAGGGAACCCGATGCAGGGCCTATCCTAGGATCTCAGGACTGTGACCTGAGCTGAAGGCAGATGCTTAACCGGCTGAGCCACCCAGGCCCCCACAAGTTTTTTGTTTTGTTTTGTAGTAAGTTTTGAGATTTGTAATAAGTTCCCCATCTTTGTTCTTTTTCAAGATTATTTTAGCTATTCTAGGTCCCTTGAGTTTTCATATAAATTTTAGCATCAGTTTGACAATATAAAAAAAAACAGCGAGGATTTTGATAGAGATTATGTTGAATTTGTAGGTCAGTTTTGGGGAGTAAAGCCATCTTAACAATATTAAAGTTTTCCAATCCATGAACATAGGATGTCTTAACATTTAGTTAGGTCATCTTTAATTTCTTTCAAAAATGTTTCATGGTTAAATAAAAGTGTTTTGTGTTTTTTTTTCCTTTTACTTATTTTTTATTATTTAAAAAAATTTCTAATTCCAGTTAATAACAGTGTTACATTAGTTTCAGGTGTACAGTATAGTGATTCAGCAGTTCCACACATCACCCAGTGCTTATCATGACAGGTGCATTCCTTAATCCCTTTCACTCATTTAACCCATTCCTCCACACCCCCTCTTTGGTAACCATCAGTTTGTTCTCTGTAATTACGAGTCTTTTGGGGCACCTGGCTGGCTCAGTCAGTAGAGCACTCTTGTGACCCTTGATCTATCAGGGTTCTGAGTTAGAGCCACACTTTGGGTCTGGAGCCTACTTTATTTTTTTATTTTTATTTTTTTTAAAGATTTTGTCTATTTATTTGACAGACAGCCAGCGAGAGAGGGAACGCAGGCAGGGGGAGTGGGAGAGGAAGAAGCAGGCTCCCAGCGGAGGAGCCTGATGTGGGGCTCGATCCCAGGACTCTGGGATCACGCCCTGAGCCGAAGGCAGACGCTTAACGACTGAGCCACCCAGGCGCCCCTGGAGCCTACTTTAAATAAAAAACTTTAAATTTATTTCTAAGTATTTTGTTTTTTTCTTTTTTTTTGTATTTTGGTTTTTTCTAATGCTATTGTCAATGAAATTGTTTTCTTTCACTTTTTAGTATTATCCATTATTTCATATCCATTATTCATTCATTGCATAAAACTATAATTGAGTTTTGTACATTGATCTTTCATTCTTCAGTAGACTCTGGAGATTGGGGTAGATATCTTTGGAGGGCCATTTTTTTTTTTTTAAACTTTAAAAAATATTTTATTTGAGAGCGAGAGAGAGCAGGAGCAGGTGGAGGGACAAAGGATGAAGGAGAAGCAGACTCCCTGCTGAGAAGGGAGCCCGATGTGGGGCTTGATTCCAGGACCCTGAGATCATAACCTGAGCAGAAGGCAGACACTTAACTGACTGAGCCACCCAGGCGCCCCGGCGGGCCATTATTCTGCCTAGTATAATTAGTATAGCTACTCCAGCTTTCTTATGGTTGTTGTTTGCATAATGTATCTTTTTCTACCCTTTTGCTTTGAACTTACATATTGATTTTTTTTTAAATAGTAATCTCTACACCCATTGTGGGGTCAGGCTCACAACTAGGAGATTGAGTCACATGCTCTTCTGAGGCACTTCTATATATTTAAATTTAAATTTTGTCTTTTGTTGCATTGTCTGTGTTGTCCTTTTGTTTTTGTTTTTTCTTTTTAAATAGAGCCTGGCATCTTTGTCCCTTAGTTGGATTGTTTAAACCATTCACATTTAATGTTACTGTTTATATAGTTGGATTTATGCATGCCATTTGCTTTTTCTTTTCTCTATGTCTCATGTCCTTTGTTTTTCCATTTTTTCATTTTTGTGTTTTTTTGTGAAAACTCATCTTCCCCACTCCCAGGGATGACAATTGTGTTATTGTCTGTTTGGTGACTTGTCTAGATCATTTGTGAAATGAAGTTTATTTTCCACTGTGGTGTGAAGCCTCTGATGTTTGTTGTCAGAGGGCATAACCTTGGGCATATATAGTCACCCTGGGATGTCATGGTTTTAGGAGGGTGCTTTGTAACAACTTTCTTGATCTCTGTTAAACTGTTAGTATCACACAAAACTGTTAGGCTTCACTAATTGGGGTCTGGTTACCTATTTTTTTTTTTTTAAGATTTTATTTATTTGAGAGAGAAAGAGAGAGAGCACGATTAGGGGGAGGGGCAAAAGGAGGGGAAAGGGAGAAGCACATTCCCAGCTGAGCAGGAAGCCCAATGTGAGACTCCATCCCAGGACCCTGGGATCCTGACCTGAGCTGAAGGCAGATGCTTAACCGACTGAGCCACCTAGGCGACTCCATTTGGTTGTCTTTAAGTATTTCCTCTACATAGCACTATATGAGACAGTATTGCACTTTTTACATCAGCCATTACATAAGATTTAAGACACCCATGAGAAGAAATGTTGTGTCTACTGTCATTCTTAACCTTTATAATGTTCTTTCTTTTCTGAAGATCAAAGTTTTGTCCGTTAACATTTCTTTTTCTGGTGATGTCTGGGTGGCTCAGACACTTAAGCGCCTGCCTTCGGCTCGGGTCATGATCCTGGAGTCCCAAGATCAAGCCCCGCATCAGGCTCCCTGATCAGCGGGAAGTCTGCTTCTCCCTCTGCCCCTCACCCTGCTCTGTCTCTTTCTTTCTCTCTCTCTCTCAACTAAATAAAGTCTTAAAAAAAATTTTTTTTTTGTTTTTCTGTTTAGCAAACTTCGTTTAGCTGTATGTTAGGCATAGGTTTGCTAGTGACAAGTGTTTGTAGTTTTCCTTCATTGGGAATGATTTTAGTTCTCCTTTGTTGCTGAAGGATATTTTTTGATGCATATAGAGTTTGTGGTTAAGAGTTCTTTTCTTTCAGCTTTTGAAAAATATTGTGCCACTTCCTTCTGGCCTCCATGGTTTTCTTGGGATATCCTTTCCTTGAATGGATGTTCCCCTGTCATGTAGTCGTTAGCTGCTTTCAAGATTTTTTTCTTTGTTTTTAGTTTTCAGAACTTAACCACATGTCCTAGCGTGGATTTCTTTGGGTTCATCTTATTTGGGATTTTTAAGGTTTTTTAATCTATAGGTTTGCTTATGTCTTTTGGCAAATTTGGGACATTTTGAGCCATTATTTGTTGAAATAAGTTTATAAATATTTTAAATTTCAATTCAATTTAGTTAGCATATAGTGTATTCTTAGTTTCAGAGGTAGAATTTAGTGATTCATCAGTTGCATATAACACTCAGTGCTCATTACATCAAGTGTCCTCCTTAATGCCCATCACCCAATTACCCCATTTTCCCACCCACCTCCCCTCCAGCAATCCTCAGTTTGTTTCCTATAGTTAAGACTTTCTTACGACTTGCCTCTGTGTTTTTATCTTATTTTATTTTTCCTTCTCTTCTGCTGTGTTCATCTGTTTTGTTTCTCAGATTCCACCTATGAGTGAAATCATACAGTGTTTATCTTTCTCTGACCGACTTATTTCACTTAGCATAATACCCTCTAGTTCCCTCCATGACATTGCACATAGCAAGATTTCATTTTTTTGATGGCTGAATAATATTCTGTTGTGTATATATACCACATCTTCTTAACCATGATGAAAAAGTTTTAAGGTATACTTACTTAGTGGTTGTTTTGATATGATTGTTAACTGTTTTTTATAGGTCCTTAAGACTATGATGTTGTTTACTTTTCCCATCTACTTTGGGTAAATTCTGTTGATTTCATTTTTTTTTTTTTAAAGATTTTATTTATTTATTTGACAGAGATAGAGACAGCCAGCGAGAGAGGGAACACAAGCAGAGGGAGTGGGAGAGGAAGAAGCAGGCTCATAGTGGAGGAGCCTGATGTGGGGCTCGATCCCGTAACGCCGGGATCACGCCCTGAGCCGAAGGCAGACGCTTAACCGCTGTGCCACCCAGGCGCCCCCTCTGTTGATTTCGTTTGATGTTCAATAATTCCATTCTCTGTCATTTTCACTTTAGTATTGAGGCCATTATTAAGTTCTTAATTTTTGTTGTTATATATATTTATATTAGAGAGAGTACACGCACGAACCGGGGGAGGAGGGGGTAAGGGAGAGAACCTCAAGCAGATTCTGTGCTGAGTGTGGAGCCCTGTGCAGGGCTTGATTCCACGACCCTGAGATCATGACCTGAGCAGAAACCAAGAGTCCAGTGCTCAGCCAACTGAGCCACGCAGGCACCCCTTGTTATTATGTTTTTTAGTTCTGTACTTGCCACTTGGCTTTTTATTTTTTTATTTATTTTATTTTTTAAAAAGATTTTATTTATCTATTTGAGAGAGAGAGAGAGGAGAGAGCACAAGCAGGGGGAGCGGCAGAGGGAGAGGGAGAAGCAGGCTCCCCGCTGAGCAGTGAGCCCAATGTGGGACTCGATCCCAGGACCCTAGGATCATGACCCAAGTTGAAGGCAGACACTCAACTAAGTGAGCCACTCAGGTACCCTGCCATTTGGCTTTTTAAATTAAGTTCTATTTCTTTGATCTGTTTTTTTGATTCAAAAGAATTTGTAATTGCTTTGTGAAGTATTTTTGATTTCTTCACGTTCTTTGTCAGATTGTTCTAGCATTTTATTCTCGATGTAAGTATATATCAGTTGTCTTTGTCATTTAAATTATGATTTTTCTGGTTTTTGGCTAGACCATGATTTTGGAGTGTATTACAGATATGTTGGATATTATATTTTGTTTCTCAAGACCCTGTAGCATCTTTTTTAGCAAGCAACATGAAGCAACTCTTCATGTTGATGACATGATGGCTCAAGGTGTGTATATGTTCAGCTTTTTGGTGGGCCCTGCTTACATCATCCCAGGAATAAGTGGAGTGCTGACTCTCACTGTCTTGTTGCAGATAGCTGAGATGGAATTTCCGTTCCCTCTTGGTTCTTCCCAATGAAAGTGGGATACCAACTCCTGAAACTTTGTTGCCATGTAAGCTTAATTCCATGGAGCCCCACTGACACCAGGGAAGGAGGAAGCATAAGAATGACTTACACCATCTTTTTGCAGGGTAGGGTTGAAATCTCAGTTCCCCCCTGGGACCTTAGCATAGCAGGAAGTGGAGTGATGCCTTGCTCTACCTCCTTCAATCCTGTTTCTTCTAGCTACTGCCTTGTGGGGGTAGCAGTTAGCTCTCTGTGACTACCCATTGACACAGAGGGGCAGGAATTTTTCTTCCTTTAGTTTAAATAAGAAATAATGTTGGGGCGCCTGGGTAGCTCAGTTGGTTGAGCAGCTGACTCTTGATTTTGGCTCAGGTCGTAATCTTGGGGTCTTGGGATCCGTGGTCATTGGGGAATCTGCTTCAGGATTCTCTCTTTCCCTCTCCTCCTCCCCTCCACTTGCTTGTGTGCTCTCTCTCTCTCTCTCCCACTCTCCTCCCCCTTTCTCTCTCTCAAATAAATCTTAAAAAATAACGTCAGTCAATTTTTTTTTTAAGATTTTATTTTTAGGTAATCTACATTGGGTGCAAACTCACAACTCTGAGATGAAGAGTCCAATGCTCTCCTGACTGAGCCAGCCAGGTGCCCCAAGAAATAATGTCCATTTCAGTTAGAGCCTTCTCTATTTAAGATCAAGGCAGTGGACATAATAAGAATTCTTTTACTTTTTTTCAGCTTTGTTGAAGTATAATTGGCAAAATTATAAGATATTTGGAGTGTGCATCAGGATTATTTGATATCTGTATACATTGTGAAAGGATTCCTTCCACCTATTAAGTTAACACATTTGTCACCAAACACATTTTTATGTATATATTTAAGAACATTTAAGTTTGACTCCTGGCAAATTTGAAATATACAGTAGTAGTCACCATGTTATATATATATACTATGTCGTCAGGCTTTATTCATCTTACAGCAGAAAGTTTGTACCCTTTTACCAACCTTTCTATATTTTCCCACTCCCAGCATCTGGCAACCATTTTTTACTCTCTGTTTCTGAGTTTGATTTTTTTTTTTTAACTTGTACGTATAAGTGATACCATGCAGTGTTTGTCTTTGACTGGCTTATTTCACTTAGCATAATGTCCCGAAGGCCCATCCATGTTGTTGGAAATGGCAGTTTCCTTTTTTCTCGTGGCTGAATACTATTTTGTGTGTGTGTGTACATGGGAGTGCAGATAGGTCTTTGATATCCTGTATTCTCCTTGGCTGTATACCCAGTAATGGGATTGGTGGATCATATGGTAGTTCTATTTTTTTTTTTAAAAGTAATCTCTTCACCCAGTATGGGGCTCAAACTCACAACCCCAGGATCAAGAGTTGCAGGCTCCACTGACTGAGCCAACCAGGCGCCCCTGGTTGTTCTTTTTTTTTTTCTTTTCTTCATAGTTCTATTTTTAATTTTTTGAGAAACCTCCATACTGTTTTCCATAATGGCATCACCAATTTACATTCCCATCAACAGAGCGCAAGGGTTCTCTTTTTTTCATGTTCACTGACATTTGTTATCTCTTCTTTTTTTGAAGATAGTCATTCTAACATTTTCAAGGTGATATCATCATGGTTGTAATTTGCATTTCCCTGATGATTAGTGATGATTGAGCACCTTTTCATACACCTGTTGGATATATGTATGTTTTCTTTGGGAAAATGTTTTTTCATTACTTCTGCCCATTTTTAAATTGGATTGTTTGTATTTTTGTTGTTGGGTTATGTGAGTTTTTTGTATCTTTCGGATATTAACCCCTTATTTGATACATGATTTTGCAGATATTTTCTTCCATTTTATAGGTTGCCTTTTCATTTTGTTGATGGTGTCTTGTGCTGTGCAGAAGCTTTTTAGTTTGATGTAGTCCCAGTTGTTTATTTTTGATTTTGTTGCCTTTGCTTTTGGTGTCAAATTCAAAAAAATCATTTCCAAAGACCAATATCAATTATCCCCATATTTCTTTAAGGAGTTCTGTGGTATCATGTCTTAAATTTAGTCTTTGGTTCATTTTCAGTTGATTTTTGTGTATGATGTAAGGTCTGGGTTTCATTCTGTTGAATGCAGCTGTCCAGTTTTTACAATATTTATTGAAGTAGAGATACTGAGGAGGATTTCTTTAGGTCCTAATATTTTACAGTTTATGGGTGTGAAATTATGGAATCAGGAGTCATTGAACTCATGCTTTCAATTCTTGGTTTGTACAAGAAAGTGTTAAATGATATTTGCTGTCAGGAAAATGGTGCTGTAGTTCAGGAGATTTAAACAGTTAAAGATGAAGGGATGATCAGTATAATTTATTTTTGCAAATGAAAAAATTTATGGGTCAGATTCTTGGGTCAAGGTTATTTAAGATGTTCTTGACCAGTTCAGCTTCCATAATTATTTTGAAAAAGTAGAACATGGACATGGTTAGAATTTCAAACAGTATAAATGGTCATTTATATGTAAAGACAACTCATTTAAATCCTCAAATCTCTAAAATACGTAATGCTACCTATACAATTTTTATCAGAAAAATTAAAAGAGCATATTGACTAGGAAGCTAGTAAGAGTACATGAACTTCTGTCAGGCCATTAGTGTAGAATAAAAGATTATCCTTATGCAGTCTCACATATAGTTACGTTTAACAGAACTGCCTTCTTAACATGCTTTATTAAATGATCCAGATGCATTTGACATTCACCATGTCTAAAATTTTTTTTTTTTTAAAGATTTTATTTATTTATTCGACAGGACAGAGACAGCCAGCGAGAGAGGGAACACAAGCAGGGGGAGTGGGAGAGGAAGAAGCAGGCTCATAGCGGAGGAGCCTGAGGTGGGGCTCGATCCCAGAACGCCGGGATCACGCCCTGAGCCGAAGGCAGACGCTTAACCGCTGTGCCACACCCAGGCGCCCCAACACCATGTCTAAAATTGAACTCATTTTAACAGATTCCAGATCTCTTCTTGTAAGCGCTATCTGCTTGAATAATTATTCCAGTTTCCTTAACCAGAAATTTGGGAATGATCCTTATCTCCTCTTCTAATACATCTGTACTCCCCATTCCATAATTTCTGGTGTTTTTGTCTCATATCTTTGTCTTTGTAACAGGTAATATTGGCTTCTTTAAATGAGTCGCAAAGTGTTCTCTCCCCCTCTATTTTCTAAAGAGTTTGTGTGTGGTTTGTATTATTTCTTCCTTGAGAGAATTCACCATTGAAACCAACTGGACCTGGACTTTATTTTGCAAAAGATTTTATAGTTACTGATCTAATTTCTTTACTTGATATTAGTATATTCGATTTCTCTGTTTCTTCTTGAGTCAGTTTTGGAATTTCTATTTGTCGAGGAATTTCACTCATATAAGTTGTCCATCTTGTTGACATAAGCATATTCCTATTTTTCCCTTATTATTTATTTCTGTAGGATTTATTGTTAAGTCCTCTGTTTCACTCTTGCACTCTTGATTTTGGTAATCTTTGTTTTTTTCTCTCTTAACCAATCAGTCTCACTCTCCCTCATATATTTTTCTTCCCTCACCCACCTTCCCTTCCTTACCTGCACCCCTTCCTCCATTCACCTAATTGTTGATCAGTTTTGTTGGTCTTTCCAAAGAACTGTCTTTGTGTTTCATCTTCCCTCCCTCCATTGATATCTTCTCTGATCTTTATTTCATTATATTTAATTTTGGTTTGATTTGTTCTTTTTTTAGCTTATCGAAGGGCATATTCAGATTATTTGTTTTAGATGTGTGTGTTTTCCTTTCTAGTATAAGTCTTCAAATTTCTCTCCCAGCCTGTGCTATTAAATGTGGTAGCTAATACTCATGTAGCTATTGATATTAAAGTTAAGTAAAATTGAAGTTTTGCGTTCCTCAGTCACTGTGGTCATATTTCAGGTGTTTAGTAATCTCATTTATCTAGTGGCTACCATATCGGACACCGCAGGTATGGAACATTTTCTCATGGCAGAATGTTCCGTTGGACTCTTAAGTACTGCTTTAGCTGCATTCTGTGAGTTCATACATATTAATTTTAGTTTTTAATTCACTTCAGTATTTTCTTTTTAAGAGATAACTTGTTAAAGTTTACTTATTTATTTAAGTAATCTTTACACCCAGTGGGGCTCGAACTCATGACCACGAGATCAAGAGTCACATGGTCTTCTGACTGAGCCAGCCAGGTGCCCTCAGTTCAATATTTTCTAATTGTTTTTCTGATTTCTCCTTTTACCCATGGGTTATTTAGAAATTTGTTTTTAAAGTTCCAAATATTTGGGGCTTTCCAGATTTCTTTCTGTTGTTACTTTCTAATTAAGTTTAATTGTGGTAGGAAAATATATTATGCATGATTTAAAGCCTTTTCAAATTATTGAGATTTGTTTAGACACCTGGGTGGCTCAGTCAGTTAAGTGTCTGCCTTCAGCTCAGGTTGTGATTCCAGGGTCCTGGGATCAAGTCCTCCATCAGGCTCCTTGCTCAGTGAGGGGTCTGCTTGTCCCTCTGCCTGCTGCTCCCTCTGCTTGTGCTCTCGCTCTCTGACAGATAAATAAAATCTTTAAAAAAATTATTGAGATTTATCTTCTGAATTAATTAGTAAAATGGTTGGTAAACTTACTTCTTTAGAGAGTCATATAATACATATTTTAAGCTCTGCAGGCCATGTAAGGTCTCTGTTGTGGCTCCCACCCTCCTCCCCTCATACAGTTTGAAATATGTATTTGGTCCTTGTCCTTGGTTCCTGACACAGAGCTTAAGAGTGATAAGGTTGATGGCATCATTTGTTTCTCATAACAAGCCACTTTCAACCGTACTTGAGGTTATGCTAAGAGAATGACTCAAAAAATTTTTAAAAGATTTTATTTATTTGAGAGAGAGAGAGGAGAGAGAGAGAGAGAGAGCAGTCAGAGGGAGGAGCAGGCTTCCCGCTGAGCAAGGAGCCCAATGTGGGACTTGATCCCAGGACCCGGGGATCATGACCTGAGGCAAAGGCAGACATTTAACAGACTGAGCCACCCAGGTGCCCCCTGAGTTCTCTCCTTTATAATAAATTGGTAATAGTAAGTAAAGAACTTTCCTGAGTTCTGGGAGTCATTTTCGTGAATAATTGAACCTGAAACGGGGGGTTGTGGAAACCTTCTGAATTTATTTCCTGTTGATTGTAAGTACCAGTGATAACCTAGGATTTGTGTTTGGCATCTGGGGGTAGTCTTGTGACACTGAGCCTTTAACTTTTGGAGCCTAATGCTAACTCTGGGTAGTTAGTGTCAGAATTGAATTGACTTGTAGGACATCCAGTTGGTGTCAGAGTTGGAGAAGTAGTATTGGAAATGATACCAGGTATTTGGCGTCAGGAGGAAAAAAACCTCTCACAACTTTTTAAAAATGCAAGCCAATTCTTAATTTGAGGGCCATATAGAAATAGACTGGGTTTGATCTATCCCATGAGTCTTAGTATGCACATCTCTGGACTAATAAATGGTCTGTCCTTGAGAATGTTCTATTGGTCATTGAATAGAATGTAGAATGTGTATTGCACTGTCTGTTATGGAGTGCTCTATATATGTCAGTTACATCAAGTTGGTTAATATGTTCAAGGGTCTGTATTGTTACTAATACAGTTTTATCAATTCCTGAGAGATGATTATTGAAATTTCCCACTGAAATTGTTGAATTGTCTGTTCTCCATTCATTCTATTACCTATTGTTTTGTATATTTGTTAGGTGCATATGCATTCATAATTGTTACATATTCCTGATATATTGATACTTAGCATATAAAAATTTTATCTTTGTGTCTAGTAATATTACTCATCTGAGTTTTTTTCCCCTGATGTTAACTTAGCCATTCTACCTCTCTTCTGGTTACTGTTTTCCTGGTCTTTTCCCTTCCTTTTACTTATTTATTTATAAAAGATTTTATTTATTTATTTATTTATTTATTTATTTATTTATTTATTTATTTATTTGAGAGGGAGAGAGCATGTGCACATGCATGGGGGGGGAGGGGAGGGGGGTGCAGGGAAGGGGCAGAGGGAGAGAGCGTCCCAAGCAGGCTCCACTCTCAGCACAGAGCCCAGTGCAGAGCTAGGTCTCACAAGGCTGAGATCATGACCTGAGCCAAAATCAAGATTCGGATGCTTAACTTACTGAGCCACCCAGGTGCCCCCAAACCCCTCCTTTTACTTTAAACCTTTTATGTGTTTGAATCTAAAAATGTTTGTTTTAGTGAACATATAGCTAGATTTTATATTTTATCCAGCTGACAATCTCTGCTTGGAGTGCTTAGTCCACTTACATTTAATGTAAGTAATGATATGATTGGATTTAATTTGGCTGTTTTGCTGTTTGTTTTCTATCTGTATCATATCAATTTTTTGTTTATTATACATTTTGTAGTCTATTGATATTTTTAATGCATTTAAAAATTTTCTCTGATATTGTTTTCACTTTGTTCTTTAGTCGTTGCTCTAGCAATTATATGTCTTTATGATATGCTTTTTCAGAATAATACTGTATTAATTTTGTTAAAATACAGAAACTTTGCTTCACTATAGAGCCATTCCTCTGCTTTGTACTGTTGTTATTATTATACTATTCCATGTAAATGTTTAAAAAGCCATCAATGCATTGCTAGGATTATTGTTTTAAACAGTCTTGTTTCCATTAAAGTAAGTGGGAAAAACCAATATTTTGTGTCTTCTTCCATGTGTACCATTTCAAGTGCTTTTCATTTCCTTCCTGTGGACCTGAGTTACAGTCTCATTTCAATTCTTTTCAGCCTAATGTACTTCCTTTATTATTTTTTTGTGGTACAACCATGCAAATGACATTCTCTTAAATTTTATTTATCTGAGGATGTTTTTATTTTGCTTTCATTTTGAAGAATATTTTTCCTTGCTATCAAATTCTTGGTTTACAGTCTTTAGTACTTTCAGTATGTCATTTCATTGCTTTCTGGCCTCCTATTGTTTCTGATGAAAAGCCAGATGTTAATGGCATTGTTCCCTTATATGTGGTGAATTGTTTTTCTCTTGCTACTTTCAAGATTTTGTTTGAAAATCTTTGCCAGCAGTTTGAATTTGAGAAAATCTAGGCTTGATTCCCTTTCTTTTTATCATAATTGGAGTTCTTCTAGTTTTTTGAATCTGCAGATTTAATGTATTTCATCAAGTTTGAACATTTTCAGCTATTATTTCTACAAATGTTTTTGCTACTTTTTATTCTTGGATTCCCATTACATTTATGTTGGGATTCTTGGCATTGTCTTGCTGGTGTCTGAGGATCTGTTCCATTTTCTTTGGTCTTTCTTCCTTTTTTGGATTGAATATGTTTATTTATCTGCAGGTTCACTCAAGTCTGCTCTTGAGTTCGGATATGTAATAAAATTTTTATTTGGGATTTTGTACTTTTCATCTTTTTGGGTTGTTATTATAGTTCCTAGTACTCTTGTGACTTCCTGCAGGTTGAGGCACTGACCTCCTATTTTACTTTATTCTTTGATAGGTCCCTTTTATTCTTTGGAATATTTATAGTAGCTGCTTCAAAATCTTTGTCTGCTAACTCCAGTGTCTGGGCTCAGTTGATCAGTTGACTGATTTTTTTCTTCTTCCCTGAGGTCAGGTCACAGGTCACACTTTGCTATTTCTTTGAATGTTTTCTCAGTTTGGTATCTTAGATAATATATATCTGTATATCTATATTGCAGCCATTGTAGATTATGCTTTATCTTTCTGTGACTTGTTGGTAGTTTTTAGTAACTTGCCTAGACTTAAAATGAGGAATATATCTTTTGTGTAGTGTATAGCCGCTGATGTGTCTCTTCAGTATTTTTGTTTTTTTGTTTAGTCTGGCTTTATAGGGCTTGCTCTTGTATTTGCATAGCTTGGTGGTCAGTCTGTGCTTTGGGCATTAATTTTGGGCATTAGTTGTGATTGAATACCTTGAGCCTATGAGGTGTATGTATACCCACTAATGATTGATCTCTGTGGTTTGGGAAACATTTTCAAGTTTGTGGCCAGTTTTTAGTGTCACAAGACTGGGATTTCTTGGGTCTCCCTTTTAGTTAGTCAATTATGAGTGGAAAGTTTTAGTCCTTCTGTGACTCTCTTGTTTTAAGTATAGAGTTGACCCTAGAACACTGTGGGGGGTGGGATGTGGGAGATGGGGCACTAACTCTGGCGCACTTGTAAATCCTCATATGACTTTTGACTCCCCCAAAACTTTACTACTAATAGCCTGCTGGTGACAGGAAACCTTACTGATAACATAGCACATATTTTGTACATTATACTGTATTCTTAGAATAAAGTAAGCTAGAGAAAGGAAAATATTATTTTATTTTTAATATATTTTTTAAGATTTTATTTATTAGCGAGAGATTGAGAGCATGTGGGCATGCACACGTACATGAGCAGGGACAGGGGCAGAGAGAGAGGGAGAAGCGGACCTCCCCGCTGAGCATGGAGTCTAACTGGGGGCTCGATGCCAGAACCCTGAGGTCATGACCTGAGCAGAAGTCAGCCGCTTAAACTAAGCCACCCAGGCCCCACAGGAAAATATTAAGAAAATCATAAGGAAGAGAAAATACATTTACAGTAATGTAAAAAACCCGCCTATAAGTGGACCTGCACTTTTCAAACCTGTGTTGTTCAAGGGTCAGCTGTGTTAATTATGTTTGGCTGGGGCTTGCTCCGTGACCCTAACCTTGGTATATATAGCAAGCCATTATTTTCTGAGATTCTTATTTTCAGCTGGCAGAGCTTCTGTTTTCACATTTGCTCTCCTCCCCTAATTGATTCTGCTTCATATTGCGCCAAAGCTGCTGTTTTTA
The DNA here is from genome assembly GCF_024610735.1 of Ursus americanus. NCBI lineage: Eukaryota > Metazoa > Chordata > Mammalia > Carnivora > Ursidae > Ursus > Ursus americanus. The sequence goes on along the minus strand of NC_142138.1, from coordinate 61,986,215 downwards.
TGGTCAGTCCCACTCAAGTAAATCTACTGATCTTACAGGCCAGACTGTATGATCACAGGATCATTCTCATGCAAGAAGGGCAGTATCTCCCACCGTTTTACCTGAAATTCTAGCAGTTTTTGTAGAATAAGCACTTCTTGTTTTGTTTTTTAATGGTTCTCAGTGTTCTGAAATAGGTGGGTTTGTGTGTGTGTATGTCTGTCAGTTTTGTTCAGGCTTTTTTTTTTTTTTTTTTTAAAGTAGGCTCTATGCCCAATGTGGAGCCCAGTGTGGGGCTTGAACTCACAACCCTGAGATCAAGACCTGAGCTGATATCAAGAGTTGGGTACTTAACCAACTGAGCCACCCAGGCGCCCCTATCATGGTGTACTTTAGATTACTACTAATTTAAATTTCAGTAAAATATAGAGTCTTTCTCCAATATGGTTTCTTTACCTTTTCCCTCCTTTGTGTTATTGTTGTATATGTTATATCTGTATGTTATAAACCCAGCAAATTATTGTTATTGTTGATACATTCTTACAGTTTTCGAAGAAGTTAAGAGAATAAAGGGAAAAAATACAGTGTTTTATATGAATCTGCATATATTTACTATTTCTGGTACACTTTAATTTCTGTGGCTTTGGGTTATGGTTTGGTGTCATGTCCTTGCTTCAGGATGACTCCCATTTCCTCTCTCTTCCTTTGTGCTGTTATTTTGTGCCCCTTTCTTCCTTCCTTCCTTCCTTCCTTCCTTCCTTCCTTCCTTCCTTGCTCTATAAGATTTTATTTATTTATTTGACAGAGAGAGAGGGTGGGAGAGAGCACAAGCAGGGGGAGCGGCAGGCAGAGGGAGAAGGAGAAGCAGGCTCCCCAATGAGCAGAGAGCCCGATTGCATGGGGTTCTGTCCAGGACCCTGCTGGCATCATTACCTGGGCTGAAGGCAGATGCTTAACCAACTGAGCCACCCAGGCACCCCAAGCAGGTTTCTTTTAAATCAGTTAAAGAGAAAAAGTAGGTTTATACTGTGTTACACATTTACTTATGTAATTAGCCTTACCTGTGGTCTTTATTTCTTTGTATACGTTTGAGTTACTGTCTGATGTCACTTCCTTTCAGACTGAGGAACTTTCTTTAGTATTTCCTGTAAGGCAGGAGGACTCGGCAGTGAATTTCCTCGATCCATGTTTATAGGTAGTATTCTTCATTTCCACTTTTACAAGTTAATTTTAATAAATGTAGAATTCTTGGTTGGTAATTTTTTCTTTCACCCCTTTGAATTATGTCATCCTACTGCTTCCTGGCCTCCACTGCTTCTGCTAAGTCTGCTGTTACTCTTATTGTTTCCTTGTACATCATGAGTCACTTTTCTTGTCTTTGATTTTCAGTAGTTTAACTGTAATGGTTACCTATTTGCTGGTATATATTTGTTTGTCCTTTTCTCTTTCATGCTGCTTTTGTTTTAGGTGTGTTTCTTAATTTGATCTTTCAGACTTTCGGTTTGCTTCTTAGGAGTCTCCAATCTTTTTTCAGGTCTTCTGTTTATTTAAATTTTGAAATCATACTTATTTAATTCTAGTGGAGCCCTTTTCCTTTTGTTATGTATATTCTAATTGCATTTCTGTGAAACTTCTCAGTACTTTTTTTTTTTTAACTCAAGTTCTCTCTTGTTTCTTCCATTAGTTCTGCCTCAGTAGGAGTCAGCCAGCTGGTTCTGATTGTTCACTTCAGTGTCCCTCAAGTTACTGAACCTCCTCGAATGGGATATACTTGTTCTTTGCCTATTCATGAGTATGGCTCCATTTACAGGGTCAAGTTTGGGGGTGGTGGTGTGGTACTGGTCAGTGGTGAACTGGTAGACCATGGAAGGCATGAAAAACTTTGGTTCAACTGCCCTGTACTGAATGCATTTTCAAAGTAAATACCTTATCCTGAAAGTATCAGATCCTTATACTTTCCCTGCTCAGCTTGTACAGCTAGTGTAGGACTGTCCTCTCATGATCCAGGGACTGTTTGATTGAGCCTCTCTTTGCAGAATTCACATGGCCTCCTAAAGGAGCCAGTGAATAAACAGATACAGTGGACCTAAGTAGCCCATCCAGTTGAGGGTCTTCATAGTCATGTCTTCAGGCCTCACTGGATCTTTTTGGTTTCCTACCCCCTTCCCCCATAAAAAGAGAGAAAGGAAAACAGAGTTGCATGCAAGTTTACTCACACAAGCATATCTAGGTATACACAGAGTGAAGCCCTCTCTCTTATGAAGTATACCTACAAAGAAGACTCAGAATTTCTGCAGATTTGGATTTGAGTACTTGAATTCAAGCACTATGTTGAATTTTCTGTTACATGGTGTTGTTTCTACCTGAGTTAGTGAATATTCAATCATTTAAGCTGGTGGTTCTGTACTTTCTCTGTAATGAACCAGATAGTAAACACTTTAGACTTTGTGTCCAGATACTATCTCTGTAGCTTTTACCTTCTTCTGTTCTTCCAGTTTAAAAGTATAAAAATCATTCTTAACAAATTGTTGGCTGAACTGTCTAGTTGTTTGATATTGCATTTTTGTAAATAGCTAACAGGCTATAACTCACCCATATCACCAATTTAAAAATATGTTATTTTGGGGGGCCTGGATGGCTCAGTTGGTTAAGCATCTGACTCTTGATCTCAGCCCAGGTCTTGATTTCAGGGTCATGAGTTCAAGCCCTGTGTTGGGCTCCATGCTAGATGTGGAGCCTACTTAAAAAAAAAGAAAGTTATTTTTATACAAGTTTCTGTTCATATTGAAAAAACTTTGGAAAAAATAAAAGAAAAAACATTGGTATTTTATTTCAAATAATGCTGAGTATTATAATTAGATTGATATAATTATTAATAAACTTTTAATTTTCCGATTATATAAGGCTTTTGAATTTTTATTCATTATTTTTAAATTTTATTTGTATGTATTTTTTAAAAACTTTATCTATTTGACAGAGAGAGCACAAGAAGGGGGAGCGAGAGAGGGAGAAGCAGCCTCCCCTCTGAGCAAGGACCCCAATGTGGGACTCCGTCCCAGGACCCTGGGATCATGACCTGGGCTGAAGTCAGACGCTTAAGCAACTGAGCCCCTCGGGCATCCAGTTTTTGAATTAAAAAAAAAAAATTGGGGGGCGCCTGGGTGGCTCAGTTGTTAAGCGTCTGCCGTCGGCTCAGGTCACGATCCTGGCATTCTGGGATGCAGCCCCGCATCGGGCTCCCTGCTCGGGAAGCCTGCTTCCCCTCTTCCATTCCCCCTGCTTGTGTTCCCTCTCTTGCTGCCTCTCTCTCTGTCAAATAAATAAAATCTTTAAAAAAAAAATTATTTTACCTTTTTTTTTTTTTTTTTTTTTGAGAAAGCATGCGGGTGAGGAGGGGCAAAGGGAGAGGGAGAGAAAGAATGTTAAGCAGACTCCGTGTCCAGCATGGAGCCCTGCACAGGGCTCAAACCTACAACCTTGGGATCATGACCTGAGCTGAAATCAAGAGCCAGACTGACTGAGCCACCCAGATGCCCCTATAGCTCCACACCCATCGTGGGGCTCGAACTCACTACCCCAAGATCAAGAGTTGTATACTCTACAGAGTCAGCCAGCAAGGTGCCCCCTACAAGGTTTTTGAATTTTAAAGACTATTATGCTGAAGAATTAAGCTTAAAGAACACCAGGAAGCTTTATCATAGATGTGCTTAATGCATTTCCGAAATATATTTAATTATGTTTGATAGTGTCAGGTCTTATATGACCATATGTGTACATAGTGGCCATGTTTTCAGCTTAAGCTGGTTGTACATTTAGTTGTAAAACTGACTTGTGGAAATTGGCTGGATACTTAACAGCATAATTTAAATACATGTTGCTGTATGGTATTATCTTGTAAATGTTAAATCAGTTTGTTTATAAATGAATTATTTGTTATTTTTTATATAATATCTCCGATTTCTCCCAATGTAAAGCAGTATTCTTTTTTAAAGTTTTTCATTTGTTTAATTTCCACACCCAGCTTGGGGCTTAAGCTAACGACCCCAAGATCACGTGTCACACTCCCTTTCAGCTGAGCCAGCCAGGCACCCCTAAAGCATTATTCTTTATTCTGCCTCTCTTAGCAAAAAATCACTCTCTTTCATTCTCTTCATTGCCAGTTTTTTGTAAGAATGGGCAAATAATTCAACATTCTACATCTTCAACTCTCCTGTACTCATAATAAAATCTTTCTGCTGTTAACCTCCGTTGGTCTAAAATTTTGTAGAAAAGATCAGTGTGCTAGTTGCTTCAGAATCTAGTTGTTGTTGTTGTTATTATTCTTGTTGTTATTATTATCATTATTATTTTAAGTAGGCTTCATGCTGGGCGGGGCTTGAACTCATGACCCTGAGATCAAGACCTAAGCTGAGATCAAGCGTCAGATGCTTAACTGATTGAGCCACTCAGGTGGCCCTCTAGTTACTATTTTTTGCCATCCTTTCAGCAAACAATGTAATACTTCCTAGGTTCATATTATTGAGGGTACGCAGTGCTGAACCGGAGATGGGTTCAAGATGGAAGGAGGAGGGGCGCTTGGGTGGCTCAGTCGGTTAAGTTTGTGCCTTCAGCTTGGGTTGTGATCCCAGGTTCCTGGGATTGAGTCCCACATCAGGTTCCCAGTTCAGGGAGTCTGCTGCTCTCTTTCCCTCCACCCCTATCCCCTACACTCGCAGGCGTGCTCGCGCTCGCTCTCTCAAATAAATAAATAAATAAATAAATAAATAAATAAATAAATAAATAAAATCTTAAAAAAAAATGGAAGGAGGAATTAGCCTTAGGAATGGTTATACCTTTCAAACTTGGGACTCTTGATGCTACCTGATAATATACTTTCTAGCCTGTTTTTCCTGTTCCCTGGATTATTCAATCTTTTGGCACATAGCTCCCAAGACTGTCACTCACTTGATCTGGTAATTAGAGTCATGGGTGCAAATTCTCTTCTACTCCCTTCTTCATCTGAAAATGTATATTTCTCATTGAGTGCTCTGAGGACTGAGCTAGCCAGGTGCCCTGTACTGGCTTTTCATGTGAATTGCGCTTCTTGGGATTTGCAGTTGTAAATGTTGAAATCTGTGTCCTGAATCTGTGAACTCCTTTTCTTCTGCTTGACCATAAATATTTGTATATCCAGGGGTACAAAGGGTAGGAAGGGTACATACTGTCTTTGATCCCTTGATCCTGTTCTCACTTGCTAATCCTTACTGTGCTTCAGGTTTTAACCAGTTATATGCTGATGGTTCTTTCTACACACTTCAGCTGCAGAATTATGTTAGTTAAAGAGAGTCTATCCAAAACTTATTCATTATATTCTGGCTTAAATTATTTTTCCCTCATTTTGAGTAATTGTGTAATTATCCACGCCAGAAACTTGCAAATCATTTAGAATTCCTAATTTTTTTCCTTTGCTGTAACTGCTACCTCTCCATCATCATGCATTAAGCAATTGATTCTGCCTCTGATTTATCCTCTATATTTCTATTAGGACTGCCTTAGTTTTAGTCTTTAATTTTGTTACTAATGGATCAGCCTTTAATTAGAGAGCCTCTTTAGCATATGTTTTAAGGGCATGGGCTGTCAATTCGGACATTGTGGCTTCCTTTCTCAACCCCCTCCCCCATTTACATTGTCCTGTAACCTTGAGAACATTACCTGATTACCCTGAAGCTCAATTTCCTCACCTTTCAAGTGGGGATAGTAATTGAACCTACTTTACAGAGGTGTTACGAGCACTAACTAAACTAATACATAGAAATTTCACAATAAATACTAACTGGTCTTACAGTAAAACCTTGTATTAATGCAAATTTAGATGTAACTTGGTCATGATTGTCGCCAGTCCTCAGCACAACCTTCATTCTCAAACAGGCAGGTTAAAATTCTTGCTGGGGCTAAGGCAGAAGTACGTGGTAGACCAGGGTTGGAAACAAGATAAGGGATATGTGGTGGCAGAGTCCCTGTGTCCCCAGTAGTTTTGTCAGCCAGTTTTTGTGAATCAAATTGAAAAAATGGTGACAGCCAATAGAGTCGACATTCCTAGAATTCCTTCTGATGTTTTAGAACAGTTGTTTTCAAAATGTGGTCTTTAGAACACACTTAAGCATGGCACTAAACTGCAGTCTTCGGACACTTGTTATTGGCTAGCCCAGAAAGTTTGCACAGTTATTTCTCTTTCCAACAACTTGACTATATTTTATGCAGTTGAATTTTGATGCCCTCACTTATTTTTGTAAAGGCAGTATTTTACCTTATTTTTTTAATTAATTAATTCACTTTATTAAAGTAGGCTCCACACCGAGTATAAAGCCCAATGCGGGGCTTGAACTCACAACCCTGAGATCCAGAACTGAGCTGAAATCAAGAATCACATGCTTAACTGACTGAGCTAGTCAGGTGCTGCTTACCTTATTATTTTTTTTTTTTTTTAGATTTTTTATTTATTTATTTGACAGAGAGACAGCCAGCGAGAGAAGGAACACAGCAGGGGAGTGGGAGAGGAAGAAGCAGGCTCCCAGCGGAGGAGCCCGATGTGGGACTCGATCCCAGAACGCTGGGATCACGCCCTGAGCCGAAGGCAGACGCTTAACGACTGCGCTACCCAGGCGCCCCTGCTTACCTTATTTTTAATTGACATTTTATATCTTGATTTTCCCTTCATACTGTATTTAGAATGATGTTTTTTAAGGCTGTAGTTTAATTGTAAGAGAACATGTTATTGTAGTTTTATATTTTAATTTCATGTTTTTTATCTTCCTAAATTAATACTTATCTCTATATACTTACGTTTAACTCATGCATATTTAGATATCAACATTTTCTATTAATGACTTTGCTAATTATTTTTTTTGCATCTCAACATTTTTCCATGTACTTTTTTTTTTTTTTTAAGTAAGCTCTGTGCCCAATGTGGGGCTCGAACTCATGACCCAAGATCAGGAGTTGCATGCTCTACCGACTGAACTAGCCGGGGACCCCTAAATATTTTTCTGTGTTCTTAAAGTCAGTAGTAGGTTAAGCTGTATAAAATTACCATATTTGCAGGTCATAAGTAGTCTAAAATGGTAAATTTAATGCTTTATTAATTCTTATAGCAATGAGCAGTACTGTATGTCTGAAAATTTAATTTGCTCTTTTGAATAGTGGTATTATCAGGGTATAGATTGCTAAGTTGATTTATTTTCCCTAAAAGCTTTTAAGATATTATCCTTGTTATCTTTTTGCATTGTTTTTTACTAATGAGGTCTGCTGTCATTTCGATTGTGTTGTAATAACTAGCAGTTATTAAGAGTTTTTCCTTTATCGTTACTGTGTTTTGGTGTGGATTTATTTTTATTAATCCTGCTCAGGACTTGAATTGCGTGCAGTCTGAGGGCTCATTTCTTCATTTCCTAAATTCTTAGCCATTATATTCTTTAAGTAGCATCTGTACCTCATTTCCTTCGTGAACTTCTAGAACTTCTGTTTGACACATACTAGAGTTTCTCATTCAGTTCTTTAGCTTTGTTTTCTTTTGTAGTTCCTTCTCTCTTTATCTCTGTGCTGAATATCTGTTTTTCTACTTCAATAATTTCCTTTTCAATTATCTCTTGCTTACTGTTTAACTTGTGTTTTGAGTTTATACAATGACTATATTTTCTCTTTGATTCTTTTTTAGCTCTATCTTCAGATTGTTTGTCCCTTTAACCCCCTCAACATTTTACAGAAAAATATTTGAAGTCTTTTTCAGATTGTTTTATTTTGTGTGGTTTAGGTTTTTATTTCCTGCCAATTTATTGTGTTTGTCGACTTACTCTAATAGTATTGGGTTTCTTCGTGCATTGTAATTTTATTTTATGAGCCTATCTTAAGTTGGTGTCGCACTTGAGCCCTAGGTTGGGAGGTATCCTAATGAGATAGTTTTGTGTTGGTAAGGTTCCAGAGAAGCTTCTCTTTTTGTTATTGAATGAAAATGTGAATTCACCTAAATAGGAATCCCAGGAAGAGAAGTAGATATGAGGCAAAGATAATAACTTCTGTTTATGGGCATTTTGTTTGGAGTTCTGGGTTGATTAAAGAAGGGGTTTTAAATAAGAACTTGAACTTAGCGGGGGGCACCTGGGTGGCTCAGTCGGTTAAGCATCTGACTCGATTTCGGCTCAGGTCATGATCTCAGGGTGGTGAGATCGCCCCATTTTGAGCTCCATGCTCAGCAAGGAGTCTGCTTGAGATTTTCTCTCCCCCTCTTGTATTACCCCTCCTCCCCATGCTCTCTCTTGCTCTAAAATAATCTTAAAAAAAAAAAAAAAAGAATGTAGGATAGAGAGCAGAAGAGAAATGTTGGCTTTAGCCCTGAGGAGGAGACCAGAGTAGTATGTTGGACTGAATTCCTTGGGTTCCTCCTTATTCATTGTAGATTTACTCCCAATTTTCCATTCAGTTTCCGAAGTCTCAGGAAAACTGGGGCCAGGGCATGAGGGTGCAGGGCTGGAGGTTGCATCATGAACTTCCCCGTAGTCATCCAGCACTAGATAGATTTCCAGTTTGTTATAAAATGTTGTAACAGAAACAGCTAGAAGGACGAGATGCAAAGGGCAGGGTATGTGTGAAGGAGTGCGGAGCTTCTATGCTCTCAGAGTGTGCCTCTTCTTAATCTCCATGAGTTCACCAACCTGGAAGCTTCCAGGTAAGCTTCTTATGAGTTTCTCCACTTGGCCTTTCTGTGTACTGTGCAGATAGCACAAACTTTGCTTATGTATCTATGCATAAAGCTTGTTTGGTATTCTGACTTCTTGTGGGTGATTCTAGCGTTGGCAAAAATTTTAGGTTGTAGGGCACTTAAAGCCTGCCCCATGGCTTTTTTGAAGGAGTTCAGATTCACCTTTTAACCTTTGTCTGACTTCCTGTTCCGGTAGTGGTTCTTACAACCCCTGTGGCCCATTTACATCAGCTGATACTGGACCACTTGAGCTTTGTGTTCCCTTTTGTTTCTGGCACTTAGTTTTGCCTTTTAGGTTGGGGACTCAGTTATATATTTTTCAAAGTACATTTTAATTTGTTGTATTTTAGTTTTTTCTGTGTTTAGCCATTTCAGGTGGTCTTTTCCATATCTGCTTGGTCATCATTCTTGAATGGAAATCCACACCAGTCAACTTACTGAAACTAAATTCCACTGAACATTGTGGAGATAAACTAGTTTGTAGACTTTGGCCTTATAAAAAGAGTCCTCCCCCTCATCCCCCATAATTATACATTTTAGTAAATTGGCATTTAAAAATAATCTAATAGGCCTGAGTGGGTCTCTCAGAGAACTTGAACTTAGAAGTAATGAAATCCATTCTAGGAATATTATGCATAAAGTTGGTCAGCAGCTTTGGCTTTGGAGTTTGGGTTTTAGTTTTGAATAATGATCCAAACTCACCATGACAACCAGCACTCAGTGATTGAGTCAGGAGCACACTCATCTGATCTATACTAATTACAAGGGTATACTTACTCATAAACTCAAGTGGAAAATGGCTCTCATTTTCAAAGCAGACATTTATATAATTTTTAAATTTATTGAATAAATACAGAAGCAGATAGTAAAAGATCCCCGAAGAAGCTTCAACTTGTTTTGTTTTGGTGGTAAGATACCTTGGATCTGTCAGGTGTAAGTAGTCAGCCTAGGAATGGGGTTTGCTGATATCTGTAGACTTGAATTTATTCCCTCTCTTTGGAACTTCTTTCATGCCTCAAATTTCTGAATTCCAAGTTTGTCTGAAAATCTTTATGGCAAATAGGAGTCTTTCTGAGATGTAGGTTTCCACTCCTGGTGTACTCTGGGTTGGGCTGCTTCTGCAGTGTTTGTATTATTTTGCTTCTACCTTTCTTAAAATCGTGTGTATACTGATTTGTGTGCTTTGCGTCCTTCCTTTGCCTTAATATTTTTGGATATTGTTTTTATCTTCCAGATTCCTTAATATTATTTTAATGGGGATTTGGGATGAGATACAGATGAATTTTTGTTGTCATAACTGTGATGTCTCCTTGCCAGATTGAAGTAATTTTAAGAATCTGAGAATCAGTTTATTGGGTTCAAAAAAACAAAGACTTGCATCAAATGATCATTTACACAGGTATAATGGACACTTTTATAATACTGTTTCTTGTTCAGAATGGAATGTCTCCATCTTTTGTATCGTTCAACAAAAATATTCTGTTTAGATGCTGCATATTTCTTAACTTTCTCAGTATTTTACATATGTATATGTATGTATATGTGGACATTTTTCTATCTTTTATAGCCCCCCCCCTTTTTTTTCCCATTTGTGAACTTTGCACTTGCTGTTCTTGGTTTGCATACTGTTTCTTCTTTCCTAGTTGAGTTTGGAGTCACCCTCAGGCTCGGTGATTGGCAGGATTGATTCAGAAAAACTGTTACTCTTGGGGCGCCTGGGTGGCACAGTGGTTAAGCGTCTGCCTTCGGCTCAGGGCGTGATCCCAGCGTTCTGGGATCGAGCCCCACATCAGGCTCCTCCTCTATGAGCCTGCTTCTTCCTCTCCCACTCCCCCTGCTTGTGTTCCCTCTCTCGCTGGCTGTCTCTCTCTCTGTCGAATAAATAAATAAAATCTTTAAAAAAAAAAAAAACTGTTACTCTTATGGTTGCATTTTATTAGGAGAGAAGAAATAGATTAAAATTAGCAAAGGTGCTTGGTATGAAGTCCAGGAAAAAATAAGCACAAGCTTCCAGATGTCTCCTTTCAGTGGAGTTGCACAGGGGGATGCTTAGTTTTAGAGTAACTATGTCTGATGATATGCAGGAGTATTGCCAGTCAGGAAAGCTTTACCTGAGCCTCCATGTCTAGGTTTTTATTGGGGAATGGTCACAAAGAGGTGCATTCTCCATAGAACTTACACCACCTACTGAGACTCCAGCCACCCTCAGAGGTCAAACTGAATACAGCATGGCCTAAGGCGTCAGGCATACAAAAATAGACTTATCAGGCAGAATATTCCAAGAGTTAGAGGTCATGTCACAGGAGCCATTTGAGGGCCAGTATTGGAGATAGGCCTTCCTTAGGAATGTACAGGATTTAAAGAACCAAGGTCAGCGAAGTAAACGCTACTGCACACTAGTAAATGAATGTTAATTTTTCAAGACCATGTTTAAGTGTGACTTCTTCAGTGAAAGTTTACTTTATTGTAAGACGTTAGTTGCTCCCATAATTTTGCTCCTACAATTACTTAGACTTATCTCCTTCATAGTTTTATTATACTCTGTGTTTCTTGAAAGGTTTGTAATTCAGTGCCATCTCAAATATGGAAATATTTATATCACTTTTCCTCCTTTCTCTTTCCCATACTGTTTCTTACTTTGGTTTGAAAAATTATTTTTCTGTATTTCCTTTGAGAGGGTCTTTGTATGTACTTTCTCTTATAAAAACTATGTTTTGTTTTCAAACATATAGCTTTGAGTTTAACAGTGTATATGTCTACTGGGAGACTGATATTCCCACTTTAATTTAATTAATTTAGAGAGTGTGTGCATGTGTGTGGGTTGAGGGGGAGTAGGGCAGAGGGAGAGGGAGAGAGAATCTCAAGCAGGCTCCATGCTCAGCATAGAGCCAGTGCAGGGCTCAGTCTCATGACCCTGAGATCGTGACCTGAGTGGAAATCAAGAATTGGATGCTCAGTGGACTAAGCAACCCAGGTGCTCCCTGATATTTCTACTTTTAGAATGACACTGTGTTTAAGTTTCTATAGGTTCTATAATTTGTATACTTAAAATTCTTGGGGATTCTGTTTACATCCTAGTCTATGTATGGTGCTTCCTATAGGTGTACATGGTGGATTGTGTCATTATGCTATATCCTCAGTTTTATGGCTGACACGTAGTAGTTCGTTTGTTGTTTTGACTGTGTGGTATTTTGTAGTTTTTAACTTTAACTTCCATAGGTTTATTTCTTCTGATAGGTGCTAGAACACTAGGAGGTTCAGGCACCTGTGATCTTTCTTCCCACATGAAAGTGAATTCAAGTAGTTCTAAACCAAGTCAGAATTTATTAGATGATAGATTGTGTATTTCTTTTGCAGCCGTAACAAAATTGCCATTAACTTGGTGGCTTAAAATAACACGCGTTTTAATGTCTTACTATTGTCAGTTTTACTGGGCTACAGTCACGATGTCTGCTAGATTCAAAGTGTAGTCAGGTCTGGTTCCTTCTAGAGGCTCTGAGGAGAAAATCTGTTTCCTTGTCTTTTTCACCTTATAGTGGCCACTTGTATTTCTTAGCTTATTGCTTCATCTCCAAAGTACATGACTCCAATCTCTGCTTCCATTGTTAGCCACCTTCTCCTTTTCTGTAGTCTAATCTTCCTCTGTCTCCCTCTTACAAGATGACATTTAGGACCCATCAGATAGATAATCCAGGACAGCGAATTCCCATCTCAGGAGCCTCAATTTAATCATATCTGCAAAGTTGCCTTTGTTCTATAAAGTGACACTGACAGGTTCCAGGGATTAAGATCTGAATATCTTTGGGAGCCATTATGCAACTAACACATTGGAATAAAAGCACTTTTAGATTTTCTGGGTTTGTTTTGTTTTGTTTTGTTTGTAGTATAAATGCTTGTTTTCACTTCCTAAATAGGGTATCATTTCTCCCCAATGGAATAACTCAGTGGATTATTTTACTCAGCTCTTAATGTTCATTTCTTTGGTCTTGTCTGTGACATATGAATAAATGCTTTCCATATGGGCATCATGTACAATTGCCTTATTTTTCCCCAAGGACTATTTTTTAATGTTGTTGTTTTGTGTTGTAGTTGGTGTAATACGGTGCCCAGTATGCCGCCAAGAATGCAGACAGATAGACCTTGTGGATAATTATTTTGTGAAAGATACATCTGAAGCTCCTAGCAGTTCTGATGAGAAATCAGAACAGGTATGCTTCTCAATTTTTCTTTATGTTCTTATCTTGATATTAAAATGTAAATAAAAAGAAAAATATGTTTGGATAGTTACATAACTTAGAGTAGTTAAGGTATAGTTCTGTTTTTCCAATTGAAAATAAAGTCTCTTTATTCTATACCCTAATATCTAGTTAAGTGAAATGAGAAGTCATTACTTAAAAATTCAAATCTTGCATATAGTTTTTGTGTTCTGAGACTTAGGTTTTTACTCACTTGAATGTTTGATATGGAAGGAACAGGATTTTATTGAAGATAAATGGATAACAAAATAATTTTATTCCAGTCATTTGATATATTTGAGAGCAAGTCAGAAGGTTTTTGTCTTGTGAATTGTATTTTGTAAATTTGATGTAGATTAGTATTTATTTCCTCTTTTAGGTATGTACTAGTTGTGAAGACAATGCAAGTGCAGTTGGCTTTTGTGTAGAATGTGGAGAGTGGCTATGTAAGACATGTATTGAAGCACATCAAAGAGTAAAATTCACTAAAGATCACTTGATCAGGAAGAAAGAAGATGTCTCAGGTAAGATAGAAGCAGTTTTAATGATTAATATACTATTAATCTCCCTCTTTTACCTCACAGCATTTCTATTTATTCTTCATATGCTTTGGATATCAATATTAATAAGAATTTAGAAAGTTAGATAAAAATTTTCAGTTTAAAAATATATGTTTTATTTTACTACAGAATCTGTTGGAGCATCTGGTCAGCGCCCTGTTTTCTGCCCTGTACACAAACAAGAACAATTGAAACTTTTCTGTGAAACATGTGATAGATTGACATGTAGAGACTGTCAGCTATTGGAACACAAAGAACATAGGTACAGAAGTCATAATTGCTTCACAAGAAATCTTACTAAAATGTTTTGTAAAATTAAGTATTCTTATTTAATCTATAATTTCATTTGGTAGCATTTTCTCACTTTCGTGTATTTCTTAAGATATGTTTTTGATGAATTATTTAACGGTTTCCACATTCATATCTAATTATCTTACGAATATTTGTTAAAAATTTATTACATTTGGGTTTGCAAGAAAGGAGTTGCATTATTTCTTTATTTGCTGTGCTTTTGCTTCAAATAAGCTTTTTTCAAGTGTACTGTGGTGTTTAGGCTCTGGGCTGTAATCTAAAAAGGTAATATTCCTGCAGATATGGCTGATACACATTTTAACATCAAAGCATAACTATACTGATTTCATGTTAGTTATAAATCCTTTGTTTTTCTGCAAACTGTAAGTAAGCAAGCATAGTTACTAATTTTTTAATACATATCTTTCTATTTCAACCCTATTATACCCCCAGAATTCAATAGTATTTGCTTATAACCAGTCTGTTACGTTTGAACTCTTCTGGAAATGTACTAAAATTTCTAGTCAGGAGTATAACAGTCCTCCAGCAAATTTCCCAGTTTCTATTAAATTGTATTATAGTTTAAAAGATGGTCTTGCTTACCCATAGTCCAGCCTTTTCTAAAGTGTTCTTATAATACTTCTGCTGATTTGATGGAAATAGGTTTTATGAATCTCCTGCCAAAAAAAGAGTAGGTTGAGTTGGATTAACCACATCTAAATGTGTTTCTTAACTTTAGGATGTCTTAGTGCTTTTAAATCCTTAAGGTCATTGGAATTCATTATTCCAATATTATTGGATTATTATTGGATATCATTCCAATGTTAATTCCTTAAGTTCATTGGAATTCCATTATTCCAATTCCCTTAAAGAGGGAGTACATTAATCCTAATAGCTAGCAATTTTTGCATTCGTCGTTTGTGTGAGGCACTTTCTGAATGCTGCACGTTTGTTTAATTCACACCAACTATCCATGAAGTGTTAGTATTGGTATCATGACTGTTTTAAAGGTGAGGGAGCCTACTTACAGAAAGCTTTAATAATTTGTACAGGGTCTCGCCATAAGTAGTAGAGCCTAGGTTTGAACGTAGACAGTTGGATCTGTTTTAAGCCCGTATGTTCATTTTCTTTTATTTGGTATATAGATACAGACACAGTATATGGAATCTCTCAGACTTGACCACATAAAAATAGAGATCTTCCTTCTATATTACTGTTCTATAGAACATATGTTTAGAATTGCTACTTTAAACTTTTGTGACCTTAATTTGTTCCGAGATGTTTCATCTTACTTGCAAGTTGGCTCAGGTTTCACTTGAAGTGACTAATCTTGTAGATGCCTTCACCTCAGGGCCAAATTTAACCATTGATTGTTTTGTAATAATCTCAATAAGACATTAGATTATCATTCTTACAGCTGTAGTCAGTCAGATCTTTGAGTACTTGGGTTACTTAATGCATTTTAATTGTTGATGAGAAGCAAAAAGAGAAGGAAGATGGCATCCTTTTTCCCATGGAAGACTAGCTTCAGCTGTTCTTCCCTCAGAGTTTAACCTTGCCTGACCCTTCTTTTTCCCTTACCATTTTTCCTTTGAAACCTTTTAGTTTCAAATCCTAATCGTCTCTTGAATGTTTCTCCCTTTTCTTCTTTAGCTTGCACTCTATTTTTTCCAGTATAGACTCTTGTAGAACTCATGTCATTGCACTGTTTTATTTATTTCTGAATGAATGAGAGGGAGAGGGGGAGAGAGAATCTCAAGCAGGCTCCATGCCCAGCCCAGTACAGGGCCCAGCATGGGACTTGATCTCATGACACTGAGACCCTGCAATCAAGAGTCGGACGCTTAACCGACTGAGGCAACCAGGCACCCGTCACTGTACTTTAAAACTGTAGGTCCTTGTTACTACAACACACTTAGAGTTGATCTCTCTGCTGTGAGTTTTACCTTGTCAAATCCATTCTGTCCACATTGCTGCCAGGATTATTTTGCTAAAATAGAGTCTCTTCTCACCCCTCATGCCCCCCCGCCTTTTTTTTTTTTAAATATGGAATGCTTCACGAATTTGTGTGTCATCCTTGCGCAGGGGCCATGCTAATCTTCTCTGTATCGTTCCAGTTTTAGTATATGTGCTGCCGAAGCGAGCACCCTCATGCCCCTTTTAAAACACTTTTCAGGGGTTCCCCCATAGCTAAAGTTTCAAGTGTTCAATATAGCATACATTATTGAGCCATACTATTCTTTTCTCTTCATCATCTGTACAAAGTTGGGAAACAGCCCACAAGACTGCCTCATTTCTGATATCGACTGCAGAGTTCAATAAAAACCCTAATGGGAAAACAACATGCAGTTCAGCTCATCGATATGATTTGTTTTTATCATCTCCAATTTAGAGCCTTTGAAACAGGATGCTGTCTGTTCACCTTAGAACTGTTATTCATAAACTAAACAGTTTGCGTGCCCCCTCTCTCTTTTAAATTTAAATTTATTAGTTTATTCAGTTTTGAAGTGTAATTGACAACCAAGCAGTTCTTTTTTTGGTTCTCAGAGAGCTGTTCATAGTGCACCACCCATGTGATTCTAGGATTCAGCAGCTCCTTGAGTGGTTTTAAAGTGGGTAGGGGAAAAGATGCTATTTGCATAAATACAATAAATAACTCTTAACATCCTGCTGGTCATATGGTCCTGAACAAACAATTTCTATTTTATACAGAACTCTCCTGGGCACTGCCTTCCATTTATGTATGTATGTATGTATGTATGAATGAATGAATGAATGAGAGAGAGCACAAGCAGGGTGAGCGGCAGAGGGAGAGAGAGAAAAACAGACTCCCCACTGAGCAGGGAGCCCAACCCCAGGACCCTTGGATCATGACCTGAGCTGAAGGCAGACGCTTAACCGACTGAGCCACCCAGGTGCCCTGGGCACTACCTTCCTTATTAGAATGTTCCTCTGTTGCCCAAGACATTGTGTGTGTTTCACGTTGCAGAGTTATATTATGTCCTTCAGTCAGTCTTAATGCCCAACAGCAAGTTAGTAATTTTCTCTCAAATAGCATACATTTTAGCATGGTATCCAGAAATTTTCTGGTCCAAAATCCCAATGGTTGCTGCTGAGTGGCACTCATTAGGTTTTGCCATAAGCTCTAGTCCACGTAAATATGTGTTGCTGCCAGTCCCCAAATCATGTCCAGCTGTGTATCTTGTGGGTCCAAGAACATCTGGAAACAGACTGCTTTTTGCACTTGAGGCATGGCCTACCTTCAGGATCCCATTCAAATACAGCCTTTTGGATCGTTTTATTGATTGGTGCTACTAATATTCCCTGATGTGGAATATGTGTCCTTCAGAATTCAAATATACTGCCAAACGTTGGGCTCCTTGTTTAGTTTTAGGGATAGGTGGCAAAAACTATTTTTCTTTACTTGTGGAATATCAAGGTTTGCACCTGACTAGGTTATTCCTAAGAATTTTACCAGTTTGGGCAGGTTCTTGGACCTGGTGGATTTATTAACAGTTTTTGGTCATCTGTGTCCTTGTTGCATTTAAGTCAGTCATACCTTTATCTTTAGCTTGTGATATTGTCATGGTATCAAGATAGTGTATCCTTTCTAACCTCCTTGTACCAGTAAGCTGGTGAAT
This sequence comes from Ursus americanus, assembly GCF_024610735.1. Lineage (NCBI taxonomy): Eukaryota > Metazoa > Chordata > Mammalia > Carnivora > Ursidae > Ursus > Ursus americanus. The sequence goes on along the minus strand of NC_142138.1, from coordinate 61,968,775 downwards.
TTAAGTAACCCTTTGGCGATATGGTAAATGTAAATTGGGATTCCTTCGTGTGAAGGAAAATTGCTGTTAATTTTTTTGGGGGAGATCAACACAGAAAAAAAATTTTTTTTTGCAGGATCAGTTACTGAGTATCACTCTCTTTTAGACTGCTGTATATTTTTCCCTACTATTAAAATCATATCAGGGACTGCTGATGTTATGGGGGCGCTACTTTATTCAAGCTTTATTGTTAGGCTTGATGAGCCATCCACTTTTTTCACAGGCTACATATACATTTTTTTTCTTTTTAAAGATTTGTTTATTTATTAGAGAGAGAGAGCCAGCGAGAGAGGGAACACAGGCAGGGGGAGTGGGAGAGGAAGAAGCAGGCCTCCAGCGGAGGAGCCTGATGTGGGGCTCGATCCCAGAACTCCGGGATCACGCCCTGAGCCGAAGGCAGACACTTAATGACTGCGCCACCCAGGCGCCCCCTACATATACATTGTTATTGTTCAGAGAATTCATTGGTACCAGCACTCTGGCTTGTAATTTGTTGTTAGAGTGGTAATCTTTTTGTCCACCAGGTATCATATACTGTCTCAAATTAATTTTTGTGGGCTCAGACAGTTTCATTGGTTCCCATTTTAGCATGTCTAACCAAGACTGGCCTTAAGGTGAATTTATATGCCTTCTGTTTTACAATATCAGTCAGACATAATATCTATCCCAATAATACAGTCACATAGAGGAGATGTAATCACCTCACAGAAAGTCTGTTCTGACATTCCAGCTTTCATCCATATTTTTACCTTAATCCTGTGATCTATTGCTTCTCCTCCCAATTTAACTGTAGCTCCCCATTAGACTTCCAACACATTTTAAAATTATAGTGCATTGGGCTCTCATGTTAAGGAATCCCAGAAATGACTTTTATCCACTCCCTGGCTATTTTACCCACACAAGTGCATATTATCTTGGTTCTCCAGTTGGGGTTTGAACCAGAAGACCCTTGCCTCTCCTTCAGTCTTCAGTTTGATTAATTTATAGGACAGTCACCCCTGGTAATTCCAGGTCAGGTTTTTCACTATCTTCTTTGTCCTCTGGCTTTTAAAATTTCTCTAAATTGGGGTAAATACAGCAGAGTTGTTTAGGGCCCTTTAATGTTGGGGAGCAGCAGTAATTCTTATTGGTCCACCCAACTTCTAATCATGCTACATTAAGATTTTTATTTTAACCCCATCAGTATCTGCTTTATCATCCCATTTTTTAATAGCCATCTGAAGATTTCCGTCCTGCTGTGTTAAATCTGTTGACTCTCCCCTTTGGTTTTCCCTGTTTTCTCAAGAATCTCTCTAATTTTCTTAGCATCTATAACGTGCATATTGGGAATTTGAGAAAATAAGTCTGATAAGGCTTTTCAGGTTGTCGCTAAATATTGCAGCAATAAGGTTACATGGGGTGCCCATGTAAAAGAGTCACCCTTAATCACAGTATTTACTATAACTTCAGTAAGAGGCATATTCAGTAGGTGAATATCCTGTTTTTCATAATGCGAATCCAGCATGGCTTACATAAGAAATATGTGGGGAATCTCTGCATTTATAGGAGGACAATCCTTGTCCTCTGTTTCAGGGTCAGCAAATTTTATGGGATCATTTATCTAGTCTACTGGGTTAGCTCTCCCCTTGGGAATGACCTCCTGTGTCTGAATTATGTATAGCCGTCTGTGGTTGTTCACTAGTGAGTTGTGGATCCTGCATCAGCCCAGGCATTGCTCTTCTGTTTTGTACCATTCAGAACCAGTGATACTGCTTCTAGGTTATCACTCTCACAGTATTTTAGTGTAGGTTTTTCCAGAAGAGTCGCTCTACAAAATGAGGCGTTCCTTTGCACTGTACTCTGTGATTTCATTAGTTTCTTGGTTTGGTCTTTTTTTTTTAAAGATTTTATTTATTTATTTAACAGAGATAGCCAGCGAGAGAGGGAACACAAGCAGGGGGAGTGGGAGAGGAAGAAGCAGGCCCACAGTGGAGGAGCCTGATGTGGGGCTCGATCCCATAATGCCGGGATCACGCCCTGAGCCGAAGGCAGGCGCTTAACCGCTGTGCCACCCAGGCGCCCCCTCTTGGTTTGGTCTTTTCCTCAACCTGGACTACATTCTGTGACCAGAGGTCATTGAGGTACTCTCTGTTTTCCCAGAGTACTTTTTCCCTTTGGAGTGACCCTGAGGCTAGATGTGCCCGTAGTTGAGACTAGCTGAAACCTAAGCTTTGCCCAGTGGCAATATCTGTCCCAACACACTGTTAATTTTAGCTACTGCAGAATCAGTAACCAAAGGGTTGTATAATTAACTTGTTTCTTACTGGTTTGCATTTCCTTATTTATCCAGGGAGTCAACTCCTAGGGTGTTGGGTCTACCTTTCTAAATTCCATTGATAACTTACCTCTAGTAACTTCAGCTGCAGTTTCATACCATGAGTGACTAGGTGGTCATCCAGGAATCAGAGGTTCATAAACCCTTGTTTTCTCATCCTTCTTCCCAAACCACATGTTTTAGTGAGTCAAGATCATTCTAGTGACTCCCATTTCTGATAGCAACTATGAAGTTAGAGAACAATGCACAAGTGCCCCTTCACTTTTGGCACCAAGTGCAGAATTTGAGGATCCCTGTTTTTTTTTTTGTTTGTTTTTTGTTTTTTGAGAGAGAGAGAGAGTGCACACACGCCAAGTGTGTTCGTGTACGGGGGGGGGGAGGGGCAGAGAAGAGGGGGAGAGACAATCCCAGGCAGGCTCTATGCTCAGCATGGAGCCCAGCGCAGTAGGGATCTATCTCACAACCCTGAGATCATGACCTTAGCTGAAATCAAGAGTCAGCCATTTAACCAGCTGAGCCACCTAGGTGCCCCTGAAACCACCCTTCTGACACCTATTATAAGTTGGGGATTTCCTGAGGCTATTGTCAGATTCAGTGATTACACTGAAAGGATAATGAAAGGATACAGATTCAAATCATTCAAGGGAAAGATGTATGGTGCAAAGTCTAAGAGTGTTCCAAATGTGGAGGTTCCAATTGTCTTCTCTCAGTGGAATCGTGGACATAATTAACTCCTCCCGGCAATGTGTGACAGTATGCATGGAATATTGCCAACCAAGGGGGCTCATCTGACCCTGGGTATCTAGAATTATTAAAATCATAAAATTTATGATGTAAATTTATAGAATCATAAAAATTGGAGCTCTGTCATGTAGAATATGTTTCACCGTCGATATGACTGATCTGTCTCCAGCCCCTCCTGAGGTTGAGCTGATACTGGGTGACCTAAAGCCCTCACTATAAACCATGTTTAGCATGTAGCCCAAGATGCCAGGTAAACAAAGTACTTTAACAGGCAGTACATTTCAGTACTCCTAGTAATTGAGACAAAAGCCAGACCCCTATTTGTTAAGGTTAAACTCATTATTACAGTTTGTTAACTTGTGCTCTTACGGTAGCAGATCTCCTGCTTTAAACTCTCTGCCTTTACAAATGCTATTTCTTAGCTTATAAAACACATTCCTTATCTGTCAGAAATATTTACCTTTAAAACCAGTTCACTTTTGGTGTGTTATCTACACCAACACTTTTTGCTTCATCCTTCCCACTCCTTTTCCCTACCTGGACTTTAAGGTCTTTTAGGACTGTTTTTTCAGGGGTCTCAATTTCCTGTATGCTTATTGATCAAGTCAGGTTTCCCATCTCTTCTTGAGTCTATTATGTGATTATTTATAGTTTCTTAGAAAATCATCTATTCTTTAGAAATTTTAAAAACATATTCACTTAGAATTAAAAAGCATTAAGCTTTTATAAAAATCTGTGGTTATCTCTCTCTCTCTCTCTTTTTTTAAGATTTTATTTATTTATTTGACAGAGAGACAGCCAGTGAGAGAGGGAACACAAGCAGGGGGAGTGGGAGAGGAAGAAGCAGGCTCCAAGCGGAGGAGCCTGATGTGGGGCTCAATCCCGGAACGCCGGGATCACGCCCCGAGCCGAAGGCAGACACTTAACGACTGAGCCACTCAGGTGCCCCTGTGGTTATATCTCTTGTTTATAATGTATAGCTGCGTTTATTTCCTTTTTCCTCATTAGCCTGGCCATAGATTTGAGTCTTTTATTGGTTGTTTGAGTCATGCAGTTCCTGAAGGCACTTATTCTGTGTTCTGTATTTAAAAGTGTTCTGATTCTCACAGTTCTCTTATATCTTTATTCTTTCCTTAGTTCGATTTTGTTGTACTTTTCTTAGATTCTTATGTTGAATATTTAGTTTATCAAAAAGATTTAGTCTCATTCCATAATCATTATTGACTTACACAGTCTGTAATTGTAGTTTTGGATCCTCCCCACCCCCCTTTTGAAGGTAATTGCTTCATAGTATAGTGAGAAAGATGATGAACTCTGATGTGTGTGTGTCTGTGTATCTTTTTTTAAGATTTAGTTATTTTAGAGAGCATGCACGTGAGTGAGGGAATGGGCAAAGGGTGAGAATACCAAGCAGACTGCTCACTGAGCATGGAGCTTCATGTGGGAGTCAGTCTTATAACCCTGAGATCATGACCTGGGTCAAAACAAGTGGAACACTTAACGGACTGAGCCACCCAGGCATCCCTTATATATATATATATATATTCCCATATATATATATATATATATATATATTCCCATATATATATATATATATATATATATTCCCATATATATATATATATATATATATTCCCATATATATATATATATATATATATTTTTTTTTTTTTTTTGAGAGAGGAGAGAGCATGCACGCAAGTAAAGGGGAGGGACAGAAGGAGAGAGAGAATCTTAAGCAGGCTCCATGCTCAGGACAGAGCCCAACGTGGAGCTTCATCTCATGACCCAATCCAAAATCAAGAGTTGGACGCTTAGCTTACTGAGCCACCCAGTGCCTCTGTGCAGCTTTTAAAAGCAAAAAATGTAGTACCAACTTCAGAAGCTGGCTGTAGGGATTGAATGAGAATTTTACATATAAAGTGCTTAGCACAATAAGTACTCAATATCAGTTTAGCTGTTATTACTAACATTGTTACCTATACATTTTCTTTTTTCTGTTTTTTTTTTTTTTTTTTAAGATTTTATTTATTTATTTGACAGAGTGAGACAGCGAGAGAGAGAACACAAGCAGGGGGAGAGTGAGAGGGAGAAGCAGGCTTCCTGCCGAGCAGGGAGCCCGATGAGGGGTTTGATCCCAGGATCCTGGGATCATGACCTGAGCCGAAGGCAGATGCTTAATGGCTGAGCCACCCAGGCGCCCCTTTTTTCTCTGTTTTTAAAAACATTTTGTTTATCTCTTTATTCTTTATGGCCTTGGAAGTTGTTCTCAAAAAGGAAAGCAGCTATAGAACTTTATGAAATTTTGTACAATTTGAACATTACATTGTTTCTAGCTCAACCATGGGGTTACCCCACCTCCTGCTATAATTCTATTCACAATAAATGAATAAAATAAGTATAGACTTAAAAAAATCAAAATGAGAGAGCAGACACCAGTGGATATTGTAGTGAATTTTTCAAAAGCTGGGAAATGGATTGAATATATGGTGGACCTGATAATTGACCTAGTGGAGTTGAATGAACTACAACCCTGGGGCAGGCAAAGGAAGCTATGTGATTTAATTCGTAGAAACCTATCATGGATCAGGATTTAGAGGCGATAGGTATCATAGAAGATGGGCTTATTCTCTTTGGCAATATTAGGTCTAGATGGAGAGTGGGGATGAAGTACGTGGCTGACATCAGGGAGGTTAAATGTAAGTCTACATTAAACTGTGGGACCTTCACTTTCCCTCACTTGCTTCCAGATTGCCAGTAGTAACTTTTTTTTTTTTTTTTAAATGATCCCTTGCTATCCGCCTCTCTAGAATGACAGAGTCCTTTTCATTCTTGAGAAAGTGATCATCAGAGACCTCTAAATGTTGACATTTGGGGTTCATTTTTTTTTTTTTTAAGATTTTATTTATTTATTTGACAGAGATAGAGACAGCCAGCGAGAGAGGGAACACAAGCAGGGGGAGTGGGAGAGGAAGAAGCAGGCTCATAGCGGAGGAGCCTGATGTGGGGCTCGATCCCATAACGCCCGGATCACGCCCTGAGCCGAAGGCAGACGCTTAACCGCTGTGCCACCCAGGCGCCCCTGGGGTTCATTTCTAATTAAGATTACCTTAAGTGTAGCCCACCAATTCATACATGACTCTAAGCAGTTTTAAGTGTATTTAAATGTGAATGGATGAAAGGATCATCTGACATTTGAGTAGAGCCACCCTCATGTGCCTTATGCCATACATTGTGGGCTATATTGAGAATTCTTAACTCTTCCCTCTCTTGTCCGCTTCAAATATAGATACTGGAAAAGCTAAATATTTCCTTTTTCAGCATTCCTCGCATTTGGGTAGCTCTGATCCCCAGTTTATGCCCATAAAATGTAAGTGGAATTCTGCTTAGTTTGTGGTTTTTAAAAGGGACAAGCTGCTGGTGTCCGCTTTTTTCCTTCCTTGAATTAGGATGTGATGCCTGGTATTGTGACACCATTATATGCTCATGAAGGTAAAGCCAAAATCATCTCAGAGATTGTGCCTTTGATATTGTTCAACTACCACCATTAGCTACATCTGGTCTTGTTAGAGGAGTCTTTATTAGTCATTACAGCTATACATATTTCTGATTGACACAGCCACCCACATGAAAAAAGACCAAGACACTGAATAAAAGGGCCGTGAAGGGCGTAAGATAATATAGGAACAAAAGGAAATGTAAAATCAAACAAAATTATGACATCCTTAAAGATATGACAAGCTACTGGTCATAAAATAAAATAAGGGTAGAATCTTTGTAAAAGAAATCATTAAAAGAAGAAAGAGCTCTTGGAAGGATAATATCTGAAATAAAAAATTAATAGGTTTTGTAGATAAATTCTAGTTAGTCTCCTAGAAAATAGAGCAAAAAGAGAAAAGATAGGTAAGAAAATTACAAGATAACAGCGAGCAACACGAATTAAAGAAAAAGAAATGATCAAATAAGTGGTGAAACTCTCCTAAGAACCTAGAGTTGCCAGTCAGAAATGACCTATTTAGTGCCCAGTACATTGATAGGGAAAAAAAAAAAAAAGACCCATAAAAAAGTATATCTCACCATGAAATGACAATATGCTTTGGATTAAAATGAAGATCAGCAAAGTTTCCAAAGTAGGCGACATGTAATGAAATGGGAATCTAAATAGGATCTTTAAAAATAGCAATACCAGGAGACAGAAGATGCTGGAACAGTGATTTCAAAGTGGGAGCTGAGAGGGAAAGATTTCCAATAGATTTCTATAGCTAATAGCTAGATTTATATAGCTAAATTATTTTTTTTCAAGGTTTTAAAAAATTTTTAGGTAATCTACCCTGAACATGGGGCTTGAATTCACAACCCCAAGATCAAGAGTCGCTCCACTGACTGAGCCAGGTTGGTGCCTTTTATATAGCTAAATTATTACTGTGAGAGTGAGATATAGACATTTTTCAGCATGCGAGGACTCAGAAACTGCCTCCCATGCACCTCTTTTTGGAGCGTTATTAGAGAATGTGATCTACAAAAATGTTAGTCAACCAGAAAGTGAATGGTGAATTGTGAATGTCCAGAATGACATCTATACAGTAGCTAGTTTAACTGAAGCATTAAGACTGAAGATATCTACACCCAAGGAACAAATAATCCAATCAAGAAATGGGCAGAAGACATGAACGACATTTCTGCAAAGAAGACATCAGATGGCCAACATACACATGAAAAAGCACTTGACATCACTTGGCATCAGGGAAATACAAATCCAAACCGCAATGAGTTACCACCTCACACCAGTCAGAATGGCTAAAATTAACAAGTCAGGAAATGACAGATGTTGGCGAAGATGCAGAGAAAGGGGAACTCTTCTACACTGTTGGTAGGAATGCAAACTGGTGCAACCACTCTGGAAAACAGTATGGAGGTTCCTCAAAAAGTTGAAAATAGAGCTACCCTACTGTAATTGCACTACTGGGTATTTACCTCAAAGATACAAATGTAGTGCTCTGAAGGGGCACCTGCACCCCAATGTTTAGAGCAGCAATGTCCACAATAGCCAAACTATGGAAAGAGCCCAGATATCCATCAACAGATGAATGGATAAAGAAGATGTGGTGTATATATATATACAATGAAATCTTGTCATTTGCAATGACGTGGATGGAACTAGAGGGTATTATGCTAAGTGAAATAAGTCAATCAGAGAAAAACAATTATCATATGATCTCACTGATACGTGGAATTTGAGAAACAAGGTAGAGGATCATAGGGGAAGAGAGGAAAAAATGAAACCAGAGAGGGAGACAAACCATAAGAGACTCTTAATCTCAGGAAACAAACTGAGGGTTGCTGGAGTGGAGGAGTTTGGGAGGGATGGGGTGGCTGGGTGGTGGACACTGGGAAGGGTATGTGTTGTGATGAGCGCTGTGTACTGTGCAAGACTAATGAATCACAGACCTGTACCCCTGAAACAAATAATACAGTATATGTTAATTAAAAAAAAAAAAAAAAGACTGAGGATATCTCCAGGAAAAAATGGAACCACTTCTGATATATTTGGTATTGTTAGGTCATTTGAAAAATAATATTGACAAATATTTGACATATCTGATGGAACATGAGATTCATTAGGGATTGGTAAATTGAAAGTTAAGCAAAGGAGAACAGAGGGTATTAATTCCCCCCCCCCAAAAAATGTTCTGAAAAAAAGAGAAGTTGTTCTTGTTCCACTCCTTGGCATCATTGGACAGTATTTACATTCATTTATGCAACAAATAATTGCATGCCTACTCTATTTCATTGGACAAATTAAACTCATTGTCCACAAGGACCTAATTTTTCATAGGAGTTGAACAAATAGTAAATATATCAGTTGTTGATTGTTATAGAGAAAAAGCTGGGAAGTTGGGACAGGGTATGTGGATGTGTGTGTTTTTATTTTAAATAGGGTGGTTTCAGAAGGCTTCCATGATGAGGTAGGCTTTGAGTGGAGACTGAAGGAAGAATGGGGGCAACCCTACTTAAACTTGGCAAGCCAGAGGAGCATGTTTCAGATAGAGAAAGCAACTGGCAAGGGCCAGAGATAATAGCATACTGGACTTCTTTGAGAAGCTACATAGTCTGAATGGAATGAACAAGGGGAAGATTGGTATCAGGTGAGGTCAGAGGAGCAGAAAGGGGCAACTTATTGAGTGCTTTGTAGGCCATTGTAAGAATGGTAGCTTTTAGTCTGAGTAAGACACTCAGGCTTTTAGTAGTGGAATGATTTGACTGTTTTAAAACGATCTTGCTGTGTGTAGTGAAGAGAGATTAAAGGGGCACAAAGATAGAATTAGGAGATTAGTTAGGAGGCTGTTTTCAGTAATTTAGACAAGACGGTGCTGTAGACTAGAGTGCTAACGTTGGACATAGTAAGATGTGATCAAATTCTACACATAGTTTGAATTTGGATTTGATGCCTGAAACTGTGATGTATGGATTTGCTGGTGTATGAGTTGTATGAGTGAGAGGGCTATCACTAACACCAAGATTTTTGGCTTTCAGGTTACTAAGAGTAAGTGGAAGGATAGGATTAAATTTACTGAAATGGAGAAGACTGTGGGAAGACATGGTTTGTTAGGTGTTTTTAGGGAATTGGTAGTCAAATTTTGGCCATATTAAATTTGAGATATTAAAATGATGTAAACACCAACTATTTTAATGATAAGATTAGATTGGGCATGATAGAAGTAAGGGAGATGGTAGTATAAATGTTGAATTCTTCACTGTCTAAAATTGATAAAACTGGAGCACCTGGCTGGCTCGGTCAGTAGGGTATGTGACACTCGATCTCGGGGTTATAAGTTTGAGTCCCACGTTGGGTATAGTGATTACTTAAAACATAAAATCTTAAAAAAAAAAAAGTAAAATTGATTAAACTATTTAAGCCTATCATTTTAGGAGACATCCCATAGACCTGTCCCCATCCTCACAGGAAGAGTTTCCTCACAGTTAGTGCGCCTTCTCAGATCTCCTCTGTTCCATGATTTCTCATCATGGGACAAGATGGAACCTATACATTTGGAGTGAGTTTGTTTCTCCTGAAATGAGGGTCATGAGTAAACCTGCAGATTCTAAGACCACACAATTCTGACTCTTCCCTTCTTCTGTGAGATGAAGATGTGGTTGACTTGATAGAATTTCTTTTCCGTTAACAGATTATAAGATGACGACCCAGGCCTCACCCTTCTTTACCGCCATTTGCACCTCTCCATCATTATTTGCTTTAAATTTACTAGGACTAACATTATCATGTTCTTTACCCCTGTTTGTCACCTAAGAAAAGTCCCAAATTCCCAGGTTTCCCCTCATCTGCCATTATTTAATTCCCATAAAGCTCTGCATGTGACAGTTAATGTCTGCCACTTTGTTCTCTGGGATTCATGGTTTGTCATCAGCAGGATCTCTCTATCCTCAATCTCTTTTTAAATCCTTTTCTATGCCTTCTCTGCTGTAGTGGAAACAGAGCTCTAGGACACTGCTTCCCCTGCAGCTCTCTTAACTGGTGGCTATTTTTTCTTTGATCTTTCATGTATCACTGGACCTGGAGGTATATAGCTGTTCTCTTTGCTATTTTTAGACCATTCTTCCTCCTTCCTCCCCAAAAATCTCTAAATTTTAATCTTACGTCATCGTTCCTATTCCTTATTGGTGCTATCATATAAAAACCCATGGGTCATTTGACTTCATCCCTTAATCAGTTTCTAACTCAGAGGTCATCTGTAGGTGCTACTGTTGTCTTAATTCCTGGCAATTTTACTATACACAGATTTGATCCTTCAGACACTCTAGTCTTTGTGTTCCTTGAACTCCTTTCTAAAGTTTGTGTCCTTTACATTGCCAGTCACATCGATGATTGTATGCTAGACCTTGGCATTTCCAATAATTATATTCAGTTTCATGCATTCCTATCTGTGACCACATCTCTTATCATTCTAGCTCATTCTGTTTAGTATCAGAATTCTAGTTTTTCACCACTCAGTGACTTTTATTTTAATCCGTTGATAGTACTATTTTTTTCACTTTACCTCATTCCTTTATGTTCTCACTTTACCCTTTCCAGTTTAATTTCAGGCTAGTCATTTTCACTCCCTCACATTTAGCCTTGACTCCTGTATTCCACTTGGTTGAAGTCTCTTGGTAAAACCACAGTCTTGATTAAACCCATCTTCCCTTCCATCATACTTTGCTTATGCAGCTGAACACCAGGGAGAAAAAACGCAGGACACCAACTGGTCTTATTCTCAGTTCGTGACCACTTACCTCATATAGACTCTTTGGCCATCATACGGTGCATTCACATTGTTTCCTGTCAACATTTCATCGTCCATCTTCACTCCCAGATATTGGCAATGCTTCCTACTCATTGAGAAAACTGAAGCAATACAAGAACTTCTGCAGACTTCCTCTACCATATCTACTTGTCTACCAACCAGTTACATTTCTCTGTTATTTTAGTTGAATTCTCTTCCTTTATGAAGCCAGTTTCTCACCTTATACGCTTCTATCTCATCTTAAACAGCCAAGGAAATTGCTTCAGCAGTTTGGCTTTCTCTGCTGATGTCAGTTTTTCACTGCAGCATTTATTCCCACCAGTATTTTAATATTCTGCTATTTTTTTCTTCCATCTTTAAAAAATGAAAGAGAATGAAAAACTTTCTCTTTAATCCACTTTGTCTGCGGGCAGCTGTCCCCGTTCCTCTTCACAGCAAAATATTTTGAAACGATTGCTTGTAATCATGGACTCCTAATTTCTCCTGTCCCATTCTGTCAACATTTTACCAACATTATTCTTTTCAAGGTCACCAATAACCATTGCATTACTAAATCTAGAGGTCATTACTTGGTCATTATCTTAATACTTCTCATATCAGCAATATTTGACATAGTTGATCATTCCCTTAATACATGTTATTTACTTGACTGCCAAGAGACTGCATTCTTTTAGTTTTCCTCCTACCACACTGATTACTTCTCAGTTTCATTTGCTCATTTTTCTTCAACTCTTAATGTTGGATGTGCCAGGCATTACTTCATTATCTGCAGCTACAGATTTATGGCTTTAAATACCATCCATATGCTGATGATGTCCAAATTTCTATTTCTAGCTCAGAACTCTCTACTGAACTTTCAGATTTGTCTATTCTATAAACTGTAACATCTCTTCTTGTCTGCTTTCTCAAATATAATATATCCAAAATAGAACTGTTCGCTTACTCCAAATCTTTTTCCCTGGCAGCCTTGCCCTATCTCAGTTTGTGGCAGTTGCATTTTTTCCATTGCATAAGCTAGAAATCTTGGCACTATCCTTGATTCCACTGTTTTCTCATACCCAAACTCAGACTTCTCAGAACATCTTTTTGGCTCCCCCTTCAAAAGCTATCCCTGAATCTCAAAATTTCTTACTATTTCTCGTTGCTATTAGCTCCATTGCTACTAGGCTGCTCTCAGACACCACCATTTCTGGCCTGGTCGACTTCAGTCATCTCCTCATTCATCCCTGTGCTTGTAATATTGCCCTCAGTTTATTCTTAACTACTAGAACAGTCTCATGTCAGACTCACTTCCTGCTCAAAACCTGCAGTGGCTCTCCACTTTTGTCAGAGTGAAAGATTCCTTATAGTGGCCTGTATGCTCATATTTCATCTACTGCTGCTCTCCCCCCTCAGTCTGGCTTTTGTTGTTTCTAAAGCATGGCAGAGATGCTGCTGCCTCCCTCTTTTCTCTACCTGGGACACTGTTGGTCCACGTGTTTGCATAGCGAACTTCCATGTATCCATCAAGTCTGCTTAAATGTAACTGTCAACAAGGTTTACTCTGATCACTATTTAAAATTGCAATTTGTCCCTTTACCCCTAATCCTCCTTATCCTGTTTCAGTTTTCTTTTTTTTATATTGCACTTATCACTTTCTAAACATGTTCTGTAATTTACAACTTACTTTTTGTGTTGTTCTCATTAGAATATAAGCTTCATGAAGATAGGCGTCTGTATTATTCATGGTGTCCCAAGAGCCTAGAACGGTATTTGACACACATTTAGACATTTCATCTATTCATCAAATACTTATTAATTTAGATATAGGAGAAAAAGAGATGATAAACCTGCCTGAATATAGGAATTGTCAGTTATAGTTGTGTATTTTCGTAGAAATCAGTTTTTAATTGTATAAATAGTTGAGGGCTGCTTGTTCGGTTTCTTAATTGGAGACCTTTACTCCTCCTTTTCTTTTTCTTTTTCTTTCTTTCTTTTTTAATATTTAAGTTATTTTTACACACAATGTGAGGTTTAAACTCAAGACCCTGAGGTCTAGAGTCGCATGCTTTTCCGACTGAGCCAACCAAGTGCCCCATGGAGGCCCTAGCTTTTTTAATTGGAATGTTCAATCCCATCTTATTCATTCATTCATTTATCAAAAGATTTTATTTCTTTATTTGACAGAGAGAACACGAGCAGGGGGAGCGGCAGAGGGAAAGGGAGAAGCACTACCCACTGAGCAGGGAGCCCGACAGATCATGACCTGGGAAAGCAAACAGCCAACCATCTGAGCCACCCAGGCTCCCCTAATTCTATTATTTTTAATGATTGCTCTAGGGCTAATGATAAAGTATTGTACTATTTCCTACTTTATGAATACAGTAACCTTACAAAAGGATAATTCAGTTTATCAAGCCCTAATTCCTTTATACTAATACCATATCATTTATTCATGCATACCTTATAAATCTTACTGTACAATGCCTTCTTTAAAAAAAAAAAAAGGTGTCTTTGGGGCACCTGGGTGGCTTGGCTAACTAAGGTCATGATCTCAGGGTCGTGAGATCAGCCCCACATTGGGCTCTGTGCTGAGCATGGAGCCTGCTGTCTCTCCCTCTCCTTCTGCCCTCCCCGCCCCACCCTGTGCACACACTCTCTATCTCGGGGGCGGGGAGGGGTAGAAGCTGTCTTTTAAGGAAATTATGAGAAGGAAAAATGAAATCCTAGTTTTTAAAAACATTTTTCCATTTATTACCATTTCTGTTTCTCTATATCTTCCTGTTTATATGAGATACCATCTTTTATTATTTTCCCTTGTCCTGAAGAATATCCTTCAGCATTTCTTCTTTTGCAGGTCTGCTGCAGTTAATATTCTCAGCTATGTTCATCAGAACATCCCCAGTTTAGAAGGATGATTGCATTAGTTATAGAATTCTGGACTGACAGTTTTTCTTTCAACATTTTATAGCTGTCATTACTTTGTATTCTGGCCTCCTTTGTTTTTAATGGTATCGTTCATATTGTTCTTACCTGAATGTTGTCTGGTGCTTCTCAGGCTGCTTTCAAGATTCTCTTTTTCCATGGTCTTCACCATTTGACCATTATGTTTTAAGGTTGTATATTTCGTTCTGTTTATCCTGTGTGTGGTTCACTGACCTTCTTTGCCTATAAGTTTATGGTTTTCATCAAATTTGGGAAGTTGGCCATTATTCTGAAACTCCTGATTATGTGTTGTTTTTGTCACACAGGTCCCTGAGGCTTTGATCATTTTCCTTTATTCTCTCTTCCAAACTTCATAACTTTCCGTTTGTGTTCATTTTCACTAAACCTTCAGCCATTTCCATTTGCTCCCAAGCTCATCTAGTGAATTACTTCAATTATTGCACTTTTTTAGAATGTTCATTTCTCTTTTATAATTTAAGTTCTCTTCTCAGATTTTCTGTTAGTTCACTCACTAAAAGATGTTTTCATGTAAATTTTGAATAAATATACAATAACCTATTTAAAAAGTCGTTGCTGAATAGAATATCAGGACCATCTTGGTGTTAGTTACTATTGAACTCTTTTTCTTTACTTTAAGTTGTATTTTACTGTTTTGGGTTTTTTGGTTTGTTTTTTTTTACTTTTTACTTTTCAAAATTTTTTAAATGTTTTTTTTATTATATTATGTTAGTCACCGTACAGTACATCCCTGGTTTCTGATGTAAAGTTCGATGATTCATTAGTTGCGTATAACACCCAGTGCACCATGCAATATGTGCCCTCCTTACTACCCATCACCGGTCTATCCCATTCCCCCACCCCCCTCCCCTCTGAAACCCTGTTTGTTTCTCAGAGTCCATAGTCTCTCATGCTTCATTCCCCCTTCTGATTACCCCCCCTTTCTTTATCCCTTTCTTCCCCTACTGATCTTCCTAGTTCTTATGTTCCATAGATGAGAGAAATCATATAATTGTTTTTCTCTGCTTGACTTATTTCACTTAGCATTATCTCCTCCGGTGCCGTCCATGTTGCAGCAAATGTTGAGAACTCGTTCTTTCTGATAGCTGAGTAATATTCCATTGTATATATGGACCACAACTTCTTAATCCAGTCATCTGTTGAAGGGCATCTCGGTTCCTTCCACGATTTAGCTATTGTGGCAATGCTGCTATGAACATTGGGGTGCATATGGCCCTTCTCTTCACTACGTCTGTATCTTTGGGGTAAATACCCAGTAGTGCAATGGCTACTTTTCAAATTTTTTTAAATTTAAAATTTTTTTACTGTTTCTTTGATGCCTAGTGATTTTCGAATTGATGTTTGGATGTTGTGAATGATACATCATAGAAGCTTTGGATTCTTTTATTTTTCTTTGTAGACTATTGATTGTTGTTCTGTCAGGGGGTTAAATTACTGGCTGATCACCTCGATCTTGTGTAAGCATGGTTTCTGCTTTTTAAGGGAGGATCTATGGAAAACCCAATGTGTTTCCCAAGCCTCTCTAACTCGGTGGAACTCAACTTCTAAATTGTTTCCTGGAAGATCTTGAGAGGGTTTGGTTTTAGGCTTTGTAAGGACAGGATGGGCCTAGGATAAAGTTTATTCCTAGTATAGTTTTTTCTTTTAAGGTGTGGCCTTGCGGGTTTCTCAGATTGATGTCTGGGGAGGTGGACAAAGTCTTTTCGCCCACTCGCTCAGCTGGAATTCTGTCTCTTGGAACTGCTTGACCTCTAGTTTCTCTGTTCTACCGTCAACTTAATAGCAACTGCTCTCTGTTAAGCCTTTTGTAATCTTGTGCTGTGCATATACAGCCCAGATACTGGCTGAGGACTTGTGAGGAATTCTTTGATTCTGTGTCTTTCTTTCCCTCCATTCCCCCCATTCCCTAACCTCACCCTGCACAGCTCCCTCGATTCCAGTGCCCTGTTCATGGATTCCGGCTTCTCAGTAGTCCCAAACTCTGACTGTGGCCTCCTCACCTCAGAGAGACTTCTGGGCTCTGTTTGGTTTCAGTTCTCTGTGGCAGCTATCATAAAATTGTCTGTAGACAGAGAGGCAGGATAGTGGTGGGGCTGTCTAAAAGATTGCAGAAATTCTCTGCCTGTAGTCTAGTGACTGACTATAGTTAACCCCATATTTCTCTCTTAGTTCATAGTTCTGGTGGCAGGGCTAGTCTGGTACCACTTATTTTGTCACGGCTGAGAGTGGATGTCACCTTTGCTCTACTTTAATATTTTTTATCCCTGATTGAAGTCTTGTGTATAGTTGGGCATTTGTAGATTTTTAGGATCATTATGATTTAAGAGAGAGTGTACTTACAATATAATGTCAGACATTTTTGTTAAAGAGCAAGATAGTTTATAATGGAAGTCACTTGAACTGTATAAGTGAAATTTCTCTAAAATATTTTCCTGAGAAATAACTTTTTCTTGTAATTAGGCTTTTATATTAAAAAATGGATAGATGGGTGATAGATAGATGGATAAATAAGCATTAGAGCAGATATTTTTCTTTTCAATTCTAGATGTAGACCTACCTAGAGAACTTTAAAAAAAATACTGATACCTTAGTCGTACTCCAGAGTGGTTAAATAAAAATTTTTTATTACATCCTGGGTATCAAAATTTTTTACAGGATGTTACAAATACTGATAAATCACCCCAGGTGGTTTTTGTTATTCAGTGAAGGTTGATAACCCCTACTTAGGAAGAACCTTTGCCAAACCAATTTTTTTTCTGTAAATTCTTACAAAGTTCCAAAAGACTTTCCGATAAAATCCAAATTGATGGTAAGAATGACATATAAATTCATATGTACATTTGTTTTCTCAGGGAGCTAGATTCAGAGCTTGGACAGATCTGTCCAAATGTATTGTATGCTTGCCTGCCTGCCTGCCCTCTTTGCCTTCCTTGCTTTCTTTCCTTTTTTCTTTCCTTCTTTCTAGTAGGCTCCATGCCCAGTGTGGAGCCCAGTGAGGGGCTTGAACTCACGATCCTGAGGTCAGGGCCTGAGCTGAGATCAAGAGTTGGATGCTTAACCAACTGAGCTACCCAGGTGCCCCCAAGTATACTGTTTTCATCTGGTACATTTATTGTCAAAAAAAGCAGCTTGTTTCCGTATTTAGGATTCATTTAGCTCTTCTGTTCAGTAGATATTTGAGAGCTCACCATGTACCAGGTACCATGGTAGGTGATGACTATGCAATAATAAAAATAACTGAGACTGTCCTTGCCATCTTGGAGTCTGTATAAGTCTTGAGATTTAATATATGGTTCAGTTGTAGTTCACTTTAGTGATTAACTCCAAAATAGGGTTAATTCCTTTTGGTTTTGCTGAAAAAAAGTTGTTAATTTTAATATTATAGTGTGTGTGCCTCTCAGATTATCTGAGGAGCTCCTAAGTCTCAGATTCACTTACCCAGTGGAATGATTGCTTACGACTAGAAGGAGAATTGGGTGTGGCTAAGAGTTTGCTTGAATGACAGGAATATCAGGAGAGAAGATTTGAGAAAGAAACATTCAGAGTAATTAGTTATCCATTTGGCAAAGGGACAGGTTGGTTGAGATGTGTGTTGGTATTAATCAGTAAATTATTAGAAAAGTCAAAACTCGGTTGGTCATTTTCCTTTGCAGCAGTGCAGACATGCCTCTGATCATTTTATGATTCATCTATGGTATCTGCATGGCTGGTCCTGACCTTTGAGATCTCAGTACAAACTCTTCAGGAATGCTTTTCTGGGTTTCCGATCTAGAATTTTTTGCCACTTGTGTCTTCTCTATGACATAACTCTACTTAAATTTTGTTTTCTCCATAATTAGAATGTAAGGAAAGGTAGAAGACCATATTTTGTTTTGTTTACTGTGGTATCCTTACCCTTTGAATACTTCCTGGCAAATAGAAGAATTCATTGCGTGTCACTAACAACTTCATACTTTTAAAAGATTGCTTTATTATTTTTTTAAATGTTTTTTTTATTATATTATGTTAGTCACCATACAGTACATCCCCGGTTTCCGATGTAAGGCTCGATGATTCATTAGTTGCGTATAACACCCAGTGCACCATGCAATACGTGCCCTCCTTACTACCCATCACCGGTCTATCCCATTCCCCCACCCCACTCCCCTCTGAGGCCCTCAGTTTTAAAAGATTTAAGATCACAAGACAATATCACATATACAGAGAAGTACCTAAAAGTACAGTGTAAGGAATGACTAAAATATCTTTACAAATCTGGATTTTTGGTGTATTTTTTGACTTAACCACTTGATAAATGGAACTGTTAAGTATTTCTTTTAGTTCTGTGAAAAAAATTGCTGAGACACTAACTGGCATCATGATTCAAGAAAGTTTGAGAACCTCTTGGCTATAGTTTATCCATTGTTTTATTTTTATTTATGTTTAAAAGGTTTTATTTTTAAGTAATCTCTACATCCACTGCAGGGCTTGAACTCAAAACCCGAGATCAAGAGTAACATGCTCTACTGACTGAGCCAGCCAGGCGTCCCTTGTCCATTGTTTTATTGACAGTAACGAGGGTTGTTTCTGCTTTTGGCTACTATAAAAAATAAGAACATTTCTTACATCTTCAGGGGTACATGCACATACGTTTCTCTAGGATATGTATTTTGGACAGGAATTTATTATTATTATTATTATTATTATTATTATTATTATTATTAGTGTTTTTTATTTTAAGTAGGCTCCACAGCCAACACACGGCTTGAACACACAACCCGAGATCAAGAGTCACGTGCTCTTCCAACTGACTGAGCCAGCCAGCCAGGCACCCCGTTTGGATAGGAATTTTTTCGTTTATATTTATTTTTTAGCTATAGAATCAGGTTTTCTATATCTTCTTGCTTAGTTTTGTAGAGTTACATTTTTCTCTAAGTTTGTCCATTTTATCTAGATTTTCAAATTTCTTGATACAAGGTTTCATTAATACCTAAAAAATGTCTTCAGATCTGTAGTGATGGTGACCTCTTTTTAATCCTTGATATTAGTTATTTCTGCCTTCTGTGTTTTTCTTGATCAGTCTTTTCTAGATTTGTCAATATTAGTCTTTTCAAAAAACCAACTTTTGGTTGGTTAACGACTGGGTGGCTCAGTCGTTAAGCGTCTGCCTTTGGCTCAGGGAGTGATCCCGGCGTTCTGGGATCGAGCCCCACATCAGGCTCCTCCACTGGGAACCTGCTTCTTCCTCTTCCACTCTCCCTGCTTGTGTTCCCTCTCTAGCTGGCTGTCTCTGTTTCTGTCAAATAAATAAATAAAATCTTAAAAAAAAAACCCAAAAACCCCCAACTTTTGGGTTGTTGATCTCCACTAAATTGTATTTTTCCCCCACATTATTTTGTGTATTCATCTTAATTCCTTCTACTTTTTTTAGGTTTATTATTATTTTTTTTTATTTTTGTGAGAGAGAGTGAGTGTGCACAAGCAGAGAGATGGCGAGGGGAGAGGGAGAGAGAGAATCTTAAGGAGGCTCCATGCTGAGCCCAGCAAAATCCGACCCAGGGCTCAATCTCATGACCTGAGCCGAAACCAAGAGGCAGAAACTTAACTGACTGAGCCACCCATGTGCCCCATCTGTTCTACTTTTATTGGTCTGTATATAATGTATCTTTTTTTCCTTCTAGCTACTTTTAAGATTTAATCTTATTATTATTGGCTTTAAGTAGTTTGGAAACAATGTACCTTAGAATAATTTTCTTAATGTTTCTGTGCTTGGAGGATGTTGGAAGTTTTTAGATCCGTAGGGTTATACTTTTCATCAGCTTTGGAAAAGTTTACTCCATTATTATAATTTCTTCTAATATTTTTTTTCTCTTTCTTCTACCTTCCCACATGGGATGCCACTTATACATATATTAGTGTTATTACAGTTGTCCCCAAACTCACTATTCTTCTGTCTCTCCACTGCACCCTCCTCCCCCCAGTTTTTTTCCGTTTGATTTTGGATGGGTTTAAAAGATTAGACATTAAAGAAGAAAAGATTGGTGAATTTGAAAACAGTGTTAGAATATATAATATAGTATATAATATATATATATATAAAATATAGTATATAATATATATAACATATAAAATATAATATAATAATAGCCTGTTGTACTACTGAAGTCATACATTATTGAAATATCAGCTGATATCACTGTGTGCCCTTTGAGATTTAATTAAAGTGGGCTTTTATTCCCTCTTCTCTTCATGTGAGAATCCTAATGTCTTCCCCAAGCTTTCTTGTAATTTCCACCCTTCTAGGTTCTCATAGTTGATCAGAATTGCTGCTCTCTGCAACTCTTCCTGAACTCTTAGGGTTTATTATCATTTCATATAGAGCTTTAAATAAGGAACATAGCCTCATTTTAAATTAGGTCTTTGTGCACAGTAGGCTTTTGTCGAAGGTTTGAAGCTTTGCATTGTCATAATGCAAATCATTTAAAATTACTGCAAAAATAGCAGTGACAACTAATTTTAAACCCTTACTGTGCTTGGGTAAGCAAAGTACTATGCTTATTAAGTGCTTTGTGTGTTTTGACCAATTTAACTCTTGGAACAGTCCTGTAAGATAAATATTATTATTATATATTTGTCTGAAGAACTAACACACAGGGTTATCCAAATTATTCAGCTGCTACTATGAGGATAGAAATAGTACGTTCATCGTTAAATTTTTCTAAAGATTAAATGAGAGAATCCATGTAAGATACTTAGCACAGCATCTGAAAACATAAGTTCTCAAAACTGCTATTGCTATCTATAGATTGATAAATGATTAGATAAAATATGTTTGGGATTTTTTCAAAGTAATCCTGAGAATAGAGCAGGAGGGGGTATCAACAAAATTGGCTATAAGTAGATACCTTTGAAAGTGAGTGGTAGGTTCAGTGGAACCAAAATTTTATATAATTTTTAAAATGGAGTACTGAATTAAAAAAGAAACTGAGGGGTGCCTGGGTGGCTCAGTCAGTTGAGTGTCCGACTCTTGGTTTCAGGTCAGGTCATTATCTTGGGGTTATGAGATCGAGCCCCGAGTTGGCTCTGACTCAACCAGGAGTCTGCTTGAGATTCTCTCCCTCTCCCCCCACTCACGCATGTGTGCTCGCTCTCTGTCTAAAAATAAATAAATCTTAAAAAAATATATACTGAGTCAGAATTAGTACATACTAGCTAAAAAATGTTTCCCCAGATACTCAGTTTGGTTATAAACTAAGATGGTATATTTTTCTAGAAGTGCCAGAGTAAAATCTTATCAACTGTTAAATGCTGACAATTACTAAAAAATACTGTGATTACTTGGCAAAGTAGAGTAGCATCCCTGACAGCTCAGGACCTAGTAAGACTAAATGTGCTTTCAAAAGTTATAGTTTGAAGTTACTAGATAATTGATTCTCAGTCTTTAAAAAAAAAACACAAAAAACAAAACAGCCCTTATTCATTTCCCAGTCTTCTGAGAACCATGTTTTCAAAAATTTCTTAGCAACTGCATTAAATAATAATTTATTTCTCAATAATAAAAAACACGTATAATCATGATGATGATTTTTGTTCAAAACTACCTAACCAGTGGTTATATATTATACTGAGTTTCTGTGATTCTGATCAAAAGCACAGAAGGTCTTACCTAGCCTGCCTGTCCTAACTAAATCATGGGCATCTGTAATTTTTACCTATACATTTTGAAATACTGAATATAACTTACTGTGAGTAGAATCCTAGGTTAAGAATCATTTCTACTTCATATACAAGATTAACACCTAAGAAAAGGCTTTCATGTGTTTACGTATTAATCAAAATTATGTTTAAAAAAAGATTGATTTATTTATTTTGGAGAGACAGAGAGAGGGAGTGCAGGAGGGAGGGGCTGAAGGAGAGGGAGAGAGAAATTCTCAAGCAGACTCCCCACTGAGTGCAGAGCCTGACTCAGGGCTCGATCCCAGGACCCTGAGATCATGACCTGAGCCGAAATCTAGAGTTGGGATGTTTAACTGACTCAGCCACCCAGCGCCCCTAATCGAAATTATACTTAATCCATTTATTGGTTATTCTTTTTTCTCCCCATTTCTGAAGTATTTCAACTGTAATTTTGATTTGCTAAAAAATAATATGCATTGTTAGTTATTCTGTTAACTAGGAGAATCAGAAGTAGCTTGTAGCCAGAACTACTTCCACATTGCTTTTTTGTTGTTTAAGATCCAGTTCATATTTTTCTTCTAATAATGTAATTGAAATTAATCAAGTGAATAGAGACAAATCTGATTATCACTTTTCATTCAATTCCTTAACGGTTCACTATTATTTATTATCTGAATGCAATTTAAGCAAAATGTGCAAGTCTTTTTAGCATCTTGTATTTCTTTACTTTTCTAGTTTTGCTTTCCTTTTCTTAGCCTTGAAAATGATAGAGCTTCAGAACTATGTACTAATATACATTCAGATATTTTTTTTCCCCAGTGGGAGAGCTTACCTTCCTCCCAAGTTTGTCTTGAGTACTCTTACTCATCCTTAAACACCAGCTCAGATGTCAACTCCTGTATAAGGGGAGGAAATAACACATACTTAAACATAGGTATATCATAGTGTGAGTGCTTAATACTTGTTCACATGAATCAACAAGATATTTCTAGAAACAGGATTCTGAAATGTTCATTTTGAGGTGAGAAAGGAAATAAATTTGCACAGGGTTAGATTTTATGAATCAGAATTTTGTGAATTGTACTAGTTGACCTTACCACCAAGTGCCTTTCTATTTACTGACATAATCAAACTCTGTGTCAGAAGATCTTTCTTCATCTCAGTCTAAAGCTCATTGAGTCACAAAGGTTAGCATGGTAATTTCATATTCCTACTTCATTTGTACATTTAACAAAGCAAAATTTTATTTTGGACATAGAGAAATTGTGGTATATGGAATAAATCAAATGTTCTTCAATGAAAGAATGAAATGAAACAATCTTTGGGTTACATATCTATCTAACAGTAGATAGTTTTAATTAATTTTGTTAGTTTTAATTTAAAATTAAAATACACATCTTTTTTTGCTGTTTAATGTCTTACACAAATTATAAAGTGTTATTAGACTTTGCAGACAGGGTTTGGGTTTTGTTGTTTTGCTTTGCTTTAAAAATGAGTTCTTAAAAGTCATAAAGTGGTCAGTTTTATGATGTATATTTTACTACAATAAAAAAGTTCTTTAAAAAATTCTTAAAAGCAATGCACAAAATAATAACCTCATTTGCTGAATGTTCTCTATTACACCAGTTCTCATATTGCTGTACATTTTGCCTTCTACCGCCCTCCATTTTTCCTTTACCTCTTGAACCCGAGCACTTATCTTACCAAACTTTCCTCAGCGTTCACAACTTTTTAACCTTTTCTCCTAAATTTACCTTAAGTGAAACCTTCACTGAAGACACAGACATCTAGATGCTCACAGTCTTCCTCTTAATCTCAGTTCCTACCTTTCGTCGTTTTAGTATCCAAATAGACAGTTGTAACTTTGTCAGTATCTTGAGCTCATTTCCAGTGACCTTCTCTTGACCGTGCCTTAGCTAGGCATTTAATTTTTGGGTGCTACCATAGACCTTACTTTAACTGGAGCATGTAGACTCCCAAATCACCAAAGGTGCTGATCTCTCTGGCACAGTCCATTGTTCAAGCTTGTTTGTGCAGCTTTGCCAGCTAGTGTTCTATTCTGATACCTTATCTGAGCTACTGTCATAGAGTTCTAGCTGGTCATCCTGTTCTCTCTTCTTTGGATTTATCTTTTATATTTCTGCCTGACAATTTTCCTGGAACATAAATCTGATTATTACATCTTGGTTAGAATTTTTCAAGCGTTTCCCATTACTGAGAAGATAAAATCCAAACATTAGCATGGTATACCCAGCCCTTCACAGCCTGAGTCTGGATTTTATTAATTATTATCTTACATTCTGACCTTTGCATGGCTTTCTTTGACTAAATTGAAGTCTTTGTAATTCCCTAAATATGGCTCTGTATTTAGCATATGATAATACTATTCTGACTTCTCTGTGAAGCTTTCCTTAGTATTAAGGCTGTGTTCTTTTTGCAGACTATATGTATCTCCATTATAGTTCTATCACAGTACGGTATCATTTCATATCTGTGCCTATTTATTACAAGAATATGAACAATAATGGATTTTTTTTACTCATGTATCCCTAGCATACAGAAGAATCCCAAAGATATTTGACTTAATGAGCAATTTACACAAAGGAAATAAAACTAGGAAAGAAAACCATTCTACCTTCCTAATAGCCAAAGAACTGTAGTCTTTACTATCAAGTGTAAATTTTCACACAATAATATTAGGAAATAATAACAGACACCATTCATGTTGACAAAGTTACAATAAATAACTGGTGTTGGTGATTTTTAATTGGTTCAACTCTTTTGGAAAAATTCGACTATATAGTATGGAGAGCTGAAAAATTGTTTCAAGTGGTGATTGTAAAGACAAGATAAAAGTCAGATATAAAATTGCACATATTATATATACTTGTATTTTAAAATACATAATAAAAAGACTTAAGGACTATATATTAACAGTGGTAGTAGTGGGTTTATGATGTTAAAACTACAGGTAGTTTCCCCACTTTTGAAAGTATTTTCTATAATGTTATATTTTATGATTTAAAGTGTATACAACTTATTCCAGTATTTGGATTTTTAAAAAATGTAATTCTGAATCAAAATTCTAATGTAAGAGCACTTGAACAGTTTTTGAGTTAATTTCTTTGGTCTTGCAAAATGGCTTCTCAGGCTTGAAAGGGAAGGGATTGGTAGTTAAAAGTTGCTGTTAAGGTAAGATGTGTGAGGGCAGCATAGAGTGTTGATCATTTAAGTAAAGTCTTAAGTTTGAGTCATGTAGCAATTCATTTTAAGAATTTTAATAGTACAGGGCGTGATCCTGGTGTTCTGGGATCGAGCCCCACATCAGGCTCTTACACTAGGAGCCTGCTTCTTCCTCTCCCACTCCCCCTGCTTGTGTTCCCTCTCTCGCTGGCTGTCTCTATCTCTGTCGAATAAATAAATAAATAAATAAAAAAAAGAATTTTAATAGTAAATTTTCCATTTTAAATGTAGTTTTTGTTTTTGTTTTAAGATACCAGTTTTTGGAAGAAGCTTTTCAAAACCAGAAAGGTGCAATTGAGAATCTACTGGCTAAGCTTCTTGAGAAGAAGAATTATGTTCATTTTGCTGCCACTCAGGTGCAGAATAGGTAAGTGTGTTGTCTTAAAACCATAATTTCACTTTAAGAATTATTAAACACAGTAGGTCTATTTTATGTATGTTTTCCTTCTATATTAACCATATATAGGAGACATATTTTTGGAGGAGTAAATGATACAGGTTTGAGTTTGGATTATAATATTTGTTAATTAAGTAAGATTTAATTCACCAAAATTTTGAATACTCTGAAAATACATCTTTGACTGTTTTATAATCAACAAAACTCTAGACTTTGTAAAGCCTTAAATAACTGGAAAAAGCAATTAATACATAGAGAGTTGAATTACAAATTTTAACTATGTGGAAAACATAGTATAGAGGAGAGGCTATGAAGAATGGTGGGTAAATTTACCTTCCCATCTGTAAAACAAGAATTAAAAATTCTACTTCTCTTAGTAGTAGTATTATAAGATGAATGTATAGCACAGTTTGTGGCACATAGTAAACCCTCAGATTTTAACTGTTGCTATTATTTTTATCAATAATACCATCACTATTTAAAAATTTTATTCAGGTTCATTTCTAAATGAACTGAATTTATTTATTGATAAGGCAAGTTGGAATAAGTTCCATAAATGAGTACATTAACAAGGTGAGAACTCACTGTAGAAAGATGAACACTTGGAGCTGGCATAATTAAAATCTGTATATTCCTGAAGGTATGAATAGGGTTAATAAGTGTTTATTTTTCAGTGTATTTATTTTTCAGTTTCACAAATATTGAGACTTTTAGGTACTTGTAGAATGTTGAAGTTAATTTATGATGATTAAAATGATTAAAAATTACAATAGGTACTCAAAAGTAATGAAATAGATAATGAATGAATAGTACATTATAGACTCTAAGGTGGTAGAACTTTCATCTTAACTTTCATCTTAAGTGATACCAAAAGAAAATAAAGGCTACTCTGAGGTTGTAGATGTTACAATGCAGTTGACCCTTGAACAACATGGATTTGAACCGTGGAGGTCCACTTTTTGCAGATTTTTTTTCAATAAATATAACATTTTCTTTTCTCTAGCTAACTTGATTGTAAGAATATAGTATGTAGTACATATAACATAAAAAACGTGTTAATCAGCTGTTGATGTTAGCTGTAAGGCTTCTGGTCAACAGTAGCTATTAGCTAAGCTTTTGGGGAGTCAAGAGGTATATGTGACTTTTTTACTGCATGGGGGTAGGTGCTGTGCTGTTAACCCTCACTTTGCTCAAGGGTCAGCTGTATATACCTACGCTAATATATTACATACACTATTCATGGATGGTTAATTGTTATGAAAATGTCAGGATGTTTTAGTGATACTTCTGTGTCGTGGGTGATATTGGAGAGGGTGGTAGCTATCTTC
Organism: Ursus americanus; assembly: GCF_024610735.1. Classification (NCBI taxonomy): domain Eukaryota; kingdom Metazoa; phylum Chordata; class Mammalia; order Carnivora; family Ursidae; genus Ursus; species Ursus americanus. The sequence goes on along the minus strand of NC_142138.1, from coordinate 61,941,808 downwards.
TCATAAATAACAGATGAATGTCCTTTTCAGAGAAAGAATAGTGAGTTGATTCATATGGCAGTCCCATATTTTTGTACAGATGTTTTGTACATATTTTGTATATGTGTTTCTGAATCTGTGTAGAGAAGTAGAACAAGAAGTTTATGTGTTAAAATTGCAGAGCGTTGGAAAGACTAATGATTTCATCTCCAGAAAGATTTTTTTTTTTTTTAAGTATGGAAAGCTCCAATAATACCCCTTTGGACACATTCTTTAATGACCTATCTCCATTTTTTAATGACATTGATTTCTTTCTCCACAATTGAACACATAGTAGACATGCTTAAATCTAATGAGAATCTGACTATGGCTAAGTGTTCTCTGCTTTTAGCATGCTTAATGATTTTAGTCTTTGGCTGAATCATTTTAAGTCGGAATCCTATATTATCCATAGTAATCAGCACTCTTATTTTTAAAAAGACATCTTCCACTCACTTTAATAAGATAAGGACAGAATTGGATAAAATTTTCTAGTAAGTGCCCAAACAAGCGCTGATGTGTAGAAAAAGGAGGGAAAATTGCATTATAATTACTCAGATTATATTAAAGTTACTCAAATTTGAATTGGGCAAATAAAAGACATTTTAGAGGTTGAAAGTACGGGTGATATTTTGTAAAGAAGTAGAACGTATAAAAGTTGAAGGCTACTTTCTTTGATTGTTTAACATTTTATATATTTATATTCGTGGGACCCCTCCCCTCCATGAAATAGGTATCAGCTATTTCATGTCTGCAACCAAAACTTTAATTACCAAAATGGGAGCTTATACCTATTCTAAAACATCTGACAACTCTTTTACAAATGGATTGAAGTTGTTTTATATTCTTAATTCTGTATAGTAGGAAAACTATTTTGAGAAGAACCTATGGAAGGGGGAGGGCATGTATCAGAACCCACATTTGAAGTGGTTAAGTTGTAAGAGAAAATAAATGCTTCTAAGCTTAATTCCTATTATTTCAACACATAATTACTGTTTGCAACATTGTTCTTTTGCACATTGTTCTTGAAAAATGTTAAGTAGATCCAACTTGCCAGATTTTTAACACTAGACGGCAATTGTTGATGTCAGATGTTTATATATCACATTCATGTCATCGGAACTAAAGGAGATTGCCATCTAGATTAATAAACTGGCCTTTATGAACTTAATTTAAAATTACTAAATATTCCGTTCTTTGTATAAATAACTTGTTTGGACCAAACTGAGTGCTCAGGTCTACCGAAACATAAGTTGTACATTTTGACAAAGGTTTAATTTTAATTACTCGCTTTAAGTGCCCCGTTGGATGAATTTCTGTAACAGTTGATGATTCAGAGACGTAGGATAAGTTGATAACCTAATGATGCATTTCTCTTATTCAGGATAAAAGAAGTAAATGAGACTAACAAACGAGTAGAACAGGAAATTAAAGTGGCCATTTTCACCCTTATCAATGAAATTAATAAGAAAGGAAAATCTCTCTTACAGCAGCTAGAGGTACGGTTCAAAGCCAAAATAAAACAAAAACTGCTTCTGTTGCTCTTTAGCTGTTTTTAATGTTTATTGAAAGCTCTTTTAGATTGGTTGGGGGGGCATGGAAGTAAAGAAAGTTAAAAACATTTTTTTATTTCATTTTCTATTGGAAAATAGAGCTTTATTGAGTTAGTTAATTTGCAGCCCAGTTTAATAATACTGATTTTTAGCTGTATAAATTAGGAGATAGTGTTGCCCTCTTAGGAATGAAAGAATTATTACTAAAATGTTATGTAAACAAAGACAAAGCCAACCTGCTACATCCTCCCCATCCCCACCCCCCAAGATAGGGCCTCAATTTAACTTTTACATGTGAATGTATATAGGAGTCTACTTGAGTCCTTTGTGTGTTTCACTTTATTTTAAAAATATTCCATATAGTTTTGCTAAAAATGCTGCTCATTTTGAAATTTGTAAACTTTAAACTTACTGATAATTTTGTTATATTGTTTTTGTGTTGCATATATTGAGATTAATATGTAGATTTAAATTTCTAGATAAGAATCCAGTCAATTTGTGAAATCCAAACTAAGTGTTAAACAGAGTTGCCTCTACTGACCACAGTTCATTGGTTTTCAAAATTTGGTGCTCTTTAGTAGGCCTAGATGATACAGGGTTGTGTTTTCTGCACCATTAAATGGTAGCAATTTAAACTATGTATTTGATTTTTTAACTTCCATTACTATTAACCTCAAATTTCCACGGTAGTTTTTTTCCTGTTCCATTCCTTCATAGAACATTGTAGAAATGTTAGACACGTAGTTACATACAAATGAAAGAAATATGTTGGCAGTGTCATTTCTGAATTTTGTCTTTTGAAATATATCTTTTTTTTGAGACACAATTGTGAGATTAAAAGTACTCTCACACATACTGTTCAAGTTGGAGTTCTCTTTCCTGTTGTATATCCAGCTGATGCATTTAACTCTACTATTTTTGTTTTCAAAAGGACTGTGTGAATGGAGAGCACCGAGCAGCAGCGATTTTTGATAATCTTTTAAGTTACTGCAAACACATTTTAACTATAGGTCTAAAATCATGTTCTTAAACTGTTTCAAGAATTTTTGAGTGAAAAGATGCCTCTTAATACTAAAATATACAAAAATACCGAATGATAAATCTGCCACATACTTCTAATATGCTGAATTTAAACAATAGATGTTTTCTAGTATGATATGTTCTTAAACTTTGTAAAATAGAGGTTTTCCTAAGCTTTGTAAAAGGGATGATTTCCAGGGAAGTTGTGAATCAAGCTTCTATCAGTTGAATACTTTTATCCCCTGTTTTACATTATGAAATGAGCAACTTGTTTTCTTAGGGGAAAAAAAAATTTCAATAAATCAAGTTGAGGCATTAAGAAAATTGTTAAGTACCAAAATGGTTAAGATAGATTGTTTGGCATGCCAAATGTCAAAGAGTGTAGGACATCACCTGTTGCTTCTAGGAGTTCTAGTTCCCAGATAGTTTAATTTTCCTTTGCAGCATTTCCCCCAAAATTGGTCCTTCAACTCTTACTGACTTTCTTGTTCTTTATGAACTTTTGTCATTTCAAAAGTTTCCCTAACTCTGCTCTTAGAACTTCGGAATTTATGTTTCTCATTTTGTCTTAAGTATTTAAAGGAAGAGATTTTAACTTTACCCCATGCTACACCAGTAGGTGGCACTGGCAGCACAAAATTTTCTTTGGTCTGAAAAGTATAGAGTTGAGTATATCGTATTTCTAAAGGTCAGCTCATTATGCCATAGAGTCTGTGTATTGGATCAGCCTAATAGACACTGTTCTTAATAAAGACATTTTCATCTTCTGAAGGAAAAGAGAGACATCAACTAACATTAATTTTTATATATCTGGAATGTCCCTTGTTAGCTTAGAGAACTTAAGTTTTAGTTCTGCTTTTGTTTGCGACTTTTCTTTTGATCAGAGGCTCATTAAATAATGAGGTGCTTGTCAACTTATCCTAATTTTAAGAAGTAATGTAGGTATTGTGTTCATTTGCATTAAAAATTGTGAGTTGAATTTTTCATATAGAATTCTTCATTGAATTCTTGTTCTGTTTCAGAATGTTACGAAAGAAAGACAGATGAAGTTACTGCAGCAGCAGAATGACATCACGGGCCTTTCCCGGCAGGTGAAGCATGTTATGAACTTTACAAACTGGGCAATTGCGAGTGGCAGCAGCACAGCACTCCTGTACAGCAAGCGTCTGGTGAGACACATAGTCTAGTATATTTATGGTCTTTAAGTTGACTTTATTAAGGTACTTACGTTCAGTGAACTGCATTTGTGTAAAGTATAGATTTTGCATTTTTGCAAATGTAACCGCCACCACGTTAAGATACAGAAAATTTCCGTCACCCACAAAAGTTACCTTGTTCCCCTCTACTCCTGACCCTAGGCAACCATTAGTCTGATTTCTTTTATTTTCTAGCACTGCATACGAATGGAATCATACAGTATTTACTGTCCTGAAGATACCTAGTATCATAATGCAGTTTATCACCAGAAATGTCAGAAGTTCAAGCATGTGCGTTTGATTGCTAATATAGATAGCCTTTTAAACAGATACTGTCTTATCTGCGATTGACATTGTGGGGCTACATGAGTTTTTTATGTCTATCATGTATGTTTTCTCAAGTGATACTTACAATTTTTAAGACTAATGTGAATTTTTTCCCTTTAAGATTACTTTTCAATTGCGCCATATTTTGAAAGCACGGTGTGATCCTGTGCCTGCTGCTAATGGAGCAATTCGTTTCCATTGTGATCCCACCTTCTGGGCAAAGAATGTAGTCAATTTAGGTGAGAAATAATTAGTTTTATGAATGTAACTGGGAACACTGAATTAGGAGGAGAAAACATCTAAAGCAAATTTTAGATACTTAAAACTTCACTCTAACATGTAAACTTCTTGGAAAATATGTTCCTCATTGGAAACTCACTTGAGCTATGTTCATGACCTCTTTAAGAATGTTGAGAATCGCCTATGTGTAGATTTTAAAAATGTGTATCATTGCTAACTTTTCCCCCACATCTTTTAAAATTGATAATGACTGTTTCATGTCGAAAACTTAGCAAATGGGGCTTCATTCTCTGGAAGAACTTATTAGATGCTTAGTAGTTTGTATATTAATTGTACCAAATTGTCCACTAGAGAAGGACCTCCAGGATGCTGATGTGTTTGAAAGTCATGTACTGAGGAATGTTTGAAAGATGAGAGTAGCTCTTTTCCACACAGAAGAGAAATGGACTTCACTCTTGTTACTCCACAGTGTGGACCTGCGGACCATAGGTGAAAGTTACAGGGAGACAGACAAACAGCTCAGTTTACAACGAAGACCAAAAACCTCCCGACAATTAGAACTGTCTACAGATTGAGTAAACTCACTTTCAAAATAGTCAGGTCCTCACCATTGGAAGTTGTAAAAGCAGAGGTGTTTGGATTTCTCTAAAAAAGTAATCTTTGTGTATATTAAAATTTGAATATAGCCTTAGATCAGGCATTGGCAAGCTGTTTTTGTGTGGCATGGTAGCTAAGTTTGTTTTTTACATTTTAAAGGGTTGTAAAAACAAATGAAAATAAAAGAACATATGATAGATCTTTTGTGGCCTGCAAGGCCTAAAATATCTGACACATTAAGAAAGTTTTGCCAACTCTGCCCTGTGTAGCAAACCTTCCTAAAATTTGCTTTCTATTCGTAGAAAACAGTGGGCTCTGTGAGAGGCAAGGAAAATTGTCATTTTTAGGGACGTAAGTGGTTGAAACATTCCACGTTTCCACAGACAGTTTGGGAGTAGTGTCATACTCTGCCCTACAGACTTTGGCGATTCAAAGGCAGATGGCATCAGCATTAGCAATCTTAGGTATCCTTGAATCTTTCCGGGAGAATTGATTTTGACTGACTAGATGGGACTCCTCTGATAATGTCTCTTTCAGATCTTTAATTTTCTCTGCATTTGTGTAAATAAAGAACAAGGGCAGGTAATATATTATTCTGAAGAATCAAAAGTCAGTTATTTGGCTTTGGACTATGTTTCTGATCTTCATTATCTTTAAACCTCGCTCCCATCTCTGCTGTACTGTCAGAAGCTTTCAATGCTGATAGTTGTCAAAGGAAGGAGGAAAAGATAGTGACTAATCCACAAAGTAGATGATTTAATCGTTTATATGCAAATTATTCTCATTTTTTAAATCCTTCAGGTAATCTAGTAATAGAGAGTAAACCAGCTCCTGGTTATACTCCTAATGTTGTAGTTGGGCAAGTTCCTCCAGGGACAAACCACATTAGTAAAACCCCTGGACAGATTAACTTAGCACAGCTTCGACTCCAGCACATGCAACAACAAGTATATGCACAGAAACATCAGCAGTTGCAACAGATGAGAATGCAGCAACCACCTGCACCTGTGTCAACAACAACAACAACAACACAGCAGCACCCTAGACAAGCAGCCCCACAGATGTTACAGCAGCAGGTGAGTATTATTACATCATGACATTATTGACAAAAATTATGAAGGCCTCAAGATTATACTCTGTCCTGTATGGATGAATTACACATTTCAACGTTACTAGCAGGGACAAAGCTCAAAGAGTTTAAACATTTGCTCTGGGTTTGGAAGTGATTTGGGGGAGATGTGAAGAAGGGTATTAAGTAAATACTTAGCATGGGAAACAAAATTAACTTACTAATACTGTGGAGGAGCACAGGATTTTATCCCTCCATACCAGATATTTTTGGTTTTCCACACGTGGTTTTGGGCCAGAGGGCCAGATAGTTTTTGCCTAGGATCTGGGAAGTTCTTAATTAATTATTTATTTAAGAAGAGGGTGGGGCTAGAGGGAATCTAGAGCAGCCTCCACACTGAGTGTGGAGTCCCGCACAGGGCTTGATCCCACGACCCTGAGATCACAACCTGAGCCGAAACCCATGAGTCGGACACTTAACCGACCGAGCCACCCAGGTGCCCCAGTCTGATAAGTTCTTTAGGTATTTGTTCAAATCATTTCCATCCCTGTATCTCTCCTGATCTCCTCTCCCCCATCCAAATCAAAACCATTAATCCAGGGTTGGATAAGTTAATGTTAATAGGCTTTAAATACACACATATATACTGAGAGGAAGGGATTGGGGCTAGAGATGGGGAGAATGTGACTTATATTTTTTTACTTTATGCCCTTCTGTCCTGACTGAATGATTTGTACCATAACATTTTATAATTGAAAGGTAAATTTATAAAAAATATTATTACATAAATGCAATTTCTGCCTTTTGTAGCCTCCGAGATTGATCAGTGTGCAAACAATGCAAAGAGGCAACATGAACTGTGGAGCTTTCCAAGCCCATCAGATGAGATTGGCTCAGAATGCTGCCCGAATACCAGGGATACCCAGGCACAGCGGCCCTCAGTATTCCATGATGCAGCCACACCTCCAAAGACAAGTATGCCTAGAGTTACATTTGTAAGAATCATACAATTTTAAAACTAAAAGACATCATTCTTCTTAATCAGTTGGGGGTGGGGGCTTGTGGCCATTGTTACCTTTGAGGATTTAATTAATGCTGTGTATCTTCTTGTCCCAGAAAAATACACATACACATGAATTCAATTTAAGAGCCTCTTTAATGGCCTTCAACCCATTATCATTATATGCTGTGGGTTAAGAACCTCTGATACAGTCCAACCAATTCATTTTACAGAAGTAAAAAACAAAGGAGCGTGTTACTTATCCACAATCACAAGAGGTAATGGTAAAGTCAAGATTAGAACCTTAGTTTCCTAAAATTGTTCCTCTGCTCTTTTAATGTGGTGTTTGGAACCTAATCTATAAAAAGGACTTTGAAAACAATAGAGCCACGCTCTATGTAATTTATTTATTTATTTATTTCTTCTCTTTGCTTATGTTTCTTTTAAGGATATAGATGTGCCTACTCTTAAAAATTAATGTATTTAGAAATGTTTTCTGATTTTTGCCTGAACAGCAGGGTTATACTTGAATAGGAGTTAAGATTATAAAATCAGGCTACTTTTACATGTGATTTCTAGTTATAAAAGAATATAGTTCATTTTATAAATAAAATAAAATAAAAAATAAAATCCTTATATCATTCTTGTAAACAAATCCACTAGAATCCCAAATACCACAGCAAGCTTTTTTTTGAAAGTCAAAATTCTATTGTGTTTTCTCCTTGGACTTGAAGTCCTCTTCTACTTTCTCTATAGAATTTTATCTTAATATACTTAATTTGATAGACATAGATCTATGTTAGTTGCAGTTTTCTGCAGGAAAAATCTCTCTCAATTTAAAAATTTTTAAATTTCCAGCGACAATAAGACTATTATTAAACTTAAAAAGATTTTTTTCTGGACCAAATTTTCATTACAGTAATTCCTATACAATTGTTTAAACAACATAAGTATATTTACATGGTTTAAGAATATTAGGTAACATAATAAGTAAAATTCTTTTAGATATACATTTCTTTATGAGATAGATGGAGCCTTTTTCCCCTTCCTGTGCATTTATATATATTTGTATGTATGTCTGTTACTTATTAGAGTAAGTTAGAATTCAACATTAATTTTTAGTATTGTTTTTTTTCTGGTTTTGTTTTCTAATGATCCTCAGGAAACTGGTTCCCAAAAGCATGTATCTGGGAATTAAAAGAATTTTTTCATTTCCCTCAGTTTGAACTTTTGTAGGTTATAAACTAAAACTCAAAATGAGCTATCAATACTGTTTGATAAATTTTTTTTTTTTATCATTCGATAGTTTCTTCAGGTCTTTTTGTTTTTGTTGATCATCAGGTATCAGAACCCACTTAGAGATCTGTTACCAGGTTTTTGAGATGGGTGTGTTTTCATCAACTTGACACTCATACCTTTGCTTGTCTTTCCAAGAGTATTTTCTGCCCTGGGGCAGTATGCTAGATAAGATTAGGATTGGGTCAGAGGTATGCTGTTTTGAGGTTGGTGGGAGACGGGCAATTGTGAAAGAAGTAGAAGCGGTGAACCTGCAGACTCTAGCACATTCTTAGGGAAATCAGGTTTTCTTTAGAAAAAAATAAATATGCAGGTTGAAGAAATGGACATTAATTTCCTTAAAAGTGTTAACATACCCATGTACCGGTTAGTATGTGGAAGCTGCAGAATCAGGCTTCAGGGCTCCTATAGAAATCACTGAATGTTAGAATTTTAAATGTTTAAATTTCTGACTTATTGATATATGTATAATTTGTTTCCCGAAGATTTTTATCTATATTACCTTAAAGATGATCCTCCTAATGGTCCCTCACAATGAGACAAGTGAGGTATTAGACACATTTCTAAATTACTGAGATGTGATTTGCCTAAAGTCACCGAGTATTACAATCAGGAATCGGTGTCTTATTTCTGTTTGTACATTCATTGTATTTTTCTACCTGATCAGTTACAAATGCACAACTACACCTTTTTTTTTTTTTATTTTTAAAAAGACAAAAGAGTCAAAGAGGAATATAAATAGAGCAATGGCTTTCCTAGTCTGATGTTTGAAAACTTTGGGGGCTTCCAGATCATCTATTTATGTACATCTTTATTCTGAAATAACATCATATCACCAGGTTGACAAGTCAAAAATTACTGGCAGGTCTGCCTTTTCCTAAATACTACACAAAAATGAATAAGAAAATGAAAAGCTTAAGTTTGAATTATGATTTTTTTTATAAGTTAGAGAATGCTTACTCTTTTTTTCCAGTTTTATTGATTAATTGATGTACATCACTGTATAAATTTAAGGCTTACAGCATAATGGTTTGATTTACATATATTGTGAAATGATTGTCATAATAGGTTCTGCTAACATCCATCATGTTAAATAGATACAATAAAAAGGAAAGAAAACCATTTTTTTCTCCTTGTAATAAGAACTCTTAGGATTTACTTTTTTTTTCTTTTCAAATTTTTTATTTAAATTCTAGTTAGTTAACATATAGCACAATATTGGTTTCAGTAGAATTCAGTGATTCATCACTTACATACAACACCCAGTGCTCATCACAACAAGTGCCCTCCTTAATACCCATCACCCATCTAGCCATCCCCCACCTCCCTCCATCCACCCTCAGTTTGTTCTCTATCTTTAAGAGTCTCTTTTGGTTTATTTCCCTCTCTCTTTTTTCTTTTCTTTTTTCCCCCCTCCCATATGTTCATCTATTTTGTTTCTTAAATTCTGCGTATGAGTGAAATCATATGGTGTTTGTCTTTCTTTGACTTATTTCGCTTAGGATAATACACTCTGGCTCCATCTATGTCATTGCAAATGGCAAGATTTCATTCTTTTTGATGGCTGAGTAATATTCCGTGTGTGTGTGTGTGTGTGTGTGTGTGTGTGTGTGTGTGTGAACACCACATCTTCTTTAGGATATACTTTCTTAACAGCTTTCCTATATATCATACAGTGGCGTTAAAACTGTTGTTGTATTGTACACATGTTACATCCGTAGTACTTTTTATCTTATAACTGGAAGTTTGTACCTTTTCCCTTTTGACCACCTTCAGTTCCCCCTTCTCCACCTCTGGAAACCACAAATCTGAACCGTTATTCTATGCATTTGTTTTTGTTTTAAGATTCCACATATAAATGAGATCATACGGTATTTGTCTTCCTCTGTCCATCACTTAGTGTGATGCCTTCAGGATCCATCCATGCTGTGGCAAATGATTGCCATTTTTTATGGCTGAATAATATTCTATTCTGTATACAGACACACATATACATTTTGTACGTGGACGGACACCCACATACATACCACGCCTTCCTTGTCCATTTATCTGTGCATGGACACAGGTTGCTTCTGTGTTTTGGCTATTCTTAAGATAATGCCTGCTTCTTTGTTTCTTAGTCACAGGTGTCAAACTCTTAGGTATCTTTCCTAAACTAAAAATTATTGTGAAGGTATAGTTCATATTAGGATATCTTGGCAGATCAAGTAATGATAACATCTTTTTTCCTAACAGCACTCAAACCCAGGGCATGCTGGACCCTTTCCTGTTGTGTCAGTGCACAACACCACAATCAATCCAACCAGCCCTACTACAGCTACGATGGCAAATGCAAATCGAGGTCCCACCAGCCCATCTGTTACAGCAATAGAACTAATTCCCTCAGTTACCAATCCTGAAAACCTTCCATCATTGCCAGATATTCCACCCATACAGGTTTGTATTTAAGTTGACTGAGAGATTTAAAACCTCATGTTAATTGGGGAGTTAAGGGTGTATCTCTCCTCTCCTCTCCTCTCCTCTCCTCTCCTCTCCTCTCCCCTCCCCTCCCCTCCCCTCCCCTCCCCTCCCCTCCCCTCCCCTTCTTTTGCAGGAGCAACATGTTTTGAAATTTCCAAAGAATAGAGCATAATATTTGATTTTTTAAAGTTTTGTGTGCTGAAACTAGCATGCCTCAATATTTTAAAGTTGTATCAACTTTGCTAATCTTTCTGCCACTTGCCAGCAGACAAGCCTTCTGTTAGATAAAGCACTCCTGCTATGAGTTTGGAACCAGAGAGGAGACCCAGGACCAAAATGTGGTCACATCTTTGCCAGTCTTCTGTTAGGTCCAAAAGGGATGGTGTACCCCTTGTGCAAACAGGTTGCACTAAGAAAGGAAGAAGGTGAAAGGTCTAGATACCAAACACTTGGTGGAGGTGGTGCCTACTGAGAGAGAAAGTGATGGTGAAGAGTAGAAGATAGAAAAGGTGAAGGGACGCTGAGGCTTCTGTCCCTTTCACCTGTAGCATTTTCCTGAAGAAAAATATCTTGCAGTGCCTTCTGAAACTTCATGAATCCATTTGAATTAAAAGCATTTTATTAAAAACTATTTGGGGGGGGCGCCAGGGTGGTTTAGTCAGTTAAGCATCCGACTCTTAATTTTGGCTCAGGTCATGAGCTCACGGTCCTGAGATCGAGCCCTGCATCAGGCTCTGTGCTGAGCGTGAAGCCTGATTGGAATTCTCTCTCCCTTTCCCTGTGCCCCTCCCCCCTGCATGCACGCTCGCTATCTCTCAAATAAATAAATAATTTTTGATGCAGCATACAAACTTTATTTAAAACAAAAGTAGGGGCGCCTGGGTGGCACAGCGGTTAAGCGCCTGCCTTCGGCTCGGGGCGTGATCCCAGCGTTATGGGATCGAGCCCCACATCAGGCTCCTCTGCTGGGAGCCTGCTCTTCCTCTCCCACTCCCCCTGCTTGTGTTCCCTCTCTCGCTGGCTGTCTCTATCTCTGTCAAATAAATAAATAAAATCTTTAAAAAAAAATAAAAAATAAAAATAAAACAAAAGTAATAGACAAAGTCAAACAGACACTTATATTAAGAGAAAAACTGACTAGAAGAAATTTTATCTTAAGCACCTGGCTGACTCCATCAGTGGAACATGCAACTCTTGATCTTGGGGTTGTGAGTTCAGGCCCCACATTGGGTATAGAGGTTACATTAAAATAAACCACCTTATAGTAACTTAATTACAGTTGCATTTAACTGAGCTCTGTTGCTGTGAAGAATACAACTCATGCGGTTACGGGTGAATGATTTGTGCATTTTTCAGGTATTCACTGAATACTACTTTACATACACATATACATTAAATTTGAAAAATGTTTACCGATCCCCAGATGTACTTATTTTTGTTGATTTTTGGAAGAGGTTGTTTAAGAGAACAGTCTGTGATTCTGGCTTATGAATTGTGTAATGAACCCAGCCTAGACTCTGTTGGACACCAGCTCTCCTCCACTCCTCTTCGGACATCAGATGGGTTTTGGGTACTTGTTTGGAAGGTTCTCTGGGTAGTATAACATGCGAGCACTCCTTGTGCTTGTCGAAATACTTGTTCAAGTTGGTAGATCTGCTTGTGGGCAGGGTGGGTGGAAGCACTGAGGCACCAAGAGTGGGCACAGCAGACTGCTAGTCCGCATCAAGCCAAGTCAATGACTTGACAAAAAGCATTTTATTTATAAATTTAAATATAACCTTTGAAGTTAATACTGAGTCATCCTCTCATACATTGTATGAGTTACTCAGAGTCAAGGGTCATGATGGGAGCAAGGAGCAGTGAAATTACTAAGACACTGGGGCCCTTGATTGCATTTTAATATTTTTATGTAGTTAATAGATTTTATGAGTTAGTTTTATTTAAAGGATGTTTCTTTAACTTCAAAATCGTTTCAAAATCACTAACTCATTGTGAATGCTCTTAATTTTATTACTTCCCTAATATTAGGAGAGATCTTTCTTGGCGGGGTGAATGGTAGTTGTATTGGTGTTGAGAGGACTGGACAATACAGAATGGGAAATTTGGGAATACATCTATAAAAAATAAAATTTCTTTTTTGAAGATTTATTTGAGAGAGAGAGTGCACATGCATGAGCAGGGGGAGGGGCAGAGGGAAAAAATCTCAGAGCAGACTCCCTGCTGAGCATGGAGCCTGAAGTAGGGCTCGATCCCACAACCCTGAGATATCATGACCTGAGCTGAAATCAAGAGTCAGATGCTTAACTGACTGAGCCACCCAGGCGCCCCTATAAAGTAAAATTTCTGAAGTTATAAGCTTATAGTTTTCAAAGCATTTTCACAGGCAGTATATATCAGTTTAATATGTAAAACCATGTTGTGATAATGTGATACCCCTATTTTATGGATGAGAGTAAGAGAGGTTAGTGACTAGTCACGCTGTACATGGAAAAGTTGGAATTCAAAGCTCAGACTCCTGATTACAAGTCTGGTTTCCCCCCCCAACTACCCATAGAGATAGTAGGGAGGTAGTTCAGGATTGTAGCCAGGAAAGGTATACTATTGAGAGGCTTTGGGCAACAAGAGAGAGGTATGTATAGTGTTAAAAGAATCATTCAGGTTTTGCTAAACACTTAGTAAATATGCTAAAGTCCTTGGGGATTGAGAATACGAAAGAAGATATAAGTAAAACTTGGTTCCAGGTCTTAAGAAACTTTCAAAAGGAAAAGAAGTTTGCTAATGTCTTATTTAACGTAATTTGCTAGGGCTGCTTTGACCTTGGTTTAGTGCTTTCTAACAGAGACCAGATGGAGGAAATATAGATGCCACACATCTTTGAAAAGCTGGACATCATATTAGACTTTCCTTTTTATCACCTACTTTTAAAAATTGAGATATAATTCACTACCAGAAAGTCCAGTTTTTAAAAACGTACAATTCAGTGGTTTTTAGTATATGCACAAGATTGAGAACCATTACCACTATTTCTAGAACATTTTTATTACCCCAAAGAACCTCTGTCCATTAGCAGTCATATTTCCCTCTTTCCCAGTCCCTGGAAACCAGTAATTTACTTTCTGTTTCTATGGTTCTGCCTCTTGTAGGCATGAGTGGAATTATATAATATATGGCCTTTTATGCCAGGCTTCTTTCACTTGCAGTGTTTTCTAGGTTCATCCATGTTATAGCCTGCATCAGTACTTAATTCCTTTTTATGGCTGAGTATTCCATTGGATGGGTTTACCATGTTTGTTCATGGGCTTATCAGTTGATGGACATTTGGGTTTCCACTTTTTGACTAGTAGGACTAATGCTGTGAACATATTTTCACAAGTTTTTGTATGATTTTCACAAGTTTTGGTTCTCCGTGGTAAATTTCTAGGAGTGGAATTGCCATATTATATATCGTGTAAGTTTTTGAGGAACTGCCAAACTGTTTTCCACAGTGGATGCACCATTTTACTTTCCTACCAACAGTGTGTGAGGACTTAAATTTCTGTACATTTTTACCAACACTTGTTACTGTCATCTACTTTTAAAAGTAGAGGTGGTTACCATGAAAGCACAAGTATAGTAAGAAATAGTTAACCAAATGAACCAAGAACAGAAAGGGAAGGAAACAAACCTATATTCTCTTTAAGAATCACTTACTTTCTCTCCTATCCTGTAGTTTTCATGGTTTGGTAAGAAGAAACCTGGGGGAGGCTGCACAGGAAGTAGACGAGGTAGCATTAACTATGTAATGCAAATCAGAAGTAAATTCAAAAGCAGTTTTGGGTATTTGTTGATGTATCTTAGTAGTAGTCATGACAGCCATCCAGTATGGATTAGAAGTTGATCTAAATAGAATTCTCTCAACCTATATTATATTTTATTTTGCTCTACTGTCCATCTCCATCATAGTGATAATGCATGTTTGTAATTTAGACCTTGAGGTGATACATGATGAACCTGAATACTTTTCAAATACATAAATGAATATTAGATTCCGTTCAGATTAGATTATAATTAATAAATGTAATATTCTTTTTTTATTAAAGATTTTGAGAGAGAACGTGTGTGAGTGGGGGGGAGCAGAGGGAGAGGAAGAGAGAGAATCTTAAGCAGACCGCACACTAAGCTCAGAGCCTGACACAGGGCTTGATTCCAGGACTTCAAGATCATGACCCAAGCCGAAATCAAGAGTTGGATGCTTAACCGACTGAGCTACCCAGGCACCCCAATAGATGTATATTCTAATGATTTATTCTTTATAAAGAATTTTTCACATTTGGCATACTTAGTAACTATCTGGATACTGTATGGGATATTATGAAGTTTTGGGAAAACTGTATGTATTTCTGATACTGATATGTAAACTTAAATGTTATGAGAAACCCATTTCTGTACTGTGCTCTTAGTACTAACTAAACGAATTAGTCTTTCCTCCCCATCTTTACCAATCTGATAGGTAAAAAGATATTACTGGTTTCATTTACATTTATTTTATTTTTGTGCTTGTTTGCCTTTTCTTAGGTTCATTGATGATTTGTATTTCTTCTGTGGATTGTCTTTTTCCTTTTAATTCATAGAAATTATTTATATAACACATGCTCAAAGAACACTGATTTAATGAATAAATGAATTAGTGTTTTTCCAGTTAGACTTTTAACTTTATTTATGTTGACTCTTCATCCATGTCTAGTGAAACCTGGGGGTGAATGCTTCAACCAGCATTTCCCTATTGGGGACTGTAGTGATGTCATGGAGGCCCTTTTATGTACTTTCAGTTTTTCTCTTCCTAATCTGTTCACTCTTCTAGCCTTAGGCCTGTCTATCTGGCCAGAGATATAAATTGCTGGTTAAGTATAGAAGGAGTGGGGGTAAGAGTTATAGGTTACCTGGGACTTTCATGTCTGTTTTGAATCATCCCCTCTTTCTCTGTGTTCAGGTGCGACATTGTCCGGCTTCCATCTGTGCTCCATATTAGGAGCCCCCCGCCCCCTTCAGAAATCCTTCACTTGACTAGTTGCATCTAGGAATTCTCCTATAGTTACAGCTTACAACAGCTGTGATCACCGGGCAGGCACAACTCCTGATACCCCTTAATTGAGCCGCCCCCCCCCCCCCCCAAGCCCACTGCCTGCTGTCACCTTCAGCCCTTTATATTTCTGACATGAGGTTTTTTAAGGGCTTTAATGAGAAAGGCCTATTTACTTTTTAGGAGAGTCCTCCCTTGCCTGCGATATGTTGTGACCTGCTTTATTTTGATCATTTTTCTATCAATCCAATTCTACCTTGCTTTATTTCTATAATTTTCTTCGAAGTTTCTACTTTGATGACACCCTTTCCTGTTTTACAACCATGAAAAATCTGTGCAATTTTGAGAGCAAGAAGTAAATGTACGTGTTCAGTCTTCTGTCTTGATTAAGTAGATTTGCAGAAAAGGTAATCTGCCTCTAGTGGGAGAGAAGTTTAAAAGGGGCAAGTATGGGCACAAGTTAGACCAATAAGCAAGATTGGCAGTTATTTAAGAATAGTTTGACCACTTCTTAGGGAATAGTGTAAAATTTTTCTTAGGGTAATTTTCATAATTAAGTAGTATTTACTGTTTCTTACATAAATATTTTCTATTTCATCATTGCAGTTCTTCAGTGTAGTTGGCAGGTTTTAAAGAGAGGAAATTGATGTTTAGGTTGCTTGGTCCCCTGGCTTTAACCTACTGCCTTGCCGATAAGTGAGAAAACGGCTCAGTTCTCCTGTGGGCTCCCCCTGTAATAAGGGGCCTTATATCCCAGGGCTTTATTTTGAGTCTAAAATCTTTTAAAGCTTTGAAGTTAGGCATTGACGTGATTAAATTTCTACTCAGGTGAGTGAGTCTGGCAGGACTGTGAATGTTGAAATGAAGAGAGGAAGACTAGATGGATGAGAATGCTGATAAGTAGGGTTCTTCATCAACTTTGAGAAAAGGCAAAAGTGTCAGTGTGTGTCAGAACTATTTTATTTTCATAGAACATGATGGATTTAGTGAATTGTTGGGCTTTGTCTCGAGCTGCCCAGGTATTTGCTGAATAGTATTAATCCTAGCTTTGTTCATAAGAACTTTAAACTGTGTGGGTCCTCAAGAGAGGCTAAGGAAGCAACAATTAAGCCAAGTTTGATAAAATAATGTTTGTTAGTAAACTGTGAACATAAGCGATTATACTAATAAAATTAATAGCTTCTCCTCTGCTTTAATCAAAGCAAATTTATCATTTCATTCTTTCTCTTTAGTTGGAAGATGCTGGTTCAAGTAGTTTAGATAATCTACTAAGTAGATACATCTCAGGCAGTCACCTACCCCCACAGCCTACAAGCACCATGAATCCCTCCCCAGGACCCTCTGCCCTGTCTCCAGGATCATCAGGTAAAGCCATCAGAGGTATTGGCTCATTTCTTCTGTTACAGCTCACCCTTGAACAACACTGGTTTGAACTGCACAGGTCCACATATATGTGGATTCTTTTCAAAGAGTGCAGTACTGTAAGTGTATTTTCTCTTCCTTATGATTTTCTTAATAACATTTTCTTTGGCTTACTTTACTGTGAGAATACAGTATATAGTATATGTGCCTTGCAAAATACATGTTAGTTTGCTGTTTATATTATCGGTAGGGCTCTGGTCAACAGTAGGCTATTAGTAGTTAAGTTTTTAGGGAGTCCAAAGATACATGTGATTTTTCACTGCACAGTTGGGGGGCAGGTCAATGAGGTCACATTGTTTAAGGGTCAACTGTATATGTATTAGGGTTCTCCAGGAAAACAGAACCAATGGGGGGGTGTGTGTATAGGGAGAGATTTTAAGGAATTGGCTCACATGATTGTTAGGACTGGCAAGCCGTAGGGCAGGTTAGCAGGCTGGAGACCCAGGGGAAAGTTGATGTTACGGGCTTGAGTCTGGAAGCTAAATTCCTTCTTCTGCGGACCTCAGTCCTTTCTCTTAAGGTCTTCAACTGATTGGATGAGACCCACCCACAATGTGGAACTTGATTGGCTTAGGCAGAATCTAGTGATTAAAATGTTAATCATGTCTAAAGATACCTTCACAGCAACATCTAGACTGGTGTGTGGCCAAACAACTGGGTAGCTGTATTCTAGCCAAATTGATATAAAATTAACCATCATAGTATCAGATCATATTTTGTTTTTCCTGATTACTCTTTCTAATTATATTTCTTCAAATACTGTTGGCAGTTTTCAGCTAACTGAAGTAATATTTATCTGTAGTATACGCTGTTCAGAGCTGTTAATTACCCCTCCCTCAACCCCCAGCTGTTTTCACATTCTTTGCTAGATTTGTAGATGTGTTTGCTTACCATGTCTTATATTTTACGGTATAGATGGGCAGCTGAAGAGTTCTTTGGTTTCATCCCAAGTTTAAAACTTGTAAGATACTGAAAAAATTTTTAAAAAACAAGAGTTGAGGAAAGACAAGTAAATTTTCAAATTGCAATTTTAAAACAAACTTAAATTTACTGGAAACTATTAAAGTTGTAACTTATCAAGTCTATGAGATATACATCTCTTCCAAAATCCTGGTTGTTTTAGATGGATGAGATTGACCCTGTTACCGTGAATGAATGATTAAAGCAACTCCAAGCAGATTGATAGTGTAGAAGTGGTTATGGAGTGTATTTTTTTTAATTTAAATTAAATGTTACTTATTTCTTACCAAAACAGACCACCTCATTATTTCTAGAGTAAAAATAGTTCAAATTTAAATGTGAGTTTTTCATGAGATGCATCTTTAATATGACTTTTAGTTGTAGAATTTTTAAGGTTTAATATAATTATTCCAGGACTTCTAAAAGAAAGAATAATTACTGGGAATCTAAGTAGGAGATTTACCAGATAACTTGGGGCAAGATGGCAAATAACTTTCTCTTCACCTGGTAGTTTTCATTGATTGGACAGTGTTGCTCTGAGGAGGGTACTGAGAATCCTGTCTGGGCTCAGCTGACAGAAACTGGTTGATGCCTGCCCTGCCAAGGGTTACTACATGCCTTCCCTAATTTTGACTTTAAGGCTAAGTCTGATTTCCAAGAATTGCTAAGTTGCATTGTAGTAGTCTTTAATTCTGTAAGTACTAGGTAGGATTCTGAATATTCCTAGCTGCGTTGATACTCATTTTGACGTGTTATTTTCCAGGTCTATCCAATTCTCACACACCTGTGAGACCCCCTAGTACCTCTAGTACTGGCAGTCGAGGGAGGTGAGTATTAACATTATCAAGTTTTTTTTTCCTTAAGAAAAATTTTAAA
This sequence comes from Ursus americanus, assembly GCF_024610735.1. Lineage (NCBI taxonomy): Eukaryota > Metazoa > Chordata > Mammalia > Carnivora > Ursidae > Ursus > Ursus americanus. The sequence goes on along the minus strand of NC_142138.1, from coordinate 61,922,715 downwards.
TATGTATTTAAAGTAGAAAATTACATTGAACTCCTATACTTATCACTCAGCTTCAACAATTACCAAGTTATAGCCGGTCTTATCTCTTCTGTGCTCCCATGTATTCCTCCCTTGTCTGGTTTATTTTGCAACATTGCCATCAACAGATATATTGAGGTCAAAATATATATGTTGAAGAAATATATTGTTTCTCATACAGAGTTTTCCCCACCATGTCATTTAAATACAGTATATGCTGTTTTTTTCCTCTGTGTTGATAACTTTGATCAGGAGGTTTGATTGGGGTGGGGTGGGGAAGGTGGGTGGGAAGAATACTTCATTGATGGTGGCGTGTACTTCCATCAGGGGCACATAACGCTTGGTGGTTTTTGTTTGTGACAGCAACCATTAATTGATCATTGCCTAGCTCTCTTTTTTTTAAACTGGTTGAAAATACTGATATTTTAATTGTCGTGTTATTTCTTTTTGTTTACTAGTTTAGAATATTTCTGTAAAGAGAAACTTTTCTCTCATCAACTGGTTATAGGACAGACAGAAGAGATTCTTTTTATGTCTGTTTTCATAATAGTGTGTTGGTTCCCAGCACCTTCCAACAGTGACCAGTGAGTTTTTTATTACTACCTTCATGAACTCACATATTTAAACATTTTATACGTTACAAACTATTATAGATGTTATTTTTATTGATGGGTTACATTGTTCCATCTTTGGCCTGTCAGAGCTTTTTCAATTTGGCTCTTTGGGCCTTTGGTATAACGCTAGTAGTCTTTGAAAGCTTCCTTATTTCCTGTTCTGAAAGATGTTCCAGGTTTGTCTTAACATATTTCCTGCCTCAGGCCTAGAGCCCACCATTTTTCTAAGAAATCCTGGTTGTGTTAGTGAGGAAATAGTGCTTGGAGACAGTCTTCTAGGCACTAGGGGTTCTTGTTGCTGAATTGTTTGTTATGTCTTTTTGGTGGACAGAGCTAAGAAATGGGGTGGTGTGTGGAGTGTATTAACATTAAATAGAATAAATGTTACCTGATTTTTATACTTTAGTTTGAATAATTTAGTACAATGCAGGAAAGATTTAAGCTACATAGTGTTTTTTTTTTTTTTTCATTTGGGGGTGTGTGTACATTCTGAAGACTAGTGCTATTAAATACTTGCTTGACTTTTTAATTATACTTTAAATAATCAGTGCTTTTAAAAGAAAAGTACAAATTGAGTGGAAAAAGGTATTCATTCTCAATAGCAGTGCAGTCTTACCAGTTATTCACTTCTCTTGCCAGTGGTTTTGCTTTGTGGTCTAGATAGAACTGATTAGTTATATACCTGTCCTTTATCCTATCATCTTGTTGATTCAGATAAGGATATTCTGGGTTGTTGACTACTTGTTATCCTCTTCTCCCAATTTCCTTCCCTCAAAAGCTAAAATAGAGTTTCCTTTGAGGAGGCTTCATGAACCACTGCTATTAATGCTGTTTTCTTCATTTGTTGGGGACAGAGAAGAATCAAAACTACTTCATAGAGAAAAGCAATCACCAACATTCTATATTAACTAGTCTGGGAAAATAGTTATTTCCTAGACTTCTCCTTTTTTTAAAAAAAGATTTTATTTATTTGTCAGAGAGAGAGGCAGGCAGAGGGAGAGGGAGAAGTAAGCTCCCCGCCAAGCAAGGAGCCCGAGGCGGGACTTGATCCCAGGACCCTGGGATCATGACCCGAGCTGAAGGCAGATGCTTAACGGACTGAGCCACCGAGGCGTCCCTTAGTAGACTTCTTAAATGACTTAGTATAATGCCTCACACCATAAAGTATGTTTTTAGGGTCTTTTAAAAGTTTGATCTACGTTTTTTAAGAATCTGAAGCTAAGCTCATATCACATTTCTCTTACCTGCATTATGAGGTGTCTTTATCTTCTAGAAAGTTAATACATTGTTGTTTTTACTTTAATGAACATTACTTTTCATGTAATTGGTTTTATGTACATTGTATAAACATACGTGACACTTTTAAATTGTTTTTTGTTAGCTGTGGGTCATCAGGAAGAACTGCTGAGAAGACAAGTCTTAGTTTCAAGTCTGATCAAGTGAAGGTCAAGCAAGAACCTGGGACCGAAGATGAAATATGTAGTTTTTCAGGAGCTGTGAAACAAGAAAAGACAGAGGATGGCAGGAGGAGTGCCTGCATGGTAAGCTCCCACTGGGGTCTGTCAGGGATTCAAGGAGGCCTCTTGACAGATTCTTCCATCTCTGCATATTAGACTGAATAGTGGTTCTACGAGCATTTACTTATTTTGGATATTTATGCCTGGTATAATTCAGATATCTCTTTTTGTAATTCAAGTTTTTCATCTAAGTGTCAGCTGTAATTTGTCACAAAAGATTTAATTATATTAAGGACTCATTTGAAATGATCTTTTAGTTTGTTATTGGTCACTATTTTTGCCATGATTCTAAATCGGGTTCTATTTTGTTTTGACTTTATTAATCATCTCAACAGTCACTTTGAGTCTCAGGCCACAAAAGATCCTTTTTCTTTTTTTTTAAGATTTTATTTATTCGACAGAGAGAGAGAGAGAACAAGCAGGGGGAGTGACAAGCAGAGGGAGAGAGAGAAGCAGGCTCCTTACTGAGCAGGGAGCTGACAATGCGGGGCTGGATCCCAAGACCCTGGGATCATGACCTGAGCTGAAGGCAGATGCTTAACCAACTGAGCCTTCCAGGTGCCACAAAAGATCCTTGACTATTTTCCTGGACCTGTGAGCTCAGGATTAGGACTGCTGACATGAAAGAAGTTTAATGATCAAAGAGTTTTGTGATGGAAAGATTGCCTTTGGCTTATGAATTATTAACCATTTAAGAGTTTTTCAGATAGAACATTTTATACAATGTATAGTATAGAATGAAGGAAGGCCACCTTCTCCTCCTGCGCTGCACCCCCCCACCCCCTGCAATAAATTTTGATCTTGTTTTTTTCTTCCTCCCCAGGCTTAGGTGTCATTTTCTACGTGGTTGGCACATAGACATTTCAGTCTGGAGTATTAGCATATTTAACACAGTATATGTACATTTGAGAGCAAAGGGATTTAGCCTTGTGTTTGGCATAGTGTCACATCTTTATCTAGTATCTGGTTTGGAAAGTGCCCCAGAAAACTGGGTGCAAAAGGGTGGTGAAAGATTTCTTTTACCATTGTCACAGTCTTCTTACTTTAGTAAAATGATAAGTAGGCAGAATAACATTTCTTAAAAGCTATGCAACAGATTCTTGTGTGAATAATAGGGTATCATAGTCAGCTCTTTGTAGGAAAAGTATAACCCTATGCTCACTTTACAATCGATGTGCTTATAACAGTTTGATTAATTTTCTTATTATCCAAATGAACCAATATTAGAGTGCTCTATAAAATCATAAATTAACATGGCTAATAAGTTTGGGGTTATTTTTGTTCCTTTATGTCACTAATGTCATTTCCAAATTAATTTTAAGTTATGTCAGTATATATGTGTACGTATTGACATAACTCTTAAGTCACACACACACTGCATACACCAAAGATTAAATGATTCTTCAAGAATTTGTCCTTGTTTTGTTTTAGTTGAGCAGTCCTGAGAGTAGCTTGACACCACCTCTCTCAACCAACCTGCATCTAGAGAGTGAATTGGATGCATTAGCAAGCCTGGAAAACCATGTGAAAACTGAACCTGCAGATACAAATGAAAGCTGCAAACAGTCAGGGCTCAGCAGCCTTGTTAATGGAAAGTCCCCGATTCGAAGCCTCGTACACAGGTCGTCAAGGATTGGAGGAGATGGCAATAGCAAAGATGATGACCCAAATGAAGACTGGTGTGCTGTCTGCCAAAATGGAGGGGATCTCTTGTGCTGTGAAAAATGTCCAAAGGTCTTTCATCTAACTTGTCATGTTCCAACACTTCTTAGCTTCCCAAGGTACCAGTGAAATAATTGATTTTTTTGTTCTTGTTTATTTTTATTTTTTTAAGATTTTATTTATTTATTTGACAGAGAGAGAGACAGACAGTGAGAGAAGGAACACAAGCAGGGGGAGTGAGAGAGGAAGAAGCAAGCTCCCAGCAGAGCAGGGAGCCCGATGCGGGGCTCGATCCCAGGACCCTGGGATCATGCCCTGAGCCCAAGCCAGACATTTAACGACTGAGGCACTCAGGCGCCCCTTGTTTATTTTTATAAGCTAAAATAAACAAAGTTGTTCATGCACATGGCCTTCCTATAAACAATGCATACTGTTTCTATAAAACAGGGAGCCTGTTATTCCTTTGATATTCCCTTCTAGAGAAACTAACAGCTGAATGGTGAAATGTCCAAATCTAAGTAGTGTGTGAATGATAAAAAGTAGACTATTTCCTGGCCTTTAGTTTACACTTAGTGTGTGTAAGCAAAGTAGATAAAAGTCTAAATTATGAGAGGCAGGGGTCAGGGGTGTTGGAGAAGTTAGTCGATTTCCTATTGAAGCTGAATTTTTTATCTGTTGCCATCAATCTTAGTAGGGTCCACAGTAATTTCATTTAAGAATACTATTCAGTTGGAGGCAACTCTGTTGGGTCTTACCCAGAACTTACTTTTCTAGTGTTTGAAAGCTCTCAAAAGGCATTTTAGAGGAAAAAGAACTTTGTAAAAACACCTTCAATGTCTTGGAAGTTTTTAGTTACTGCTTCCTCTTGACCACTGGAAGCAGTTAACTGGTAGTGCCAGCCTGTAGTGCTGTGTGCACATTTCTCACTTAACAAGTAGTGTTCGTGCTATTTTGTCTCCGATTGATTTCAGAGACCACTTTCCCCCTTGCCAAACTCTTAACCCCAAATTACCCTTTAAGTGACATTAAGTGAATAGTGTTCTTGAGAAAGCCTAGCTTTTTTCTGAGTGTAGATAAAACATTCACATTTCCTCTCAGATTCCTGAGAAGCAGCGATGTTAGTTGAGTAAATGCTACTCATTTCGAGTAATTCAGCCTTTTGGATTAGAAAAATGGTGGCTATATAAACAGTGCCAAAATACTTTTTGAAGAATCAGAATTCTTACCTAAGTGTTAAGAGAGGTATAGTCATTTGCCGGAGATGTAATAAGGGCCTTGTTTTACTTTACTCTTTTATAGAAGAAAAGCATTGACATTTTGATGTTGTAATTAAGGCTCTTCATATTTTTCTTTCCTTTGGGTAGTAACATCTCTGGAATGTTAGAATTTTGCCGCTGAGTGCTTTCTCTCAAAGGCTGATACTTTGGAAAGAATTGAAACTGTTGGCACACACTAGTACATAATCTCTAGACTTAGACTTTCTTTATGGTGGGGGAGAGAGGGAGAATTACTGGGAATGAACCATTTTAGAATTTACAGTTTGATGGAAATGCTGATGCAAACAAACTATAACCTGAGCAAATTTAAAAGGTAAGGGGTATATGTACATGTGTTTGTACTTATGGAGATGTGTGTGTATTCTTGGCTTTTGACTGGCCATGAAGAAGAATTGTTTTATTTTTGGCATATTTAATACATGCCAGTCCAGTATGGGATACCCGAGGAATTCCACATCCTGTGCTCTTTCCTTATTTGTGATTGTGGGGTCATTGTGAGGTAGTACTGGGGTTGACAGGCAGTCTCATGCTGTAAGTACTGACCATCAACTTGGTGTTATGAAGAGATCCCTTTTGATATGCAGGGATATCAGTTTTATAAAGCTTTCCAGAAAGTAATTAATTAAAGAACGACTGGGAAAAGTTTTGGGAAGCTTTTATCATATAACTTCACTATGAGGTCTGACAAGCATAGAGCCTCTCTTCCCCTCAAAAACTGTGGAAAGGAAAGAAAACAAACTGGAGACTTCCCTCCAGAGAACTAGCTCCTCTAGAGTGGATTTTGTTATAATTACATGGACTAATTGCCTGTTTCCCTCTTTAGTGGGGACTGGATATGCACATTTTGCAGAGATATTGGGAAACCAGAAGTTGAATATGATTGTGATAATTTGCAACATAGTAAGAAGGGGAAAACTGCACAAGGGTTAAGCCCCGTGGACCAAAGGGTAAGTGTCAGATAAGTTGGATTTATTATTAGGTATTTTGTAGTTGCCTAGCTGTGCACCTCTAAACTTTTATATCCAGCTTCCTCATACTTAACATGTCCCAACCAAAAGCTTGATTTCAAAAAAACATAAATAATAAGCAAGCAAATAACAACATAAAAAACTGCACTCTTCCTCCATTATTTCCCATCATTAAATGGTACCACCGTTTGTTTCTGTTGCTCAAGCCAGAAATCTATTAGAAATAAAAGAATCAGGAATGACCATAGTATGATTTTCTTACTTGTCCTCACCATCACCTTCTGAGGTTGCCATCATAGTTGTTCATCTGCATTATCATAATAATCTCTGCGCTCTGACTCCTTGAGTTTACCCTTGCCTCTTCATACTATAGTTTTCTGTATTGTACATAGTGTTATTATTTTTTAAAGATTTTAGAGAGCACGAGAGGGGGGAGGAGCAGGGGGAGAGAGAGAACCTGAAGCAGACTGCGCGGAGCCCAGTTCAGGCCTTGATCCCACAACCCGAGCCAAAATCAAGAGTCGGATGCTCAACTGACTGAGCCACCCAGGCTCCCCTACATAGTGTTCTTTTTAAAAATATAAACAAGTCTGTCACTTCCTTGATTAAAATCCTCTAATAGCTTTCTGTCATTAAAAATGAAATCCCAAATCCCCTCCTCATTTCACTCCGATTTCTGCTGATCTGGTCTGTGGTCTCATCTCCAGAAACAAAATCTCTGTGGTCATTGCAGTTATGCTTGGATCTGATCTGATGTATGTACTTGCAAAATCCCCCTCTACTATCTATTCAGCGCGTACAAACTTCTATCAAAAGAAGTTTAAGCAAATGAAAGCTATAAATGTAAAGTGCATTTCAGTTTACTTCTGATTGTATAAAAAAATTCTAGAATTGTGTTGAGAAGATATAGTTTGTATTTAATTTTGGACCTGCATGGAGTCATTTCAGGAAAAGAAAGAATAATACGTGTCCTGCTTGCATCAGAGAATTACAGTGAATAGCAACAGCAATAATTTCTAGATTACTAGGGTTACTATAGATTTTACTAGGATTACCTAGTAATCTATAAATTTTTGCGCAGATTGCTATATGTTGCTTTTATGCCTCCTTTCCATTTCTATAAAGTCAGTAGTAGATAAATTACCTTAGTCATCGTCTAAGAAAAACACTCTATCTTCAATAAATTCACTTAAAGTAGAACAGAAATTCATTTAAAGTAGAACAGAAGATCGTCTCAAAACTAAATGGGAAACAAGATGGTTTTCTCTGGGTATGTGTATTTAGTTAGGTAAGTCAATATATAGGAGGCATATGTTCAGTTTGTTGTAATAATGCTTTGTAGTGATAAAGTTCTCTTAAGAATATCTTATTAAGGGAAAAACATTTCATGTGTTTTCCTTTTTTTGGGGGGGCCAGAAATGTGAACGTCTTCTGCTTTACCTCTATTGCCATGAATTGAGTATTGAATTCCAGGAGCCAGTTCCTGCTTCGGTGAGTTGTTTACTTCAGGACATCTTTGGTGAAGAAGCTTAGTGTAAGACTTTAGAGTATTGGCTCTGGCCTTGAGACTTCTTGTCTCAGGCTTCTTGAATAATCTCAACCTCTCCAAGGTTCAAGTTTTCTTTTCTAATACTGTTGCTTACCCCATTTTGGATACTCCAAGAACACATAGGATACCTTTATAGAATGTTTTAGCACAGTACCTGATAATGATTTAAGTACTTAATCTGAAATTTTAGGGCTCTATGGATGTGTGATTCACTTGTCAGAAATTGCAGTTTGTTTTTTAAAGGTTTTGTTGTCATGAAAACTTACTGAATTTAATTTCTATGTCCTCTTTCACTTTTAAAATGGACATAAAGAATATAGGTGTAATGGAAGGAATCTTGGACCAAGAGTTAGAAGACTTAACTTCTCCCAGTTCTGCCATTAACCAGCCTTAAAACTTTGGGGAAATTACTTAATTTTCTGCCTCTACTTTTTTAAATGTACAGTGGGAGTACTGGACTGAATTATTTCTAAAATTCCAGTTCTATGATTCTAGGCTCTGTACCTTGGGGAGAAAACAATCTCTATGTAAGTATTAATTTGAATAAAAATGTAAAATTGAATCTTTCACACTGGCTCTTATCTTATGAAGATAAGCCCTCTTTATGAACAGTCAAGATTAAGAAAGGACTGGAAATTTTGCAAGTCAGTACTCTTTGTTTATCTTAAAGGAGGCTTTTGTAAGGAATAGAAGCTCTCAAGTCCCATAGGAAGAGGAACATCAGGGGTGCTCAGAGCTTCATAAATGGAATGAGAATATGCTGCACACCTTTGCTCACCATCATTTGTCGAATTAAGATATTGTTGAATACCAGGCCTGTAATAGAATGTTAAATAGGGGACTTGTTTCCTGGGTAGGCTCAGAAATGAATTTTAAAGCACAAAAGGCCTAGACACAAGGAAGATGTTTTGTGCAAATAGTAATCATCTGACACTAGGAAGTTTGTCTTCAAGTTTGGGGACTTGATGTTAGAAAGTGACTTTCAAAACATTTCTTTACAGTAGAAAATAACTTTCAACATTTCTTTTCATGAACTGTTTAAATAGCTTCTCCAAGTTCAGTTGTTTCTCAGGGTAACAGATTTTTGGCCAAAAGTTGGGGCCAGAACTCTCCCTAGCATGATCACTAAAGGGTTAATAAAATTTTTCTCGTGTTACACTCTTTCTCCCTCTGTTGTTTTATGTCCACAGTTCTTTGTGATATAAAGTTATAGCCTCTAAAAGATAACAACATTCTAATAATAATAATAATAATAATAATAATACATTTTGTTCTTTTTATTTTTTCTTTCCTTTAAAAAAACAAAAACAAAAAACTCTTCACGAGTCATAATATTCGGATGAGCCAGATGTGTTCTAACACTAATGGTTGGCTACCCTTGCTGATCCAGGTTTCCTTACCACAGATAAGAGCTTTGGGGTCTTTACCAACCATTAAGATTGCCACAGATTCGGAGTATGATTTGGTTTTTATGATATATGAATGGGGCGTAAGATTTAAAATACCTTCACTATACCTAAAATTTGTAAGCAGCTGACTTAATAATTAACATATGTTGTTTTCTAAAATCAATATGCTATGCATTTTCAAATAAAACTGTTTGGCATTTTTGGAAGAATCCTTATCTATCCTTATTTATTTGTTTCTTTAGATACCAAACTACTATAAAATTATAAAGAAACCAATGGATTTATCCACCGTGAAAAAGAAGCTTCAGAAAAAACATTCCCAACACTACCAAATCCCAGATGACTTTGTGGCTGATGTCCGTTTGATCTTCAAGAACTGTGAAAGGTTTAATGAAGTATGTTAGCTTCCAAACTATAAAGTCTTGGATTATTAGTTTTTGTTTTTTTCTTGTGTTTTTTTTTATTATGTTTTTTTCTGCTAAGAGATTTTTCTAATTTGATTCAGAAATTTTTTTCTGCTGCAGTTCTGTCAAAAGTAAAATTTGATTGCATCCACAGCTCTGATGAAGAAAGTTTACTGTGTATAATTTGAAGTATATTGGATATGCCTTTTTGAACAAGTTTAAGGGTTGAGATATACTAGTATAGAGAGTAGTCTGTAGTCAAGTATATGGGAAATGATTATAAATAGCTTATATTTGGGGTACATTTAGGAAAGGCATTTGTACTGGTTCCTTTGATTTTATTATTAACTTTGGTTAATAATATTAACCTATTAAATGTATTATTAACGTAGGTTAATAATATTAACCTATTAAATGTAGAACCCTAAAATCATAAACTAATCTCTGGTGGCTCATCTTGAATAGTAGCCCAGAGTATATAATGTTGAGTTTTCTGATCTCAGCAATATGAATTTTATTAACTTTGGTTATGTAATTTTTTGAGGATAAGGATAGGCTGTCCTTGAGGAAAAAATATATGACTCACTCCTTCAAGGAAATTATGTTTTGTTTTCTTTGAGAAAAGGCAAGTCTCTTATTATTAGGGAAGATTTTCATTTTCTAGGAGAAGAAAATGGAATTGGATAAGAATCTATAAAACCTTTGGAAAGAGTAATAGTAAAATGTCTTCTTTATTGCTGATGAAATTTGGTGTCATATGACTTACTAAAAGGTCATCGAATCATTTAAAGTATACTCATAGCTACTTCTGGAAGCATCTGGGTGATTTTGGAAAAAAAAAATCCTTGTAGGTTAAAAGTATAGTTTAGCAGTATACCACAGAGAGTATAGTAAAACCTTACTTACTTGAAGTTAAATTGATATAGTCCCATTTTTTGTCTTACTTTCTAATCCAGTTATTTTCAAATAAATGTGCTTTTGTGAATTATAGCTAACATTTGTGAGGAAAAAGACACATTTTATCTGCTTTAGTAATAGTTAAATAATTTATGGTTAACAAATTGCCATACAGATAGAATTCTAAGTGGTTTGTTGATGGTTTGGCAGGTTTTGAAAAGCAGCATTTCTTATATGATTAGTTTTTTTTTGTCTTAATTAGATTGATGTATTCAGTCGACCTCCATTTCAAGATAGCATTCTTGAGGTTTCACGGTAGCTTTAGTAACAGAGCTTTGTAAAGAAAGTGGTTCCATGTTCTGTAGAATTTTAGAAAGCACTAAATCTGGTTATAGCAATTTGTTCCCCCTAGTATGGCTGACTTTCGTCGCCAATCCTATACAGTTTCATAACTTTAGAAAGGATTATAATTTCCCTTTTTTTTTTTGACTCTGGTATCCTTTTTAGATGATGAAAGTTGTTCAAGTTTATGCAGAAACACAAGAGATTAATTTGAAGGTAAGCTTTTCAGACCATGCAAACTTGGTGAAGGAATATGCATTACCAATAGGTGAATATTCCTATCTTTTGCTTGCAGGCTGATTCAGAAGTAGCTCAGGCAGGGAAAGCAGTTGCATTGTACTTTGAAGATAAACTCACAGAGATCTACTCAGACAGGACCTTCGCACCTTTGCCAGAGTTTGAGCAGGAAGAGGATGATGGTGAGGTAACTGAGGACTCTGATGAAGACTTTATACAGCCCCGCAGGAAACGCCTAAAGTCAGATGAGAGACCAGTACATATAAAGTAAAGTGACATGAACTTAAATAATTGTTTAAAAAAAGAGAGAGAGAAAAAAAACCCTTTTATTTAAGTGTTGCTGGAATATCCTGCCTACAGTGGGCACCTCCTTGAAGAAGCTGATAGCTTTTACACAGTATTAGATTGAAGTAATGGACAGAAGTCACTTCTTGTCAAGAAAGGGGGAGAGAACTCTATTTGCAACTTTAAAAGTAAAAACAAAAAGCAAAAGTGAAATGATTTGAAGATTTCTGTTACTAAAGAGGATGGTTCTTTAGAATGGCAGACGTTGGTGATCATGTGGAATTGATTGGTGCAGGATGCTGGGTGTACAAGTAAATACTTGAGGGTCATGTCGTTTGATAAATTGTCTCTTTGGACGAGAGTACACAGCTATTAAAAACAACTTTCATGCCTCCCCTTCCACACACATACATACTGGTTTGTTTTCTAGGTAAAATCAAAGTTGCAGATTCCACTTTCATGTCAGTGCAGATGTGCATTGAATCATGCCATTATATTTTTTCTCACTTCAGTGCTGTTGGGCCTTAGTTTTTATATTGGTTTAAAGAACTCAACAGTAGTTTTATTTTCTATTTATACCTAGAGTCTAGGAAACATCACTGATCATCATTTAATCAATTTTAATGATCTGCTGAAATAAATATGGTAACTTTCAGTGGCAGATCATATAGTAGTCATTTCCAGAAAAACACTTCCACAGAATTGCACTTCCCAATCAGATCATCTGATCATACAGTTACTCCCCTCAAAGGCAGAATGTGTGTTTCAAAATTAATCTAGTTTTCTGTACATTTAAATTTGATTGAGAAGGTGACAACTGGCTCTTATCCAGTCTTCCTTCATATCAGTTTTCTGATAGACCACTATTGGCAAACAGTAATCTGTCAACTACCAAATGTGTAAAATTTTCTGTATTTCACTTTGTCTTATTTGTAAATAGTGAACTGAAACTTCTGGCAGATCAGCAACATTTGCTGAGCCTGTTTTTTAAGCTAATGTGTATTCTTACTAATGTTCCTATCAAGAATGGATTTGTAATATATGCTGTCTATTTCTAATGTTCACATTCATATTTTGAGGTTCTATCTTATTTTAATAGAGAACAGACTTCTCAGAAAATCTTCAGAAGCAGCTTATTATTAAATATCAAACTATTGAAATAAACCCGGTGGGGTTAGATTACTCATCTGTCCACCAAGTGGGACATTTGCATGGACTGGGGGCTTAACGGACTTAGAAGAGGCCTGTAAGTAAATCCTGAAAATGAGCCAATCCCCACTTGAATGGTTACTGGAGTAAACCCACCATTACTACCCTGAGTTCAGCCCCTGAGGCAGATAAACCACCTTGGCTTGGTTTCATTTTTCTTCTCTTCATTTGTGATGCTCAGATCCAAGATGTGTGTTCTAGACTGTGTACAGGCTTCTCTTTTGTTGAATTAAAAAATTTAGTCCTACTTTTGTATGGACACCTTAGAATATAAAGTGACCAAAATAGAAGACTTGCCATTAGATATTTTTCAGACGTCAGCAGATTTGTGGCAAATCATTTGCCTTTTTAAAACTTCAGCTTCTGCAGTTCAGACAGTAGACTACTCAGTAAAAATTATTTGACATAATTGTCTGAGAGGTAAATATTTTTTAGTGCATATTGAATCAAATAAAGTGCTCTAAAGAAATTATTATACAAATTCCTTTGGGTTGTTTTTCTTTTCTTGACAAGTGTTGGGGGTAAACATGAATGTTATTCAGGCCTTCTGATGGTGTATGTAAGTGGTGTTGATTTTATTACTGCTGTTGACTTCATTCTGTGGCTTCCTTTTAGCTTCCTTTTCAGTTTTGTTATAAGTTCAGCTTTAAAACTTACACCGAAATGTTTTATCATGATTTTTAGTCAAATTTCAGGTACCTAAGAATTGAGTTTTCTTACAAGAGGGAGAGAATCATTTTAAAATGCTTTATTTATGTGCATTTCCTTTTTTCCCACAACATTTATGATTTCAGTTTATCAGATGTATCTAAGGGCACGTTTTGGAAAGCGATGAGTAGCAGTATAAAATTCCTTTTGTCAAGCCATTGATTTCTAATATTTTATACTTGCTCTTCAGATGAATCCTTTTCATGATTCTTAGATAAGTCTTTTATATAGGTTCTACCAATGGGGGAGAAACTCAATTTTAGTTAAATATTTATTTCTTGGTATTTGGGGCCTTAAAAGATAATGTGTTCCCTTAAAGATATCTCTGTGTTAGGTGGAATTTTTTTTTTCTTTTAAGATTGGTTTTTTGAAAAGCCACTTTATTGTCAACATTTAATAGGCTCCATTTCTGTTAACTGAAGACAATTGCTATTACTGAGGATTTACTATTAAGTAAATAGCTATCAACAAACCACCCTTAAATGAAGGTTTAGATTTCATTGAAGCTTTTTTCTTGTACACTGATCAGTGTGTTCCTAAGCTGATTTGTTTAGCCACTATCCAATATAACTGTTAGGAAGTATAAAAGCTTAAATTGATATTCAGATGTCTTCACGTCTTTCTGTTAATTTATGTTTCAAAACAAACATTGAATATCAATTTCTGAAGGTAGTTTAATACTCTTTCTTTGTTAAAAGGCAGTATTTTAAATTTGGAGATGTTAAATGTTTCCTTAAAAACTTGCAGTTTTGCAGTACTTGAGTTCCCATCTCCCATCAGAACACTAAGAACAAAGTGTTCCTCAGTCTGTTCTGCTGGCCTAAATTTGTATTTTTTTTTAGCACTTGGCTCAGCTGATTCACTGAGTAAAGGAATTGTTTTGCAAGGTGAAACATGTACATGTTCCAAAGTGTGGTTAGATTGTAGGTCATGCTCTATATAGAAACATCAAATCATTACCACAGAGAGATGATAAGGCATTGGATCCTCTGTTGAAATTATTCTTTTTGGAATCAACAAGGTACTTTCTGACTTTTATATCTTCTATAAAGGAATTTTAAATAATTTTAAAGTCAGTTAATTCTCATTTTTTGTTGTAACAGTTTTTTGAGATTTTTAGTTAATCCAAAGAAATAATGCTTTTAAGTAGAAGCAAAAGGTTTTATAGTGTGCAAATTGTAGGTTTACCAATTACCTCAGCAGGTGTCCTGCCATGTAATTATTAGTGGTTAGTGTTAATAAGCCAGTAGATTTAGGTCTTCTGACTGTGCCCTTGGATTTTGGCCTACCATATGTTATTGAGCAATCTCTTAGTATCCAAAATGGGAATAGATGCTGTGGCCCCCTCTCCCTTGGCCTTTTAAATCCCTTACCCGTTCCCACTCACAACACAGGAAGTATAAAGATCTCATTTCTTGTTGAAGTCAACACTGCTTATTTGCATACTCAGCATTGGATCGGTGAGTAGTTTTATAAAATCCACCCACTCCAACTCCCCTAATTAAAACAATCAGATTCTTAATTCATACCATCTGTATTAATAATCTGCTGAAGATGATCCAAGGTTTTCAAGGTGTATCAGTTTGATCTTGAACTGAACCTGGATGCTTTCTTTTATTTTTCTCACAGTTCTCTCCTCCTTGATAAAGCAATAACACTGCTTTAAGTATGTTGCCTAATAGGCATGTCATAGTCTTCTCCCGGATGGTGATTTTATAGGAAAGTTTGTATGCATATCACCCAGTCTATCTTTTAAAAAATAAGAAATTTAAATGTATGCTGGAGCTTATGACAATATATTGTGGCATTTTATTTTAAAAATTGGGGAAAGTTGCATATTTTTTTAAAAGTAGGTATTTGAGTAAAAAAAAATTGAAGGTACTTTTTTAAGAAAAAAAAATTTATATGCCACAGTTTACATAGACATTTCAGATTTCAACATGTACTCTTGGATATAATGGTTTCTTTTACTTGGCCAAAATGCATGTAAAGCATATCTTCCATCTTAGTTCCCTGTGTTTGCCTTCGTGGTCTTTTATATATTTTTTATTGTATCTGAGAAAATTATCTTCAAAAATAAGTCAATTTGGATATATTTGTCATAATCATACTACAAAATGTACAAAATTAAGTTTAGCCCTTTTCTAGCAAGTAATCTTTAAAGTCAAAAATGTTCTTCTTTTAAATTCACCAAATTTGTATGTGGGAAGGCACACAAATGATTTTGTAGGTGCCACTGCAATATTCCCTTTCAGGTGTGGCCTAAATTTCAGTCTTAAGAAGGAAGTGCTTGTCTGCTCCTGGTCTGAAAAATGTAGGCATTTACTATGTTTTAAATCACAGCGAAACATGTACATAAGCCTATAAAAACGGTATGTGCAATCTGAAAGCCTGTTAATTTTCTATGTAGACATACACACGAAAGGGTTAAATTCACAGCCTTACTAGTTCCTTGCTTCCAGTATTTCAACTGGTCTCTTCCCCTCATTATTATTATTATTATTATTATTATTATTATTATTATTACTACTACTACTACTACTACAACTATTATTTTTGCACATAATTAACTACCCTTCAATATGATTCTTAAAGAAAAAGTGCTGTTTCTGTGGTATTGTATTCTCTAAATAATCATATTTAATTTTTTAAAACAAGGTTGCAGTTTCTAATTGTTCCGTTCCTGTGTTTTTTGCTGGTGTGTATTAAAAGCAAGAATTTCTTTTTCATGGTTATTTAATACATTAGCTGCCTGTAAATATTTCTTGTTATAATGCTCTGGAATGTGTTGTAGAAGTTGTATTAGATTAGTTTAAAGCCTTGTTTGAAAGCCACATTGTTTTGGTCATTTCTATTAAATTAGAAAATTGAAAAAGTTTGCAAATGAATTCCTTTTTTCCTCCTTTTTTGAGTTGAGATTTAATCATTTAAGTTTATTTGAAAAATGTATACTGTGTGCCAGACACTGGAGATAATAGAAGTGAACAAGATAAAATACAGTCCCTGCCTTCACAAGTGTTTAGACTATATATGAGAACAATGCGTGTTATGATAGGGATCAACACAGAATATAGTAGGAACATAGAGGAAAGGATCTGACACCAAACTTCACTGATCAGGGAAGTGATCTCTTTCATTCATAAAAATATGATGATGGGGGGACCAGGCAAAGAGTGAAGAGAGAATAAAATATAGAAAAGTCTGAAAATGAAAGGGAATATATATATTTATTTATTTACTTATTCCAGGACCTGAGAAGTTCAGTTTGGAGTAGGGTGTAAGTTGGAGCAGTAGAATGCTAAGCTGGGGAATGGAGCCAGGGTCCTTTTTAAGCAGTGACTTGAAAGTCATGTTAAAGGATTTGGGGCTTTCACTGATGGCAACAAGGAGCCCCTGAAGAATTTTAAGAATTCTTCTTAAAGAATTCTCCAAGAATAGGACTTGGAGAGCTGATATAATCAAACTTGCCTTTTTGGAAGTTCGTTTTAAACTGTGATGAATGGATTATGGAGAATATTGGAAGTGGAGAGAGAGTTGTCAGCTGTGAGTAATCCAGATGGGCCCTAAACTAGCTATTCGTCAGTGTAGATGGAAACTAGCAGTCAAAATTTAGATTTAGAAAGTAAAACAGACCAATAATTGAGGCCAGGTTGTCCTTACCTTAGGCATATTTTATATGACACCTATTAAAATAATAAAGAGTAGGAGAAAGGAATAGATTATGAGTGGAGGGGAATTAGTTCAGTTTGGGGGGTATGTTGAGTTTAGGGTACCCGTGGAAAATTAAGGTGCAGGCGTCCATGGTTCTGGTGCTCATGAAAAATAACTGGGCTGCAGGCAAAGCCTCTAAGATCCATCAGGAATCCTGTCTGTCTTATTTGTCACTGAAAATGGCTAGCACATGATAGGCATTCAGCGAACACCTGTCAAAAGTTGAGCCACTAGCAAAATGTTAACTAAAACAATGTAAGAAATATGATATTGCCTAGGAAAGTTATAGAATGGAAAGAATAGGATACTTATGATAGCGGAGGAAATATTTAAGGAGTGTATATTAAAAGAAAGAAAAGATTCTATAAGAAGACTGGAATAGTCATGGAGGAAAGGCAGAGGAGCCATAATGGAAGATGAGAGAGGTTTCATAAGGGGTTTCAAAAGAAGTATCATTGAAATCAAGTGTTAGAGCAAGAGATGAAGTAAAGGTAAAGTGGGCATGGAGTTGAACAATATAGAAGCCATAGATGACCTTGGAAGAACTATTCCATTTTGAACAGCAGTAAGAATACAGTGGTTAGATAAATGATTGAGTATAGATTGTTTTTCAAGAAATTTGATTTTGGTTTTTCTTTAGGTTATGCAGAACTATGGCCATGAATAACCCAGTGAAATATCAGAATGGAAATACCAAATTGTGACCTTTCTGGATGCATTTTGTGTAGTGGAACAATCATGAGTTTTGACCGTTGGGCCACTTGAACCCTTTGGTTTAAACTGGTAAACTTTGTTTAACCATTTACCTGTATGAACTCTAAGTTTCACTTTAATTATTTGTGAAATGAGGACAGTTGTATCTAGCTCCTGGAATTAATACGGACAAGAGGTCATTTATAGCACATGATTGACTGACACATGGTAAATTGTGATAAGGAAACATTTAGTTTTCTTTTTTCTTGTTTCCTCTTCCTGCTATTGCCATGAAAAGGGGCAGGTTAGAAATGTAATTTCTCCCTTTTTACTAATGAGATGAGAAAAAATGTAGATGCAGGACCCCAGGGTTTTCAAATCTGTCCTCAACTCTTAAATATTTAGCTTGTCCTTCACTAATTTGAGACTGGAGTTCTAAACTCCAGCAAACACCCATATTAGCCTCTAGATTTTTAAGAAATAATACATGCAAAAATGAATTGGTAGGATACAACACCTACTCCAAGGTTTTGTCTCAAGCTTCCCCTTTTCATGGCCTTAGGTAGTGGTAAATATGTCTCTGTTCTTTCATTTATAAAGTTGTTACTATTGATGATCTGGAAAGGCAGTAAGTAGATAGTGACATCTGTTTCTGACAATATGGTAGACTGCATGCACTGAGGAACCCTCCTAATGGTATAAAACATCTGAAATGCTGGATAAGAGTCGTTTAAAAAAAACTTTAAAAGTATTGCTGAGCTAGCAAGGAAGATACTCAAACCTGTAGCTTAAGTCCTGGGTTGTTTTTTTTTTTCCTTTGTTTTTTGTTATTTTCTTTTTTTGTAAGCGTCTGGCTTAAGCTTTCATTGGCAAGGCATCCATTTCAAAGAGAACTCTCTGAGTAAACACATTGCCAGCCACACAACTAGATAAAGAGCCAGACCTCCTTCCCCCAAGGAGGCTCCTTTGATTTACAAATCTTGGTTGATTTTGGTAAATGACCATTTGAGCCGCTTGTCTTCTCCACACTTTAAATAATTCCCGTTCTTCTGTTTTAAATTCACCAATAAGGGGGTGCCTGGGTGGCACAGCGGTTAAGCATCTGCCTTCGGCTCAGGGCGTGATCCCGGGCGTTCTGGGATCGAGCCCCACATCAGGCTCCTCTGCTATGAGCCTGCTTCTTCCTCTCCCACTCCCCCTGCTTGTGTTCCCTCTCTCGCTGGCTGTCTCTCTCTCTGTCAAATAAATAAATAAAATCTTTAAAAAAAAAAATTCACCAATAAGGAGTGAGCGCATGAAACCTAGACCTCTCCCCAACTTCAGTAAATGAGGAAACCCTGGTCTTGTGTGTGCCGCCCCCCCCCCCCATCTCCCCCTACAGCCTTGCTATGTGGGCCCAGATGTACCGTGTAATTTCCAGGTCTTGTAAGTAATAACTTTTATTTCTTCAGTTTCCTGATGATTGTTGCTGAAGTGTCTTGCAGTCATAATAAGAACCACAGAGGCCCATCCAGCCACACCATTAGTTATTGGTAGGTTGTGACTACAAAACAAAGTTCCACTTTATCACCTGTAGCATTTTTACCAAAAATATTTGACAGTCTAATCATGTGAAATAATTAGACAAAAGTGCAATGTAGCACATTTACAAAGATGCCTGGTGTGAATTTTTAAAGTAACTGTTGTGTAAAACAGGTGGGGAGACTGTTATAGATCAAAAAACAACATGTAATGGTAGCAACTGGGTGGCACAGTTAAGTGTTGCACTCTTGGTTTCAGTTCAGGTCATGATTTCAGTATTGTGAGATCAAGCCCTGCATTCGCTCTGCGTTCAGTGTGGAGTCTGCTTGGCTTTTTCTGTCCATCTCTCTCTCACTCGCTCTCAAATATTTTTTTAAAAAATCGTGTAATGTGCTTGGATTTGATCTTGAATTAAATAAACCTAGCAGTTAAAGCCATTTTAGAGGCATCTATGGAAATTTGTATATGAATTCTTTAATGATATGGAATGTTTAACTTTCTTAGGTGACCATGGTTTTTTCCTAATACAGGAGAATGCCATTTTTCTTAGGAAATGCATGTTGAAGTATCTAGAAATGAAGTGTCATTCTACTTTCAAATGGTTAGACCAAATGGGTGTGTGTGTAAAATATATATACGAGATCATGTGAATGTGACAGAATAACAACTGGTAAATCTTAGTGAAAAGTAGATGGGGTGTTTATTGTTATTTCAAGTGTTTGAAGACTTCAGAGTTTTTGAAATAAGGTTTAGTGGGGTGGAACGAAAAGGGTGAATCCAAAGAAGTATTGAAAAAGACAGTTGCTCCAAAGGCTCTGCCAATCCTTGTGTCCTAAAGACTTTGGAATAGGCTAAGCTTTAAAAGGGAGACAGAGCATAAGGCCAACATAAAGGTGAGGTTAGAGTGAGATACTCTTCCAAAACCTGGTACCTCAATATATGATACAGTCAGTGAAAGAATGACCCAGAATACCCTACCTCAAGAGAGGAGAGAAAGAAAATTGAGTGGAGGAAAGGGGGGAGAAATCTACCCTTAGAACTGGTGTCTTAAAATGGATTTGGAACCAAACTTATACTACTAGTCGGAATACTAGTCAGAAAAATACTAGAATACTAGTCAGTAAAGCTAAGACTTAAAGTGGTATCAGGTTAGAAGTGTTTTCCAGGCATTTAAACAAGTGTCAATATAACTCTTTTAAGGAAAGCACTTCAAACCTGAATTTTCAGATAGTGTTATAATAATCTTGGACTCATTCAAAGTCACAAAAATGAGAAGTCATTATTAAAAAATTAGGAGAAAGCAGAATCTGACCTGTAACGATGGCAGCCATTGGAATTATTGGATGAGTATATTCAGACATTGAAAAGATTTTAGTATCTCTAAAATCGGGATGACATTATAGTATATTGGCTATGTTACTGGTATAAAAAGTGGTGTATCCTTTAATACTTGATGGCTTAGATTCAATGAAATACAAAATGCATAAGGAATAGAAGAATGTCTAAAAATTGAGAAAGAACGAGAGACTATTAAAAATGGTGGAGGTGGGGATAACGGGTGCATGGGAAGAAAAATGATCAGTCGGATTTGAGAACGAAGCATCTAGACAAAAACATACAGATAAAAGAAGACCAAGATGAAGAAATTACACAGAATTCAGTACAGTACAGAGAGAGAATATATGAAGTTCAAGGTCACCAAGAGCATGTGGTAAAGGCCAATGAACATCTTATAGAGTACTGGAAGGATGATACAGAGAATGGTTGTGGATGATATTGGAGGGTATTTTGTCTGAGAACTTTACCCATTTGCTTAAAGTTGTATGTCAGCCTTGTGGAGTTTAGAAATTAAATCAACATCTAGACATACTGAGCTAAGTTCTGGAAGATAGACAAAATCTAGGACCTACAAAAGTGGAAAGTCAGAGCTGACACTCTTACAAGGCAAACCACCAAAAATAAGTTTAACTTTAAAAGACCAAGAGAAGACTTAACTTGTGAAGTTCACAGGAGTTAGTGCTTACAGTTACTTCAGAACAACAATGAAAACCAGAAGACAGTGGGATAATATTTATAGATAGGGAAAGCTGTCAGTCTAGAATTTTGTACCCAACAAAACTACCAAGAAAAAAGGATAAGGTCATTTTGAATAAAAAGTGAGAGCTCATTGTTAACATAACTTCATTAAATGAATTCTTGGTTTATTCCTGGAAAAAGGAAGCAAAGAAGTTCAAGAAGGAATGGTGATCAAAGAAAATGGTTAATGAGGGTAAACTAAACTTTATAAAGCAATAATGTCAATTCTTGAGTTAAAAGGTGAATCAGATGCCTCACAGCATGACAGTGTGATTCTGCTTCCCTGCTTCCAGGGAAAATGGTGAAAATCAACAAAACAAGTGAAGCCTCTGGAAATGGACCTATGAGCAAACAGCAGATGAAGAAACATCTGTGCAAAGAGGTGAAGAAGCATCTTTTCAAGAAAACCTATGAAAATTCTGTAGGGATGGTGAGAGTTTGTGACGTTTGAATCAAGGCTTCTTCCTAGCTCTTTACTCCAGCTCAGCAATGTGGAGAGTCCAGACTGCTGCAGCCAGAATCATTAGGCTTTGTCTTTCTCAACTCCCAGGTGAAGGGCTATCTTCCTGGGAAAAGCAAGACATGAGTCTTTCTCATCCTGTCCCAGGTGCCTGTTGGGGTGAAGGTTCAAGTGAGTGTGGTTGAGAAGTGTGTGTGTGTCTGGGGGCTCTTATTCTATTCAGCCCCCACTCAGAGGACGGAGGCTCTACCTTGGGTATGGCATGCTTAGAATTACTGGGACATGGACCACCTTTGTCTTAGACCTTTGTCTTAGCACATGAGGTGGTTCCATACCAGGAGAGACAAGTGAGAAGGCCTCAGGCTGCTTCCCCTCTCCCTCCACTGAGCACTTAGGGATGTCACTCAGAGGTTTCACATTGTTCCAGCTAAGCCCTGGCTTTGAGATTTTAACTTGAGAGAGAGGCACTTTATGAAACTGATAGCCCCAAATCTCTTCCAAAAGGATGGACTTCAGTTGTAATAGAGTGTGGCCAAATTCAAACATGAGGACACAGCACTGGAGTTGTGATAAAAGGCAACTGAAGAGAGATTCAGGGTACAGTGCAAACTGTAGGTTAGCTACTTTGCAGGAGAAAACTGGGAAATAAGCCCAAAGGAGGCATCCTGAAATTATAAGAATGTCACACACAGATCTCAGTAACTATGCATTTAAAAGGAGCCAGAATATGATTAGATTAGTTTATAGAGCAATTTATGCCCCACAGCATTGTTGAAAATAATATAGCAAGCTGGAAATTATGAGAATTTAACAGTTGGCCTGGTCAAAAAAACAATATGGGAATTCTATGAAACCATTGTCATCCCAGGGAAATTTACCCAAAGCTATGTCTTCTCGAGGAGAAACATCAGAGGCTTAATGCTGGGAGAGAGGAGGGAGTACACTTCACTAAACTAATGCAGCCAGTCACTAAACAAATAAAAATGACGGTCACTTGGGGTGGAGGAGAGGAAGGACCAGCTGCTATGTTATTTAAAATCTCCATTTCCCAACAAATACTCATGCAAAGAAATAGAAAGTTATAATTAATATGCTGGAAATAAAGCAGGCAATAGAAACTGTGAGAGTAACAGGATGTTGGATTTATAAGAGAAAAACTTGAAAGTAGTCACTGTAAACATGTTCCCAGAACTAAAGGAAACCATGGTTAAAAAGTAAATGAAGGTATGATGTCAGTGTCACATCAAATGGAGAGTTTCAATAAAGAGGTTGATATTAAAAAGAACCAAATGAAAATTCTGGAGTTGAAGGATGCCTTGGTAGCTCAGTCGGTTAAGCATCTGCCTTCAGCTCAGGTCATGATCCCAGGGTCCTGGGATTGAGTCCCGCATCAGGCTCCTTCCTTGGCGGGGAGCTTGCTTCTCCCTCTCCATGCCACTCACCCTGCTTGTGCTCTCTCTCTCTGACAAATAAAATCTTAAAAATTCTGGAGTTGAAGTGTATGACCGAAATAAAAAATTCACTAGACAGACTGAACAGTAGCTTGAGCTGGCAGAAGAAAGAATAAACAAACTTGAAGATAGATCAATAGAGATAAAAAGAAATGGAGAAAAATGAACGGAGCTTCAGAGAAATGTCAGATGCCATCAAGCACACTCTGACACATGCATAATGGGAGTACCAGAAGGAGAGGAGAAAAAAAGTAAAAATGTTCAAAGACATAATAGATGAAAAATTCCGCAAAGTATTGCAAAAACAATAACATAAGACCACATAAATACTTATTACCCTCCTCTTAATTGATATAAAAAGTGGGACTGTATAAAACATTATATGGTGTATCATTGGGACCATAAAGAAATGTAATATATATGTATTTGCTAATAGCATAAAGGAGGTGGGTAGGAGCGAATTTGTATTAGCCTAAGGAAATTACTATAATTGGTAAGTTAATAATTATAACTATTTGTTGGATTTGTAACATCAAAGATAGTTTATATTTAGCAATAATATCACAAAAAAGGAGGAAACAAATAGAGCTACATAAGGGTAATGTTCCTATATGGAATTAACCTAGTATAAATCAATAGCTCATTCTGATAAGATGTGTATGATAAAGCCTACGAAAATAAAACAGTGAAAAATTCCTTAAAGAAATTAAAATACTTCAAAAAATATTCACTTGAAGTGAAAGAAAGCATTAAAGGAAATAGAACAAAAAAGGCATGAGACATAGCAAAAAGTAAAATCATAGACATCAACATAATAACATTAAATATGAATGGATTAAACAATTCAAATCACGGAGATTGTCAGACTGGGTAAAGAGACCTGGTTCAAGTATATACTGTCGGCAGGAGACACACTTTAGATCAAAAGACACAAATAGATTGAAAATAATAGGAGGAAATGTCATATCCTGCAAACAGCAATCACAACAAAGCTGGAGTGGCTGTATTTTAAGAGAAAATAGGCTTTAATACAAAAGTTCGAATGGGGCACATTTTATAGTGATAGAAGTGTCAATTGACATCAGGGAGATCTAACAATTCTAAACATATATACACCTAATAACAAAGCACCAAAATATCTGAAAACAGAGATGAAGGGGAAAATAAATACAACAATAATGGTTGGAGAATTCAATATCCTACTTTTCAATAATGGATAGAAAGCTAGAACAACAAAACAGAAGATGAACAGCACTACAAACTAACTGATCTAATAGACATTTGTTGAACACTCCTTCTAACAGACAACAGATATACATTCTCTTTGAGTGCACATGGAACATTTTCCAGGATAGGTCATGTGTTAAGCCATAAAACAAGCCTCAATAAATTTAAGAGAATAGAAATAGTGCAATGTATGTTGTTCAGCAACAGTAGAATGAAACTAGGAATCAGTAACAGGAAAAAGGTTGAGAAAATAAAAAATAGGTGGAGTTACTGAACACAACTCTCCAAATAACGAATGGGTCAATAAAGAAATCAAGGGAAATCAGAAAACACTTAGAGATGAATGAGAATGACACATTACAGAAGTTATTAGCTTCAGCTAAAGTAATGCATAGAAGGAATTTTATAGTTGTAAATGCCTATGTTAAGAAAGATTTCAAATCAGTAACCTAAACTTAGAAATTATTCTTTAGAAATAAAAGAATTATAAGAGAATACAATGAACAATTGTATGACAACAAATGAGATAACCTAGATGAAATGGATGAATTCCTAGAAAGACAAACTAAAACTAAGGAAAAAAAGAAAATGTCAATGAAGTAGTAATTAAAAAAAAAAACAAACTACCCATCAAAAAAAGCACAGGCACAGTTAGCTTCACAGCTTAATTCTACTAAGCATGTAAAGAAGAATTAAATTATTCACTTCCAGAAAGAGAAAAGAACACTTCCCAACTCATTTTATATTGGCCTTTATTACCCTGATACCAAAACCAGACAAGCCATCACAAGAGAAGACTACAGACCAGTATCTCTCATGAATATGGATGTGTAGATCCTTAACAAAACATTAGTATACTGAATGAAGCAAAGGAAAGAATTATACACTACGACTGAGTAGGATTTATCCTAGAGATGCACAGTTAGTTCAACATCTGAAAATCAACGTGTAATACATCAGATGAATACAATAAGAAACAACAATTACAAGATCATCTCAGATTCAAGAAAGCATTTGACAGAATCCAAAGCCCTTCTGGGATAAAAACACTCAACAAACTAGGAATAGAAGGGAACTTCCTCAACAAGATTAAGGGCATTGATGAAAAATCCATAGCTAACGTCAGACTTAATGGTAAAAAATCGAATGCTTTCTCTCAGTCATTAGGAAAAAGGCAAGGATATCTGCTCTTACTACTGCTCAACGTTGTACTGGAATTTCTAGCCATGACAATTAGGCAAGAAAAAGAAATGAAAGCCCTCCAAAATGGAAAGAAAGAAGTAAAATGATCTCTATTTGCAGATGACAAGAACTTATATAGAGAAAATCCTAATGAATGCACTAAAAATCTATTAGAACTAATAATCATGTTCAGCAAGGTTGCAGGATAAAAGACAATATACAAAATGTTGTGTTTTTACACACTTGCCATGAACATTCTGAAAATGAAATGATGCCATTATAATAGCATCAAAAAACTTAGGAATAAAGTTTAACAAAAGTGCAAAATTTGTACTCTGATAACTACAAAACATTGAAAGAAATTAAAGACCATCTAACTACATGAAGATCTCATGTTCATGGATCAGAAAACTTAAGATTTCAGTATTCAAACTGATAATGGATTCATTGTAATCCCTATCAAAATCCCAATCGATTTATTTTGTAGAAATTGACAAGTTGATTCTAAAGTTCATTCAGAATTTCAGGGAACCCAGGATAGCTAAAACAATCTTAAAAAAAATAAAATAAGAGGCCTCACACTTCCCCCATTTCAAACCTATCTACAAAGCAATATAGTAACACACACTGGTACTGGCACAAGGACAGAAAGAGATTATAGTGGAATAGAATTGGAAGTCCAGAAATAAACCCATACATGTATGGTCAACTGATAATTGTTAACAAGGGTGCCAAGACCATCCAATGGGAAAGGAACAGTCTTTTTAACAAACGTTAATGGTTCAAAAAAAACCCTGTTAATTAATTATTCACCTGGATAGCCACAGGCATGTAAATATAAGCTAAAACTTTTGGAAGACGACATAGGAGAAAATCTTCATTACCTCGTGTTTGGCAAAGGATTCTTAGATGTGATGCCAAAAGCACAAGGGACTACAAAAAGATACATGACTTACCAAAATTAAAAATTTTGTTCATCAAAGGACACCATCAAGAAAGTAAAAAGACAACCCACAGAATGGGAGAAAATACAGACAAATCCTATATCTGATAGGGGACTTGTATCCAGAATGTATACTTTTTTTTTTTTTTTTTTAAGAGAAAGAGCAAGCCCATTGCAGAGTCTGATGTGGGGCTTGATCTCATGACCTTGAGATCATGACCTGAGCTGACATCAAGAGTCAGATGCTCAACCGACTGAGCCACCCAGGCGCCCCTGTATAAAAATCCTTTACAATTCAATAATAAAAAGACAACCCAATTAAGAAATGGGCAAAGGATCTGAATAGACATTTCTCCAAAGAAGATATACAAATGGCCAATAAGGCCATGAAAAGATGCTCAACATCATCCGGGAAATGCAAAGCAAACCATAATAAGATAGCACTTCACACCCACTATGATGGCTGGAACTGAAAAGTCAGATAATAACAAGTGTGAGTGAGAATGTGGTGCAATCAGAATCCTCATACACTGCTAGTGATTCGGAATGTAAGATGGTTCAGCTGCTTTGGAAAACAGTCTAGTACTGTTCAAACTATTAGGAGTAGGGTTTACCATATGATCCAACAATTCCACTTTTAGTATATAACCAACAGAAATGAATACATATGTCCACACAAAAACTTGTACACAAATGTTCATAGCAGTATGGCCAAAAGTTGGAATAATCCAAATGTCTATCAAAGACTTATATATAAACAAAATGTGGTTTGTTTATTTATTTAAAGATTTATTTATTTGAGAGACAGACAACATGCATGTGATTTGGGGGAAGGGGTGGAGGGAGAGAGCCTTCAAAGAGATTCCCTGCCCAATTTAGAGCCTGATGTGGGGCTTGATCTCATGACCCTGAGATCATGACCTAAGCCGAAACCAAGAGTTGGACACTCAACCAACTGAGCCACCAAGGTACCCCAAAATGTGGTATATTTATTTATACAACGGAAAATTATTTGGCCGTAAAAAGGAATGATGTATTGACACGGATGAACCTTGTTATGGTAAATGAAAAAGCCAGTCACAAAAAATCACATTTCAATATGATTCTATTTATATAAAACATCCAGAACAGGGAAATCTATAGAGACAAAAAATAGATTAGTGGGTGCTTGGAGGTGGGGATTGATAACTACAGTGTTTGGAGTTTCTTTTGGAGGTGGTGAAAATATTCTATAAATGATGGTAGTGATGATTGTACATATCGTGAATATACTAAAAACCCTGAATTATATACTATAAAAGGGTGAATTGTATGATATTTGAAATATCTTAATAAATGTATTGTAAAAACCACCATAAACAATAAAACTAAACTACTGATTAAAAATAGCATATACATAGGAAAGGGGTACTCAGAACATTTTAAGGGCCTTGAGTTGTTTGACAGTGGAGTGAAGATTGGTCACTGTTGGACCTTGAGTTAAACATGCGTGCTGAAACTTCAAAGGCAACCTTTTAAAAAGTGTAAATACAGAGTGTGTAACATACATAAAAGGAAAAGGGAGAGAGGGAAAATCTTAAAGGAAGGCACGGGAAATAGAATAGAAAACACAAAACGGAATATGCTGGAAATAAATCCAAATATTAATCAGTACATGTAAACAAACCAAAATGCCTAGTGAAAAGAAACTGTCAAACTCCATTTAAAAATCCACACAACTGCTGTTTAGGAGCGATATCCCTAAAACAAGGCTCTCAGAAAGACTGAAAGAAAAGTTTGCAAAAAATACACCAGGTGAAAACTAACATTCACCATATAATGACAAAGAATAAATACAAGTAGTAAACTTGCAAGCACATCATAAATTCAAAACATAAAGGAAGGATTGGCAGAACTACAAGAAGAAATGGAAAACTCCACCATTTTAGTCCTTGGTAACTGATAGGTCCAACAGAAAAAATACTATCAAGGTCAGTGAGGATTTAGAGAACACAGTATCCAGGGCTAGCTAATGTATCGTAATGGAAATTAGAGTAGCGGCTGCTTCCGGTGGGGAAGGTAGATGTACTGAAAAAGGTTGGAAGAGCATTTTCAGGCCATGAAAATGTTTTATATCTTGATTGGGGTAGTGTTTACAAGAATGTATAAATTTGTCAAAATTCATCTAACTATGGGTGCATTTTATATAAATTACATCTCAAGTTTATTTTAAAAGAATAATTTCTTAGGTTTTTTTTTTTCCTCCCTTAACTGTTCCCCTAAAGATGTCATTATATCCAAGCTACTACCAATTCCTAGCTCGTGATGTGGTCCTGAAATACTATTCCCACTAAAATTAATCAGATTTTCAATGAAATGATTGATTCCAGTTTTGGTGTGGTAAATGTATAAGACAAGCCTGGGGCATCTTGTCATATAAATGAATAAAGGAAGCTAACCACTATTTTCATGTCATAAGGACTTAGAAGCCACTATGAAGAGGTTTTCCCTTTCCAAAAAAGATACAATTTTAATTTCAAAGAGAATAATAATTGCAATTGATTGAAGCCCATAATATATACTTATATTTGTGAGTTCATAATGATATAAAAATTGGGGTGATGAGCGTGTACCCTTAGAAGATGTTGGGAACCAGTTCATTACCTTACAAAACGGTAAATAAGTTGAAAGAACCAAATATGTTATCCCGTCTTTCCCTATAGGAACTGTATCACTGGATAACCAAGCAGGAGATGAGGGAAGCATTCCTTTATAAAGATATTGTAGTTAATGAATGAAAATGGAATTATAGAATCAGAGCATCGTTTTGCAGCCCTCAGTGAATTAATAGGTCTGTGCAATGAGCCATCCATGGGGGGGAGGGGAAGCACGCTTCCTGATGAAAGAACACAACCCAACCCATAGACCAAAGGAACAGAACCTGAATCCGAAGCCTCTGGATGCAGCTGCCAATGTGTAGAAGTTACGGGGCTGAGAAGAACGGGTTGAGCTGCGCCACGGTGATGCCGTCAGCAAGATCCAGACTGGAAACTCTATAGGTGAGATGCCCTGCGTTCGTCAGCAGATATACTGCGAGGGAAGACAGATGGAAGTTGCAACCTGTGCAATCATAGGGGCTTAAAAGACATGCCAGTTAAAAAGGGCAAAGCTAAATTATATTGTTCCAGGATGCATTTTTGTTTATAAAACCTTAAAGAAACTTGAAGAGATGATTCTCAGAATTCGGGATGGTGGTTGCTTTTGGAGGGAGGAGGTGGGCTGTGATAGGAGCAAGGCCTTGGGTGTTCTGGGGTGGCCGCCAGGGTTCTATTTATGGTTTGATTGGTTAGTTGCACAGGTGTTAACCTTATTAAAATTCACTAAACTATACATTTGTGTGATTTTTCTATATCTGTGTTTTATTTTATGTTTAAAAAGTTAAAAGGAATTTTAAAAATAGATATTAGGGATAACTTTATGCCAATAAATTAGAAAATTTATATGAAATTAACAAGTTTCTAGAAAAATAAAAACTACAAATTCTTTTTTTAGATATTTATCCATTTTAGAGAGAGAGTGAGTAAGACATTAACAGGTATTAGTGTTAGCTCTTTATTTTTTCTAGCATTGCTTGCTGACTGAGGGCAGGCAGAGTTATCCAGGGCTGGAATTTTGCTAGACTCGTGCATAGAAGGACAGAAGGCAAAGGAGTTTAGAATGCTGACTGGAAGTAACGATGTGATGAACCATAGACCAAGATGAGCCATTGATCGAAAAGAAGAGGTGATGAGGGGAAGAGGTAAATATTACCTGGATAGGATATTTTCATGATGTTGAGGACCTGTTATAGCCAGGGTAGTAGAATAGACAAGCTGGGAAGATAATAAGATACTTGAGTTAGTGATTTTTCAAGGGGAAGAAAATTAGGGAATGATAATATCCCCACTATGAACATGGAGGGGCCAAAAGGGGAGGGGCAGAGGTCAAGTGGCAAGAAGTCAGGGATTGGACAGCTTATCCACATGGACAGTGAAGTCTCCCAGAATTACGGTGGCAAGAATTAGAGTGAAGAAGAAAGGGCCGAGACTTCATGGCAATTACCTATGTAACACCATGTGCGGGAATCCGCCATTGGGGTGTCTTTCCACAGGGTCATGTATTGTCCTTATCCTTTAGTAAAATCCAGAAAGGTAACAGTAGCCAACATTTATTGAATGCTTTGTGCTAGGCATTGTTTTAAGCCCCCCCCCCTTTTGAAGTATAGTTGACACACATGTTACATTAGTTTCAGGTGTACATATAGTGATTTGAACAGTCTTCACATTATGCTGTGCTCACCACAAAGGTAGCTACCGTCTGTCACCATAGAACACTATTACGGCATCATTGATTTATTCCCTATTCTGTACCTTGTATTCCCATGACTTAGTTACTCTGTAACTGAAAGCCTGTATCTCCCACTCCCCTTCACCCATTTTGCCCATCTTCTCCCCCCTCCTCTCTGGCAACCATCAGATTGTTTTCTGTCTTTATGGGTCTGTTTCTGCTTTTTGTTTGTTTATTCTTTGTTTTGCTGTTTTAGATTACATATATTGTTTTAAGGTCTTTTTTAAAAAAGATTTTTTTTAAATTAATTTATTTATTTATTGAGAGTGAGCCAGGGGGAGGGGCAGAGGAAGAAGGAGAGAGAGAATCTTAAGCAGATTCTGTACTGAGCGTGGAGCCTGACCTGGGGCTTGATCCCACAACTCTGAGATCACGACCTGACCTGAAATCAAGAGGTGGACACGTAACCGACTGAGTCACCCAGGCACCCTGTTTTAAGCACTTTTAATGTAACAACTCTTTGAACCGTCTCTGTCACGACTATGAAGTGGGTATCATTCTTAGTCCTATTTTATAAACGCAGGAACTGAGGCTCCGGGGGGCTTGAGTAATTTGCTCAAGGCCCCAGAGCTAGTAAGTGGCAGACTTTAGATTTAAGGTCCGTTAACTTGGCTTTAGGTCTATGCCCTTAACCTCTCTGCCACCCTGCCTCTCAGCTCAGGAAGTCACTATGACCTCCGTCTGAATTTGTGTCCCTGAGGCGTCCCTTCCATGGCAACTTGAGAGTGAGTGTTGGTGTGGAGGGGTGTGTGTGTGTGTGTGTGTGGTGGGGAGTGCCCATCGGTCCACCGGTTCCACGTCCTCTGGGCCTGACACAGGTCAGAACCTTGTCCACCCACCAGGGTGGTGGGCACCTGCCCGGGGGTCCTCTGCCAGAAGGGCGGCCCATCGCTGTGGAGAACGGCATCTGAAACGTCGGGTGGGGATGTGTGTCCTTGTGCTTGTGGTGCCTGACTTCTGCTGAGAGCTGCCCAGACGGGCGTGCAGTGGCAGGGCGGGGTGCGAAGGCCAACATGCCATCGGTGCCCTCTGCTCCCAGCTAGCCCCACGCCTTGGCCCCGGGGGAGGGAGAAGAGAACGATGAAGCAATCCCTCATCAGCGTCACCAGTGAGACCCCTGCCGGGATCCCCATTTGCCTGGGCACAGGGAGGCTCAAGGGTTCAAATCCCTGATTCCTTCATTTATTTATTTTTATTTTTATTTTTATTTTTTATTTTTAAAAAGATTTTATTTATTTATTTATGTGTGTGAGAGAGAGCACAAGCAGGGGGAGTGGCAGGCAGAAGCAGGCTCCCCACTGAGCAAGGAGCCTGATGTGGGACTCGAACCCAGGACCCATGACCTGAGCCGAAGGCAGACACTTCACTGACTGAGGCGCCCAGGCACCCGTCAAATCCCTGATTCCTCTAGAAGGCCAGGAAGGGACAAAAGGGAATGGAAGCGTTTGCCTGGGAGTGAAAGAGGCTCAGCTGACGAAGACCAGGTCTCCCAGTGTTGGGCTTTGTGCCTCTGTGTCTGCTTTTTCCTTTCCCACAGTAAGAGGTTCACCTGGGCCTATGGTCACCGAGCCAAGGTGCCTCCCTTGCATGAGACCAAGTTCTGCCACCAAGATGTGAGCCGAAGTGATGTATCTTGTTCCCCAGCCGTGCACTGGAAAGGACGGAGTGTGTGCTCTCTGCTTCTCCCCTTCCTGCTGGCTGGGCCCTTGGCAAGAAGCATAGGCGCCATTTGGGTCTGCAGATGGCAACCGCGTGCTGAGGAGGGCAGAGCTGCCCACCCGGCTCACCTGTCTGCTTCTGGACTGTTACCCGAGAAACGAGAAACTTCTCTCTTGTTTAAGCTCTTCTGTTTTTAGAGCTTTTTGTTGTAGCAGTTTATCCTCTGCCCTAAGACAGGACCTTCCCCTTGAAGAGGTGAAGGAAGCAGGAGCGGCTGGTGGAGGCTGTCCGATGCCTCGAACCCGAGCCAGGCTGACTGTATGAGGGACCTTCCTCAACTTGGGAGCTGGAGCCCCCCTTTGCCTGTGTGGGATTTACTCGCCCTGTGGAGGCTCACTGAACAGGCTGTTCGAGGTGCCCATGGTCCCTGTGAGGGGAAAGCCCATGCTGTCTCTCAACTCAGGGGACCCGGGCTGCTGACAGCCAACTGAAGGATGCCCAGTGCCTGAGCTGGGCCCCAGCCTGCGGAGACAGGCCAGGTCAATCCGATCCTCCTTCTTGGACTGAGACTGTAGCAGTCTGCCTGGCCGCATATGCCGGAACAACCCACACGAATAAAGCACGCGGCAGAGCTAACGGGAAGCCACATGTCTCCCAAGGACATGCTATCTGTAAAAGGTCGTAGCTCTCTTCTTTGAGTGTATACTGTGTTTTATTTTTTTTTAAGATTTTATTTTTTTAGGGGTGCCTGGGTGGCTCAGTCGTTAAGCGTCTGCCAGAGTCCTGGGATCGAGCCCCACATCCGGCTCCTCCGCTGGGAGCCTGCTTCTTCCTCTCCCACTCCTCCTGCCTGTGTTCCCTCTCTCGCTGGCTGTCTCTCTGTCTGTCAAATAAATAAATAAAATCTTTTAAAAAAATTTATTTTTTTAAAGCAATCTCTACTCCCAGCGTGGGCCTCGAACTCACAACCCCGAGATCAAGAGTCTCATGTTCCACCACCTGAGCCAGCGAGATGCCCCTATACTGTGTTTTTATTCACTGAGAAACTTTGTCCTCTAAAATCATAGATGATCAGAAATTTCACTGTTTGAAGTTCTATCAGTACGAATGAAAGGGCCCCCTCTTGCCTGGAGGGCCTAAGTCGCTTTGATGCCAGGAGGCAGCCCTTGACAGCCCAGGGGCAAAGCAGCGGATAAGGTCTTTCTGGACGCAGCAGTCCACAGCCGTCCTGTGTCTCCGAGGACAGAGAACCTGGGTTCACTCTGCAGCCCAGACCTCATCTGAGCCCTTCACACTCAGCGTGGCTTTGCCATGAGCCTCGAAAAACACTGTCCATCTATATGCCCCCTAAACATTCTCTTCATCAACCGATCCCCCCACATCTGGTGAGTTCCGTATGCGGCCTCCTTCACAGCCACAGGTCAATAAACCTGGTTTTGTCTGGTTGGAACACCAGGTTTGTCCTGGGGGGGCTTAGGTGGGTTGGTCTAAGAGAGACATTTATTAGAATTTGGGAATACGGAGAACATCAAGAAGCCCAGGGACTGCAGCTGAAGGGTCAGGTGACAAGCAAGAAACAGTCTTGCAAAAGCAAGAAACAGACTTGGGGCTTTGAGGGGCTGGGGCGCCTAGCTCACGGAGAAATGTAAACTATGAAGGGGCAGAAGCTACGGGAGAGAAAAGGTAAATAAAGGAGAGGAAAAGCAGCAGCTGCAAGTCTGGGTTTAAAGGAGAACAGAGCAGATATGTAGAGAGGAGACCTTGGCCCATGAGCCAGTGGGCTGCTCGGCTGGTCCGAGGGCTGCTCCTTTCCATCCCCGCTCGGGGGCTCCAGAACATTGTGGCCCCAGGTTCACTGAAGAGTCTTTGTTCTTACAACCCAAGCAGTTAACTGAAGCCTGTTGCCTCTCCTGTGCTGCCCCAAATCTCAGTTGTGAGGCTGGCCATACCCTGAACAGAGCCAAGGCTTTCGCTGGAAGGCTCCATCCATCCATCCATCCATCCATCCATCCATCCATCCATCCATCCAATATATACATTAAGCAGTCTCCCAGGTGTAAACCTTCTTAGCACTGTCTTTTCAACATACGGGCACTTCGGGAGGATAACCGTCATCAGCTAACGGCTTCACCATCAGTCATGGTTCTTTCTACTGAAGACCAGATCCAGAATTACATTAAGGAACCCGAGGGAGAAAGGGAGGAAAGGCCTGGTAAGGTAAGGTGGGCCAGGAAGGTAGAACCCAATGATAGCCACTGGGACGGGGGGCAGGGATTTACCCCACAGATACCCTCGACACACTCTGCTCAGGAAGGAACGAATCCTCCCACCCGGAACCATGGCAGGCAGCTTTCGGCCACAGTTACTGTGGGTTCCTAGGTGTGACCCGGGCCTTTCCCTGCATCTAGTCGGGAGTGGACCAAAGGTGGACACATGCCACGAGGCCCGTGGCCCTGCAAAGAGAAAGAACCACAGCTTCTAGGGAGTGGGGGGCAGACAGACGGAGGAGGGGAGCGGCGCCCTCCACTGCTGTGCAGACCCTGGGCTCTTCTGGGGAGCAGAGCATAAGTCGACAGTAAGAAGACCTCTCTAGAAATTTCGGATTTCCGTCTGGATGTTCACTGGGGCTGCCCCTGGGTGTGGACTCGCCCCTGCCGGTCTCTTCCCCTCCTCCCTGCAAATAGTCCTATCTAGCAAGTTTCTCTGGGCACTATTTAGCTCATCACTCATTTTGACTCCCAGATGTTTTCCTTTCTCAGTGACATGTCCTCCAAAGTATAGCCTGGTAGTTGGCGTGGGCGCACAGCCAGGTTGCTGGGGTTGAATGCAAGCTCTGTGGCCTTGGGCATGTCACTTATCCTTTCTCTGCCTCAGTCTTCTCATCTGTAAAATAGGAATAATAGTTTTAATAATACCTGCCCCACAGGGTCCTGGTGAGGATTTCATGAGTAAAAACATGGGATCCCTCAGTAAATGTTTAGTGCCATTCTTCCAGAAACTGTACTCATTTTGTCTCTCCATTGTAGAGATGTCTCTAAAAGAGATTTCTTTTTTATTATTGAGGTAGAGTTGACATACAACGTTGTGTTAGCTCTAGGTGGACAATATAATGATTTGATATTTGTATGTATTGTGAAGTGATCACCACAGTTAAAAGTCTTGTTGACATCTGTCACCATACATAGTGACAGAATTGCTTTTCCTGTGATGAGAACTTCTAAGATCTGTTCTCTTGGCAGCTTTCAAATATGCAATTCAGTACTATCAACTCCCAAGCCATATATTACATTCCCATGACGTATTTGTTTTATAAGTGGAACTTTGTATCTTTTGATGCCCTTCTCCCGTTTTGCTCACTTCCCAACCCCCATCCCTGGCAACCACCAGTCTGTTCTCTGCATCTATGAGCTTGGTCTTTCTCTCTCTCTCTCTCTTTCTTTCAGATTCCACATATAAGTGATATCTTACAGTATTTGCCTTTCTCTGTCTTACTTTGCTTAGCATAAATGCCCTCCATCCATGTTGTCACAAATAGTAAGATTTCATTCTTTTTTATGGCTGAATAATATTCCACTTTATATATACCAAATTTTCCTTATCCATTCATCCACTGGTGGACTCCTAGGTGGTTTTCCATGTCTTGGCTATTGTAAATAATGTTGCGATGAACACGGGGGTGCAGATATCTTTTTGAGTTAGTGTTTTTGTTTTCTTTGGACACGTACCCAGAAGTGTGATTGCTACATCATACGGTAGTTCTATTTTTAATTTTTTGAAGAACCGCCATAACATCTTCCATAGTGGCTGCACCAGTCCCACCAACGGCGCATGAGGGCTCCTTTCTGTCCACATCCTCGCCAACACGTGTTGATTCTTGCGTTTTTGACGTTAGCCATTCTGACAGGGGAGGTGATGTCTCATCGTGGTTTTGATGTGCATTTCCCTGATGGTGAGTGATGTTGAGCGTCCTAAAAGTGATTTCTTTTCAAATAAAGCACATATTATAATATCTAGGGGTTAAGGGGAAGCGTTGTCTGGTTTTGTGTATGGAAGGGAGTCCTGCGGCGTGTGCCCTTTAGACTCAATGGGGCTCAGTCAGGCTCCCGCAGGCGGTTCACCCAGGCCCTCTTGGATGAGAGTGGCACTCAGGGTCCCTCTTGGGGTGGGCCTGGGAGAAGAGGAGGTGGGCAGCTTCTGTGGGCTTCCTGGACTTGGACTGAGAAGCAAGTCTGAAGGTTCCTGGCTATGTAGCCTCAGACCTGGGTAACCTCACGAGTCGGAGACTTCTCGCATGTAGGCGCAGTCCCAGCATCTTACCTAGTTCATAGGAAGCGCCTGAGGACAAAGAGGGAGAAAACTACATGGAAATTCTTTGAGAAACCAGAAATTAAAAGTTTGGCATGGTGTAAGCTCAGTAGTGGCCTTTCAACACTGCCGGCTTTCCAGGGTGCCGGGTCAGGCTGTGAGTCAGGACTCTGATGTGTGCAGAACCCCAAGGGCTGCATGAGCTCGCGGACCACTGACCCTGGAGAGCTGGGAGGGTTTTGGCCTTGCCTCTGACAGGTTTCCTGGAGGATGTGGAACATGCCTGGGGGCTAAGTCGTCTGCCCGGCAGAGGAAGACACCCTTTGCCAGGGGAGGCCAAGGGTGCGGCCTTGGAATAGTAGGGCCCCAGGGTTGAGGGCAGGGACTGACTGCCCCTTTGCTTTGCGGCAGCTCAGGAAAAAATGGCTGCCAGGCCAATCCCCATTTGACCAGTCTCCCCGTCTGTGATCAGCTGCTCCTGACTCACCCTAGTGGGGACACTTGGTGCCCCGCCCACCTGATGGCCTCGGGGCACCAGAACTTTCCCCTCAGGAGCCCCTGGGAACCTTGCCTAGGACTTCAGAGCCTGAGGACTGGCTGCGGGTCTGACACCGGCCCAGCCACTGGCCCTTCAGGCTCCAATCCTCCTCCTTCTCGATGTTCACCTTCCTCCTGACTTTTCAAGAGAGACACATGCTAAGTACAGGTGCAAGGACGAGCGTGAGGACAAAAAGAACCAAAGCAACTTGGCCACGGAACATTTAGGAAGCTGGGAGGGAAGACGCCTGAGGCAACACCGTGACCGGCGCTGTGTAAGGACAGCACACAGAGCAACTAGACTTGTCAGAAAAAACAAATGAGCCCAGTTTCTGGAAAGACACTTGATCTCAGTCTTTGAACCCCACTCACGTGTTCCAGCAAAATGCAAATAGTGTTGGTTCTTGGGATATGTGTGCTTTCCTCTCTACCTGGAGTCTTCTGTTGGGCGAGGCTTCCCGGAAACGCCAGAGTCTTCTCTCTTCCTTTAGTGAAAAGACAATTTTTGTAATTAGTCTTATCATCACAATGGGCTCATTTATTATATTTAAAGTTCTCAGGGGTGGCATCTGGGGAGAAATAAGGAAAGGAAGCTGGGAGCTGCTCCACTGTGAGTGTGGGCTGACTCCTCCCAGGCCTGTGAGGTGTGAGGTTGTGTCACGAAGAGAAGCAGAGATGTGGAGGAAGCTTCGAGAACACGGTTGCCTGCAGCTCCTGCTGCCAGGGACACCCTGGCCTGGCTCTAGTTAGCTCTCACGAGTCTTCCTCAGACCAAACCACCCTGTTTCGGGCTTGGAGAATCTGGCTCCTGAGAAGGGGTTTGCTGGCCGCGAAGGGTGAGGGAGAAGCCGGAGCTCAGGGCTGACTCTGGTGAAAAGCTTGGTGCTCAGGGTTGACTAATAGATGGAAACACTCACGCTGTGTTTATCTCCAACACAACACACTGCACTTTCCCCACCGTGGTGGGTTTTGGCTTTCCAGTCACCATCCAGAGAAGTTAGAGCCGTGTGGGCCCTCTTCAGAGACTGCACGGCCAGAGCTCCTCTTTGGTATCGGGTTCAGAAACCGTACAGGTTGGCGTGGTGCCCAGGGCCACACAGGTGATGACAGGGTGGGGTCCGGAAGCTTCGTCCGCAGACACAAGTCTGAAGAGCTCGCCAGCCCATGGCCTCCTTTCTGCACCTGAGCGGGCCCAGCTGCTGTGGAGAGAGGGTCTGGTACCCCCAGCCACGCCCGCCCACGTGTAACTGTACATGTGGGGGAAATGCCAAAAAAAGGAAGTGCTAATACCGGGCTGTTTAGCGTCAGCAAGGGGGTAAGCACAGACTTTGGGGAGGTGAGGAGAGCCCACGTGTAGGTGTGCTTGCTAACTGAGTGTACCTTTCCAACAGGCACAACGACCTCCGCAGACCTGTTGGTTCATCTTTATTTATTTTTTAAAAGATGTGTTTATTTATTTGAGACGGAGAGAAAGAGAGAGAGAGGGCACGCAGGGGCGGGAGGGGGGAGAGGGAGAGGCAGAGGAAGAGAGGAACCGAAGCAGACTCCAAGCTGGGCCCAATCTCAAGACCCTGAGATCACGACCTGAGCGGAAACCAAGAGCCAGGTGCCTAACCGAGTGAGTCACCCAGGTGCCCCGGTTCATCTTTAAAGAGGGAAATGAAAGGTTTTTGTGAAGTTTAACTGAAAGGTTTTTGAAGATCACTTCAAAAGCTTAGAAGAGTATGCAAATTCAAGCTAATATTGATGAAAATTAAAATTCTGCATGTATCTGAGAGGTAATAGTTTAGCCCCCCCCCTCCCCCGCCAAAGGGAAGAGCCCAGGTAAGATTATTCCATGCCAGAAAACCTTCCTGGAAAGGGGTATTATTATTATTATTATTATTATTATTATTATTATTATTATTTTATTATTTTCTTGGAGGGGCTGCCACAGGGGGTGTAAAATACTTTCAGTCTAAAAAAATCCTTGGGCTGCATATTCAGATAAACGCAAGATCTCGAAGCAAGGTGTCTCCTGTGGACGGTGTGTCGGACTTCTGTATCTGCATTGCAATACGTGAAGACGGCCTCCGCGTCCCTCTTCTGTGGAGCGCTGGCGCCCTCTGGTGGACACTGTTGAGCAGGACACCGCGGCGCCGCAGAGGCGCGATGGCTGGGAAAGGTCGCTAGGGGCGCTGCAGATGGGCCGGACTGGTGGAGCTGAGATGGGCTCCCAGAGATTTGGACAGAAGCAAGACGGGCGGTTAGGTTTCTGTCCGCCTGTTATGTGTTTAGAATGGGGGCCAGAAGTTTTATAAAATACAGGAAAATTTTATTGGTTCAGTCCTAATAGTTTAAAACGTGCAGTAATTCCTAATTATCAAGGCAGAAGCTTCTCTGTTCACAAGTAGCAAAAGCATTAGCTAAACAAATTAATTCTATTGTTCTTTCACACTCAGGCGTCTATCAGTTCTTAAAGTCCTTGAATGCCTTGAGAGGAACTGGGAAGCAGCAGGTGGAGTGGAAAGGAAGGTCATGGAGGGTCAGGAAGTCCCAGGTTCTCATGGGGCTCATTCCTCCCAACCAATGTCCAGGGGTAGCTCTGGGCACAGTCAGGAGGTGGGCCCCACAAGGAGGATCCGGCTTCGAGTCCCTCTTGCAGGACAGGTGATTTCTGAGGGCCAGGCAGAGTGGCGGTCTCTCTGCAGGCTGGACCCACTATATGCAGCCCAGGGGTAAGGGGGTGGGTCTTTTTGGGGACAAGCCTGGCCCATCTCTGTCTGACCCACCGAGGCTCCTGGCACTCAGAGAGATTGTTCTTTTGATCTGCTCACTTGGCGGCAGCAAGAACGGGGGTGCCCTTCTTAAACAACTTTGTGTGTGTGTGTGGGGGGTGTGGGTGGAGGGGAGAATCCCAATCCAGGAATCCAATCCTGTGCAAGGGCCTCCCCCAATCAGCTGCCATGTGCCTCCAGCCCTTCCCCAGTTCCTTCCCTCATCCTTGCACCCGGACCTCCCACAGAGAGCTCAGTTTTTCTGGCACAACAGCTCTTGGCCCAGAAAACCAGAGCTCAAATCTATGGCATTCAATAATTGGTCCCCTTTGAAATTGGGCAAAGGGGAGGCTGGGTCATTCCTTCCAGCTGCTAGAGTGGACTAAATCCTAAGGCATTCAGGAAAAGAAATGAAAAGAAGGCAGTTGATTTCCAAATTAAACCAGATTGAAATTCATATTAAGCTACACTATTAATCACAAAAGGCTCTCATTTATTGAGTCTCTACTGTACACCAGGCACTTTTAGGAAAAAAAAGTTTATTTATTTATTTGACAGAGAGCACGAGTGGGGGGGGGGCAGAGGGAGAGGGAGAAGCAGGTTCCCTGCTGAGCAGGGAGCCTGACATGAGGCTCGATTCCAGGACCCTGGGATCATGACCTGAGCTGAAGGCAGACACTTAACTGACTGAGCCACCCAGGTGCCCTCACCAGGCACTTTAAATTCAATATTTCTAATCCTTACAACAGCCCAGCAAGTTAAGTCTTATTTTCATGAGAAAACCGAGAATCAGAGAGGTTAAGTGACTTGCCAAAAACCACACAGCTCTAGGGAGCAATTGACATAGGCAGGTTACGTTGTGGTAATAAGCAAGCCCCACATTCCAGAGGCATTTGTGACGCCAGTAACCGTTGAATCCCTACAAACATGCCAAGATCATCAGTCTCCCCTACATCATCTTGAATCTGAGTCCTATACTGATAGGCTGCCAGCCTCGAGGCACTGCTGGGTGCTGGGTCAGAGGTCAGAGAGCTCTACAGCTCTGGGTGGGGTAAGAGCGGCTCCCGGTTCCCCGCCCCAACAAGTGAGTCAGCCGGCCAACCGCAAGGGGCCCGGAGGTGGCCCCGTGCAGCTGCTCAGGAGTCGGGGGCAGGAGATACTAGGGGTCCGCACTAACGACGGGTCTGGTGTATTGGTACCCCCCCTCCCA
Organism: Ursus americanus; assembly: GCF_024610735.1. Taxonomy (NCBI): domain Eukaryota; kingdom Metazoa; phylum Chordata; class Mammalia; order Carnivora; family Ursidae; genus Ursus; species Ursus americanus. The sequence goes on along the minus strand of NC_142138.1, from coordinate 61,881,523 downwards.
GTTTCTGGGTCTCATTCGCTTTCCCCTTTCCCTCCCCTCCTCCCTTCCTCAGTCTCTCTGCTCCTGCGTCATAAAACTGCTCACAGTATCCTGATGGATTACCCCAGAAATAAGTACATGTTCTCACGTACTCGATTCATTCTAAATACTACAAGTGAAACTGCCCATGGTTGAAAGCACACTCGATGGCATTTGTCATCAAGAAAGTTAACAGAAGAGTAAGTCTGCTTGACCAATTTACAAAATGTGATTAGGAAAAAACGGTGACAAAAGAAAATTCACAGTTTCAGATGCTGTAATTGGAAGAATATATGCATCAGAAGCTGACGATGAATCAACTTTATGATGTCAAATTTAAGTGGAAAGGAATCGTTGCCAACGAAAATAATTTCAGGAATATAAAAATGAAAAATGGGAAACATCGGAAACTGTTCAACTGCGCAATAGGGAGCAGGCAGTAAGAAATTAAACTGGATTGAAGGAGTTTGCTCTGGAAAATGCTCCCTCAGCGAAAATCCATCCAAATTTCCATCTTCTGTGACCCCCACGTCCATGTCAATGACCCTTACTGGCTTACAGCCCCCAGCGGCTTCTGCAGATGTCACCGACCCACTTTTTGCCTTATTTACGCGTACAACAACTCTGGCTCCAAGTATTGACCTTGGAACTCCAGCTCTCTGCACGCAATCTCTTAATTTTCCACTTGTTCTGTTCTCTATCACTTCCCTTTTATAGATCACTTTCTTTCCCTCCCTTCAATGTGTGTGTCCCCACGGCTTCCGTCTCCAGCTTCCTTCTCTTTCCACATGCTCTCCCTGGGCGACTTCCAACCAGCTCGGGTATTTCATGCTGATGGCTACAAAATTGATATCCTTAAGTGTAACAGTCATACTTCTTGCCCTCAACTAACAACAACGACAAAAAGACTGATGACCTTAAGCAGGAAGAGGAATTTATTGGAAAGATACTACGTGTCTCAAGAACTGACCAGAAGGCCGAAGGGACTGGGCTTAGGACATGAGCAAGAGGGAGGGGGCAGCAGAGAAGGCCGAACCCCTGCCAGGGCCACACCACAGGGTGTGAGCTGGTCACACCGCAGGTGCTGCTGCCACCCCCCGCCCCCCCCCCCCCGCCCCGGCCCCGCGGGACACCACGGACTTGCCTGAGGGGACCTAACTGCCCGGCTTCTTGGTGTCACTTGCTCAAGACTTGGGCTCCCCTCAGGCCAGCTGTGCACGCCCTGGCTGCCAGGGTGAGGGGGGGAGCGGGTATCTGGTCTTGGTGGGAGGAGGGCCCCTCTCACCACAATTTACCCAGTGGCAGATTCTGTAAACACAGGAAGTGGGTTCAGGGCCATGGAGCCCACAGAGCCTAAAATATTTACCAGATGGCCTTTTATGTGAAAGGAGTGCCAGCCCCTGATTGAGAGGTTGAATGGTCACAGACTTGAAGGTCGACCGGTCACAAGATGTTTCAGGCCCGGCCTGTGTTATCTTTGGTGTTCTATTTCCTTCTGGGGTTCCAGGTGCAAGTACCAGTGGCCCACTATGGGGTCTAGATATAGACGTTAAGCCTGAAGCTCTGGCCATTTGCTTATCGACCTTTGCGCTGAATACACTCCCCATCCCACACCAATTTAAGGGCAGTTATCTTGAGGCCATCGGAAACTACTGGCTTGGAGGGGGAATCAAATCCCTTAATCCTTTCTGGGCCCCTGGAGTGGTTCTCTTGTCTTGAGAGAGATCTCACAGCAAATGCTTGAGGAAGATTAGGGCCACACCAGACTTCCTTCCTGCGACAAGGCTAACTCCTGATTTATAAATGCTTCAGTTCAGTGACCAGAGCCCATTAACTTAGCTTTTTTGACCCACAAAAGCTCCACATTCTTGGGCCCTGACGCAGCTTGGGGAGGGGGGCGCGCTGCAGGCAGGGAAAACAGCATCTTCCACAGAGCTCTCCTCCCTTCCCCCCTCCATTACAGACGGATGAGGAGGTTTCCCTGAGGTTATTCTAGAAGGGGCCAAGAGGACCCCAAATAGGCCAATATTCTGACTTTTTCCTCAATTATTTCCTTCAGAGCCGCAGGCTGGATTCATACCTCCCAGCGTGTCAGAGGTGACAATGTAACCAACTCGTTTGCCGTTGCATAACACGCAATGATTCAGATTTTGAGGGGTATGCGAGAGACCCCAAAGAACAATGACTTTGATAGAAGTGACCCATCTCTCATGTCATGGCAGCTCTGCTCTAAGAGGTTGTCCAGGGACCCAGACCCTTTCTATCTGGTTGCTCCCCCTGAAGATGAATGTCCCCCTGCCCATACTCCGTGCAGTGGGGTGGAGGCGGTAAACACGACATCGTCCCTGCCCCCTTTCAAGGCGTGCCCGGGGAAATGGCCTACTTTCCTTCTTCCCATATCTCACCGGCCAAAAGCTAGTTATATAGCCACATATGGCTGAGAGGAGGCTGGAGAAGCCATCTTTACTAGAGAGAACAAAGAGATTCCATGTCGGTGGCCAACTCATCTCTGCCTCAGACTCCATCACCAATTAATCCTCACCAAATCAGGGCAGACCAATCTGATTGCGACTCGGGCCCGCAGTCTATTATAACCACCGTGATTACCTTGCTTTTGGCAGTCAAATGCCTGAAATCAGCTTCTTTCATTCTGATGTCTTTCCTTTTCCACGAAAATCAAGGATCCCACTTCAGTGGCATCCAATTGCATCATTGGTTTATGGAAATTGGTCATGAAATTGCTTTTCAGAGATGCTGGTGCTCCCCTCACCAGCACATTTGGGTCTTCTGGGCCCAAGTAGTAACAGATGTGTAGGCAGGTCACACATGATAAACCCTCTGCAGCATTTTCTCTCTCTGCGTGTTGGAGTCTTTCCTCCATGATTGTCTGGAATTTCATTTCGCATGAGTCACTGTTGAGTCCCAGTTTCAAACCAACAACTGACACGACAATTAGGGTCACTTGCGGTGGCTGGAGCTGGCACACTGACTCCTGATTTTTGGGGAGAGCGATCCTGATTAAATAGTGATGTCAAATTATGTAGTCTTGGCAAACACTGTGATGGGCAAGCCCTGCCCCCCATGTCCTCAAGGAATGAAGGACTCATTTCCTCTGCTGCTGGGGATGTTGCTGACCCTGGGGCCTCGGGTGAAGAAAACTGCATTGCCTAAGGTCATGCCGCTTTCCTGGAGCAGCCACACCCAGTGGCTGGTCAAAGTTGGGTTATAAAGGCCTGGACCCTTGGCCCCAACTTGGACAACTCAGCTCACAGTGGGGTCGGCCGAAGCCTTGGCTGCTGGTGCATACAGCTCACCGTGCCCAATTTCCCTCTGCCCAATTTTGCTTCTGTCCCTTCTATTCCACAGGCATGGTCCCAAGAGCACTTCCTAATAAAGAGTCGGCATGCGCATCTCCATCTCTGAGTCTGCTCCTCTGAAATTCTTTTGATGAAGATTTAACTTTGTAAGTAATTATGCCCCCTGCTTCCAGGTCAAGCTGGGGTCTGACTTTAGTTATAGACCTATGAGCAATGAGCAATGAAGTGGGGGAAGGAAGCATGAGTAGAACTGACTTCTTTCTGCAAGGAAATGTATGAAGAGAGTTCCAGCATTTTCAGACTAGGCATCAGACAAGGGAGGGGAATGTGTTTCAGCTGGCAAGGAAGACCTAGTGCGGGTTCAATGTTCAGTGTTGTTATGAGTCCTTCAGATCTTCCCAAGTGTCTTTATTACAATTTTGGGGGTTACAAGTCTTTCCTGAAAACGCCTTAACTTTCACATAACATACCCAGGAAGTTTGTCAATTCAATAGATGTTGAAATTTGGCAATGCAACTCCATGCTTGGTTTTCAGCTATTTTAGCTTGCAAATGATAAGATATTGCTTTAACACATTATTAGAAAGTCTTTGGGTTGAACGTTTAGAGATTGAGGCTTGTCATTTTCTTTTTTAAAAAGGTCCAGTGCTCTTAGGAAAAGCCATACATAACAACGGTCCTTATGACTCATGCTTTTCTTTTTGTTCTATGCAAATAGCAATATGGTCTTCAAAGTTTTGCTTTAATGAGTTCATCGTTCCAGGTGACTGTCAGTGATAACTTAATTTTAGCAGTTTACTACTGAGGGCCAGGGAATGCCAGCTTCCCTTCCTAAACATTGACTGGAGTTTACTGCTCTCTCCCCTGACAGGTCAGAGAAAAAACTCTCCCCTGCACCCCTATCCTGTTGTTGATTTCTTTACTAGTTGGGGTTCTTGACTGTAAACAACAGAAACCAACACTGGTTGACTTAATCAGAATTAATAGAATTAATTTAGGGAGGATATTGGGTAGCTCACGGAGTCTGCAGGAGGGCTGGAGAACCAAGTTTAGAGAATGAGCAGGAGTCAGGGTAGGGTGGAGTGGAGGGCGCCATGGCCACCAACACAGGATGCTGCATGTTACTACTGGAACCATCTGAATGAATTTTCAACTATCTCCTGTTATTTGTTTCATTAATGAAACAGTGTTGAGTAAAAGTAGTTGATTGGTTGCACTTGGGTCACGTGTCCCATGACCCCAGTGTCACGGAGAGTGAGTATCTGGCCCCTTGGACTTTTGAAGGATCAGTGGGGTGTTGAATAGACTCTGTTCTATTCTCCAGCATAGAAAGTGGGTTCAGATGTTGAGCAGCAAAAACAAAACTAAACCACAAAACCCAGGGGTTCATTACACGATCCCCTCTCCCTCTTCTCTGTTTGGACATGACACAGGCTGCTCAGGGGCCCCATATCTAAATGAAAGCCACCATCCTCTCAGCTACACATATTCCTCCTGCATCCCCCAGCTCAGTTGGTAACATTCTCTCCATCTGCTCACTTATCTAACCTGGAAACCCATGAGGCTTCCGGTTCCGGTTCTCTCTTATCCCCACATCCAATCAATCACCCCATCATTTAGATCCTGCCTCCTAGGGATTTCATGAATTCCCCTCTTCCTTGTCTTTACTGCCACTACCCTATTTTAAGACTTCATTTTCCTGGGGCACCTGGGTGGCTCAGTTGTTAAGCGTCTGCCTTCGGCTCAGGGCGTGATCCCGGCGTTCTGGGATCGAGTCCCACATCAGGCTCCTCCTCTGGGAGCCTGCTTCTTCCTCTCCCACTCCCCCTGCTTGTGTTCCCTCTCTTGCTGGCTGTCTCTCTGTCAAATAAATAAATTAAATCTTTAAAAAAAAAGACTTCATTTTCCCTTCATTGAATTATTTCGATAGCTTTTCTTTAAAAAAAAAGATTTTATTTATTTATTTGTCAGAAAGAGAGAGAGCAAGAGAGCAAATGAGCGGCAGAGGTGGAGGGATAAGCAGACTCCCCACTGAGCAGAGAGCCCTATTTGGGACTCGATCCCAGGACCCTGGGATCATGACCCAAGCCGAAGGCAGATGCTTAACTGACTGAGCCACCCAGATGCCCCCTTTCAATAGCTTCTTAACTGGTATATCAATTAGCTATTGAAGCAATAATTCTTGTAGCAAACTACCCAGAAACCCAGTGGCTTGCAGCAATAAACATTTATTTCTCATTCACGTGCCTGTAAGTTGGTTGTGGTTCAGTGATCTAGAACGGACTTGGCTGGACTTGCCTTAGCTGCATGTTGGGCTTAGGTCTATTTCATTTGTCTGTCATCCTTCTGGCAACTGTTGGCTACCAGAAGAATGCAGGGGCGTGTTCTTATGGTAGAAGGTGGGAGCACATGTGTGGTAGCTCAACCACACCAGCATGTTTCAAATCTCTACTCACTCCAAGTCTACTAACATCCATTGGCCAAATAAAGTCCAAGGTCAAAAAGTGTACTGCACCGATCATGAAAGGCATGGATGCATAATGCTACCCAAATAGAATGAAGAATTGGGACCAAGAATTCAATCTATCATGAATGGATTCCCTGCCTCCAGTCTTGTCCCCCACACATTTATCTTTCAAACTGCTTCCAGAGGAATTGATCCAGAATGGCAATCTGACTTTGTAATTTTTCTGCTTAAAACTCTGGTTTTTATAAGAAAGTACGATGATGTATTAATAGGTCCCTCATAATTTGGGCACTGATTGCCTCATCAGTTTCACCTCTTGCCACCTCCACATCACTGTCCACTCCCTGACTCCGTCTTTAAGATTTGGAAATGCCAAGCTGCCATGGTTTTGCCTTCACGCCTTAGCTTTCTTGCCTCTCTGCCTCTTTTCAGCAGATTAATGGCCACTATGTCATCAGCCCTTAGGGGAAGCATCACTTCCTCCAGGTTGCTCTCTCTGAAATTTGATTGCCCTCTCCCCTAGCCTTTGCTTCTGAGCCCCTATTATGGACTGAATATTTATCTTCCCTAAAATTCTTGTGCTGAAATCTAACCCCCAATGTGGTGGTATTTGGAGGTGTGACATTGGTCATCAGGTAATTAGGTTACGATGGTGGAGCCCTAGCAAATGGAACTAGTGCTCTTATAAGGCAACAAGGGGACCAGAGCTCTCTTTCTACCATGTCAAGATGCAACAAGAACTTGGCAACCTATAGGTTGGAAGAGGGCCCTCACGAGGACCCAATAGTGCTGGTACCCTGATCTCAGACTTCCAGCCTCCAGAACTGTGAGAAATAAATGCTTATGGTTTAAGTCCCCCAGACTAGGGTAATTTGTTATAGCAGCCTGAGTTAAGACAGCCCCACAATGTCACCCGACATATTTGCTGGTTTACTTGCCATTTTCTCCCATCATGCCGTAAACCCTTTGGTTTGGTCTTCCTGCTCGGGATGTTGTCTGGCTCATAGAAGGTGTTCAGTAAATGCTGATCGGAGCCGAACTGCCTCACATCTATTCACTTTGTATCCCCCAGGCTGCCTGTGTTGTTATTATTATTTTCTTGAGGCCACTAGACCTAGATAGGAAGGAATGAAGATTTGTGACTTCTTTAGTGAGGAAGGATGAGAGGAGCCCTAGAGTGCCTGGAGAATAACTCATTGGATAAATTAGGGCGTGTTGAATGGAAGTATGGTAATGAATTTTGATTTAGCAAGGTGGGTTTCAGCTAGTCAGAGCCTAGTGGAAATGACCATCTAGGAGCCAGAGGTGGGAAATAGGGCAGGGCTGGAGACGTATATTTGGCATCATCTCTTTGGGGGTAATAATGAAAGAAGCCCCTAGGGTTACCTAGAGAGAGAACAGAGCTCTGAAGAGAGGGCTTTGCAGACAAGAATTCTCTGCAACGTGATGAGGGAACGAAATGAACCACCAACTGATCAGATGAACAAATAGGTTCCGAAGTGTTAGTAAATCTCTCTCTCTTTTTTAAAGATTTATTTATTTATTTGAGGGGGGAGGGGCAGAGGGAGGGAGAGAATTCTCCAGCAGACTCCCCACTGAGTGGGGAGCCCAACCTGGGGCTCCATCTCAGGATCTTGAGATCATGACCTGAGCCAAAACCAAGAGTCAGAGATTTAACTGGCTGAGTCCCCCAGGAGTCCCCTCATGTGTTAGTGAATTTTAATGTTACCTGTGGAGAGGGGGCAGCTGAGCTGTAACTTGAACCTTCTGGAGAAAAATCTCACTCAAAGGAGTAATTGATGGTTGACAATCTATTCCTGTGATAGGGTTTTCGTGGCCCTCTCAGATCTCATCACCTAGGTTGCTGCCAGACATAAACATTCATGGAAGTTCCCACAATAGTAGAATACGATGTGGAAATGAGCTAGCTTTGATTTATTTTTAATGAGCTTAGAGATCCGGTATGGGCATTAGAGGCTTCTAAGAAGACTGAAAACAATCTAAGGCAAGCAATAGTTTCCTTCATCAACCAGACTACAGCAATTTACTGAAAAAATACAACCCTAAAACTTTTTATTAACATGAATGTTTAGGGGAAACCCCGTGAACCCTCAATGCTAGAGTCTAAAGATCTGTATTGCCAACTATTTCCCATAACAGGAATAGTAGATGTTCTGAAAAGTTCAAACGAAGAAAAATCACAGTTAACCTTGCACTTGATTTCCTCAGAGTGCCAGGCAATTCTCCCCAGAATCTATCCTAGACCGAAACGCTTGTTAAAGTTGCATCGATTGTGTTCACAGTGAGATGCTCCAGTCAAAAAGTTTGTCTGCCAACCCTGCTTTATTAGCCATGAAACGATCTTCTTTTCATGCATTATTGAAAGCCCCAGGTTTAACAAAGTCAACGGCATAAAAATGTTAGAAATGGGTAGAGCTGCTTTTCATGATTCACGGGGAAACTTTCAGAGCCAAGTGTGGGAGCAGGGAGAGGCTGCATTGCTGCACAAGGATGAAGGTGGGAGATGGACTGGCCTCGGCTACACCTCTTCTTTCTGCATTGGAGGAAATCATCTTTTTGGTTCATGCCACTTTTCTAATTTGGTTCAGCTCGGCACGGAGATTGGAGAATTAAGGGAGAGGTAAAAACTTGAGGGAGAAATAAAAAAAGTTGGAATTTAAATGGTGCTGTTTTACTTTGGTTTAAGAGAGAGGAATTTATCAGATAAAGCAGACTTCAAGACAAAAAGTATTACCAGAGATAAAGGAGGGACATTTCATAATGAGAAGAAGATCAATTTGCCAGGAAAACGTAACAATTTTAAGTGTTCATGTGCCTTAATAACAGCTTCAAAATACACGAAGTATAAACCCTTCTTCCAACAATTGACGGAACAACTAGACTCCCCCTCCAAAAAAAATTCTGTAAAGATATAAATGGCACAAATGAACAGCACTGTCAACCACCTTGGACTGATCGATATTACAGAACACTACACCTTACAGTTCTTTTCAAATGTGCATTCTGCATTCACCAAGATAGACTGTACGTGGGCCATAAAACAAGTCTCTGTAAATGTCAAAGGTTTGAAATAGTATGTTCTCTGACCACCATGTAATCAAATCATGTTAGAAATCAATAACAATATGGTTAGGAAAAACTCAAGATATTTGAAGTTAAACCACATCCTTCTAAATAATCTATGCATCACTGAAGAAATCAAGAATGAAATTAGAAAATATCTAAGCTGAAATAATGTAAATGCCACGTATCCCAATTTGTGGGATGCAGCTAAAGCAGTGCTTAAGGGGAATTTCATAGCTTTCCATGATTACGTTAAAAAAGAAAGGTCTAAAAAAAGCAATAGGGGTAGTTCTATCCTCATTAATTTATTTAATGTATTTATATTGAGCACTTACTTGTTGGGTGAACAGTACTGAGCAAAACAGACATGTTTCTTGCCTCCTGGTGGCCACAGTTTACTGAGAGAGAAAGATGATAAATAAGCAAGCACAGGTAAATATAAAATTATGATCAGTGCTATGAAGGGAAAAGAACAGGGTACTGTGAAGGGAGGTAATCTAATTCAGATCAGAACATGAAGGAAAGCCTCTCTGAGAAAGCAGCATTTGAGCTCAGTGGGACTTGAGTTAAAAACAGTTCCAGTTTTGAACAAGAGGTGATGTTCCAGGTAGAAGGGGCTCTGTGCAGAAGAGGCAGCTGGATATATGAGTCAGGGGCTCAGAGGAGAGACCATAAACCATCAGAACAGTTGGGATTTTGAACTGCAAGTGTAGCTAAGAATTAGGTGAAATGGTAATCTATGTTCTGTGCATTTCCCTATCCTTCTGCCTTGGGTCCCCTGGAGGGGGGTGGCTTCTCTTCTTCTAACCCACCCCAAGTATAAGCAAAGATTCAGAGATGCAGCAAGACTAAGGGCCATATGGAACTGTCTAATGAGTGCTTGTAGAGAGATGTTTTTGGCCTCAGAGACTAGTTAGGACCTGGGCCAGAGGAAGGGTGAGCAGGGGTGAAAAGTCAGCTTGGATGGGAGAAGAGGGGTGGAGGGACCAAGTTAGAGGAAGGAAGCTCTTGTCTTAGGCTGCAAGGACTGGGGAGTGAAAACACAAAGCTATCTTGAGGGCAGGCCCTCCACTAATCCAGGGGACCCCCCATGATCCATCGTAGGAGATACTTGTTAACCCTGTGAACAGAAGGTGGGGGACTTGGACAGAAGGTAAGGCAGCAGCCTTCCAACTTTTTGGTCCTCAGACCCCTTTACACTTTAAAAAAGTATTGAGAATCCCTAAGAGCTTTTATTTATTAGTTATATCTATAGTAGGGTTGCCAGATAAAATACAGGATACCTAGTTAAACTGGAATTTCAGATAAATAGTTTTAGCATAACTATGTATGTCCCTTGCAATATTTGTATCTTTTAAAAAACGGTTTTATTTATTTAAGAGAGAGAAGAGAGAGAGAGAGAGCACGAGCAGGGGTGAACGGCAGAGGGACAAGCAAACTCCTTGCTGAGTAGGGAGCCTGATGCCCGGCTCGATTCCAGGACCCTGAGATCATGACCCAAGCTGAAGGCAGATGCTTAATCAACTGAGCCCCCTGAGGTGTCCCTGCAATATTTGTATTTTTATTTGCTAACTCTGGCAATCTGGATCTATAAATATTTACTGAATTAGAAATTAAAACTGAGAAATCAAAATAATATTTATTAATTAAAAGTAACAATAATAAATCCATTACAGGTTAATGTAAATGATATTTTTATTAAAAACACTTCTGTTTCCTGGGGACGTCTGGGTGGTTCAGTCAGTTAAGCAGCTGCCTTCGGCTCAGGTCATGATCCCAGGGTCCTGGGATTGAGCTGCAAATGGGGCTCCCTGCTCAGCGAGGAGCCTGCTTCTCCCTCTCCCTCTGCCTCTCCCCCTGCTTGTGTGCTCTCTTTCTGTCAAATAAATAAATAAAACCTTAAAAAACAAAACCCCCCCCAAAATACCCCAACTTATATTTCCTGAAAAAAAGTTATTGAAAAGGGCAGCATTTTTTTTTTACATTTTTGCAAGTCTTTTTCATGTCCAGCTTAACAGAAGACTTGGTTATCTGCTTTTGTATTCGGTCTGTTGTGATATGTTGTTTTGGTTAAAGTACGTGAAGAAAATCTCCTTTGCTCAATACAATATTAGAATTCACTAAGGAGTAGTTTATTAATGTTTAGTTGCAATATGGAATCTGAATCTATATTAATGAACTTTTTATACTCAGTTACATTAAAACCTATCGATCTATCTTGCTTTTTGAATAGGTGTTTTACTCATGCGTGATTTTATAACATCATGCATCAGTCATTTGGAAAATACTGGTTTCCTGAATTATGCAGATTTTCCAAGTGTTGGCGCATTTCATTTTACAATACCAAAAAATCATATTTGTTAATATTGCCACCAATTCCATTAGAAAAGGCTTAAGTACTGGGAAGCTATCAAACTCAAGGGGAAGGAAAAAGTTTTCCAAAATTCTCATTTTTTTTTCTTAAAAGCTCAAATTTTGTCCTTGGGTACAAATATGGTCTTCACTGAAAGGACAGGCTTGCTTGTTCATTTTCGAAAGTTGGACTTCCAAATACCCAATTCTGAATAACCATGGCTTGCGAATCAGTCCTTCTTTCAACTAAAAATGGTGTTCCAAGAAAAAAGAGTGGCTAGTTCAGCTTGCAACTCAGATAACCACACACGTGCTTTGCCTTCAGACAATCATCACACCCCAGGATGCAGCAGACGTGTTTTCTGGGTACTTCCCATCTTGACACACAGCATTTTCTAACAATGTGTATTCAAGGGTCAACAACATTTTACGGAGCAATCCAATGCTTGTGCTTACCAAGCTCTGTTAAGAATTGCGTATTTCGCGGAGGATAAAACAAGAACACAGACATAAACTTAAAAGCACATACAAAGCAAAATAAAAAGAGGCACAAATTATTATAGTCCCCCCTCTCCCCGGCGCTTGCTGAGTTCTCTAGGCTATGGTGTCTGGAGCCCCCGGGGCCTCTCTGCAGGGAACACTCCCTACTGTACCACCCTCGCTCCGCTACCCTGGACCTGCCCAGCGCACGCTCACCAGCTGTCAGCTTGCACACCAGGTCTTCCATGAAAATGCTCCTACTCAAAAGTCTGCCTAGAAATCTTCCTATGTGCTCCTGCGAGATCTCAACTTCTCTTATTACTTCTGTGCCTCTTTACTGATCTTCCTGACAAATGGAGTCTTAAACTCGGGACCTTGTCTATCTTCCTTACTCATATAGGTCTTTCCCACCGTTGCATCCCCAGCACCCAGAACGTATTAGGTGCTCTATAAATATTTATGGGGCGAATAAGGGAATCGATGAGTGAGTGAATAGATCAGGAGCCTATAGGTACTGACGAGCCACAGCCTAGAGGGATAACCTGGGCTGTGTGGAGGGGTCAGAAAACCCATTGGAAGGTGAAGTTCTGTTTGACCCATGAAGACCGAGGGCCCCAGATTGGCAGGGGCTAGGGATGCCAGATTAGACAGTTGATACCTTTTCAATGGGATGTGGGAGGACTTGCATTGCCAGAGGGAGGTATCTATTCTGGGTAGTAACTGGCTTTCTGAGTATTCCAGGTGCTGCTGGGACAGCACGCTTCTTCTAAGCCCAGGCCGTCGTGTGTTGTGGGGAATGTAGGAGCAGAACCGCAGCCCTGTGCGGCAGTGGCGGGGGCTGGAGTGGGGTGCAGGTGCCCTACAAGGCGGGCCTAGCTCTGCTGGCTGAGGGACCGTGTGATGGGAGGGATGCGGCCAACCCTTGGCCAAGTGACAGGAGCACCATCTGTACCCCGGGCGCTTCGATTTTGCAGCTGCCACAGCCTACTCAGGCAGATCTGACACAGCTTAGCAGATAGCTTTTCCAGGAGGTTCATAAATTTCCAATCTGCTGTGCTACGTTTTCCCCTACAACTGCCACCCACCAAATGTTAATTTGGATTCAAGACCTGAGGGGTAATGGGCAAACGTATGGGCTCATCCCAGAATTGGAAAGGACATCGGGGCTCAGATGGCCCTCTGAATGGACTGTTCCTGGAAGAAACATACACACACACACATATATATACATGTAATTGTCAAATCTTTACTAGTGTGCCTGTCTTTACACGTAAATGTATTCCCCAGACATGGCAAGTAAATTGAACTTCCGTTATTTTCAATTTAATATTTAGTACAAAATTAATGCAATCTTTTATGTTACTTGAAGGAATTCTGCAATGACTATTTCCTTTGCTGAAGTAAAAATAAGACCCTCGATTTGTCTTTTATAGAAATTGTACATAAAAGTGCATAAACTTATATTCGTGTCCTTGTATCTCCTATTGAGAATCATATCTCTTTTTGAAAATGCATAAATTGTTGGCTCCAACTAGCTTTAAGGTTTCCATGCCTTATTGAAAAGACAGGGGAGAGGTTGAATTCTACGTAGAAAGTAGTTGGCACTAAGATTTCACCATACAACGTTATCCACACAGCAAAAGACAGAAATGCAAAATTGCACAGCATGCGAGGATGAAGCTGCATTTTAAATACAGCTTTTTGATATCTTCCTACCCATGGAGGTGAAAAATATTTATTGGGGCGCCTGGCTGGCTCAGTCAGAAGGGCATGTGACTCTTGATCTCAGGATTGTGAGTTTGAGCCTCACGTTGGGTGTAGAGATCACTTAAATAAATAAAACCTAAAGAACTATTTATTAACTAAAGAATTAGGGGACTTCATTGCTCTTCCCGAACAAAATCTAATTATAGATAAGACAAGTTTAGGATTATACAATAAAGATTATCCAGGATGCTTAGAATTATCCAATTCCTGCTCTGTTGGACCGAAATGACCATTCCTCCCCATGTGTCCATATTAGTTAAGCAACCTTTGCTAGAACTAGTTTTTCAAATGATAGTGCATGTAACTTTGGGTAGTAATATTACCTAGAGTAAGTAAATATCCAAGTTTACATGACGGTGTAGACATCAGTTAATTTGGGCTTTAGAGAATCTGGGTGTACCACTATCATTGTGAGCCAGCAGAAAAGTGAGTGTGTTTTCAGGTCCTTGGAGGAATTTGTAGAAGTGAATGTTTTTTTCTCTGAGACTCATCTCCACTCTGGTGCTTCTGATGGAAGAGCCCCTGATGGTGGAAGTTCTTTAACTGTATGAGGATGCCCTAGTTCAGCAGCGGATGGCAGGGTCTGTGTCTAATCTTGCGTCCTCAGTGCCTCACACAGAGCGGGCACAGTGAAGGCGGCTTGTGGAACAAATGAACGGAAAGGACTAGATGGAGACTGGTTTAGGCTGACAGTGCCATGCCGCACTCCCTAAGCGGGGAAGTCAATATGAAGACAAATTCTCTTCAATTAACACAAAGGAGATGCAAACTTTGGGAAAGGTGCTTGCCCCTTCACTCTTGAGTTGCTGAATGCAAAGATGTGACTTCTGGGTGTCTGCGCCCGCTGGTTACCTGGAGAAAGCAGTAGGTAGTAGGTAAAAATGTAGCTAACCCACAAAATGAGGAATGGAGAGCTGGTAGTGGAGAGAGATGGCACTTGGACTTCGGATCCAGCTGTTCTTAAAGTCCTGGTGCTTCAGAAGATGCTTCGGTGGCCCAACGATCTTTTGATTAAACTACTTGAATGGAGTTTCTGTCACCTGCAACCAATCAGCTCTAGACAATTACTTTGCATGTTTGATTATGAAGTCATGAACATACACTGTTTTTATAAAATAAGAAAAATAAAAAGACCCACAAAAGTGAACACACACATACCCACAGACCTGTACTTAGGTCAAGGACTCCGCTTCTCCGATTTCTGCGATAACCACAGCGAGCTCAGGGATCATCCTCACTTGGCTTCATTACCCGGTGTGTGAATTCCAGTCTGGAGAGAGGGCAGGAATCAGAGCTGCTGCGAATGCCACTATATCTTTGTAGAGAGATGGTGGCTAAGCTTCAGTAAAATCCAAATGGAACAAAGTTGGGGGCAAACAAACCAGGAAGCTGCCATCTAGAATCTTCTTCCTTTGGATGGGAAAGCTTCCTGATTCTATGGCCTTAGTAAACTTAGCTTTGGAATCTTCCCACTCACGACAGCACCTGTCTTTTTATTTTCTTAATGAAGGCTTTTGAGGAACAGAAGTTTTAAACTTTGTTCCTCTTCTTCAAAATGTCTTTAGCTCTTATGCGTCTTTTGCATTTCTATATAAACTTTAGAATCAACTTGTCGATTTCTACCAAAAAAGTCTGCTTTTTAAAAAATTCAGATTGCATTGAATCTAGAATCAATTTGGGAAAACATGATATCTTAACAATGTTGAGTCTTTTGATCCATGAGCATGGCATTTCTCTTGATTTATTTGGATCTTTCATTTCTTTCAGCAATGTTTCATAGTTTTCAGTGTATAGGACTTACACATATTTTGTTAAATTTATCCATTGGTATCTTATACTCTTGTTATTAGGGTTAAGTGGTATTTTAAAATTCCAATTCAGTTATTCATTGCTATTTATAGAAATAGATTTAATTTTTGAATATTTATCTCATGTTCTTCAACATTGCTAAAGTGACTTATTAGCTCTAGAAACTTTTAAGGTAGATTTCTTAGGATTTTCCATATGCATGAACATGTCATCTGTGAATAAAGGTAATTTAGTTCTTCCTTTCTAATCTGGAAGCTTCTTCATTATTTTTTTTTTCTTGATTGCACTAGTTTGGAATTCTAGCATAATGATGCATAGAAGAAGTGAGAGTGGACATCTCTGTTTTGTTTCTGATATTTGAGAGAAAGCCTTTGGTCTTTCACCATTGTGTATGATGTTAGCTGTAGGGTTTTCATGGATGCACTTTGTCGGGTTGAGGAAGTTTTCCTCTATTCCTAGTTTGTAATTTTCAAAAGTCATGTATGGGTATTACATTTTTTCAAATGCTTTTTCTGTATCTATTGAGATGATCATATAGTTTTCTCTTAATTCTGCTAACATGCTAAATTACATTGTTTGATTTTTGAATGTTAAACCAATTTTGCATTCCTAGGATGAGCCCCACTGGTCATAGTATATTAATTTTATATTGTTATTGATTTAAATTTGCTAATATTTTATGAAGAATTTTTACCTTGGGGTGTCTGGCTGGCTCAATTGGTAGAGCATGTGGTTCTTGATCTTGCGGTCCTGAGTTTGAGCCCCGTGTTGGGCATAGAGATTACTTAAAAAAAAAAAAAGAATTTTTACATTTATGTTCATGAGGGATATTGGTTTATAGTTTAATTTTCTATCTTCTTCTGTTTTTGATATCAAGATGATGTTGGCCTCAAAATGAGCTGGGAATTGATTTTTTCCTCCATTTTTTCTTTTCTGTAAGGAGTTTGTATAGGATTGGCATCCTTCCTTTTTTTTTTCTTTTAAAGATTTTATTTATTTATTTGGGAGAGAGAGAGAGAGACAGGGAGAGAGGGAACATAAGCAGGGGGAGTGGGAGATGGAGAAGCAGGCTTCCTGCTGAGCAGGGAGCCCAACGTGGGGCTTGATCCCAGGACCCTGGGATCATGATCTGAGTCGAAGGCAGACACTTAATGACTGAGCCACCCAGGTGCCCCAGGATTGGCATTATTTCTTTTTTAAATGTTTGAAAGAAATCACCATTTGACCTGGAGTTTTCATTACGGGAAGGATCTTAGTTATGAATTACTTTTCTTTGATGTAGGTATTTATAATCTATATCTCTCAAAAAATTATTTCCCTTTCAACTAAGTAGTCAAATTAATCAGCATATAGTTGTTTGCAATATCCCTTTATTATTTTTTAAATGTCTTTAGGGTCTGTAGTGATGTCATCTTTTTCATCTTTCATGATTTTGGTAATTCTCCCTCTCCGTCTGGAGTTGGCTTATTAGAGTGAATAATGTGGGAAGATAGGAAGTAGGGAGTGGCAGGCACAGCATGAGAATGCTTGCAATTGCAAGCATGGAGGGGTGCAGTTATTGGTAACAACAAATAATACAGCCATGAGAGTGGGTGGCTGAGGTGTGGATGAAGACAAAGTCATTTTAGAAGAGAAGGTCAAGTTGCTGAGAGGCCAGAGTGTTAGAAGGAAATATGAGAATTATGATGGGAGGTGTACTGGGGAAAAAGACAGTGAGCCCAGTGTGAGAGGAGCCCCTGGGCAGTATATTCCTGTATTCTGGCATGAGAGTCAAAGGAGCTGGGCAAGGAGTGGGGATCTTAGGGAAGGAGTGGGGAACAATGCCTGGAAATGATAATGAGACGTGAGGAAGACTTCCCCTCTCCCAGGCCGGGGGGTGGGGGGGGGTGGGGAGGGGAATGCTTTAGGGGAGGTCCTGTCCTCAGGGAACAGCCAGGTATCCACTACCGCAGGAGGGTGAACCAGCTGTTCAGAGAAGCTGGTCCCAGTGGACAGAGGGAAAGAATTGAGGATGGGAGTGTGAGAGAAGGGAATGTATGACCTACAGGAGGATGGAAATCTGGGTTCTTAGGGGTGATCTGGGGTCTTGGCTCTGTGTGGTCGAGGCCAGGAAGGTGGTTTGGTGGGATCTGCCCTGCTGGCAAGGTGCTGAGGAGCCCGTGAATGTTGAGGGGAGCTAGCTCTTGGGCCTTCCTGCTGGTAGTGGAATTAATGAACATTGAGTGCCAGGCACCATGCTAGGAAAGATTCTCCCTTCATCCCCACATTTGTTTCAAGCTTTAGCAGATTCGCAAAGCGAAGCTGTGGTTGATTTTCTGAAGCCGGTAACCTGGGGCCCATTGAGGACCCACAACCACCTGAGACTGTCCTGGTGAATTAACACTCAAACATCCCAGTGCTCTGTGGCACACAGAAGCCTCAGCTGCCTCAACCACAGAAAGCCCCTAACGCCAGCTCCCCAGCTCATCTTCCCCAGCTTTTGGATGTTCCAGCACTTCCTTCTGTTTATATATATATACACGTCCCCCATATATATATACATATATATATATATATATATAAAATAGAAGTGAGATCTGCTGTTGGTGTTTTATTTGCTCTACTGTTCTCCTCCTCTCAGGAAGGCTCAGTGAGTTTCTAACAGTTTGACCTGTATCCTAAGTAGTCTATTTTCTTCTCTAACCCCCTAGGGTTTGCGCTGCTTGCTGGAGTTAAATGCTGTCCTCCTTGCTTCTCTTGTTTGCTTTCTGTCACAGACATTAAAAAGTACGTATTAGTTTTCATTTTGTCTTTGAGATCTCCCAGAGAGAAAGATAGGAAATTAATGAGGTCTGAGTGTGCTCAAAAATGTCCACTGATGACACACATCATGGCCATCCTTACCTTTCTGCGTCAGATCGTCCCACCCAGGAGATGGCCTCTTGCTAGGCTGGCACCCACTGCAGGCCTGGTCTCTGGCTGGTACTGACCTATCTCACTCTCCTGTAGTTGGTCTTGTCTGTCTGCAACTTCCCTTCGTGTCCCATGAATAACAAGTCCACTAGTTGATATGTGTATTCCTGTAGGACGCAGGCCCTATCCCTTCTCCCATAATGACTGCATCATCCTGAAACTCAGTATTTTACACTAATACCTGGTGTTCCTCCCTTACATTGATCCAGATTTTCCTAGCTCCTTGGTCCAGCGGTCCCGGTCTATAAGGGGTTCCCCCAACTGTTCTCACCACAGACCTTTTAGATGCAGGCTTTAGAGGGCACTTCCCAAGAGTTTCCCAGATCCCCACTGCTTCTGGGCAAGTCTTCCAACCTTCTTTCTCTGATCTTACCTCACTTTTTATGTTAGATTTCACCGGGTACAAGTCACTCTTTCCGATTTAGTAACATGTAAAACATATTTCCCCATTTCCATCATCTTCTTTATATGTTAGCCCATCCGATCTTCTGAGATCTCAACTTTCCTTCAAAGGGAATCTGTCTCTTTCTATAGTTTACTTGGCCTTAATTTTTGTTTTCATTCTTCCTCTATTCATGTCCTGAGTGTAAGAATGAGGCATGTTTCTTGAACTACTCTACTTCTTTGATTTCTTGAGAAAATCTGATTCCTCAAGTCAGAAGATTCCATACACACTACTTTTTTTTTTAAGGTTTTATTTATTTATTTAACAGAGAGAGAGAGAGAGCACAAGCAGGGGGAACAGCAGGCAGAGGGAGACGGAGAAGCAGGCTCCTAGCTGAACAGGGAGCCCGATGCAGGGCTTGATTTCCAGGACCCTGGAATCATGATCTGAGCTGAAGGCAGACACTTAACCAACTGAACCACCCAGGTACTCCTCGTACACACTACTTTTATACTACCTTTTTTTTTTTTAAAGATTTTATTTATTTATTTATCAGAGAGAGCACAAGCAGGGAGAGCTGCAGGAAGAGCAGGCAGAGGGAGAAGCACATTCCCTGTTGAGCAGGGAGCCTGATGCGGAACTTGATCTCAGGGCCCTGGGATCATGACCTGAGCCAAAGGCAGCCGCTTAACCGACTGAGTCACCCAGGCATCCCCCCCTTTTTTAAAAGATCTTATTTATTTATTTTATAGTAACTTCTTATTCTTTGATTTTATAATAATTGCACTGAACTCTTTTTCTATCTAATGCAAGATGCTATATTGTCTTTAAAATAAAGTTTCTCAGGCAACTGGGTGGCTCAGTCAGTTAAGCGTCTGCTTTGGGCTCAGGTCATGATCCCAGGGTCCTAGGATTGAACCCCACATCGGGCCTGCTTCTCCCTCTCCCTCTGCCTGCCACTCCCCCTGCTTGTGCTCTCTATCTCAAGTAAATAAATCAAATCTTAAAACAAACAAACAAACAAGGTTTCTCATTCCTCTTGGTTCTTTCACTAATAGTCTCTGTCACTCTACAATGGGTGAAGACACCGTTTGGGTCTTTGAATCTCCAAGCCATATTTGGGGTTTATGTCCACAAATCGGACCCAACTTGGGACCACATGGAGCCTCTTGAGCCTGTGGCGATGCCATAAAAGTTTAGTTTGGTACTTTCACAATCTAGTCTTTTGGCACTGAGGGCAATTTGAAACGGTCTAAGAGACCCAAATGCAGGGCAGCTGGTCTTGTAATTGCTTGTTGAATGCACGGTGCAACAATTTAAAGATGAAACCACACAGATGCTGTGCCATGATATGTGACGTAACCACGTCAGCGCGTGTAGGGAAATGAGGACCCCAGGCCCTGGGGCTTTGGTATAAATTGGCACAACCATTCTGGAGAGCAAAGTTGTAGTATTGGTGAAATTAAGTGTTCATCTCCCCCTCAACACGGTAGCTGCTCTCCAGAGAAATTCTCATGTAAGGAAACACTGAAGCATTGTTCCTGGTGAGGAGTTGGAAGCAATCAAGAATCCTCCATGAAGGGATGGATAAGTCAAGTGCAGCCTAAGAAACACGATCCTGCTGCTAGATGCTACCTGCTAAAATGAGCTGATTAGGATGCAACGTGGATGCATCTTGAATACACAGAGCCTCTAGCACAATACTATCTATGCAACTTAAAATCAGATACATGAAGCTCACTTCATATTTTACAAGCATATTTCTATTTCCAAGGACATATACCCAATACTGTAGCATGGGTTTGTTTTGGGGAGGAGGGAGTGAGAGCAGAAATCAGAGATTGTAGTAAACAGGTCTTTTTATTCAAATGTTTTGACAGTGGGGCCTTGCTGACCCCAGGGCTAGCTAATGAATGGCTAGAGAGAGCATACAACTCACCAGGGAGTGTACCTTTCGTATGCAAATCAACCAATCCAGAACCCACACTCCAGATCATCTCCTTCTGGCCCTTAAGAGGCACTCAGGCCATCCACCTGCCCTAATCACACAGGGACTAGGTCCCAGACAACTAGGGACTTTCCCTACTCCGCAGAGCCTGCTGTAATTCTTCAAACTAGCCAGTCCCACACCTGCTGACCCAGCTTGCCTTGCTTTCCCACGAAAACCACAACGAAGGCTCTTGCCCACGTTGTCCCCCTGCTCCCTCTGCCTCCTGACCAACTCTGGTGCCTTCCTGCGTGGCCCTGTGTGGCGTGGTGTGCCTTCTGTTTTTAAGGATCTGTGAGTATAAAACTTTTTCCTCCATGATAGTCATTTCCCTGTGTATCTTACCATATCTGATTAAAATAAACCTCAGGTAAATTTTAAAACAGAGATAAATAAAACAAAGAGTAGAGAGGGGTCTTGTTCGGACCGTTGTGAAAATGGGTCAGGTAAAGAAAAACTTCTTGCATCTCCTGTACCATCACATTACCTTAAGACTTCACTCTGAATTTATATTTTTCCCACATCAAGCAATTCTCAGGTTCTCCAGACACCAGATGGGTGTCCTAGGATTCAGTTCAGTTCTGACACTGTCGACCTGGAGACAGTGTCGGATCCCACAGGTTGTGGCTCAGTCCCACAAGACTGAGTCCCCCCCTCACTTTGGACACCAATTGTAAGTCCAGGTTTAGCTTATGCTTCTGACTGGGTTCCCACAGTCCCCTCCTCGGTTTCCATTAATTTGCTGGAGCAGCTCCTAGAACTCAGGAGAACATGTTATTTGCTAGATCACCAGTTTATTATAAAAGGATATAAGTCAGGAAGAGCCAGGTGGAAGAGATGCCTATAGCAAGGTATGAGGGAAGGGGCGCAGGCTTCCAGGTCCTCCCTGGGCCCCACTCTCCCAGCACTCCAATTATTCACCAACTGGAAAGCTCTCTGAGCTCGGTATTTTTGGGTTTTTATGGACGACACTTCATTACAGAGGTGTGATTAGTCGAATCATTGACATTAGGGGTTTACTCAACCACCAATCCCTGTACCTTCCCTGGAGGTTGGGGGTTGGAGCTAAAGTACCAACCCCCTAATCACACGGTTGGTCTCCCTGGCAACCAGCCTCCTTCTTTAGGGACTTTCTGAAAGTCACCTTATTAACATAAACTCTGGTATGGTTGAGAGGGGCTTATGAATAACAAAAGACACCTTATCACTTGGGAAATTCCAAGGGTTTTAGGAGCTCTGTGCCAGGGGAGGGGGACAGAGACCAAATAAATATTTCTTCTTATAAACCACAGTATCACAGGTCATGAACTGAGAAGTATGATTAAGTCAAACTTCTGCACCTAAGAACTGAAAGAGAACACCACCACCAAAGAACCCCCCCCCCCGCCCAGGTCCTAACTCCATTCTCTGCAATGTGCTTGTCCTCGTGCATTGAAGCAGTTCGTCAAGAGTTCACCAGGTAAACCAGTGGTTCTAGTTACGTTCCTAGAACACTACGGTTGGGTTAAATTCCTTTCCTGCTGGGTTCCTCAGAGTCTTTGGTATAGCGGGCATCTCCAGGAGGGCCGCATAATATGCAGCATTTCTTTTTTTCTTTTTTTATAATGATTTTTTATTATATTATGTTAGTCACCATACAGTACATCCCCGGTTTTCGATGTAAGGCTCGATGATTCATTAGTTGTGTATAACACCCAGTGCACCATGCAATATGTGCCCTCCTTACTACCCATCACCGGCCTATCCCATTCCCCCACCCCCCTTCCCTCTGTAGTCCTCAGTTTGTTTCTCATAGTCCATAGTCTCTCATGTTTCATTCCCCCTTCTGATTACCCCCCCTTTCTTTATCCCTTTCTTCCCCTACTGATCATTCTAGTTTTTATGTTCCATAGATGAGAGAAATCATATGATAGTTGTCTTTCTCTGCTTGACTTATTTCACTTAGCATTATCTCCTCCAGTGCCGTCCATTTTGTAGCAAATGTTGAGAACTCATTCTTTCTGATAGCTGAGTAATATTCCATTGTATATATGGACCACAACTTCTTAATCCAGTCATCTGTTGAAGGGTATCTTGGCTCCTTCCACGATTTAGCTATTGTGGACGTTTCTGCTATGAACATTGGGGTGCATATGGCCCTTCTCTTCACTACGTCTGTATCTTTGGGGTAAACACCCAGTAGAATATGCAGCATTTCTGAAACAGACTTTTTGGGAAGGCTTTATTTGTGTGTCAATCTCGTGTTCTGTGAATCCCAGTTTGAAGACCAGTGTGCTGGAGGAGGGTACACTGATGTGTGAAACGAACTCAAACTGTGGGGACTTCAGGAAGTCATCTGCCCAATCCTCCACTTCCATTAAGGGGGGTACGGTAACACACACCCCGACACAACTCAAGATACATACTAAACTGTGAAGACCAAACTAGGACCTTGGTCTTCCACCACATGGGAAGAATAGCATTCGATCCCATGATAGCATTCTATCCTATTTTCTCCAAGTGCATTTTATGGTATATTTGTGATAAAGTTTCTGATTTTTTGATACAATAAATACAGACTAGTTAGCTAATGTGGTCAGAAGTTAACCTGCCTTTACGCAAGTGTCCTAAACTATAAGCTCGATCAGAGTTAAATATTTACCTTTATGGACACTCTTCTGTTTGTCATTTCTCTACTGATAATGACCCCCAGGTCCTATTTTGGAGGTTAACTTTCTATTTTTCTTCATTTCTATCTGCTTGTGATAATCCTAAAAGACAAGAAGACTTACATTGAAATATTAGTCTTCTACACAGCAGTAATTCACTATTTTCTTAAGTTTAGGGGAAAGAAGAAATTATCAGGAAAATCCTATCTGAGTGTCAGAATTAGTGGCTTAATACATGTAAAGTGCTTAGAATAGTACTTAGCACAAAGTGAACACTATATAAAAATGTTTGTTACATGGATGAAATAAAGCAAGTCAAGTCCTCTAGTTGCCAGTGAATATAAATTTCACAGAGGGTGCTGAGAGAATAGGCAGTTTTCTCTTTCTTAGAGTAAAGAAAGAAGTAAGAATCATTCGATGCTGAGTTTATTATTTTTTTTCAACCGGGGAAAAAACTCCCAACAATCCCAAAGCTTTAAATAAAACAAGTTTCCTTGAACAAGACTGGTTATTACTTGGACAGAAAAATCAAATGGTTTTCATTACTCACCGCCAGAGAAACCACATGATTCAAGGGTATAAATATTGCCTATTAATAGTGAGTTGCTGGCCGGCTCTCTTATTTTGAAGACGTTGGCTCAGCCAGCTTTACAAACCACATCTTCCAAAGAAGTTATATTTTTTTCCCCATTTGTCCGAATCGACGTTGGGTGGGGAGCTTCTGGAATTTACCTTATAAAATCTTGGAAGCTGTGTCCTACATATCTTCCTCAGTGAATTCTAGCCTAAGACTCCTCTGTTCTTGATTGTTGTATGTTTACGGCGTAACTAGTGATGGAGAGGGAAGAAAACCCCAGGGGTCATGTTCTGTACAAACATAAAGATTTGTGGAATGTTGAAAAACTGGACTGGAAATATAAAAATCATCATGTAAATCAGTTATTTCCATTATTTTCACTTTCACCTGGGAACTTTGTCACCATTAGACTTCCGATGACAAGTTTTAATAAATAGATGTTGGGAGATGGGGAGGTAAGGTTTGATGAATATTTTATTCTGTACCCAAAAAAAGGCATTTTTGAACCACCAATTCTTTCTGTGGGAAAAAAAAATTCTGCTTTACCAAAGGAGACATATTTCAGAGAGAATACTTTAGGGATTCCAGGGACCTCAGAAACCATCAAAAGAGGCAAAACAGAGTTGTATAGTGACCACAAAGCCCCTCATTGTCTTGGAGAGAAAACAGCAAATGCATTTGATAATGAAAATTAATTTTAATATGTCAAGTTTTACCTCTGTGCATCTTGCTTATTTTTTTTTTCATGTTTAATGTTTTATGGAGCGAGTCCTGCAAAAAAAAAGCCTTTCTTACATGCAGATTTCAAAAGCCTTTAAGGAGAGAGAAGTCTTCTGACCCACAAATCTAGGTCCAACATTCCATTTCTCATACAATACCAAATGTACTTTGTGATTTAAGGAAGTATAGAATTTGGTAGCTCTTCTTAAACAAAAATGAAATATAGTCTTAAAACTAGGGATTCTCAATCTTTTTTGGAGATGGTACACCCAATTGGTTGATTTGGCATCTCTGTCTCATGCCGTGCTACTTAAATTCTTCATTGAAATGCTCTCTGATATTCTTTTTTTTTTTTTTAATATTTTATTTATTTATTCAACAGAGGTAGAGACAGCCAGCGAGAGAGGGAACACAAGCAGGGGGAGTGGGAGAGGAAGAAGCAGGCTCATAGCGGAGGAGCCTGATGTGGGGCTCGATCCC
Organism: Ursus americanus; assembly: GCF_024610735.1. Classification (NCBI taxonomy): domain Eukaryota; kingdom Metazoa; phylum Chordata; class Mammalia; order Carnivora; family Ursidae; genus Ursus; species Ursus americanus. The sequence goes on along the minus strand of NC_142138.1, from coordinate 61,856,481 downwards.
ATAACACCGGGATCATGCCCTGAGCTGAAGGCAGACGCTTAACCGCTGTGCCACCCAGGCGCCCCTATCTCTGATATTCTTAAAGTTTGGTTGGTTTGGATAGTTCCCCTTGATGGACCATTAAAAAAAACTACATTGCAATTATTGATTATATCTGGAGTAGTTCCAAGATTAGACCTGGATAGGACTGAACTGCTTAACATCAAGACTTTCCCTACTTATTCGCATTGGGGACCCGATTGTGGGTATTCGGCCTCTTTATTAGCAAAACCATTTCAACTGAACTTCCAGCGAAGAGCTATTCTGTCTGAATATTTCTGCTATACTGGAAACGTTTCCTTTCCTTTCAAATCTTGTGGTACTATTTTGACTTTTAACAGCAACAAGACATTTGTAATGGTTTTTAAAGCCCTAAAAAGTAAGATTTTTCTTTGATTCTTTTCTTTTTTTAAAAAAGATTTTATTTATTTGCCAGAGAGAGACACAGTGGGAACACAGAGAGGGAACACAAGCAGGGGGAGTGGGAGAGGGAGAAGCAGGCCTCCCACTGAGCAGGGAGCTGGATGAGGGGCTTGATCCCAGGACCCTGGGATCATGACCTGAGCCGAAGGGAGATGCTTAACCAACTGAGCCAGCCAGGGGCCCAGATTGTTCCTTGATTCTAAGATGCCCTTAATCATTTAAGGGAAACTTTTTTGGGGAACTGTACTTCTCAAATATGAGATATTCTCCCAATTTCTGAAAAGTTAAATTGTGGAGAATAAAGTATGTCTTATAAAAAATACGGTACATGTACTGACATGGAAACATGTTTGAGATATATTTTTAAGGGAAAGAAGCAAGTTACAGGGCAGTATGTTAGCTAGTATAACAAACAGGGAAGTATACAGTGGAAGTAATCTCTTGTTCAGGCAGCGATCCTGAGCAGGTGAACAGGTTCTTGGGATGACTCCCTTTCAAGCAGTCATGCAGTGTTCAGACTGAAAAAAGCTCCATCGTCTTCAACTTGTGGTTGCCTCCATGCCAACCAGCTAGGAGAGAAGAACTTGGAGCAGCAGGTATGGAAGGTTCTCCCAGCTAGGCCTCAAATAAGAGCCCATCCCTTCCTTTCAAGTTCTACTGGCTAGCCTCAGTCAGATGACCACATCCACCTGTAAAGCATGCTGGGAAATGCATTTTCCATGTGCTCTCAAGAGGAAGAAGAGAACAGGAATTTTATTCTAGCAGTCTCTAATGTGTGTGTCTGCATGTATGTGTGCGTGTCTTATCTTCCTTAAATATGTAGAAATGTTAGCCGTGTTGGTCAAGGTTCTCCAGAGAAACAGAACAAATAGGGGATTGTGCTCGCTCTGGCAGCACGTATACTAAAATTGGTAAGATACAGAGAAGATTAACGTGGCCCCTGCATGAGGATGACACGCAAGTTCATGAAGTGTTCTGTAAAAAAAAAAAGAAAGAAAAGAAAAGAAAGGAACAAATAGGAGGTATACATATAAAACATATTTATACTAAAGATAATTTCTTATGAGGAATTGGCTCACACAGTTATGAAGGGTGAGAAGCCCCACAATCTGCTGTCTGTCAGCTGGAGACCCAGGAAGGCCTGTGATGTAATTCTGTCTGAGGCTGAAGGCTGGAGAACCAAGGGAGCTCAAGATGGTGTAAATGCTAGTCTGAGGGCAGGAGAAGATGAAAGGAGATGTCCCCGCTCTACAGTGGGGCAGAGAAGAAAAGGAGGCAAATTCCTCTACCTTTTGTTCTATTCAGGCACTCGGGGGATTGGATGGTGCCCACCCACGTCAGAAGGCCAATTTACTGAGTCCGTGGATTCAGATGCTAATCTTATCCGGAAATAGCCTCACGTAGAAAGGTGGAAAAGATCTGAATGGAATTACCTATCATGACTTCCTCAAGCTGATGGAATATAGGAAACTTTTTAATTTTTGGTAATGCCTTCAAAAAATAGATATTACTTTTGGAAGCAGAAAAAATTGGTTGTTTTTTCGATAATGTAGAAGGCTGCAAGGACCCAGCAGTTAAATGGAAAAACCTTCTATCTGCAGTTCCTGAGGTTTGGCATCTGGTTACAACTGCAAACATGTTCACTTATTCTCAAGCGCTTGTTTTCTGGTCACTGTTGATTCTGAAGGAAATACCAGTGGTAGTCTTCCTTAAAACTCATTAAGATATTGGGGCACCTGGGGGTCTGGGTGGCTCAGTGGGTTAAGCATCTGCCTTCAGCTCAGGTCATGATCTCAGGGTTCTGGGATCGAGCCCCACGTTGGGCTGTCTGCTCAGCAGGGAGTCTGCTTCTCACTCTCTCTCTGCCTCTCCCCCTGCTGGTGCGGGCGCCCTCTCTCTCTCAAATAAACAAATAAAATCTTTTTTTAAAATAATAAACTTATTAAGATATGTATATGCATTTATGTGTATTTATTATTTCTCAACTTGATTCTTTCGGCCCCAGGAGAAAACTCTCAGTCTTCATACTCTAAGTCGTGTATGAAGAAGTGACATGGGGACACCAGGCCCTAGAACATGGCAGCTCATCCCCAAGTTTCCAGGTAAAGAGACAACCTGATGCTGAGAAAGAATGAGGTTCGGAGCCACCTACTTCTAGTTCTGTGATCTTGGACAAGTCACTTACCCTAGGATTTTTCGACCTCAGCACAATCAACATTTTGAATCAGATAATTCTTTGTTGTGGAGACGTCTAGGGCGCTCTCAGATATGTAGCACCTCCCCCTGCCTCCTCAGCCTGGGTGCCAGGAGTAAACACAGCCCCCTCCCCCAGTTGTGACAACCACAATGTCTTCAGGCATTGCTACCTGTCCCCTGGGGTCAAAATCACTGCCTGTTGAGAACTGCTGACTTAACTCCTGTGAATTCCAATTTCCTCCTTCGTAGTTGGGGCTAATAATATTTTGTAATATGATAGGTAAGGTAAGCAACATTGACTTTTATGATAAATAATCCCCACATCTCCGTGGCTTAGCAAAGTAGAAGTTTATTTTTTTGCCTATGTTCCACCAATGTTGTATTTGTGGTCAGGAGCCTTTCTCTGTGGAAAAATTCAGGGACTGGGCTGATCCTCCATTTTGTGAGCCATACTATGTGCTCGCCTCTATCTAGGTCCTTTGAATCCTCTCCAGTTCAGCTAAGTAATGGGGAAAGAGACAGGTCAGAACAGGTGGAAGATTATTATGGGCCAGGCCTGGAAGCGGCCATGTTTTTCCTGCTTATATTCCACTTGTCAGGATGTGGTCACTTGGAGACACCTGACCACAGGGGAGGCCGGGGCGTGCAGTCTAGCTGTGTTCCCAGGAGCCATCCAATCTCCGCATACAGGTTTGGACACTTACATCCTGATTGTGGAGTGAGTGTGTCTGAATGTCTTAGGTTTCACGTGGTGGAGGGAACAAAAGAGGTGGCATTGACATTGGAACTTCTCTGGAAGAAGGATTTCAATCCACCAGACATTCAGTCTCCCCAGTGTTTCTGTGAGTCTCCAGGGATAACTCCTCTTAGTACTCGGGAAGAGTCTCCTCAAGTTCTTTTGCTTGATCTTCTCATGGAAGCCCCTGGTACATGAGCTCAAGGGAGGCTACCTGTCTCTACTGTTGCTGGTGACCCCCGAGAGACCGGGTCTTCTGCCACGGTGACAAGGGTTGTCACTGCACTGTTCTTGCAGCTTTATAGCGCCTGCCAGACTCCGCTGCCATGTTGTGGTGGAAACTGGGGCTGTGACCCCTCTGCCCCTGCTTGGCTGTGCTTGCGTCCCTCCACCTCAGCTGTGCCCAGAATTTTGCCAGACCTTTCATGAAAGCAGCTCCTCTGGCTTTCTGTCCTAACTGCTCTCTCCACAGGAGACCCAATCAAGTCTGTTAGCCACTACAGTTGGCAGGAGCCAGTGGATGTGAGGGGATTGTGGCACGCACAGAAGCTACCCTTTCCCGTCCTTTCCTTCTGCTGCGACAACGAGCACTCTTGGCCCCCAAATACCTCCCACCACCAGCTTGGACAAAGAGACACCACGGGGGTCCTAGCCCACCAGCTCTGTGATAGGTGCCTGGGTTGGCTCAGCCAGGACTACTACAGATATATTAGACTGACATATAGATTAGATAAGCAGCATTCTTGCTGAGATTCCCAGAGCACCCTCCAGAAGGATGACACTGCCAAAAAAAGCGTCTAAATGAAGTGGAAAACATTACAGGGTAAGAAGGCAATGTCTATTGTGTCTGCCCAGTGACACAGACTTATTGCTGATTTGGTTCACGGGAACTTTAAGACTCTCTGGGCGTAATGATACTTCGGTTCCAGCATCTTAGGCACATGTGATAAATCAGATGCTATGCTAGTCACACTAGTTGAAGAGGCAGCTTTCACAAATAAATCACCTCCGCAGAGAGTCTCAGGGAAATGAAGCCACCTATCCACAGGGCCTGCTCGCTCAACTGTCCTCCAACCTAAAGTGGGTGCTAAGCTTAGTCACCTAATTAGGTTAACAAGTAATTTTAATGAACTCGGCTTCTACCCCCTGAGATAAATGTGATCATATTTGAGCTTTACAAAACTCAACTAGAAAATTCGGGGGTTCGTTTTATAGGATTCACGTATTTTTAGTGGACCGTAAATTTAGTCTTTGGTAAGAAGGGGTAAGTGCAATCAGTTACTCCCTTGTTCTGACCCACGTTGGGTTTTTTTTTTTTTTTTTTGACCCCTGGAGTTGACTGTCCCTGCATTTTATTTATTTTTTAAAAAAAGATTTAATTTTTGTATTTGTTTGAGAGAGAAAGAGAGTGGGGAGAGGAGCAGAGGGAGGGGGACCAGCAGACTCCCCACTGAGCGCAGAGCCCGAGGCAGGGCTTGGCTCCATCCCACAACCCTGAGATCATGACCTGAGCTGAGATCGAGTCAGCCGCAGAGTGGCCCTGTCCCTGCATTTTAATTGAATTGGCTATCTCCCAGGCCACTGTGATAACAGATAGGATAACATTTCCGAGTATTTCTGTGACTGAGGACATATTGTTTCCTGATGTCTAAAGAGCAGGAGTGATTTCTTTTTTCTTTTAATAGGGCAAAGAGTAGAACAGGAATGTGTGCTTGAGTGAGTGCGGGTGTGTGTGCATGTGTGTGCATGGGTGTGTGTGCATATATATGAAAATGAGTATGAACACGTATGTGTCTGTCTGTGTGTGTGAGAGCTGGTTTGTGTGTGTGTGTACATTTGGGTGTGACCTGTGTCGATGTGTAAACATCTGTGCGTGTGGGTGCGTGTATGACTAAGTGACAGAAAGAGAGAAGGTACTTGGAGAACTTGAAAAAACCGGAGAGCTGACTGGCCACAGCTGGTTCCATGAGCGCTCCTTTTGGAATCATACCAGTCAAGGTTTCTCCTTATCTTTCACATGCCTTTGACTCAATCACCTCATTTTCGTGGCAGGAGAATGGAATGTGCTCACTCTGGGAGGGCTCTGAGGGATATGTGACTCTCAGGGCTCTTTAAAAGGCTAAAAGGCAGGAAACCAGGGGCTGGTTCTTTGCCTGTGGATTAATCTGGATTCACATCAGTCCTTACACTGACCCCTGTGTCCCTTGTCCCTAGAACAAACAAACAACAGAGCTGGCTTCACTACCCCTGTGTCTGGCCAGTCCTGACGCTGAGAAAATTTAGAAGAAAAGAAGGAAGCAGGAGAGGGACTAACATCTCCTGAGTCCTTGTTAGTGGACAGGCACCCTGTTAGCCACTTGGTAGGGAAAGAAGCGGAGGCCGAATGAGTTCGGCACCCTGCCCTAAGTTACACAGACAGAAGTGACAGGGCCGGGCTTCAAATCCAGTCTATAGCCTTTCCACTAACCACACTGCCTTGCACAACCTTGTGGGAGACTCAGGGGCTTTTTACTTTCATTGTGCCCCTAAATCTTGGCCAACACTTTAGACCAAATGTAGCTCAAATGGTCACAAAGATCTTGCTAAAAAAGGAAGGAGAGAAAAAAAAAAAAAAGCAAGATCACAGACTATTCCTCTGCAAAAATTAAATGTAAAAACCAGTGGAAACTGTAGTAACAAAAAAAACCTCACCGACACTGCCTAAACAATGATAGGGTTACAAACTCATACCATAAACTTTCAAATTAGATGGTCAAAGAAAGAAATGGAAGATACTGGTGCAGCTCAGTGAGGCTCTGTCCCAACCAGCCGGAATTGTCACGGGGGAAAGAGTAGGAGTCAAAACAACTCTGAAAGTTGTCTAATTGCCCTCAGTCTGGACAGATGTGGTCTGAGGGAGTGAAGAGGAGAAGCAGGGAAGCATCCAGAAAGAGTGGGTGGAGAACGGTCTCCAGCCTAAGGGAACAATGAAGAGAGGAGTTGGAACAATCACAACCACACAAAACAAGTCATCCCCTCAACAGATAGGAACGTAGCTTTCTTGAAGACAAAAAGGAAAAGAAATAAGAGAAGATGCTGGGGCTGGAGGGAGTCAGGAGGCCAGACAGAAGATCAAAGGGACACTCGAGGCAAAATTCCTCTCTCGAGGCAAAATTCCTCTCCTGGTGTTGACACAAGGCTGACCTCATGGATACCTTCCCTGGCTTCTCACTTTGTGTGGTGGCAGGAGATGTTGGGTAGATAGGTGGCTAAAGTGGGGCATGAGCGATCTGGGGTCGGCATTGAAGCACAGCCTCCAGGACTCCCCATCACTGGGGAGAAGATACTCCTGTTGGGTGGAGTGCAGCCAGGGAACAGATTTTTAACAAATTTTTTTTTTCTTTTTTAAAAGAGTTAAGAGTCCCGATTCTTTAACAGGATAAAGAAAAGTTTTTTTTCTAAAGGCCAAGTTTCATGTATCACAGACTTAATTGAGCCATATCCAAGTGCCATCTGTTCTATATAGTATACTTAATATTTTCTTTAAATCACTTTTTTAACCTAAGAAATTTATTTTAAAAGGAAACCTCATATCACCACAGTAGGTGGAAACCCAATATAACTCTTCAAAAATAGAATAAAATAGATATAAAAAGTACATTAATATGACTGAGTTCTAGCTTTACATTGTTGCTTGTTAAAGGTGCTGAAATTTGACCTCACTGTTAAAAAGGAAGGTTACACACATTTGGAAAGATGTTGAAGATTTCACTAATGCCAAACTGAGTTTTTAAAAGATTTTTATTTTTTTTAAAGACTATTTATTTATTTTAGAGAGAGAGTACGATGGCGGGTAGGGGGAGGGGGAGAGAATCTCAAGCCGACTCCTTGTTGAGTGTGGAGCCTGATGTGGGGCTCAATCCCATGACCCCAAGATCATGATCTGAGCTGAAATCAAGAGTCAGATGCCTACCCGACTGAGTCATCCAGGCGCCCCTAAGATTTTTATTTTTAAATAATCTCTACACCTGACATGGGGCTTGAACTTACAACCCTGAGATCAAGAGTCATATGCTCTACTAACAGAGCCAGCGGGCACCCCCCAAGACTCTGATTTAAACAGAACTGAAGAAGAGTGAAAAGAAAATAACTTTCCCACCATGTAATTCAATATTATTACATTCTAACTCTGCCTAACAATTGGGAAAAGTTGGCAGAAAGGAAAGCCTTCAGATAATAGTAAATACAAAGCAAAAGGACAGGGAGAGCAGAGCAATTAAGGAAACGATATTTGATGGTACCCATAAACTCTTTTTTGGATCTGGGGGCACTTGAGGTTAAAATCCATCAATGAAGTGATCAAACCAAATAATAGAAATTAGGAATTGACGGGGCTTTGATGAAAAATCACATGGTAAACAGTTTACCATTTACATATGGAACCAAGACCAACTAACCCTGAAATTTTTTTTAATAGCTAAAGTCAATTGAGACTTTCCAAAGTGAAATACATACTTGAGAAACTCCAACTCCTAAACTTTTTGTCTTTTTCTTGACTGCAGAGGGATTTTGTTTCAGTTATCTCATGTGGTATCACAAGCTATCTCAAATTTAGTGATTTGAAACAATAGTAACCATGTATTTGATCACAATTTTGCAATTTGGGCTGAGCTCAGGTAGGAGCAGTTCATCCCTCCTATGTCTGGTGTCGCCTGGGGCTGAAAGGGTCCCTTCCAAGATGGCGCACTCACCAGACTGGCAAAGTGCACGCCCTCTGTTGGCTGGGAGCTCAGTGGTGGTGGTTAGCCTCAATTTCCCTTCTTGTTGGCCTTTCTGTGAGCTGCTTGGGCTTCCTCACAGCATGGTGTCTAGATTCCAAGAGGGAGGCTATAGAAACCGTTACTTCTCTTAAAGGCTGGGTTCAGAATTGGAATAGCATCACTTCCATGGTATTCTATTGGTTGAAGCCATTAAAGACCCAACTCAGATTCAAAGCCACAGAGAGACTCCATCTTTCAATGGGAGGAGTGACAAAAATGTTGTGACCATTTGTCACTACATATTTCTTGTGATAGAGCATTTTCAATTTCACTTCAATTTCATTTTCATGTTAAATTACAAAATAATCTTAAATTTGATAATTTTATCAACACGACCATTGAGGCTATGATCCCATTTTTGAAAAATTATTTCCATCCATCTATGCACGCTTCTCTCTGAATGCATGCACAAAGAGATGTCTAGAATGTTCGACAATATTAATGATGCTTATATCTAGATAATTGTATTTAGGATGGCTTTAAAAAACCTTCTTCCATGTACTGTTTTATTTTGCTTGAATTTCTCATATGTATCTTTTTTTGTTTTTGTTTTTTTTAAGACTTTATTTTTTAGAAACGTTTCAGGTGGGTTTACAGTAATGTTGAGAAGAAGGGCAGATTTTTTTTTTTATACAATTAGTAAAATCATTATCTTAAAAAACCCAAAAGGAAGCAAGTTGTTGGAAAATAAATTTGCTCCTAGTCAGATAGGCAATAGTCACCATGTCACTGGGTTCAAGGTGTCCTTGTGGACCAAGTGCCACTTCTTTATCTGACGGGAGAAGAAAATGAAGTCCAGAAAGTGACTTGCTCAGGTTCACACATCTAACTTTCAGGGCGTGTGCGGTAGGCAAACTGTTACAGACTTACGTGTCACATCCTTTTCCAAAATGTGAAGGAGTGAATTGGCTTGGATTTTATCTACCATGAATCTAGGCGTTTGGATGTAACACGTGGAGCCATAAACGTGTTTGAGACAGGACAGAGGAAGGATTCTGTTGCCAGCTTGATTTCTGGGCACCTTAGCAAAAACTGGGGAAGTTTCCTCCAGATGCTTTCAGTTTTAAGTTCCTCTTTGGGATGAACTGTCCAGAGCGGTGCTCTGTGTGGCCTGTAGACCTCTGTGACATCAGAAGAACCTTCTAAGAAGTCCCTTTGAAAACGGAAGGCATTGGGGTGGGAAGTCGGGCCAGGCACCGCTGGCCAATCAGACCAACGTGAAGTACATTTCAGGGGCATTGCAATCTGCCATCGTTCCTCTTCTGTCTTCTGTCATTGAACGGATCACTGGGTTTTGCTGGTAATTTCTGCATATTAATGGCAACGAGGAATGTCTGGGCTCCCACTACAGCGGGGTTGCTGGTTGCAGGGATGATTACGAAGGACTCTCCTTCTCGAAGGCCTCTTCCACTTGCTGGAGCTCCTGGGGAAGCTGTCCTGTGCCCGACAGGACTTGGTCTCGCAGGCCTGGTCCAGCCTGCCCTTGCCTTGGCCATGCAGCCCCAGGCTCCCCGGGTGTGGTCTTGCTAGCTCTGCTCCTTACCAAGGGGCACAACACAGAGTTCATTTTCTCGAAATCTTCCTTGACATTTTGTTGAAGTTACTATTCCCCTCTGGTGATCTTAATGGGAGAGGAGCCAGGCTCCAGCCAATCTCTTTTTGAGGAGGGAGGGACATGACAATGGAATGGGCAACAAATCAAGGCCCCGTTCAGTGAGTGCAGGGAGGATGGAAACCCGCTGCTCTGTCCAATTGCGTCAAGAAATAAAAATGTCCAGGGATGTGTCTTGTCTGCTTCGGTTGCCACTTCTTTTAAAGGACGTTTCCCTGGAGAGCCTTACTCTCCTGTTTGCATTCTTGCTTCTTTCCGCAAGAGGGCTGGAGAGGTTCGGCTCTGTAATCTTTCCACCTTCCCCTCCTTCAGTGAATGACGGATTACTTCGGGAGCTAACATGCCATCTTTTGGAACATTGTGCCTCATTCAGAACATTTTTGAGAAGCGTGACAAGGAGAAATGATTAGGAGGGGGTTTTGTGTGGTTTGGGGGAAAAAAAAAACTCGCCCTTTCAACCACCAACATCCCAGACCACTTTAATTGAGCGCATTCTATGTACCAGGTATTGTGTTGGGCGCGGGACCACAGTGCAGGAGAGAGAGTGCAGGACCTGTGCGGAGCTTACTGGGTTTGGGGAATTGTAAGTTGTTCTGAATAGCAGCAGTGAAGGCTGCATGTGATTTTACATTGTTTCCAAAGATGAGAGCGACAAAAACATTGTTTCCCCTCACTGAGTCCCCATTCTAATGAAAAAGACAGAGAAGAAAACAGCCAATGTGCTTGGTTCTTTAATGAAAGCGTGTGAATGGTGGTTCAGGAGATAAGAAAAAGGAAGGACTGAGTTAAATCAGGGTTGGGGGGTACTGGGGGGAATGGGAGGTTGGGAGGAGGGCTGGGAGGGCTCCAGGGCACAGAGGAGGCTTGAACTGAGTGTGGAAGGCGAGTAGATTTTTCTCAAGTGACTAGTGCATGAGGGAGAACTCCAGGCAGTGGGAACAGGACGTGAGGATGCTTAGAGGCTTGAGAAAACGTACTCCTGGGGGAAGACTACGGACGGTTCCGAACAGCCCATCCCTGCCGGCCCCCGCCCACCCCCGCCCCCACCCCAGATTAAGACTACCCCTTTGATAACTTCACACGCAAGCAAAGAATCATCCTCCAGGGAAGGCAGGTGTGTTTCTTCGACAGAGCACCACGTTTCCCGGTTGGCAGTCGTCCTTCCAGTATCCTATTGGACTCATTCTCCTGGGCCTCCCTTGCTGCTGTTCCTTCGCCTCCTGATTTGGTTTCCTGAGTGGCGGAAGCATGCATTCTGTCATTTAAAGTGCTTTCATTTGTGCATGGCAAGCGATGGGCAGGAATTCGCTGAGCCGGCTGCAGAAGCCCTGTACCGATCGATCCGGGACGGCCGGGCAGAACTGACCTCCCTTCACGGACTGGAGCGTTGCACCGGCAGGAGTTTTAATTACAACACTGAAGTGTATTTGTCTTAGAAAGCACGTCAGGGATAAAATATTAAATGGGCAAAGAGTCTTCTCCAAGAGAATGAGTTTTCCTGCCAGTGTATTTTATGGGAACAATAATCCTGATGAAATCAAAGTAACAGCCCAAGCTCCTGCCAGGGAAGTTGATGAAAGCAGAGGCATCTTTGTCCCAACAACGAATACCCTTATTCAGCACCGAGTACCCCCCGTTGTATTCTAGATTCATCGGTTTATTTAAACCCTGACGACCCTACCAAGACCTGCCTTACACATGGGGAAACTGAGGCACAGAAAGATGTGTCCAAGGTCACACAGTCAGTAAGTGGCACCAGTGGAATTAAACCAGGGCCCCCTGGTTGTAAAGCATATCATCTTTTTCTTTTTAACTCTTTAAAAATTTAATCCTTTTCCCCCAAGGTAAGAATAAATCTAGTCTAAAAGACCAAAATGTCAACCAGGTACCTAACAGAAAACCAGCTATCTTCTGCCCAGTACTTCATCTCCATTCCCACTCCAGGTGACTCCCACCGGATTACTCAGAGTTCTCCAGAAAGACGGGACAAATAGGATGTGTCTATATAAAAAGATATTTATTTTAAGGGATCAGCTCATGTGAGTAGGAAGGTTGCCATGTCCAAAATCTGGAGGGTGGGCTGGCAGACTGGAGACTCAGGGAAGAGCAGATGATGCATTTCTAGTTTGAAAGTTGCCTACTGGCAGAATTCCTTGCTTGGGGGAGGCCAGTCTTTTTTCTATTAGGACCTTCAACTGATTAGATGGGGCCCACCCACATTATGGAGGGCAATTTGCATTACTCAAAGCCCACTGATTTAAAGATTTTTTTTTAAGAGAGAGAGAGAGAGGAGGGGCAGAGGGAGAGGGAGAAAGAATCTCAAGCAGACTCCACACTGAGCCTGGAGCCTGATGTGGGGCTTGATCTCATGACCCTGAGATCATGACCTGAGCTGAAATCAAGAGTTGGATGCTTAACCCACTGAGCCACCCAGGTGCCCCTCAAAGTCCACCCATTTAAGTGTTAATCTCATCCAAAACACCCTCTCACAAATCACATTGGCTAGATATCTGGGCACCATGGCTTAGTCAAGTTGACATTTTAAATGAACTATCACCCCACTTTCAGTTCTATTAGGTGTTTCATCTGGAACTTATATCCATATATCTTAAAACATGCTTTTTATTATTTCTTTGTTTTTCTGCTTTAAATGTTACCTATTGGCTTTTTACTCTAGCACCTGTAGACTTAGTGCTCTCATGCTCTTCCCCACAAGTCCTGTCCCTGCGTCATCTTCCCAACACCATTAAACTACCCTTCAGATCAATATTCTGAGTTATGTTACTATGACTACTAGTCACAGCTGAATCACATGGTGTACTCCGATTACATTTCCTCTCTCTGAAGTTAAAATTGTTCTTCTCTGGAGTTAAAAATCACCTCATGGGGGTGCCTGGGTGGCTCAGTCGTTAAGCGTCTGCCTTTAGCTCGGGTCATGATCTCGGGGTCCTGGGATCAAGCCCCGCACTGGGCTCCCTGCTCAGCGGGGAGCCTGCTACTCCCTCTCGCACTCCCCCTGCCTGTGTTCCCTCTCTCACTGTCTCTCTGCCAAATGAATAAATAAAATCTTAAAAAAAAAATCACCTCATGTTTAGTTGGCTTAGTTTACTGCTCAGTACCTGTCACTGGTTAATCTCCACACTCTGTCAGAACTGAGAAATCTTGGGGCGCCTGGGTGGCTCAGTTGGTAAGCGTCTGACTCTTGATTTCAGCCCAGGTCATGATCTCAGGGTCGTGAGATCGAGCCCCGAGTTGGGTTCCACAATCATTGTGGAGCCTGCTTGAGATTCCCTCCCTCTCCCTCTGTCCCTCCCCACCTCAAAAAAACACCAAAAAACCAAAAACAAAAAAAAAAAACAAAAAACTGAGAAATCTCTCAGTGATCTGACCAACATTGAGGATTATTCTAACCATTCTTCCCTCCCCTCCTTTTCTTCCTTTCTACTGAGCCCTGTGTGCTGCTCATCTCTAGATTGGTGTTTTTGTTTTTTTTTTTTTTCTGGGTCTGCATAGCTCTGGCCCTGAAAATTCCCAGCACCACAGCCTGGGGTTTCCCTTTGCCTTCTTTCTGGGTATTCATCCCCCAGTTCCTGGATCCCATGTTTTCTTATTTCTTGTAATCTTTCTTTATTTTGGTGGAACACATTTTCCAGTAGCTTCCTGAGAAAGGGTAAATGGAAGTACATTTTTTGAGACCTTGCATGCCTGAAAATGTCTTTCTTCCACCCTCATACTTCATTGATAACTTGGATAGACACGGAATCTACATAGAAAAACAATTTTCTTTCAGAATTTTGAAATCCATGTCCCATTGTCTTCTAGCTCCCAGTGTTGCTATTGGGGGGATTATTGCCATTCAGATTCCTGATGAGCTTCAGAAATTTGTATGCCATTTCTTCTCTAATTTCACTTCTCTGGAAGCTTTAGAATCTTTTCTTTATCCTTGGTGTACTGAAATTTTATGATCCTGAACATTGGTGTGTGCTTTGTTTTCATTCGTTGGACACTTGAGGGACCCTTTCAGTCTGGGAGCCTATATTCTTCTGTTTTGTGAAATTTTCTTGTATTATTTCTATGGTAATTTCTTCGCATTTATTGCCTTTGCTTTCTCTCTCTGGAATGGCTATTTTTCAATTTTTTTTTATTATGTTCAATTAGCTAACATATAGTACATCATTAGTTTTTGATGTAGTGTTCAACGCTTCATTTGTCTAAACACAATCCTATACACAACAAGATCTGGACACAAATTAGTTTTGTAAAACACCCAGTGCTCATCACCATAAGTGCCCTCCTTAATATCAAATTTTTTGTAAAGATTTTATTTATTTATTTCAGAGAGAGAGAGGGGACACGAGTTGGGAGGACAGGTGAAGAGGGAGAAGCAGACTCCCCACCAAGCAGGGAGCCCAATGCAGGGCTCAATCCCAGGACCCTGAGATCATGCCCTGAGCCGGAGGCAGACGTTTAACGACTGAGCCACCCGGGTACCCCTATTATTCAAATGTTGATCCTCTGATGGGTTCTCTCATTTCTCATCTTTCCTTTTCCATTTATTTTTCTTTTGATTCTGCTTTCTGGGAGATTTCCTTAATTTTATCTTTTAATCTTCTTAATGAGTTTAAATGTTTTAAAATCATATTTTTAACTTCCAAGAGCTCTCTATTATTTTCCAAATATTGATTTTTTTTTTAGAGTCTCTTAGTCTCCCAATTCATGGATGCAGCTATCTTACTGTACTCTAAGGATAATATTTACAGATTTTAGAACGTTTTCTTCTGTTCTCTTTACTATCTCTTCTTCCTCTAAGTTTCTTTTATCTAGAAACTTTTATCTTTTATCTAAGCTTCTTTTGATCTCTTTCACATTATAGGAATTCTCCATATGTTAGGTAACCCTTGATTGTCCATTTTTAAGATACTAAGGCATCGTCATTGTGTTAAGCCTCTAAAATGCTGATGCAAAGCTTTGGGTACATACTAAGGGCTTATTGTCCAGTGGGCGTTACTGTGCAGGGATGATAGATGGGGACCAGGCTGCTTTGTTGGAGGTCTCCCTGTCAGTAGTTGTAGGCGATTTCTCTTGAGCAGGTCAGTTTCCCTGGCGAGGAAGCCTTACCTGAGTACTATAAGCCTGCTTCTGGCATTCTGCAGCAGAGTAGGGGAGGAGGACGGGGTCTGTAGTATGCTGGCTTCCACACAATCCCCATTTTCAGTAGAGAGGTTAATAGTCATCATCCAGTATCCCCAAGTTCAGAAACTGACTATTGATCTTTTCAGAGAATAAATTCCCCATCCTCCTGCTGGGGTGGGTAAGGAGTAAATTAATTGTCTGGCTGGCAAGGTAGGAGACAGGATGGGTGGGTCTAATTGCTTCTTTCAGTCTTTTCATCACTTGTCCTTTTTCCAGCCCTGACACCTGGTGTCTCCAATTCCTGAGCCTTTCTAGGATTTGCAGTACAGATAAGACTGCTTCTTCCTGACTTCCTCCCCCTGCTGGCTTTGTTCCCAGTTACCTCTGGTTCATCTGCTTCTCAGCTTCTAAAATTTTATACACATTTATTATCCCTGAATTTCCTCCCTTATTCTTTGAGTTTTCATAGGTTAAAGAAATACTTTTAAAATATTATCATCTTAGCAGCTTTTTGCTGGGAAACAGAGATGAAAGCACGTGTACTAGTTGCCATGTTTTAACCAAGTTCCCAGAAGCAGTCACTCTTAACCCCTAGGTTTGGAAGAGGCTGATGGGGAGAATGCCTCTTGTCATAGAACTGGAGCCCATCTTATCCCCAGGCTAGCTGACGCGGCTTTGTCTCACAGTACGCATGAAATTTGTTGCATTGCTAATCTTTTAGCAGTGTTATTTGTGATTCTCTCCCTGGAGAGGTTCAAAAGCCAAATTTTAAGCACCGGGTAGAGAGACCATCCTTCGTGGAATAAGATTCACTTGCCCAAGTTGGTTGCAAAGTAAATCCCTTTCCCCATTATTCCCTCACCAGCTGGCTTTGCTTACCAAATATGTGGGTAAACAGCTGAAGTGACTGGTCTGCTATGAATGGCCAGCAGCAGGGATCTAGGACTTCTTGGTAGGTCTCAGAACTAGTATGTTGCTTTAGTCACAGGGGAAATCCAGGTTTTAGCTCGGCAAACCCCAGTTCTATCTCTGATAGTGTAAAGGCATCTTGAATGACTGTCTAAATACTATTCTTGGGGCACTTGGGTGGCTCAGTTGTTAAGCGTCTGCCTTCAGCCCAGGGCGTGATCCCAGAGTCCTGGGATCGAGCCCCCCATCAGGCTCCTCCGCTGGGAGCCTGCTTCTTCCTCTCCCACTCCCCCTGCTTGTGTTCCTTCGCTTGCTGGCTGCCTATCTCTCTGTCAAATAAATAAATAAAATCTTTAAAAAAAATAAATAAATACTATTCTCTCCTTTCCCCCTTGTTGTTTGGCAAGCTTCCCATTTAAAAAAAGATTTTATTTATTTATTTTAGGGGGAGAGGGGTGGGAGGAGCAGAGGAAGAGGGACAAGCAGACTCCCTGCTGAGGGTGGAGACTATATCCCTGAGATCATGACCTGAGCCAAAATCAAGAGTTAGACGCTCAATTGACTGAACCACCCAGGTGCCCCAAGCTTCCCATTTCTTAAGGCTCAGATGAAATGCCAACTATTCTGTAGCACTTCCTCTAGTCTTCATCTCTGTGTTCTCAGGGTACTTTTTATGGAGCTCTGGGAAACCCTTGTCGACAGGATTGTATTCACTTGCTTATCAGATACTCTCCTGTTGGACAGTAAGCTTATCAAGGCCACTCTTGCCTTCCCTCTACCCCAGTGCCTTATTCGCACAGGGTGGCACTCAATGCATATTTGTTGACTGACTGAGCGAAGGTTCCTTTGTCAGCACAGCTTGTGCGTCCTTTTGCCAGTGATGGTGATGGGTTTCTATCGATCTACCTTCTTGTTCCATATTGTAACCTTTATACTCAACTTGGAAACACTTCTCTCTCAATCCCCTGCCAGGAGAAGGGGCTTAGATGTGAGTCAAGAACAAAATAGAGTATCAAGACACAATTAACCTCTGCATTGGGGGTGCGCTTCTGGAAGAAGGAAAGGAGACTGGGGTCCACACTCTTGTGTCTCTTTTTGGATCTTCCTCCTTTGGAATGTGGCCTGCTCCTTTGCTGCTGGTGTGATGAGGTGGTCCCAGGTCCCTCCGTTCTTGTTCTGGTCCTTCCTATGATAGAAGTCCTGGACTGTGACCTGCATACATCCTATGTCCGAATGTATCTACTCCAGCCCTATGTGTCTACTCTAGTTGGATCATTCCTTTATTTCAAGGCATTAAGTTCTAGAAAAGAAGTGATTTCCCTACTGGAGCATTTGGGTTTACCTCTAGTGAGGTGTGCTTGTGTGGGGTCATGATGGACTCTTCGAGATTATGTTGGAAAGGCTGTATTTTCATAGGGACCCTGAAGCATGTTTTCAAGGGATCCTGCTCTTATTGCAAAGGAGAATTTCTGGTAAAGATGAACAAAGACCGTCTTCAAAGAAATAGGATCAACGTCCTTTGCTTCGAATATTTTCAAAACCAACCTAAATGTCCCTCAGCTGGTGGGTGGATAAACAAAATGTAATATATCCGTATAATGGGACACTATTTAGCAATAAGAAGGAATATCCACGGACACACACAACAACATGGATGAATCTCAGACATTATCCCGAGTGAAAGGAGCCAGAAACAAAAGACCACGTAGTGTAGGATTCCATTTATATGAAATTTCTACAAAAGGCCAATCGACGGAGACAGCGAGCACATGAGCGGTGGCCTGGGGCTGGGTGAGAGTGGGCCCTGCCTGCACATGGGCACAGCGTTTCCATCTGGGGTAACGGAACTGCTCTAAAACTGGGTTGCAGTGAGGGTTGGACAGCTATCTAAGGTAACTGGAATCCTGAACCTACTACTCAGAACGGGGAATTGTACGGTATTTAAATGATATCTCAATGAAGCTGCTAAGTGTAAGAAAAAAAAAAGAAGAAGCCAGACCAAAGAATAATTATGGAAAAACTCTTTTTCCAACTTAGGAAATAGGTGGAAAAGAATAGAGGGGTCCACAGCTCTCTGTCGATCTAGATTTTAGGTGTGCATCAGGCTTAAGATCTTTCTCCTCTTCATTTGACTACTCTGTCTTCTTGCCCTTGGAGAGGAGGAAATGGTACAGAATCCTCCTTGTGCTAAAGACAGAGGAAGCGAACGGTGACGCGAGAGGAGCACGGTTTGGCCCTGAGCTGCCTCCCCCACACGTAACCTCTTCAGCTCCTCTTTTAGCTGTTACTTTAGTCATCCAGGCACAGAGCACGAAGACCTAAATTATCAGTGTGAGCGAGTCCAACCTACACACTTCAGCTCCAGTGTCTTAAAGACCTTGTGCTTCCTTGTGAGACGGTCTTGAAGGGGCAGCTGCGAACGAGGACATGAGGCCGAGGGCCGGCCGGCCTGAGGAGAGCGCTCTGCCGACCAGTCCATACTGTGGGTGGCTGGGCGGCGGGGTCAAGGACCCAGGTCCGTGCAATCCAGACCACCAAGAAAGAGACCCACTGGAAAGGAGAGGGGAATGGTGATAAAGGAAGACTGGAATAGCAAATACCCTCATAGGAATAGCCCTCATGTGTCCATACTTTTTGACCCTCCGTAGAATTCTTTCACATTATTTTACTTTACCCTCGCAAGCTCCAGGCAAGATTGCCACTAATATCCCTGGGAAACTGAGGGAGAGAGGTAAGATAATCACGGAGAGAGCTGGGGACTCGAAGTCAGTCTTTTTTTTTTTTTTAAGTTTTTTTGTGTTTTTTTTTTAAAGATTTTTAAAATTTATTTATTTGACAGAGAGAGACAGTGAGAGAGGGAACACAAGCAAGGGGAGTGTGAGAGGGAGAAGCAGGCCTCCCACTGAGCAGGGAGCCTATGAGGGGCTCCATCCCAGGACGCTGGGATCATGACCTGAGCTGAAGGCAGACGCTCAACACTGAGCCACCCAGGCGCCCCGTCAAGGTCAGTCTTTTTGACTTAAATTATATGTTCTCTACTATATATGTATACATTGCATATATAGTCTATAGTCTATATAAGTGTATATACATGTAGTATGTTCACTATACAGGTAAACACATATATGCGTACATGAGTGTGTATCCACGTATCTGTGTATGTATGTGTACATGAATCTACGTATCTCTATGTCTAGATACATATCTCTATAGCTACATATATACTACCAAGTACCAATAGTGCATCAGGTCTTGTTTTAAGCTCCTTACATTGAGTCCTCACCACAACTCCCTGAAGCCAGGCCTTTTCAACAGATGAGGAAACTGAGGCACAGAGAGATTCCCTTGGTCACACCGTGTGCAAGTGGCAGAGGTGGGATTGGAACCTACTCCCTCTAGAGTGCTTTTCCTGACATCACGCTGCCTGCCTGCAGGCCTACCATGCTGGTGACTTTGGATTTGATTTCAGGGCACAGGCAGCACTCAAATCCTGGCGGCCATGGCTCTGGCCTATGAGGCCTGCGCTGCGACACCTGCGCGGAATTCACTTCGGGCTACCATGGCGGCTCTCCATCTTGTCCCTGAAAGCTGAGCCGTTTCTCTCACTCCCAGGCTCGGCTTCTGTTTCTACCGCGGCCAGCCTCCTGGTACAGTCCCAGGAGGACCTGGAAAAGCATGCGGATTTTGTGGGCCTATGGATTTTTGAAGAGATAGGAGTGTTGATTTATTATCTTCTCTGCATGTTGAAAGTGGTCTTCTAAAAATTTTATGGATATACTTACACAGAAATCTTCCAACCGAAGAATGTACTGTAACACAAAGAAATTTGCTGCCAATATTTTTTCATTTCAAAGTGACATTGAATCAGGTCTGAGTAAATATTTATGATTTCTCTTGAAATGTGACAGACTCATGACATGGTAATTAATTTTACTGTAGGCTGAATTCAGAATGACTTTGGTAATATATGAGTAGGTGTGTAAAATGTTTATAGGGCTTTTGAAAATAAGCCCCAGGCTTAAATGAAACCTTAATCAGACAACTGAGGAAGAATGAAATTGCAATTCTAATTTTGCTGATAGAATTTCTGTGGGAAGCAAGGAGTTTCAGAGATTGATAGTCATTACGGAGAATCAGCACACATCATATATTTTATGTACTGTTAGACTATTTGGAAACTTCAAATACACTTACTTTTCAAGAAATGCATGCCTTGAGCAATGGTTAAAAAAGAAAGGCTAAATTTAGAAAATTGGCTTTGTTTTGGGGCACAAGCTGCAGGAACACATTTCATAACTCCAGGGGAGGCTAAGGGGTACTGTCTCATGTGAGGCCTCCATTTTCGGGTGCCACTTTCTCTCTCCCCCACATTTAATCCGTCAGCAAATCCTGCATTTTCTACCTTAAAAATATATCCAGAATGTGGCTACTTCTCCCCAGCTCCTCCATTACCACCCGGTCCACGCCCCATCATCTCTCAGCGGGTAACTGTGACACGTCCCACCTCGCCTGCCTGCTTCCCACAGTCTTCCCCTCCCCCCCAAGTCTGTTACCGACGTGGTAGCCAGCACCATCTGGGTTAGGACGTACGTGAGTTTATGTCCCGCTGCCTCCACTGGCTTCTCATCTCACTCAGACTGGAAGCCAGATAAATTCAGAGCCTACAGCTCTTCCCCTCCCCCACTCTGATGGCAGCTCCGCCCTACCCCCCCCCCCCCCCCCCCGCATCACTTCTCTCACCTGGGGTACCTTCCTGTCTCTGGGTCTGCCACCCGCAAGCTCTCCCTCCAGGATGTTTCTGGCTGAATTCTCTCCTGCAGGTCTTTATGCACATGTCACCTTCTCAGGGACACCTCACCTGACCACTGTTTACTTTTATTTTAAAAATATTATTGATTTTTACAATTTTAATTCCAATAGAGTTAACATACAGTGTTATATGAGTTTCAGGTGTGCAATATAATGATTCAACCATTCTATACATTACTCAGGGCTCATTGTGATAAGTATACTCTTAATCCCCATCACCTCTTTCATCCATTCCCCCACCCCCTTCCCCTCTGGCAGCCACCAGTTTATTCTCTACAGTTAAGAGTCTGGGTTTTTTGGTCTCTTTATTCTTTGTTTTGTTTCTTAAATTCCACACATGAGTGGAATCATATGGTATTTGTCTTTGACTTCTTTCACTTAGCATTATGTATGTCTATCCATATCATTGCAAATGGCAAGATTTCATTCTTTTTGATGGCTGAATGAATAATATTCCATTATATATATATATATATATATATATATATATATATATATATATATATATATAATATCTCACATCTTCTTTATACATCCATTATACATTCATCTACTAATGGACACTTGGGCTGCTTCCATATCTTGGTTATTGTAAATAATGCTGCAGTAAACATATGGGTGCACGTATCCCTTTGAATTAGTGTTCTCGTCTTTTTGGGGGTAAATACTCAGTAGTGCAGTTGCTGAATCATAACGTAGTTCTATTTTTTAAAAAGATTTATTGCTTTATTTTAGAGAAAGAGAGAGGGAGAGTGCAGGGAGGGGCAGAGGGAGAGGGAGAGAGAAACTTTAGCAGGCTCCTTGCTGAGCTTGGAGCCAATCTCATGACCCCGATATCATGACCTGAGCCAAAACCAAGAGTCAGAAGCTTAACAGACCGCACCACTCAGGAGTCCCAGAGTAGTTCTATTTTTAAGTTTTTGAGGCACCGCCATACTGTTTCCCAGAGTGGCTGCACCAGTTTGCAGTCCCACCAATGGTGCACGAGGATTCCTTTTCTCCACATCCTCACCGACACTTGTTGTTTCTTGTTTTTAGCCATTCTGACAGGTGTAAGGTGACATCTCATTGTGGTTTTGATTCGGGTTTCCCTGATGATGAGTGACGTTGAGCATCTTTTCATGTGTCTGCTGGCCGTTTGGATGTCTTCTTTGGAGAAGTGTCTATTCGTGTCTTGTGCCAATTTTTAAATGGGATTGTTTATTTTTTTGGTTATATAAGTTCTTTATATATTTTGGATACTAACCTTTTGTTGGACATGTCATTTGTAAATATATTTTCCCATTCAGTAGATTGTTTTTTAGTTTTGTTATTTCCTTTGCTGTGCAGAAGCTTTTTATTTCGATGTAGTCCCAATAGTTTATTTTTGATTTTGTTTCCCTTGCCTCAAGACATACCTAGAAAAAAGTTGCTATGGCCGATGTCAGAAAAATTACTGCCTGTGCTCTCTTCTAGAATTTTTATGCTTTCAGGTCTCACATTTAGATCTTCAGTCCATTTTGAGTTTATTTTTGTGGATGGTGTGAGAAAAAGGTCCAGTTTCATTCTTTTGCATGTTGCTGTCTAGTTCTTCCAATACTATTTGTTGGAGAGATTGTCTTTTTCCCGTTGCATATTCTTGCCTTTGTCCAAGGTTAATTGACCCTATAATCATGGGTTTATTTCTGGGCTCTCTATTCTATTGATCTAGGTGTCTGTTTTTGTGTCAGTACAGCTTTGTAGTATATCTTAGAATCTGGGATCGTGATACCTCTAGTTTTGTTCTTTTTCAAGATCGCTTTGGCTATTCATGGTCTTTTGTGGTTCCAATTTGTGGTTCCAATTTTAAGATGAGTTCTAGTTCTGTGAAAAATGCTGTTGGTATTTTGATAGAGATTGCGTTCAATCTGTAGCTTGCTTTGGGTAGTATGCACATTTTAACACTATTTTTCTTTTGGGGTGCCTGGCTAGCTCAGTCAGTGGAGCCTGGGACTCTTGATCTCAGGGTTGTGGGTTCAAGGCCCATGTTGCACATAGAGATTACTTAAAAATAAATAAGCTTTAAAACAATGACAGCAACAACAACAACAACACCCAATATTTGTTCTTTGAAATCATGAGCATGGAATATCTTTCCATTTTCCTGTGTCATTTTCAATTTCTTTCATCAATGTTCTATGGTTTTCAGCTGACCACCCTTTTAATATGGGTAACCCGTCCCCCCACCCACAAATTATCTGTCCCCCTTGTCTGCTTTACTTTTTTTCCCCTGGTACTTACCACTGTCTGACACTATATATTTTACTTATTTATTTTATTTGGAATGTAAGCTCCATGAGGTCAGGAGTTCGTCTGTTTTGCTCACTGATGTATACCTGGAACGTATAAGAATGTTGGGTGTATGACAGGAATAAGAAAAAACACGTTTTCTATTGGATGAATGGATGAATGGAAAGGGATTTGTATCTCTGCTGAAGAGGGATAGAGGTTGTGAGAGAAGATGCTTAGTGGATTCTCCAGAAGGCACTGTTAAAGGGGTGTGGAGCCCTCCAGAAGGAGTGTCAGTGAATGAGGGGTCACTGGTTAGACTATTTCTACAGAATGATAACAGATATAGCAGGACCAAATGAGCTAAGAAGGATGCTGTGAAGTTGATGCCAGATTGGGGGTGCAAGGGTAAAGAAAATAAAATTATACATCTTACACCCTACCTGGATAATATGCATTCTAATTAAAAATGGCTTTTTAAGGACAGAGCCAAAGCCCCGGGCCCAGTGCCTTCCTCACTTCACAGGGTGGCAATGCGACCCATGTATGCTCAGGACTCTTGGTATTTCTCAGATTAGTTTCTACGATTTTAAAGCCATAAATGAATGTTCTGTCTTGCAGTTTACAAAGTACTGTTGAAAATTATCATAATAAAATTGCTCACTGCATATTATCTTATGCAATAGTATGTATATTTATTGAGCAACTGGCCCGTGCTAAGTGCTTTTCTTACAGTCTCTTCTTTGATCCTCACAAGTTATTATTATTATCCCCAAGAGTGTATTCATTTAACCACATTTATTGAGCACCTACTATGCTAGTTATATCAGGTTGCTAGACTGTATTGGCACCTGCCTCGGTGCGCTTACATTGTAGTGAAGGAAACAAGCACAAAGACATCATCCCCTGATGATATGTATTGTGCAGGACCAGGCACAACTACATCACAAGACCTGAGGGAAAAATAAACAGTAGCTTAACAAAATCCCATTACCCCTTCCTCACTCCAATACGGCTCTTTGTTAGTTTCCTCCTTTGCCCAAAGAACGGACTTTTCCAGGGAAGTCATTTCATCTACAATCACTCTTTCTATTCACAATGACCAGGAATTGGGTTACAGGGTGTCGTGGGGCTGGTTAAAGGGAGGGGTGATGGAAAGTTCTGCGCATCACCTCTTCTTTCCCTTCTAGAGTCTTTCCAAAGGAGGCTTTGTTGCTGTGATGTGAGGTCTGAGGTCTATTTGTAAGTGACCTGACTCAGAGTGGAATCAAAACCCTGCTAATCTATCCACACACGTGGCCCCCAGAGCACCTGAGTCTGTGGTCATAGTCCCTGATAGCCCAGAGTGGAGACAGGGAAGTTCAGGGACTGCAGAATCATATAGTGGGGACGCAGGAAGAAAATATTGGAACGTCTGCTAATATCTTATCTAAAAATAAGAAAGAAGTCAAGCTTTACTTAAATTTAGCATACGGATGGATCCATACATGCTTATTTGGTCTGTATGTCTGTGGTTCCCATGGCACAACCAAACCTTAAGGGGTGTCCTGAGGCACAGAGTGACACACACACACACACACACACACACACACACACACACACACAGAGGTTGGCCATTGTACCTTCCTTCACTCACCTGCTTTCAGAGTATTACCGCTCATTGGTGCTACTTGACAGGATTGTATTATTTCATTTTGACTAAATGAATTCTCACAAAATGGAGGAGCGGCCTAAGAGAACCCAGCAAAGAAAGAAAAACTGTGTTGAAGATAACACCAATAACGCAAATGCAAGCAAACAACACGAAAATGGCGCTGTCCCTAATTCAACGCGTGCTCATTGTCAGACATACTGTGAGGTTAGAAACAGTGACCGGGGCGCCTGGGTGGCACAGCGGTTAAGCGTCTGCCTTCGGCTCAGGGCGTGATCCCGGCGTTCTGGGATCGAGCCCCACATCAGGCTCCTCCGCTATGAGCCTGCTTCTTCCTCTCCCACTCACCCTGCATGTGTTCCCTCTCTCACTGGCTGTCTCTATCTCTGTTGAATAAATAAATAAAATCTTTAAAAAAAAAAAAGAAAGAAAGAAACAGTGACCATCTCATCAGATCTGCAAGAAGTTGGTGAAAACAGATTTAGAAATTATCAAGGGGACAGTGCCTTTATCTCCATGGGCATTATAAGCCTCACACTATGTGTATATTAAGCCTTGAGATATTAGCTGATGATAGAGGTACATTTATCTATAATTCATAGAT
Source organism: Ursus americanus (assembly GCF_024610735.1). Classification (NCBI taxonomy): domain Eukaryota; kingdom Metazoa; phylum Chordata; class Mammalia; order Carnivora; family Ursidae; genus Ursus; species Ursus americanus. The sequence goes on along the minus strand of NC_142138.1, from coordinate 61,831,323 downwards.
AAATAAATACATTTATCTCAGGTACATGTCCAAAAATTATTACTGCTAGAGTTGTGTGATTGAAAAAAATTGTATCAGGGAACTAGACCTGATTTAATAAGTCCTGGCCCTTTGAGATAACATTCTCCACCATTTGGGCCAAACCAGATGGCTACTCTGTGCAGACCAGAGATCAAAGACTTGTTGTTTACTCATTTACGAGCGGCATTTCTTAAATGACACCATCTGCATGCTGGTGTTGCCTGAAGAACCTTCCTGTGTGCGGTGGGCCTTTGGGGAAAAAAAAATTCCATATTTTACAACAGATAACCATTTTACACTGCACAGTAATAAGAAATACTGAAGTGTAGTCTTATATAATTTTTTTCTTCATCTCATGAAATTTAATTTATATTTTTAAAGTCTCCTGTCTTCTCTATGTATTATTTTTGTTTGTGTCTTTTCTTAGTCTGACAATGATTTTTCTTTTTGGGGAAGGCAATTTGCATAACAGCTTCACATGTAAAACAGTGTTGCTTGGTGACTCATGGTCACAGAAAGTTCCTTTAGAGCATGTGAATAAATCTCTGCCTCAGCCAATTTTTTTTTTCTCTGACCTTCTTTGACACCCTAAGCTCAGGGGTTCGCACTCGCTCTAAGGCCAAGCCAAGAGGCCAGGCTCCTCCTCGTGGGACTGGAATTTTTCCAGAGGCCTCCAGGCTCCATGGGGTGAGAACCCAGAACAGAGCCCTGGGGACGTGGCCAAAGGTCACCCTTTGAACCATCCCTGGATCTTGTGAAGCAGGTGCGCTCCATTCTCGGAGCTGGGAGGGAGAGCTGCTCTGTGGGCTGGTCCGTGTCCGAGCTTCCGGCTGTGCAATTCTGGGCTATGGGCTCCTGACCAGGGCTCGGCGTGTTGCTACCAGTCTGCTCAAGATGCTTCTTTCCACAGGAGGCGGGCTGTTGGGTGGCGAGTCACTCAGATCAGGCTCTGCTGTTTGGGGGTGTTACTTGGCCTCGTTGTGTATCGGTGTTCTTACCTGTTAAATGGGGATAATGACGCCTATTTCAGGGACGTGTGAAGATGAAATGAGAATCTATATAATGCCCTCAGCCCAATATGTAGTAAGTTGTCAAAAACCATGAACCACTGTTACTATTACTGTGTATTGTACAGCCAGGCTCAGTTCCCAGCTGAATAATTGGGGAACTTCGTGTCTGAAGTAAAATGGGACTTTGATCATACCTATTAGAGGGATGACTGTCCTCTATCCCCCAAAATAACAGGCTCTCATATTATTTCTCCCACCTAAATCAACGTAAATGTAGTTTGCAGAAAAAGGCTTGGGCAGAAGGATGCAAACATCAGCTCTGCCACTTACACCGTCTTGGGCAGGTCACTTAGGCTCTGTGGGTCTCACCTGTACAATGGGCTTTTCACACAGTAATATTGAGTTGGGAGAATACAAAGTAAGCATAGCTTTCAGATGAGTGTCTGGCACTTAGTGGGATCTCAATATGTTGTCCCCCCCTTTCCAAATAACCACGGAATAAATCAAGTAATAAATATTTGGGCTATGAGACACTAAGATAACTTTATTTTTCAGGCTCTTATATATATATATTATGATATAATAAGAAATATATATTTGATTTTTGTCTTTGGTAAAGTGTTTCCCTGAGTTTTGTAAGCCACTGTAGCAAATTATTGGACCTGAGGAGGGAGCCATGTGGGTGACCTAGGGGCCCCCTACTTGTGACTGGTGTCTGGTTAGTGTTGGAATATATTACATTGCAGGATGTCCAGTTAGTGTTTGTAGAGAACTGGAGGATTGCTTGGTGTGGAAAGCCCTCTGTAGAGTGGTGGGTAGGGAAACAGTTCTCATTTACCTACTTGGGAAGGCCCGGTCAGATGGAGACATCCATAGACAGCAAAAGAAGAATCTACATTTTTCGCATCCCTGCTACATGCCAGGCACTGGTTAGGCATTTTGTAATCTCATGTAGTCTTTAAAACTGTGTGAACTCTGTACTGCTAGCGCGACTTTATGAATGAGAGAACTGAAGTTCAGTCCCAAGTCAACCTGATTGTGGAGTCCACGCTCTTTCTGCTTCTGGCTACTCTGCACCGTCCCAGATCTCTGGACCAGTTAGATAGTGTGTTTCTAAAGGAAAACACCTGATTTCCCCTCCAGTTACAGGCGTTGGTAATTAAACCAGAACCAGTAGGACGAGGTGGTTGTCTAGAACCTTATACCAAGCCTGGAGAACTCATAGTGTCACTAGCACAGCTCTGGGCACCTCGGGTTGGGAGAATATGCCTCAGTTTCCCCAAACTTCAATTCCTGTGACTTCCATGGCCCAGTCACTCAGTTAAAGCTTCTATCTAGCTCTCTTATTACCACACCAGTGACATCCCTGACTGTTTGATCCTTTAGGGGTGGAGTTCAGGGCCCGTTCTCTAGTAGGACATAGAATCTTGCTGTCAAGACCCAAGACAGCCGGTTCTTAGGGATTTCATTGATGAACATTCAAATGGCAATTCAGGGCAGACTTTGTCAAGAAGAAAGATGAAGAGAGAAACCTCTGTAATGACCACTGGCTATTAAATTTGACCACCATCTGAAATCAATACCCCCTCAAGTTAATCCCAGACTGGCTGGATCAGTTATAGTCAACTATAATTTATGTCACACAAGAGCCACTGGGACGTACAGAGAAGCAGGGAGTGGGAAGGTGATGAGCACAGAAACATGTCAGGACCTGGGCAGATTATCTCCACACTCCCAGAGCCATTGCAGGATGGAATCCCCAGGGGGCTTCTTTCAAAGAAGGAAAATGCTCTTTTTCCTTTTATTGAAAAATAATGCATACATATTATTGTTTTAAAATTAGACACTACAAAAAGTTTGAAAGAAGAAAATTAAAATTCCACCCTTAATCCTGCCGCCTGGTAATAGCGTTCTGTGAATCCTTCCAGACATTTTTCTGTTCATGTATCTCTAGCCACCCCCTTGAACTGTTTTAAGAATGGGACTCTATTTTATGATTTTACTTTATCACTTCCAATACGCCCTATCTTTCCAAAAGATATAGAGCTATGTTGCTCTTTTAATGGATTTACGATGTTGCATTATAGAGACTTACCATAATTTGTTTAGTCATTCCCCTCTTTTAAATGGCTTCCAATTTTTCTTAAAGACTTTTTATTCATTTATTTGAGAGAGAGAGAGAGAGAGAGAGATACAGCTAGTGAGAGAGGGAGCACAAGCAGGGGGAGTGGGAGAGGAAGAAGCAGGCTCCCAGTGGAGCAGGGAGCCCGATGTGGGGCTGGATCCCAGGACTCTGGGATCACGTCCTGAGCCGAAGGCAGACGCTTAAAGACTGAGCCACCCAGGTGCCCCTAAATGGCTTCTAATTTGCCGTGATTATAAACAAAACCGCAACAAACTCCCTGGTACATTTTTGTTAAGCATTTTACCCTGCGGTCCTTAACCCTGAGCTTGAAATTCCTCAAGACTCCAGGAACCTCAGTCTCACCTCTATGTACCCCCTTGATAAGTTATGGCTATTCATTCATTCATTCATTCATTCATTCATTCATCCAAAATATATTTGTTGAGTGACCACGGCATTCCAGACACAGCCTATGCTCTGTGGGTACGCAGAGAATGAAACAGACAAAATCTCTGCTCCCAGAAAACTCCCGTTTAGAGGGGGCAGGTAAGTGATAGATAAAATGAATGATCACATGGTAGAAGGTGGCCAGTGTTCCAAAGAGAAAAATAAAGCAAGAAAGGGGGGTTTCATTTATAGTCACTCAGCATTTATTCTCTCCATCATTATGGTGTTCAGTTTAATTCACTACACATCTGCTGGGCTCCTGCATCGTGCAATAAACCGCACTCACGAGGGATTGGGAATGGGGCTGTGAGTCGAATGCAGTATAAGCCCCGGTGTAGATAAGCTCACACTTATTTTCTGGCTTTGACTTAACCATTTCGTGTATGTATGTGTCTTCACCACTAGAGCAGAAAATCCACAAGGGCAGCGACCCGTGCTTTATACTTCTCTCACACTCTCCTGAGCTGATGTGAAGCATCAGGTTTTGACCCAGAGTGGATGGTCAATCCATGCCGGGGCGAACTTGTGAGGTAAAAAGGATGCTGGGGGTTGTGAGGGACGGCAAATTGAGTTCTGATAAGCCAAGAAAGATTCGGGGGCCGTTGGTTCTATTTAAGCTCTGGGTGAAAAAAAGCATTGATTAATATCCCAGCTTAATGAGAAAGCTACCTATTTCGATAGGGTGTTGGCATTAAAAAAACTTGTTCTAAATCATGTGTCCTCTAATTAAATAGAGTCATATATATTAATATTAAATATAGTCATTGTAGCAAATGTTGTGCAAAGCTGGTTGAATAAGTAATACTATTTTTTTTTCTAGAAAACCATAACCCAAGTGGAGAAGCACGCAGGGTGCTCTTTGGGTCTGCGTGGCTCGGTTACGCGGCTCTGCCGGCACGCACCAAACTCGGCCTGAAGGGGGAGCGCGAGCACTCATTTGAGGTTCAAGGCCGGAGTTCCGTGAGCAACTCAGCCCGCCCAACAGACCCTGGTTTTGCCCTCCTTCCGCCTTCCTGGCTACCAGCTGGCAGTTTTGTGGCCCATTTAAAAAAAGTCTTTGCTCTACAAACACAGGTAACTCTAAAAGTAGGAAGTGATGCGGGATAAGACGACATTTACATCTAGCACGATCGAAGGCTTCCTATTTGTCAGGGATTGGGTCCTGCATGCCACACATGGTGTTTCTGATTTTCGAAGCAACCTTGCAGGAAGACTGGTATTACCCCCACTTTCAGACAAGGTTTCTGAGGCTGCGAGAGGCCGCGGAGGAAGTGGGGGAGGCAGGTGTGCCCCCGGCTCCGGCTCCGTAGCTGCCTTTATTCGTCTGCTTCCTTATTAGCGCCGTCCTGTAATTGTCATAGTTGATGTCATTCTGGCAGAAGTTGTACAATTTTAAAATATTTTCCTTCACATTCAACACTCTTTCCCTCCTCCTTTTCATGGCTCCTCTCTACAAAGAATCTGCCCATCGGGCTTGGAAGGTTTTGGTGAGGACTTGTGGACGCTGGCTGGTATTTTCTGGCCCAGGGCCCTTGGAGCTGAGTGGGCCCCGGCACAGGGAGAGATGCCACCAGGCAGACCCCAGGTGCCCACAGGGCCAGACAGCGCTTTTCGTCCAATTAATTCTTATCTGAGCTGAGTCCTCCTTTTTAAACACATTTCCCCCCAGCTTTATTGATATGTAATTGACACATCACACTGTGTAAGTTTAAGGCGTAGAATGAGATGATTTGATACACATGCATGTTGAGAAATGATTACAGTGAGGTTAGAGTCTCCATCCCCTGTGTGTGTGTGTGTGTGTGTGTGTGTGTGTGTGTGCCCGGTGAGAACATTTAGCATCTACCCTCTTAGCAACTTCTCTTTTCTCTTTTCTTTTCTTTTCTTTTCTTTTCTTTTCTTTTCTTTTCTTTTCTTTTCTTTTTTCTTTTCTTTCTTTCTTTTCTTTCTTTCTTTCTTTCTTTCTTTCTTTCTTTCTTCTTTCTTTCTTTCTTTCTTTCTTTCTTTCTTTCTTTCTTTCTCTTTCTTTTTTTTTTTTATTCTATTTATTTATTTGACAGAGAGAGAGACAGCCAGCGAGAGAGGGAACACAAGCAGGGGGAGTGGGAGAGGAAGAAGCAGGCTCATAGCGGAGGAGCCCGATGTGGGGCTCAATCCCAGGACCCTGGGATCTCGCCCTGAGCGGAAGGCAGACGCTTAACGACTGAGCCACCCAGGCGCCCCTCAACTTCCCAGTATGTAATCTGGTATTGTTGACTATAATCACTACGCATTAGAGCCCAAGAACTTACTCATCTTGTAACTAGAAGTTTGGACGCTTTTACCAACCTCTCCCCGGTTCCCCCACCCTCCTGCCCCTGGCAACCCCTGGTCTCCTCTCTTTTCCTGTGAGCTTGGCTTTTTTTTTTGACTCTTCCATATACACAAGAGCACACAATATTTGTCTTTCTTTGTCTGATTTACTTCATTTAGCGTAACGCCCTTAAGGTTCATCCATGCTGCCCCACGGGGCAGGATCTCTTCCGTTGTTGTTGAGCCTTCCTTTCTGATTGCTGTTCTACTGGCACCCCCCAATTTGTGGGGGTCACCTGTCGAGAAGTAAGTAGCTATCGTTTCAGGCCTCCAGCTACAAAGTGATGTAAAGACCTCTATTTATTTACTGGGACGCCTGGGTGCCTGGCCGGTTAAGCATGGGACTTTCCGTTTCTGCTCAGACCGTGATCTCATGGCCCGTGAGATCGAGCCCCATGTTGGGCTCCATGCTCAGTGCAGAGTCTGCTCATTCCTCTCCCTTCCCCCACCCCCTCAATAAATTACTAAGTAACTAAATAAATAAAATCTTGAAAAAAAAGACCTCTATTTACAGCAGTGTTTTACTAACCGTTGAAGCCTTTCCTACAGAACGCGGAGATAAGGTTCGGAGCAGCTACTGCCAAGAGCTAACCTGGGAAGCCCTAAAGACAAAAATTAGGGAGTCAAATCAGCAAAGTGGCTGACTATGCTGACCATAGACCTAATCAAGGGGAGCATCCCTAAAATATTTTGTAGCGGAAGGAATGATTTTCTTTGGTATAAAAACTTCTGCCATTTCCCTAGAACAGATTGTGGCACCGGGGAAAAGTCAACTCCGTATTTTTTTTTTTTTTATCTCTACGGTTCTATTATCAAATTCCTTAAAAAAAAAACCTTTAAAAATTATGTAAGTAATGCACACGTATTGCAAAAATAATGGGAAAAAACAGACAAGTATGAAGAAAAATTAAACATCACTAGTAATTTTACCACCTAGAAATAATCACAACTAACATTTTGGTGTATTTCCTTCTAGAGTTTTCCTGTGCTAACGTATATGCATTATAACAGTGAAAGAACACACAGTTATGCATCTTGCTTTTTTTTTAAAATTATGTAGTACTTTCCATGTCATTAAATACCCTTAAAATCTTGATTTTAGTGGTTGTGGAATATTCTATTGTACGAATGTCACATAATTTACTATAGTCCTCTCCAATCATTGTTTCTAATTTTTGGCTACATAGATACCCCACAATGGATAGATCCGTACATATATTGTATACGTTTATGACTATTTTACGATCTTCCTCTCATTTTTAAACCAGACTTGGCAACTTCCAAGGCAGTAATTTTCTGCCAGTGAGAGGCATGTCCCCTTAGGGAGGATGGCAACGAGTAGGATATGTGTAATTGCAAAACCTTATTCAAAATTTCCGTTGTATTAACTGTTTTATTACGGTATTTAACTATTTCGAAGTCATATATCAAAATGTTGAGTCTCATTGTTTGAAGGGGGAATGGGCTTAAAATGTGCATTCAGTCAAAAATTATTGAACACCTACTACACGTGAGGCCCTGTAGGCTCTGGGGATCCAGCCATGAGCAAGACAGACAGGTTGAGAATCACATACTAAGGTTTGTATGTAACATTTTTAAAGCCTCGAATGGCCTATACAGATCATTTTTCCCTTTGTCAGTCTTGTTTGGAGCAAATCATATTTGTGCTGAGATGAAAAGGGGTTATATATGTTCAGTGCCCGGCATAGTGCCTGGAATATAGTAGGTCTTTAATAACAGCAATTGCCCTTCACCTTCCTGCCCCTGAAAGTGAAGTTTCATCACGTGCATGGTTGCGTTCAGCCTCACAACTCACCCTCAGAGACAGTGTGCACGAGACAGCCTCTGGCCAGAGTTCTTCTCTACGAACAGAGAATCTTGGCACTTTGAACACCAGACTCTGTCTAAGCCAAAATCAGTATGACTTGATTCGAAGGATCAGTGGTATAAGACTTTGGGGTTCAAGACTGTTCTGTGAACCTGGATGACGCCTTCCCTGAAATGTTTTCTTTGAAACTTTGATGGACATTTTAGGGTCATTCAATGTTACCTGTGCCTTTTACACGACTATTAACTGTCCCTCTAAACCTCAGAGTTGCTCAGGAGCAGCTCTTAAGAACTGCTTCTTGTTTTGGGAACTTCTCATAACCTTGGAAGAGATTTGGCCACCTGGAGAAAGATGTGAGGGTGACTGATAGGATGGGAACATGGAAAGATCAAACTGTCTTCCGCTGTCCCCACTACCCACTGAATTCCAGGGAGAAACACAAGATTATTGGGGAGGGTAAAGTTCTTGTGACTTTTTTTCTTTTCTGTAAGCCCAAAACCCATCAATTTTCTCAGAAGGAAGCTTGTCTTTGTTGCGCCTTGTATTTCAGCATGGGACTGCGGCAAATCCCGTTGTAGAGTTGGCGCCCTTGTACGAGTTCATATAGCAGGTCCGTGGCTTATTTTACAAAAGTTTTACGTGGTCCTAATGACCCATAACTTCTTGAAGATGTTGTCCTCGGAGACTAAAACTTTAAAAAATCATTTTCTGGCCCTAACGAAGCAAACCAAAGACATATGTTTAGAGAGGCTGGGGAGGACTCAGAGCTGGTTGGTAGTTTCCTCTTCTTACCTCCTCTACTCTTCTTTGTATCTTTTCTTAGGTGTACTTTTCTCTCTCTCCAGGGCATTTAAAATAATAATAAAAAAAACTTTTTTAGAAACCCATTATCATGCCGTGTTTCCCAAAGTAAACCTAACCTAACATAAAGAAATTATGAGCCAAGTTTCTTTTATCCACATTAAAGAGTGTTTGAACTGCTGCTGTTGACCAGCCTTGATAGATCATGGCCATCTGCTAAGTCTCCAAGGGCAGATTTACTCCTAGTCAAATACACGATAAACACTGTTCTTTAATAGAGCAAGGTTGGACACACACGTAGCTGTAACAGAAAATGAAATAGAGGGATTTATATGCCTAATTAAAAGTAACAAACTCTCAAAAGCAGATCCATAAATTGACTTTTAGAGTTCTGATTGCCGGGAGAGCTGCAAATAAAACCAATTTGAGACGAGAGTTCATTTTTCCTGGATCAGGAGAGCCCAGTGCTTTAAAAATTGAAAATTTTCACTTGATATTAATTTTACTTACAATGGGAGTATAAATGTAATCTGAATTATATGACTATATATAACTCTGATTTATGAAATCTGTCAAAGAAATCATAGACTCTAAGAATCAGTGGCAGATATAACTTGAGATGGAAAAAATCATAGGATTATCCAGCTAATAAGCCTTAGAGTATATAAACCATGTAATCTTAAATTTGTTTTGTTTGAATAAAGTTGTATATAAATAAAAAAAAGGAATCTGGAAAAATTCAAGCCAGAGTAAGGAACTGAATTCACTGGTGTCACCCACACAAGGCTGTAATAAATTTTTCTCTATCATTTTGCTGTTCTGAGTCTATTTTTCCTAATTGATGGCTGGTTATCATGTCCTTGTGTTGCTGCATTTTATTATCACTCTGAACCTTTCAGAGGACATAAAATTGCTTTTTAATCACATCAGTAACATAAACCATAATGACATATTTTTTTTTCTTCACAAATGCCCTATGCGAATACCTTAATAACCCGTGATCTCCTTGGAGACAGGACCATGCCTTTCCACCTTGTGCACCCAGCTCCGGGTTCTGTGCGTGGAGCAGAGGAGGGGCTCTGTAAATGCGAGTGCACACGAATTAGGGGACCCAACACATTCAGTCCTTGCTCCTCTCTGAGCCTGAGGGAGGCAATTGATTGGCCTGTCCCATTAGCGAGGAAATAGCAGAAACCATGCTAGGGACAGCTGTGGAATTTGCAGGTTTAAGATCTTTGCTACCACCAGAGCGTCCTTTTTGGGGGACTTAAAGTGAAGTAGAGATTTGGAAGCAGAGAACCTGAATTGACAAAACTGTGGAAGCCAGGAAAGATTCCTAGAGAGCTATTTCGCTGCAGGAAAGAAAAGTGACCCTGAGCCTATTGCCCACAACGGCAAAGTCTTGAGCCGGTCTCCTTCAAGGTCGAGCGATTCTCCGCCTGCCGGAGGGAAGAAGGACGACTAGGGGGAGCTAATGGGCTCCCTATTATCAGCTGTAAACTAAGTGCTCTCTTCACTTCTATAAATATTTGGCACGTGAGTAGTAAGCAGGGAATAATGATCGGGTCCGAATTACTCATTTGTTACTCTGTAAGTGGCAAATGTAGTGTTGGCTGAAGCAGTCCGCTAGAATCAGGTCTGATAGGAGCAGCCGGGGACAAACCCTCCCTCACAGCCACAAAAGGTTCAAAGCAGCCTGTTTGGTGTGGGAAGAATCCAGCTGAGGCTGCCCTCTGGCCTTCAGCACTGTCCTCCTCTGTAGCTCCCCCTCAACCCAGCTCCCAGCCTGTGTAGGACTCGGCAGCTATTTCTCTTCGTCCTGGCAATTGTGCCAGTCGCCACACACTGGGGGTATGGAAGAGCCTTTATCAGGTTGCCCCGGCCAACCCCACTTCCCTTTCCTCCAATGCTCCAGTCTGCCCTCTTAATACACTAGTTCCATACCCTAGACAGACCTGAACTTGAATTTGTAAGAGAAGCTGGTGAAGGTAACTAATCTTTCTGAGACTCAGCAGCCTCATCCCCAAAGTAGAGGGGGACCGCCCTGGGTGTGCCTGGGATAGAGGACTTTTAGTGTTAAAACCAAGAATGTCCCAAGCAAACCAAGATGAGTTGGTCACCCTACTAAAACAGGAATAATAACAGCTCATTTCTGGTGTGGACGAAATGTGATACTATTTGTAGAGTGTCTGACAGGGAATACATATTCAGAAAATGCTAACTCTCACCCTCCTTAATCAGGTAAAAGTATTTGTGAAATAAAGGTTTGTGGAAACGCTCCCAGGTACCTTTCTAGGTGTGGGGGGCTGTGATGGAGGGGAGTCTAAAACACAATTCCTATCTTCAAGGTGCTCACGATCTGGTTGTGAATGTCACATTAATACACACACAATTGATATTTTATTTACTTATATTTTATACTTCATTTCTTTCCCAAAAATGATCAGAAGAAGCTCAGAATAAATGACACAGATTCATGAAAATAAAAGTTGAAGGAAAACAGCCATATAATTAAGGAGATGGTAGTGGAATAATTACACTAGAAACCCGAGGCTAAGGAAGGCTACTCCAACTGAACACAAAAGTCAAGAACAAAACAAGAATAACACGGGGCAGACCAAAGTGAAAGAATAAATTACATGGTGTCAGTTTCAGAAGTTCAGGGTGAGATTCAGCCGCGCGATCGTGGGCAGGTTCCCTGTGGTATGCCTCAGTTTCTTCTAGAAAGCAAGGAGAATAATTATGGCAAGACATCAACTATTGATGCATGCATATGTTCAAACTCTCTTGCCTGCCCATTAAGGAGGCAGTGTTGCCCAAATGTCTCCTTCTGCAGGAAGGAGAGCAAGGGCCTGACCTGGGGGAGGAGTTGAGGAGAACATTTTTCTCAAGAAGTTGGGAGGACAGAGAGGAGAGGGTGGACCGTGATGGGTAAGAGAAACAGATGAGAGGAAAAGACTTGGGAAGTGTTGTCCAGAGCCATAAATTCCCTTTGTGATGCTTGCGAAATGCAAGGCAAAGGCTTGAGTAGTTTCAGGAATTTCTTCTTAGCTGCCAGACTCTTTGATTCCAAGCTCCCTCTGAGACATGGACCGGTCACTCAATGTAGGACAAAGTTCTTCACAAAGGCCATGTCTGGATCTGGATTTCTCCGAGTAACTCAGACCCACTGCTTGTACATTTTGTCAAAATGGAAAAATGCAAAAGACTTGGACACCAGGATTTTGGCTTACTGGTTTCAGGGTTGTATGTCCTTAGGTAAGTTCTTACCCTGTCTATTAGTCACGTTCCTCATCTGTAAGTTGAATCATCTGAAGAGAAATGAGAAAATGCACTTTGCACAACGCTGTGTACATATCAGGCCCTCAGGAAATGTGGGTTCATTCCTTCACCTTTTGCAATCCCACCTTTTTTCATGATGAGTAACTGTTGGTGGGCAGAAAATTCATTCTTCCTGGACCAACCCCATGCAAAGGTGAAAGTTCCATGACTATCCTTTACTTAACTCTCCAAGCAGCTACACCCTAGACCCCTTGGGTGCACCTGCCTAAGAGTTTACTTACCCAGAGATCCACCTTTCCTTTGTCTTCCCCTTGGGTTTGTGATTGTTCCTTTAGGACAGTGACCACAGCTTTCTAACCCAATGTATAGTGTAAAGTACAAAAGGCAGACAGATGCTATAATACAAAAAACCCTTCCAATGTTCCCCCATTATTTTATGACTCTCACCTTTGCTCTACTGGCCTGGATCTAACATCTACAACTGCTCCAATTCCCAAGCTCAACATCCAAATTTCTTTCTGATAGCAACATCCCATCCTGAACTGCTCATTTGGTCACCAACTTTTTGCTCTCTTTGGCTTGACTTCTTTGCCTACCATGGTCTATATCACTTCTGTTGTGCTCTCGCCGTTTCCCTTTGCCTTCTTACCCCATTATCTCTCTGTCCATCCACTCCAAAACACTCCACCCTGGATCAGTTCAGCCACTTACACTCAGGCCGATGAGTGCCACTAAAGAAAATCTCATCACCATGCAAATTCATGCTTTCCAACCATGCGGGGTTGGTGCTGCCAGAAATCCTTCCACGTGTCCTAGTCTTTTTTTTTCTGTCCCCTTAGCAACTAGTTCATATTTCCACCTCTCTCCTTAAATCTACCCTTCCACCTTTCTCTGTCCCCTCAATGACCCTACCTTCCTGGTTCTATAGGGGCAACTGAGGACTTCATTCAATGACTTCCTTGGGCCACTTCTCTACCCAGAGATTTCAGCCTGTACCACACTTTTTCTTCTTCCTTACCGTCTCAGGGGAAGATGGAACTTTTCGTCCTTCTTAAATTTCCTTCCTTACCCTCTCAGGGGAAGATGGAGCTTTTAGTCCTTCTTAAATTTCCCTTACCCCTGAGATGGACCCACCCACCCCACACCTCTGCCATAGACATCACCCTCCCCTACCACCCATCATCCCAATGACCTCATTCCATCAATCAACTCAGATTTCTTTATTACATCTCACATTATTCTACTCTGTTGGCCCCGCTCCTTCAGTGTGTAAATGTGCTCAAATTTTTTTCCTCAAAAAAACCCTGTCACCACATTACCTATCCCTGTCCCCAATTGCTATACTATGGGACAGGAGCAGAAATACTAACAAGTGAATATCCACGGACTCTTCCCTTAATTCACCCTCTAATGAGAATTCCATCATCGCCTCTTAGCCTTTCTTCTCCCCTTTTATAAGGGAAGGATTTTTCTTGTCTTCCATGCTGTGCAGAATATGGGCAATGAAGCAAGAGGAAAATAGAAGTCAGAATAGCTGAATGGATCTACATGATAAAGAGCTACTAGGGGCGCCTGGGTGGCACAGCGGTTAAGCAGCTGCCTTCGGCTCAGGGCGTGATCCTGGTGTTATGGGATCGAGCCCTGCATCAGGCTCCTCCGCTGGGGGCCTGCTTCTTCCTCTCCCACTCCCCCTGCTTCTGTTCCCTCTCTCGCTGGCTGTCTCTATCTCTGTCAAATAAATAAATAAAATCTTTAAAAAAAAAAAGAGCTACTAAAGATGAGAAAGAAGAGAGTTTGCATAAGTGAGATTTCTGTAAGTACCTCAGGGGTAGTTGTTGAGGGGAAATGGGGGTTTTAAAAATTTATACTGTCAGGTATGACAGTAGACTTACTGAACCAGAATATGCATTTTTTTAAGAATATGGATTTAACAAGATCTCTAGGTGATTTGTACTTTAAGGTTTGAGAAGCACATAAAAATAAACTAAAATGGATTATAGATATAACTGTGAAAACCTAAGTTTATAATACTTCTAGAGGAACATATAGGAGAAAATCTTGAGACCTTGGGATGGGCAAAGGGTTCTTATATATGACAGACAGACAAACAAACATCATGATCCATAAAAGAAAAAAATGGATAAACTGAAATTCATTAATATTAAAAACTTTTACACTTCAAAAACATGATTAAGAAAATGAAAAAAGGAGCCACAGATTAGGAGAAAATATTTGCAAATAATATAACTGATAAAGGACATGTATTCAGAACATATAAAACTCAATAAGAAAAAGATAAACAACCTGATTTTAAAATAGGCAAAAGATTTGAACATGAATTTCATTAGAGATATATGAACAGCTAATAAGTGCATGAATGATGCTCAACATCATTAGTCATCAGGAAAATGCAAATTAAGCTACAATGAGATACCACTAACTACGCTTTAGAATAGCTATAATCAGAACAATTGACGATACCAAGTTTGGTGCTGGTGGGAATATAAAAATGGTATAGCCATTTTGGATATAGTTTGGCAGTTTCTTAAAAAGTTAAACACAAACTTACCATAGTACCCAGAAATTATGTTCTTGGGATTCTGCCCAAGAAAAACAAAAACATACATCTGCCCAAAGGTACATACATGATTGTTCATAACAGCACTATTCATAATAGCTAAAACCTTGAAACAATTCAAATGTTTATCGAGGTGGAAATGCATGAGCAGCTATTACTGTAGAGATCATTGTAGTCCGAAGTAGTCAGTACAGGGGCATAGGGGTCTCGCAGTTTCCTGCATGCCCTTGCCCTCCTCCACTCCTGGTCCAGCTCTTCTCCCCAGCTGCTAACCCTACTGACCAATAGTGGCTCCGGACCCACCATCAGACATTTGACTGGACCATAGAAGTACTAGCTACCGCAAGGCCAAAGCTTCCCATAGACCTATCTACTAGTGTCTCACTTCATAGGTGGATGGATGTGTCTGGCCTCACAGACTGATTGAGGGACTCCTCCTCTGATCATCCAATATCACTTCTAGACCTTTACTTCCCCAGCTCCTCCCACAACTGTGAAAGGTCTTATTCATATAATAAGCCCCTCATCCCATAACACCCATAGTAACTGCTTCCCTGGTAAAACTCTGACTGATATAGTTATTGCTTACGAAAGTGGTTACAAGGGAACAGAACCTGAAGGATGGGAATATGGAATTGGTTAATTTACCTGACTAGATTTAAAGGTGTTAAGGACTGTTATTAATGGTCAATTGGACACTGGTAATCTATGGCATTGAAGTAAAGTGGCAAACTTACTTAAATGACCACCTGTAGTCAGTAACCTATGATCATGCTCTTAGAGAAAGCAAGGCATACAGTATCAAGTGGCTACTGCCATGTAAGATCTTAGTACAAATAAAAATTATAAAGTACTTGAATGCTTCTGAGTACTCTGGAGAGCTTCAGTAAAAAATAAAATAAAATAAAATAAAAAAATGGTGAACTCGATGTTCTACATGGCCAGATCAAGGTCCAAGTGATAAACCAGAAAGCTTCTATGACCTCCTTATCCTCTGTAGGTGTGAAGCCAAGATTTCTGGAGTCAAAACCCAAAGTCTAATCTTGCAGATGGCTAAATTACAAAGAAAACAGAATTTACATCTGTGAGTGTACTAAAAACCATTTTTGGTAAAGTTAGGGCATGACTGGGAAGAAGAGAGATCCTGAACATTGGAATGGGGACATACGGGCAGTTTCTGATGAGGACTTCCAACTCTAAATTCTGTCAAACCTCCTCTATCAGCAGAAGCACTCCTTTCTCCCCGCTGAGAGGAGGCTAGTCTCCCCTTTTCTCTCCCAACGTGAGGACTTGCAAGGACTTGTTGACTTCTCTTAGGACCCACTCCTACCATAGATCCTTTCTCTGTCCTGTCTACAGTTACTGACGACCTCATCCAAGCTCACGGCTTTAAGTGTCATCTCCATGCTGATGATGCAAATTTATAGCTTCAGTTTGGGCCTCCCTCCTGAACTCCAGACTCATATATTCATTGCTTCCTTTAAACTTCTGCTTGGGTGCCTAACAGGCATCTCAAAATTAACTTGTCGCAAATCAGCCCTTCTAGTTTCCCTCCCCCAACCTGCTCCTCCATGGCTGAAGTTCCTGGTGTCATCCTTATCTCTTCTCTTCCTTTTATACCCACATCTAAAACATTAGCCAACCCTTCAAAATTACATCCAGAATGGACGACTTCTTGCAGTCTCCACTGCCATCATCCTGGTCTAAGACTTTATCATCTGTCTCCTGTGGTTTTTGTTTTTTTGTTTTTTTTTTAAAGATTTTTATTTATTTATGTGACAGAGAGACAGCCAGCGAGAGAGGGAACACAGCAGGGGAGAGAGAGAGGAAGAAGCAGGCTCCCAGCCAAGGAGCCCGATGTGGGACTCGATCCCCGAACACCAGGATCACGCCCTGAGCCGAAGGCAGACGCTCAACGACTGCGCTACCCAGGCGCCCCATGTCTCCTGTGTTGTTGGAGTCACCTCCTAGCTGGTTTTGTGCTCCTAGCTTTGCTCCCCTTCAGTCTATCTCTAACATGGTACCACAATGATCCTGTCAAAATGCAAGTCAGATCCCATTATTACTTTGCTTCAAACCTTGCAATGGCTTCTGATTTCCTTTAGGGTAAAATTTAGAGTCAGTACAAGGGCCTGCATGACCCCAGATGATCTGCACCCCCCTCCACCTCTCTGACCTCATCTTTTTCTACACACCCCCTCATCACTGCACTCAGCTGCACTGTTTCAGGGGTGATGAACATACTGGCTTTCCTCTACCTCAGGGCCTCTGGTCAGAATGCTCATCCTCCAGACGGCCACCAGTCTCACTTCTCAATGCTTCTCAGTCACTTTCCCAGTGAGGCATTCCCTGGCCACCCTATCTAAGACTCCAAACTCTCTCCACTCCTGGTGCTCCTTTCACCTTTCCCTGCTTCGTGTTTCTCTGCTGTTACTTATCATTCTCCTACATACTGTCTATGGGCAGAGATTTTTATCCTTCCCATCCCTGCTGTATCCCCAGTGTCCAAAGATTGTGCCTAGCCCATTGTAGTCTCTTGATAAAAAGTGTAGAATAAAAGAATACAAGTATGCAAAACATTTAACATGGTGTATAGTAGGTACTCAGTTAAGTTAGCTGTTATTATTTAGCTGATCGTTTCTCCCGCAAAGCTAGGAAGTGTTCTAGATCCTTCCTTTTTCCCCTCCCACGCCCATATTTAAATAGTCACAGAACTCTATAGAATCCATCTTAGCTTAACCCCTCCTCATTCCTCACCTGGATTATTCTACAGGCTCCACGCTGAATCCTGTCCTTTTCCCCCCTTGTTTTTTCTTTTTCTGAACACTGCTGCTAGAATTTTGAAATCACATCTGACCATGCCAACCTCCTGCTTAAAATTCTTCAGTGGCTCCCTAGACCTGACGGGATAAGGTTTACACTCTTTCACTGAGTACACAAATCCTTTCCTGATCCCGCTGTCCGACTCCCCTTTCAGCCTCTTTTCCCGAGATTCTTCCTCATACCCTTTGCTCCACCTGAGCAGAGCCACTTGGCTCCCCGAAGAGTAACGCTCTGGTACCCCTCCTGGCTGCTGTAGATGAGGTCCCTGCTGCTGGCACGACCTTCTTCCTCTCTCTTTGTAAAATTCAGCGAATCATAGTCATCTTTCACATCTCCTCCCAAGCCCAGGGGACTCCAGAAATCCTTCCTGGACCTCTGAGTCTGACGTAGATGGCACTTCTCTGTGCCATGTGACTACAATCCTGCAGGGGAGCCGGTGGTGTGCTGGTGTGCCTCCCCCACTGGTGAATACAAATCTGGAGGGTAGGAGTGGTGTCACGCTGCACTTACACCTCTGTGGCAGCCCAGAAACGAGGGGGCGGAAGTGCGTGCTGAATGAGTGATGGTTGTGAGCTAGCAGGTTAAGACGCTTCTACCTTCCTGAGGCTGCCTTGTCTAGAAGAGATGAGGCAGTGTGGAAGGTGGGAAGCAAGACACACACAAGGGGCATTTATCACGGGTCCTCTCTTGGGGTTGGAGAGTAGCCACCTCAGAGAGAATAGGGAATGGGCCAGGCTCTTTAGAACAGCAACAATAGGATAAGCATTTTTTATTTTTTTTTGCACTCTCCATTTGAGAAAAAAAATTCTGGTATTTTCTTTGTGCGTTTCCTTTCTATTATCCCTTAGTATTTAACACAGTCTAATGGAAAATTCCAGCCTGCCTTAGCCGTTCTAAAGGAATCCATGAGAAACAGTTTGGGTCCATGATTGAGCTAGAGTATTAAATGGGTAGCCATGTTCCTCCTGGTGATGACAGCAATAATCTTTTCCAAACACAAGACTTTGAAGTGCTCTGTCACCTTGGGGGGCTTAAGATTTCCCTCTCTACTTTCACCAAAGAGAAGATAAATTTTATGGTATTCAGTCCTCCCCACCCACAGATTCCCTTTCTTGAGCTGAAGCCTTGAAGCTTCTGTGTTTCCTTCTATGAGAGGGGCTCCCTGCCCACCCCCACCCTCAACAGAAGCTTAGTAAATACTTGAAATGAGGACATCTTCTGATTGGTTGCCCAGACATAGAGAGGCATTCAGACTGGTCAGCGCAGAGGCGGATGGCGTGGGTAAGGAGTGGGTGGAAATGCAGAGGTGAGGAAAGCTCCCTCTTCTCAGAGCACTGCACAAAGGCACGGCCCATGGCAGGCACACAAACACATTACTCAGCTGTGAGAATCTCATTCTTTTGAAATAAGTTGTTGTAGGAAAGGGGCAAATATTTAGGTCACAGTTGGAGTGTTTGCAATTACAACTTCCACCGATGAATTTAAGATGGTAAGAGGGTGACAGAGGACATTGACTCAGAACAAAGTGTGAAGACTCTGGTGATAGAAAGCAGTCTGTTCAAGGCGAGGTCTTGGAGGGCATGGAACACAGAAAATAAAACCAAGCGAGCAAAATGGATAAATAATGGAGAGGCAATAAAAACACCTTACAATCGCTGAGAAAATACCCACATTAATAAATCGTGAAAGACAGTTAGGGGATGCTGAAGATGAAGGAGGGGACTCTCTCCGAACCGCCAGTGATAATGGGAAAAGTGAAGATCATGGAGGCGGGGTACAAGTAGCAAAAATAAAGTATGATAGACCTGAACCTGCCATTTGTTTTATATGAGTATAGAGCACATCTATATAGTTTCCTTCCTTTGAAAGTATTAGCCATTCCTATAAATATTCATCTTCACGTAGCTAGAAGAGAGTGATTTTAAACTCATAAAATTTTAGTGCTGGGGCTCAGAGGCCATCTCTTCCAACCCCCATCAGGTTACAGATGAGGATCCTGGGGTCCAGGGAGGGAACGTGATTTTTGCAAGATTACACTCTCACACCGTACCTGACTCTTCTTTAGCATTCTTTCCATGACACTAGGAGTTTCCAGTTTTCTAAAGTAAAAAGACTCCATGTTTAATATCAAATATGTTGAACATTCTCACATGATCAAACCCGTGTTTTTAATATCTACTGATTACAAAATGTGTATGCAGTAATGATAAAAGTCTACCGGGAATTCAATCACACTTACAAAGTACACAGCATTGCATCGGTCACAATGGCATCCACGTACATTTGAAAATGCATAGTATATCTATAGTTTCAGTCTCTAGGCAGCTCGGTGCTCAAATGGTCCATAACCCCGAGGCCTCCCAGGGCTGGCAGCTTCCAGATTGGAAACGGGGTCCTACAAAGGATGAGTTGGCTCTTTCCAAATCAAGAACGGAAACAATTCCATTCTATTAAGAATAAAGAAGGTAGTAAGTGAAATCAAGCACCTTATTTTGAAAAGAATTTCATAAGGATGTTGGATAATTTCAGACCACAGAAGAAGGGTCATATTCTGGGAGTCTGGCCCAGGGCTTTGGACTTGGCAGGATTATCACCAGGGGCTTCATCAGCAAGTGAATCGAGAGGGAAGCAGAGCAGAGGAGCAAGGGCTGCTTTTCTATTTTTACAGGTAGGAAGGACATTCATTCTGAAGTTGGAGGAACTCAAAGTGTTATGGCTCAAGCCTGGGAATTGGAGGAGGGTCGGTGGGAGGGCAGGGGAGAAGACTGAGGGCCACAGTGGTCCCCAAACCAGGAGACTGCTGAGTCTGATGGATCTATGGGTCACACAGGTGGGGATACCCCCGGGAAAGATCTGAGTCTGTTACCATTTATTGAACACCTACTGTGTGCTAGGGCACTCTGCTAGGGCTTCACGCACCATTTCATTTAAT
Organism: Ursus americanus; assembly: GCF_024610735.1. Lineage (NCBI taxonomy): Eukaryota > Metazoa > Chordata > Mammalia > Carnivora > Ursidae > Ursus > Ursus americanus. Next base: position 61,811,124 of record NC_142138.1, on the reverse strand, counting down.
GGCAGCACTTTGAGATAGAGGCTATTATCCCTGGTTTATGGTCCAAGAAAAAAAGGCTTAGAGAGGCTTTGTAACTCCTCTAAGGTCTTAGAGCTGGAATTGGAAACCACACAGCTTGATTCCAAAGTGCCTGTTCCTAGCCACAACTTTAATAATCCAGAATGTAGCAAGCCATCCTAAGGCCTAAATGAGGTAATCCATGTAAAGTGCTTAACACTGTGTCTGGGCTTCTTAAAAGTGTGTATTACATGGTGATGATGATTATATCAATATTTTCAACATTATTACTTTGGAACTGCAAATCACACAAAAAAGTTGAAAACAGTGGGGTGTTGTAAGAATATCATGAGATCTCCTTAAGATGGGGTCCAAAAAAATTAGAATTGTGTCATTGGTTTAAAGAGAGAAACTCCCTCCCATCTCGGTGTAGTGAGATGTGGCCAGGGTATGGAGGATGGATGTGGACTTTTTGTTTTTGAGAGAGAGAGAGAGAGAGAAAGAGAGAGAGCACGCGCGCATACGTGAGTGGGGGTGCGGACAGAGACAGAGGGTGAGAGACTCTCAAGCAGGTTCCACACTCAGCTTGGAGCCTCACGTGGGGCTTGACCCCACAACGCTTAGATCATGACCTGAACAGATACGGAGAGTTGGACGCTTAACCGACTGAGCCACCCAGGTGACCCTGGATGTGGACTTCGATGATGGCCAGGTGTGTCCAGCCTGCCCCCACTAGGAATGACAAGAATTGCCACCAATGGAGGGGGCAAACCCCGAGACGGGCAAAATGTGGCATGGGACCCTGTGTGGAGAAGGGGAAGAATCCCCTGGGATTCGGGGAGTCGGAAGGTTATTTCATCATCATTTACTTTCATTTATTGTTACCCATTTCCTTGTGCTCAGATGCCTGTGGGGGGGGGGGGCATAAGCCCACAAATGACATCATAATGGAAAACTATAGATATGGCCGTGATCCGAAAGAGCTGAGCTTCACTGGCGGAAAGAGTTCAAATAAGTGTTAAATCTAGGCAATCTACTCACTGGATCATGAGTAGCCCTTGGGAATAGTTACTCAAAATCTCTCTTTTGAAAACCTCGGTGTACTTCAAAGAGGGTTCTGCCATCATATTAAGAAAGAAGGCACGATTTGGTAGTTTGAATTTTCGAAGATTGTATGTTACATTTTAGAGAATTAAAATTGCATATACGTAGCAAAAATAACTCTCTTTAAAATTTCAAGGAGAGCTTTAAAAATCTCACACCCAATTGAGTTTATTCATTCTCCAGGGAGAAAACTTCTTTTGCCGAGAACAGTTTAATCCACAAAACTGGCTGTTACAGTCCCAGTTAGAGGATAAGATTTTTCTACTTAATTTGACCAAATGATTGAACAGGTTTCATGGAATTTGGCAAAATTTCCTCTGGAAGTTGTCATTTTTAATTTTTGTTCACTGAAAATAGGGAGGTATATACAACAATATCCACCAGAGAGAATGCATTGTTTGCAGTCATTGGTTAATTTGAGGAGGCTCAGATGGTACGTTCTTCTAGAAATTGCTCAAAATTGAGGCTGGTCCATCCTTGAAAAGCTTGATGAGATGGGAAATAGAGATTTTGCAGACGTTTTTGGTGCACCGTATCCAGGGTTTATTGTGACAGGGAGGGGGTATGCTAACACTTTGATATTTTCAGGCGATATCGACACCAATTGTCTAGAGAATGACAAGACTCAGCATATCACATAAAGAGATTGGTCTTCTGATGGCAAGACTCCCAAGCAGAAATGCATCCTAATGGGGACAAATGGGTGTTAATAACATAAATAGTCTGGGACAGGCACTCCACAATAAATAGGGCTATTACGAGGCCTGATCAGGGTGTCAGACTGGTGAGGACAGAAAATGTTTCTAATCCGTCCACATTATACTGAAGAAGGGAAGCTGGCCCAAGGAGGGGTTTGCTGTGGAAAAGAATTTGTGCATTTTTCTCATAAGCCAAAATTCTCAAAACTTTGTCAGTCTGGGGTCTGCTGTGTACACCAAAGCTTCTCCCATGACTCAGCTTCCCCTCAGCCATGAGGTCACTGCAGACATCAAGGACTCTGGGCTCTGGGTTGCCAGGAAGGCCTAGTTGGTGTCCCACACAAGAAGCCCCACACCTGTCAGTAGCTCTGATGAGATACTTCTGTTCTCTTGAAGAATCTTTTTTGTTTTTAAAGATTTTATTTATTTATTTGACAGAGACAGAGACAGCTAGTGAGAGAGGGAACACAAGCAGGAGGAGTAGGAGAGGAAGAAGCAGGCTCCCAGCGGAGGAGCCTGATGTGGGGCTCGATCCCATAACGCCGGGATCACGCCCTGAGCCGAAGGCAGACGCATAACCGCTGTGCCACCCAGGCGCCCCTCTCTTGAAGAATCTTAACAGATGTTGGGATTACTGTCTGTGATGTTTAATTCTGCATGTCAACTTGACTGAGCCGCAGGTGTTCGGTCAGACGTTATTCCAGGTGTGTCTGTCAGGGTGTTTTTGGATGAGGTTAACATTTGAATTGGTAGAACAAATAAAGCAGATTGTCTTCCCTAAAGTCAGCGCACTTATCCAGTCAGCCGAAGGACTGTATAGACCTAAAGACTGACACTCTGTTGAGCAAGAAAGAATTCTTTCTGCCTGACTGTCTTCAAACTGGGATATTTACTTTTTCTTGCCTTTGAACTCGACCTGAAACATCAACTCTTCCCGCGTCTTGAGCCTGTGGCCTTCAGATTGGAACTTTTTTTTTAATTAATTTTTTTTAATTTTTATTTATTTATTTTTCTAAAGATTTTATTTGTTTATTTGACAGAGATAGAGACAGCCAGCGAGACAGGGAACACAAGCAGGGGGAGTGGGAGAGGAAGAAGCAGGCTCCTAGTGGAGGAGCCTGATGTGGGGCTTGATCCCATAACGCCGGGATCACGTCCTGAGCCGAAGGCAGACGCTTAACCGCTGTGCCACCCAGGCGCCCCCAGATTGGAACTTAGACTATTGACTCTCCTAGACTTCTGACTTGCCGACTTACTCCATGGTCTTGGAATCTGCCAGCCTCCATAATTGCATGAGACAATTCCTTATAGTGAATGTCTTTCTCTACATATATGTACGTACACATGCTGTTGGTTCTGTTTCTCTGAAGAACTCCGACTAATACACCATTCATCATCCAGTTCTCCTCTCTGGTTTTGGGAGTTTCCCAGCGTATTAGTCAGAGTCTTTCAGAGAAACAGAATCAATAGCGTATATATACACACGCAAAAAAAGAGATTTATTATGAGGAATTGGCTTCCATAATTTCGGGGGTTGAGAAGTCCCATGATCTATTGTCTGCAAACTGGAGACCCAGGAGAGCTGATGGTGTAATTCAGTCTGACTCTGAAGGCTAAACCAGGGCAGCTGATGGCATAGATTCCAATTCAGGTCTGAAGGCCTGAGTGAGAGCCAGGAGGACCGAGAGCACAAGATTGATGTCCTACCTCAAGCAATCAGGCAGTAGGGGCTGAATTCCTCCTTCCTCCCCTTTTTGTATCTTATTCAGGCCCTCAGTGATGCCCACCCATACTGGGGAGGGCAAATTGCTTTACTGTGTCCACTGATATTAATATTAATTTCATCTGGAAACATCCTCAGAGACACACCCAGAAATAATGTTTAGGCAAATATCTGGGCATCTTGTGATCCAGCCAAGTTAATGCATAAAATTATCCATCACACCCAGTAAGTATCGTCTTGGTGGGAAGCAATGCCCCACTTTCCTGCTACAGAAAACCAAGAGTCTGGTGGTGTCTCTCCCCACACCTTGGCTGCAAATGCAGGGACAGGACCTACTGGCCCCGTCAGGTGCTCCTGCCTGGCACTTTGAATCTTAATAGGGAGGGGCAGCTAAGGCTCACTTCCAGTAGCAGCAGCGAATGGCTGATAAAGGATGCTTGTCTTGGCTGTCTGGATGTGCTTAATTTCTTCTCATTTTTAAAGCCTGGTTCTCCCATCACCATTGGCTTCCTACAACCTCCTGTAACTTTCCAGTAAATGTCCTTCTCAACGAAGATCGAAAGATCTCTGTGACTTGTAACCAAGAACTCTGGTACTGAGGTGAGGCCTGTCTTTCAGCCCGGTTCCTTGGAACCAAGACAGCTCTTTTTTTTTTTTTTCCAAGACAGCTCTTAATCCTGTTTTGTGTTATGTGTAAAATTACAGGCAGATGCCTCCAACCGTAATTGAATGAGGGAGCCCTGGGAGGGCTGCTGAGGCCAAAGGTAATAATAATATCAGCCTCAGTGATTGAGCCCCTCTCATGTGCCAGCACTTAGCCATGAACTTCTCTTGCTTGCATTGTCTCATCTGATTATCACTACAACTGTCTGTGGTTGGTAGTATCATTATCTTCACTTTGCAAATATGGAATCTGAAATGGAAAGATGAGGGAATTTGCCTAAGTTTGTACTGTCCTAAGTGGCAGAGCTGAAATTCAAACTCAGGACAGTCCGGAGTATCTGAGTCTGTAGTCTGTGCCTGCAAAGTGTAACTAGTGTGGTGGGTGTAGTGAGACTCTGTGAGTCCCACCTGAAGGCACTGGAGGAGGAGTGTACAGAGGCAGGCGGGGAGGGGAGGCAGCCAAGAAGGATCAGGGCTAGGCATGTTGATAAAGGCCATCTTAGAGTCTGCTCTGGGGTTTCTTGGCCACTGTATTTGGGCAACACAATCTACCCTCTCTAGTTTAAGCAGAAAGGGGTAGGCTACAGGGTATTACTTAGCTTGTAGAATTCCCAGAAAGGGCTCAATTCATACTCAGATGCTACAAATTCATGAATCCTGCTGCCAGGGGAAATAACCAAACAGAACTCTGGACTGCTCTAGGAAAACTACTGCTGCCCTTTCTGGCCACCCAGCACCTCTGATGCTAGTGACAGGAACCATCATCTCCGCTGCTCCAGAAAAGCCAAATCCCTCTGCCACCACCCTCACTGGAAGATCTAACCACCCGGAACATGGCTACTGACCCATATCGCCCCTTTGCCTTCCAAGTCTCCTGTGGGTGTCTTGGCTTGGTGGACCTAGGTCACATGTGGAGCACTAGCTGTAAAGAATGTGCAAAAGGTAGTTTTTAGCTTTTCAGCCTCTTTGGATCAGGAAGGCACCTGACAAGGAAGTTGGAGTGGCTGCTGAATGGCATTGTCACCGCCAATGGAATTTTCTCAACTCTACTGCCCTCCATACACATATGTGGTGGAAAATGGGTGTGAGGTCCTTATATTCCAAGTTGATATCATCCAACTCTACATCTGGAAGGGATCTCAGGACTCACCTAGAGCAGAAATTTTCAAACTCTGGTCTGCAGATCCCTGGGGTTCCTGGCGGGACATTAGCGACTGCCATCCTGATCAAGGAGGGAAGTAGGGGAGGGGCAGAGCAAGCAGGCGAGGCTTTGTAACAGCCCAGCTATGTGTTTCAGGTTCTGCGTTTAAAAAATGGGGATGGGGGCACGCCTGGGTGGCTCAATTGGTTAAGTGTCCCACTCTTGATCTCAGCTTGGGTCTTAATCTCAGGGTTGTGAGTTCAAGCCCCACGTTGGGCTCCACACTGAGCATGGAGCCTACTTAAAAAAACAGAACGAAACAAAAAAAAAGATCGCGAGTGATTGGCTAATCTAATGTCTTCTTTTTACTAATGAGAAAACAGGGATTTGGCGATGCAAATACCTTATCCATGGTCATGGAAGCTAGCCAGTGCTAACACCGAGACCCAAACAAGCACGTCTTCGTCTGCTGCACCATGATATCTGAAGGTGTGTTACCCCAAATTGCTTCGGATGCAAGACTTCCTGGGTCTAGCACAGGTGGTGATAAGGACCTGATTTCAGCTTAAATATCATTGCCCCGGAGAAGTCGGCTTGGATCCATTACCCCAAGCCTGCTCTTGCTGTCGTATGCATTCTTGAAGCCTATACTTCTCTCTTGTAGCACTCTGCACAATTATAATGAAGAATTTAATTGTGCGTTGCTTAATGTCTATCTCTTTCCTTAGAATGTAAGTTCCATGGAGTAAGGACTTTGTTGGTTTTGTCCACTGCTAAATCCCCAGAATGTGGTGGCTTCTAAAGGACAATCCAAGCACCAAAAGAGGGTGGGTGTTGGGAAGGCTTAGTCTAAGCCCTGCCTCCAGGCTTCCTGGGAGCAGTGGATTGGCATGAACGGGGACTGCTGGGTGAGACCACCTGAGTTCAGCCCCACGTGGGCCTCTGTCTCCTCATCTGTTAAATGGGCCTATTAATTCTATTTTCCTCTACTGTGCGAGGGGAATAAGAGAGAATGACTAAAATGTGGACTAAGCTTGGACACGAATGTCCCATGGCCAAACTACTGCAGAATTTGTAATCCTTGCCTTGGTATTCTGAAGTCTACGGAAAGATAGCCAAGAATATGAGGTCTGAGGTTGCTTCTGAGAGCCTTGAAACTGAGCTCCTTTGTTTTTATAGTGCTTCATTTCTATATTCTGATTGAAAAAAATAATAAATGTAAATTGTAGAAAAGGTAGGAAATAAAGATAATTGCACAGAAGGAAATAAAAAACGCCATCATGATTAAAATATCAATATTATTAATATTTTGGTATACAGTATCCCAGGCTTTTTTGGTGGGGAGGGGCAGAGGGAGAGGAAGAGAGAGAATCTTTTTTTTTTTTAGTATTTTATTTATTTATTTGTCAGAGAGAGAGAGAGCACACAAGCAGGGGGAAGTGGCAGGCAGAGGGAGAAGCAAGCTCCTCACTGAGCAGGGAGACTGATGCGGGGGGAGCTCAATCCCAGGAGCCTGGGATCATGACCTGAGCCCACGGCAGATGCTTAACTGACAGAGCCACCCAGGCATCCCAAGGGAGAGAATCTTAAGTGGGCTCCCCCATGGAGCCTGACGTGGGGCTCGATTTCAGGACCCTGAGATCATGACCTGAGCCGAAATCAGGAGGTGGACGCTTAACTGACTGAGCCACCGGGGTGCCCCTATCCCAGGATTTTTAATATTCAAATCAATATACCATAATTTCTACTGCTTGTAATCTGCATATTTTCACTATAAATATTTTATGAACATTTTCATATTTTAAATATTCTTATATAAGATGATTTTTGCCATATGTTCTCTTTTTCATTTTGATTTGAGACCTTTTCTTTCCTAATGTAAGCATTTAGGGCTATAAATTCCCTCTTAGCACTGCTTTTGCTGCATCCCACAAATTCTGGTATGTTGTATTTTAATTTTCATTCAGTTCTACGTATTTTTACTTCCTTTTTTGGACCTTTTAATTTTGTTAACTAGTCTTTTTCATTATAACATTAATTTATTCATAGGGTAAGACAATTCACACAGTATAAGAATGTCCAATAAAAAGAAAGTCTTTCACCCCACATCCCAGTTCTTTTCACCAAGGTAACTATAAGGAACAGTAATTTTGTGTGCTTGACAGCAATCCTCCACTTATTCCCATTTCTGTTTGCGTGTGTATGTGTGTGACAAAACGCATTTCATGTTTCATCTTTTACTGGATGAATAGCATACAACACACAGTTGTGTACGTTAAACATGTGGTAGAATGTCTTGCAAAGACAGTCCAATTATTCTACCCCTTCTCATACTTCCTCTTGCAGCATGACTTTGAAGCTATTCCCACCAAGAGAGGGGAATATTTCTCTACCCCTTGAATTTGGGTTTTCTTTGGCCACTAGGTTGTGATGGAAGTTTTGGTGTGTCAGTTCTCACTGCAAGCCTTGCTTGCCTCTACTTCTCTTGTAAAATTCTACCAATACCATGTGAGCAAGCCCTGACTAGCCTGTTGAAAGTCTATATGGAGGTTGTCTAACTGTCTGCGCCATGTCAGTTCTAACCCAGTCTACACTGGCTGACCATCAAAGAGCCCCCCCCCCAAGATCAGCAGAGTTACCTACCCAACACACATCTGACCACAGGGTCAACCAAAAGTCAGCCAAACAATAAAAAATGCTCATTGCTTGAAGCCACTTAGTTCTGGAACAGTTATACACCAATAGCTAACATACAGAGATGCTTTCATATCAGTACATTAAATAAATTGACATGTACAAAACATTAGAACAGTGCCTGGCTCAGAGGAAGCTTTAAAAAAAGTTAGCTATGATTATCACTATATACAATTGTGTCTGCAAAGTAGTCCATTGTATGGAACGGAGCACCGTTATTTATTCAGCTAGTCTTCATTTGTCAAGCATTTATTCTGTTCCCATTTTTTTCTGCTATCAGGAATGTTGCAATCAATGTACTAGATACACTTCGGAAACTAATGGAAAAACTTCCTAAAATTTTAATAGCTGGATCAAAGTACAGTTGACCCTTGAACAGCATGAAGATTAGGGGCACTGAACCCGGTGCAGTCAAAAATCCATGTGTAACTTTTGACTCCACAAGAACTTAACTACCGGTAGCCTACTGTTGACCAGAAGCCTTCCGATAACATCAACAGTAGGCTAGCACATACTTTGGATGTTGTATGTGCTCTATACTGTATTCTTACAATAGAGTAGGCCAGAGAAAAGAAGATGGTATTAAGAAAATCGTAAGGAAGAGAAAAGACATTTATAGTGCTGTGCTGTATTTATTGAAAAAAAATCCTCGTAGAAGTGGACTCGTGCAGTTCGAAGCTATGTTGTTCAAGTGTCAACTATATATGTGCATTTTAAATGATGAGGGATAGTTAAGACCTTCCCTTCCAAAGAAGTTACTCAATTTGTTTCCACTGACAGTGTACGGAATCGCCGTTTCTCCTCACCGTACCCAGACCTGGTGTTATTGTAATGACATCATGACGGTGTATCGTACCATGTGTCATCATTTATTTGACCAGTCTCCATCGTTGAACATTTAGGTTGTTTCCTTCTTCCCCCTGTTATAAACAAGACTGTGGTGAACGTTCCGGAAGATAAATCTTTTCACACATTCATGATTATTTCCTAAGGATAAATTCCTAGAAGTAGATTTCTGAGTCACAGGATTTACACATTTTAAAGGGTTTTGAATATATAATACCAAATTATTCCTCAGAAAAATTATACCAGATTACTCAAATGCAGCGTTTATGAAAAACTTCATTACAGAAAATTTCCAAAATATACAAAAGAATAGAGACTATGACAGCAGCTCCCCACATATGGCTGGCACTCCGATTCAATAATGATCAATTTATGGCCAACCTGTTTCCTCTTCAACTCCCCAATTTGGCTCGATTATTTTGAATCCAATCCCAAGGGGCATTTTCTGTGTACCTCCATTTGAGCAGTTGAGGATTCAGAAGACAAATGGAAAGTCCCCTCCTTTTCAGAGGGGGTCCTGGTGCGAATCTTGTGTCATCACAGCCCAGGGCCCTTGGTCAGAGGAGGGATCTGTGGGAAGTTCGGGTGTATTGTGCTTTTTCCCTGTCCCGGTGGAGCCAATGTCCTGCAGGAAAAGATCAATCCAGCCCACTCCTGAACATTCAGGGTTTCCAGTCCTCAGCCATGTCACTCTTCATTTGAATAAAGCGAGGTAGATAATGTAATCCATCCATGGCTCCTGTAAGAGCAAATATTGTGATTTGTGTTTACAGGGATTGCAGCTGAGTAAGAGGCCCTTCTTTGGCCTCTGCTGAAAATTTCCAGGCTGATTGAATTTTGTAATACTCGTTGGTCACATTGCATCAACAACAAGTCAGCACAATCTGGGGACAGAAATACCAGCGATTTCCTTTAATGAGAAAGTACAGCAAAGGCCCAGTTTCTTCCCCACTCTGGGTGCACTTTACGCAGGAGGGCACCGGGAAGCAAGCTGCACTCTCGCTGAGGCATTGCTCTGAGGGGATGGAGAGACAGGACTTGAAGAATCAGCCAATTGGCAGATAATGAGCAGGCTGAGACCAGTCTTCTGGACCAGAATAGTAAGTGGAAGGAAGAGTAATACTCAAAGCTGATTTCAAAATGTCAGATTCCGAGCACCCTCAAGTTCCCTGCAGGTATTCCTGAGATACTGTATGAGTTCCAGAGGTTACCTAGCCTTGCTTTAAATAACCCGCGTGATGACTCTAGGTCATCGGAGTGCAACGGAAAGGCAACAGGCTTCGAAGACAACAGGACTGGGTTTGAATCAAACTCCGCCATCTAACTGCTGAGCAGCTTTGGGCAAGTCACTTGTTCATGTGTTCATCCACTCACTCAGCAAAAGTGTTTCAAGCCCCTGCTGGGTCCCAGATGTCGTGCCTGGCACTAACAACCTCATGGTGAACAAGGCATTGTTTTTGTCTTTCAGGAGTTTATGGTCCAGTGGGGGGGGCAATGGTATGCTGTGCTAAGGGTAAACACAGACTGTCAGGGAGCAGGGTGGAAAGAGGTCAGGGGCTTGCCTGCCTGGAGAAAGTGGCATCTCAGTTGAAATCAGAGAATAGTGGGAGTCAGCCCATGATGGGAGGGTGGGGTAAATAGGGGATCCACATTGGTGGGTAAAGGGATTCCAGACAGAAGGAACAGCTTCCAAAGGTTTGGAGTAGGTAATAAAAAGCACGCTCCTGGAATTAAAGCCGTCAAGTGTAGCTGGAGCGCAGTGTGTCAGGACAGGAGTGGCAGGGTGACACCGAAGAGGCAGGAGCCACATCTTGAAGGAACATTCAAGGAATTCAAGACAAGTCAGGAGAGCGTAGAGAGGCAAGCCAGGCATCAGGGTAAGATGGCTAAGAAAGACTCCTGGCTGCGGTGCAGAATGGATTGGAGAGGGTGGCTGTTAGGAGGCGGTTGTTGGGTGCTCGGACCAATGCAGTGGCACAGGCTGCGAGCTGTGGGCGGTGCCGAGAGCCATCCCACAGGCAAATGACTGGATTTGGTGATTGCGGGGCACGGTAGGGAAAAGGAAGAGGGGTGGGGGTGATTCCCTGGCTTCTACCTTGGCCTCTGGTGGGTGATAGTGCCATTCATGGAGATAGGGACCGTCACCGGGGGTGGTACGGGACAAGATGGGGAATTTGTGCTGAGTTTGAGGCTGAAGTGTTTCCGTGTAAGTGCGCCAGGGGCTTGGAAGGATGACAGAGCTGATTCGGAGTTGTCAACACATGGAGGATTGTTGAAATCACAGGAGCAGAGGCGATCCCCAGGAAGAGTACTTCGTGAGTGAAGAGAAACAATGTCCTCATTGGTGCAATGGCTAAGGTCCGAGATGCAAGGAATAAGCAAGGGCTCACATGTCACGTGCCTAGGAGGGCGCCTGGTACACGGTAGGCTGGCTGCCGACGTCAAGGCCCTCCCTTCATCTCCCTGGGGCACAGGGGGGCCAACTTGTCCCGCATCGGTGCCGTTTTTCACACGCTCGCCTGCTTTCATTCTTCTTACTGGCCTCTCTCTTTGATTTCATACCAGCTCTGAAAACCCAAGCCTGCCCTCCCTCCCTCCCTATGTCCCAGAAAACGAAAATGGGCTGCTTAAGACGCGAGCCCCGACCTCAATCCCACAGCGTTCAGACTTTTCCCAGCCAAGCAGAATTTGAGTCAGAGAGCAAGGCTGTGTGCCACTGGGGATCTTAAAGCCATGGTTTGCTTCATGATACATCGGAGAGAAATCTGGTCAGGAAACTCCAGAAAATCATTTCTCGGCCATCTGTCTTCCCCTGACTGGCAGCCAGAGATCGCTCACCAAGTCGTGTATGGCAGCTCGGCAGCTCAGTTGGAAAGGAACCCGGACCAAGGTGCCAGGGTGCGTGCTATGGCTTTGGTGATGGCAGCCGGCTGGCAGGCTGCTCCCGGGGTTAGCGGGAACAGATTATCCGAGGACGGGAGAGCTAGCTCCCGAAGCCTTCCCGGCTAGTTCATTGCTGGAATGAACTTTCCATCCAGTCGATTGTGGTTGGACGTCCCGACAGCCGAGGCCTGACTCCCGCTAAGGGCAGACTCGGCTGGTTCTACCTGTTCGACTCAGTCCTCATTTGGAAGCAAAGGTGCGCTGAGCAGACTCTTCCCCGCTGCTGGGGGAGCCCCAGGGAGACTCCCCCATGACCAGCTGCCCCGAGGGCCCCAAAGCAGGACTTCGCTCCTCCTCCGTGGAGTCCATTGAAAGGCAGCGGACTCAAAGGAATCCTGAATCAATGAACCGTGCGTTCAAGTGCAGGAAAAGAAAGAAAAACGGACAGGTGGTGCTCTCCAGGAGAGGCAAAATGCTTGTATTTATAAGAAAAAAGCCTTTCTGACTTCTTCCTTGCCACCCTGGCCTCCCCACCATCCAGGCTGCGGCACGCGGATTCCCTTCTTGGCAGAGCCCATGCCTTCAATTTAGAACAACGCGGAGAAGGCAGGCCATTTTGCATTATGTACAGCAGGGGGCAATTTTGGCCAAATCAGAACCCAGCTATGGCAAGTGTTATTATCCCTCTCCATCTATTTGTACCTTCATATGCCCGGGGCTCTTATTTTTGTAGTTGGAGGAGGAGGAAAGCAGGGGTTTCACGAATCTGTCTTTCACCTGCCCTCTTGGCCTGGGTTTGATCATTAGAGGGATAAGGATCTGAAACTGGTGGAATTATTTTCATGGAAGACTCTGCAAGATTCTGGGCACAAGCTGGGGTGTGTTAGGACCCAGGTGACAAAGTGTGGCCTGGGAGTGGGAAGAGGCCCTGGTTCCTCTGCATAGATCTCTGTACCCGTGCTGAGGACCGGTGGCCTTGGAAGGCTTCTTCAAGTGGCTTACAGGGTGAGTGAAAGCTAGAAGAAGAGGTCACACAGGGCAGTCCTGAGTGGTTGCTGCAGTTGGAGGCCTGGCCTATCACCCACGTGAGGTTCTCTCATGGGGGTTCCTAGAATTTACCAGGGGCCTCTGGAAAGGGTCTAGATTCTGCATGACAAAGTGAAGGGCTTGCTCAGGATCGTTGCACTTGGGGTATAGACAGAAATATGACCCTGTTTTATACTCATAGACTGGGAGGCTGTGGGTCACTTGGGAGAATTTGTGTAAGTAGAGTGTGTTACTCTTTCTTGGTACTTCTCTGGCTCCAAATGAACTCAGCAATGTCTGACCAGGACCTACTCTGGGAGATGTAGGGATTCTTAGCCAAGGAGAGGACCCAGAGCCCTGCTGTCTCTAAGGGAGGTCTCAGGATATGGTGCGAGCGTAGGAGCAGAGAGGCTTGAAACGGGGAGTGGGGTCAGTCTGGAGCAGATGGAAAAGAGGTGGGAAGAAGACGTGGTCTCAGGTGGTTACTTTTAGCAACAACTGTTGCCCCTGACAGGTACCTATTCTCTTAATAGCAGAGCTAATTGACATGGACAAATGTGTGAGCTTCCAAGGAGAAATCAGCAAAGCCAGAAATTCTCTCTCTAGGAAGTACTTCTTTTATTCCAGAATTTCAATCCTGAGGGAGTTATTACAAGTTCTAGCTTAAGGACCAAAACATTCCAAGAAAAAAAACAAAACACAACAAGGCCTAAAGATCAACAAATCCAAGGTACCCTGAGACCCCTTTAATCATAACTTCCTGCATGTGGTCCAGATGCCCACCTGTATGAGAGGCTCTTGGCCTGCTGGTTACAAATGAAATTCCTTGGCCCCACCCAAGCCCACTGAATTGTATTCCCTTGGGGAGGGTCTGGTAATCTATTCTTATGACAAGAACCGGAAAATTGCTATGCACACTAAAATGTAAGAATACTTTGTCTAGGGGTCCCTGGCTGGTTCAGTCAGTAGAGCATGTGACTCTTGATCTCAGGGTTGTAAGTTGGAGCCCCACATTGGGTGCAGAGCTCACACACACACACACACACACACACACACACACAACACTTTGTCTATACCTGCACTGTTTAATACAGCAGCCACTAACCACTTGTGACTATTTAAATTAATTAAAATGAAATGAAATGTAAAAATTCACTTTCTCAATCATGCTAGCCATATTTCAAGTGCCCAAGAGACCCATGTGGCTAGAGGCTACTGTATCGGACGGTGCAGAACATTTCCATCATCATAAAGAGTTCTATTGGGTGGAGTTGGCTGTAAGGAACATTGTAAATATGATTTAGAAGATTATAAATATTGTTATGCTAATACGTGAAATTTAATAATTTATTCTACAAAAATGCTGTTTGCTTCCAAAGAGTGAGCTTTGCGTTGGTCGGCATTGATCTGTGATATGGCTGTCCCTGTGAGTCACCTCTTTCTTGCCTTTTGGTTGGGCCATATAGAGCTTCTATAGGAATTAGGTGAGCATAGCCAAATACACTGGCCTAATACACCCCTAGGTACGTATGCTGTCATAACCACCCCTCAATGGGGCAATGGAGTCTTTGTGCAAAGCAGAAGTCTCCCATTGCTCTGGGCTGATGCAAACCTGGGCCACTGCATTCAGCCCCCACTTGCCTCCTCTACCAGACACCTCTGCACAGTGCACAACCTATACAACCTTATGCAGTGGCCCTGAATGGGGCTTGTAGTTTTCTTGTTGGGGTTGTAGATTTCTGTGTCCAAAAAATACAAAACTTTAGGGTCCTATTTTAAAGCACCTGTTAAGGCTGGGCCCCATGCGGGGCACCGGGCACCCAAGAGGTCGCTGTCCTCAAGTTGTTTGCAGTTGAGCTGGGAAGAGGCACAAAAGAGAACATCCGGTGCAGCGTGGGAAGGGCAGTGGTGGAGGGAAGGCTTTCCCACAGGGAAGTTAACCATTTTGGAGAAGGTAGGGACGTCTTCCTGGATGCCTGAGATGACACAGAAGGAAGACCGGGTGCCAAGTGAACCGGCTGGGGAAAGGCAGTGTGGCAGAGGGACAATGGGACTGCAGGTAAGGAGAGAAGCAGCATGGTGTTTGGGGGGGGGGCCACATGTCCAAGCTGGGGTTGCAGGAGCTGAGGGTTCAAATGAAAGAACTGGAGATGAGTGAGAGAGTCAGGCAGAGGCTGGGGGTGGAGACGCACAGCTGGGGCTTCATCCTGCTTCGAATAGGGAGTCGAATGGGGAGTCATGGGAAGGCTTTCAGCGGCTCTGACCGTCACTTTAAATAGATTGTTTTCAAAAATATATCAGAAGTAATAATATATTTGTAGGTTGCATTTTATCTAATTGCATTTGATCCTTACAACGCTCCCTAGAGAAGCAAGTGAGGCATTATTTACCATTTTACAGAAGTGGAGCATTTTACAGAAAGGGGTCATCAAATGCCCATAGGTCACATGACCCCCGTTAAGCATTTGAAAAAAAATTTAAAAATTATGGTATTATTAGTATTTCCTAATTATAAAAGCAGTATGTGCTCATGAGAAAAACTGGGAAACTATATAAAACTATAAAGAAAATAAAATTCACCCATAGATCCACATTCACTATTACCATTTTATTGTGTTAAATTTCAGTCACAAATGCACACATACTACTATTAATACCACAAATATAAATTTTATATCTATCTATAATATGTGTAGATATTACACATCTTATATATATTACATATACTATTTTCACGTATTAGGATTTTGTATCTTGCTTTTTTCACTTTACCATTTATCCTAAGCAACTTCACATGTTTTTAGATAGTTTTAGAAGATTTTTTTCCAAAGATTTTATTTATTTATTTGACAGAGAGAGAAAGAGAGAGCACAAGCAGGGGGAGTGGCAGGCAGAGGCAGAGGGAGAAGCAGATTCCCCGCTGAGCAAGGAGCCTGCTGTGGGACTCGATCCCAAGACCCTGGGATCCTGACCTGAGCCAAAGGCAGATGCTTAACCAACTGAGCCCCCCAGGCACCCCAGTTTGAGAAGATTTTCAATAACCACATGTATCGATAGTTTCTTTAATTTCTCACTCTTGGAGATTTTTAGTTTGCTTATTATTTTTTTGCTCATATAAATATTCTTAAAAAATTACCATGTTGGGACCCCTGGGTGGCTCAGTTGGTTAAGTGTCTGCCTTCGGCTCAGGTCAGGATCCCACGTCAGGCTCCCTTCTCAGCGGGGAGCCTGCTTCTCCCTCTCCCTCTGCCCCTCTGCACACCACCCTGCTCATGTTCTCTCTCTCTCAAATAAATAAATAAATAAAATCTTTAAAAAAATTACTGGGTCAAAAAATACGACCTGTTTTAAAGCGGTTGATGCATGCTGCCCAACTGCCCTTCAGGAAGGCTGACCAGTTTGCTGGGCTGCCAGCTGGGTGTGACGGCGCCCTCCTCACTGAAGCCGTGCGCTGCAGCCTATCTTACAGAGCTCAGCTCAGGGCAGGTGCTGTCATGGCCGAGATGCCCCAGAAGAAGAGGACGAGGGACACAAGCGCAGGTGGACAAGTGCAACTGTGGGTCCGCTGTCTGGGGGCAGGGCAGCCAAGCGGCTTGTAGACCGGGAAGTGGGGATGGAAAGGTGATCATTAGAGCGTCCCAACCTGGTCAGGACCTTAATGGGGCACCCTTGGCAGGTGGCAGGAGGATACAGGACACGCTGCCTTTCCTTTCAGGCATTCAGCGACAAGTTAGACTTTCTGCTCAACGTCTTCCCAAAGCCAGGGTTCCTTAGCCCTTGGTGCTTCATGAGGGGAGTTTGAAAGCTTTGGATAAACATAGGAAACAGAGATTTGTGTTCGGAGCTAGAGAAAAGCTCTTTTAACCAACAAATCCTGTGATAGGAAATCCATCCATCTGATCCTAAATCCCAGTTAAAGTGATTTTTTTAAAAAGATTTTATTTATTTATTTCACAGAGACAGCCAGCGAGTGAGGGAACAGAAGCAGGGGGAGTGGGAGAGGAAGAAGCAGGCTCCTGGCAGAGGAGCCTGATGCGGGGCTCGATCCCAGAACGCTGGGATCACGCCCTGAGCCGAAGGCAGACACTTAACGACTGCGCCCCCCAGGCGCCCCCCAGTTAAAATGATTTTGACAGACTTGAGGGTGTGTTCGATCACAGCATCTTACTTGGAGTGAAGAAAGAAGTGTTGTTTCCAAGGGAAAGGAAAAAAAAAAACACTCGAACTCAGATGTGGAGAAGACACTCCTGGGCCCTCGCCAGGCATGCTGAGGGTGGGATCTGATTCCATACACCCCAAAGCAAATGGACCAGGGGCCAATAAAATGCTGGTTGGGTGGCTCCCTTTCGCAGCTCGAGTCCACTGATGGAAATGCAAACCAGAGGGAGAATAAGCGTCCCTCCAGAGCTGCCAGGAGCACTAGCAGAGAGAACGAGCCTTAGAGAGGTCCTGAGACCCCTAGAGTTGCAAAGAGCCGAGAGGTGGCTCCACGAGAATGTGGGAGGGTGACCATAGGCACAGCATGGGCCACCTCAGGAATGTCAGAGGGCAGAAAGGAAGTAGTTGGATCCCAACGGGCCTTCAGAGTCAGGAACTCAGGCCTCTTCTCTGTCTCCCAGTGGCCACTTCATTTTGTTTGCTCTCCCTCTCCATTTCTTCCCACCTATCTCTGTTTAATCATCCATCGTGGGGCCACAAAACCACCATCTTGTCCCCTAGGTCAGTGTGAGCTTTGAGTTCCAGTACTCTCCATTGAACTGACAACACTCTCTGTGTCTCTCAAATCAAATTCCCGAAGAGGGATGTCCTGGCCCTGCCTCTGGGTCTCAGCCTCCAGGTCAAGTGACCACTGCTGGTCCCTGAGTCACAGGTGGTCATTAAAGGGCTGGATGGGTCCTGAGGCATAGAGGGCTGCAGGCTGTGCGTGGAATGTCTGAAGTGTAAAAAGAAGTTCAGTTTTACTCTTTTAAATAGCCTCACAGTGTTCGTGAGACTAGACCTGGAGTAAGACCGGAAAGGAAGAGACAGGGGACAAGGCTCGTCTGGGCCCAGAGAGAAGGTGTGCAGGAGCTGAAAGAGCTTTGGGCTTGGGGCCAGAGCACCTGGGTTTAAATCCTGACTGGTCTGCCTGGGAGTGGGATCTGGGACCACGGATTTCACATTCTGCAGTCCCAGCTCCTCACTCAAGAAAGGCAGATCTTGCTGCCCTGCCACAGAATAAAATTATACCGTATACATGAAAGTGAATTTTAAATTGCAAATCATAACCTTTTTAGAGTAGAAGTCAGTGACTCTTAGTGGCTGTGATCTTTCTGGGCTCTCCAGAGAAGCAGAGTAAGACAGGTATGACTCGTTTGAGATCAAAGGAGTTTTCAAAATTCACAGCCACATGACCCTTTTACTCTTTTAAAAATTATTGAAGACCCCAAGGAGTTATTTTTTTGGGGGGGGTCATGGTTATTGACTATGTTCAAAGTTAAAACTCAGGATTAAAAAAAAATACTCGGTAGTTCATTGTAAGAAAATGACAACCCACTAAACGGTAACTCAGATCCATATTATTATTTTAAAATAGTGATATTTTCCAAAACAAAAAAATATCAAGTGAGCAGACTGGCATTGTTTTTACATTTTTGCAACTCTCTTTCATGTCTGGCTTATCTCATTCAATCTGTTGGAATATGTGGTTTTGAAATATATGAAGAAAATCTGGCCTCCATACACGTATAGTCGGAAATGAGAGAAATCTTTGAGTAGCCTTTTCAGGTAATTACGGACGCTCTTTGATATCATACTCACTCAACAAGCAGTAGTTACTTAAAGCGAAGTTGCAATGTGGAATCTGAAATCATATCAATGAATTTTTCATTCTTTGTTCCATTACGATCCTGTGGTCTCTCTTGCACTCTGAAAGGACCTTTTACCAGTGCATGATTTTGTAACATCATGCAACGGTCATTTGGAAAATATCGATTCAATGAGTTATGCGGATCTTCTAAGCATTGGCACGTTTCCTTATAGGACATCGAAAAATTCCATTCATTAGTTTTACCACTGGTGTCATCAGACAAGTCTTAGGATATTGGGAAGCTGTCAAGCTTACCGTGGTAGATGTGAAGTTTTCCAAAAATCTTCAATTTTTGTTTAAAAGCTTAAATTCTATCGTTGGCAACAAATACTGTCAGTCGATTTCTCTGACGTGACAGGCTCACTTTGTTCATTTTAGAAAATTTCTGCCAGATCCCCACGTCTGAATAACCACATTTTGTCTGTCAATGATTCTTTAAAGCAAAAGTGGTATTCTGTTCTATAACAAAGGCTAGTTCGGCTCCCAGCTTAGACCCATCCCACAGTGCTTTTCCTCAACCATCATGCTTCCGCGCCCAGCAGAACTGCTTTATGTGTCCTTTCCCATTTGTCACAAAGAATATTAAAATACATGTTCCCCAGGGTCGAAAGTAATAAAGTTAATCAGTTTTACTGCTTCATCGGGAACATTCTTAAGTGAGATGGAACATTGTTTTCCCAGCACTGTGTGCCGATCTCATCAACATGGTGACGCAGGTAAACAACATCTATCTCAGTATTTTTTTTTTAAAGATTTTATTTATTTATTTGAGAGAGAGAGCGAGAGTGAGCACTCGAGCAGGGACTGAGGGAGAGGGAGAAGCAGGCTCCCTGCTGAGCAAGGAGCCTGACGTGGGGTTCGATCCCAGGATCCTGAAATCATGACCTGAGCCGAAGACAGACTCTTAACTGAGTGAGCCACCCAGGCATCCCTCTATCTCAGTATTGTTATGAAAATAGTTCTGACCTCAAGGACCTCCCAAAAGGATCGCAGGGACCCTCAGGTGTTCATTACTTTAAGAGTCATGTTCTAAGACTTTCGGGTTGGAAGAAAGGGCACATTTTTTATTTTCTAAATGAAAATAACTCTGGCTTGAGGAAGTCCATTGTGCTTTCTTCTGGGACTCCTTCCTCCTCTCTTGGGTCAGGCACAGAAAACAGACAAGGGCCTTGGTCCCTCCTGGTTGCTGCTTACCTACTCCTCTCCCAGGCCTTCCTGGTCCGTGCAGAGGCAGGTGGCTCGGTAGGCAGCTCCACCACCCAGAGCCCTGCTCGGCAGTGGGATCTTCCCTAGACCCTCTTGGCTGTGGCACCTGCTGCTCTGTCCTCACAGACCCTCATGCCAAGGGTCTGCCACCTCAAGGTGCAGTGGCTCAGGTCCTTATCACTCTACACTAGCAACTCTCCTTCTCTTTAGGAATATCCTATGTCTCCAATCACTCCCTGGATCAGGCCTCCCCCTTCTCAATTCTTAAAGTCTGAAGCCTTCAAAATCCTCCTCTTCTCCCGTGTTCTGGTATAATTCACTCGAGGGACCTAAACCAAAAGGCCATGGCCCCCAGGCTGTGCATGAGCTTGACTATAATTTTTTTTTAATTTGGATTAATCACCCGTATTTAAAAATCAAGATATTCACAGGCAACTGGGGTATTCGTCTTCTCCTGAAGCATGAGCGGGTCTGGTAATCCTAGTCCTGCATTGTCACATGGTGGGAGTTGGCTGAAGGTGAGAAAAATGGATCCGCCATGTTGTCAGCGAGCTACCATTTCCTGTCAACCCCACAGCAGCCTTCTTTGCTCACTCACTTACTTGCCTGACTTCATTAAGATTTGAATTTGTCATCTCTGTCCAGCCCTTTGAGGAACAAAGGCTTTTTCAAGATTTATCTCCTCCTACCTGGCAGACCATACACAAATTAGTTTTTCAATCACCGTGTTATGGCCAAGAAGACAGGGATAAGCCTGCCCGACAAAATTTTGCAAAAGGATTACTATGTTGCCTTAAGCCCAGTTTAAGAGTGCAGCTTCTCCCAGCCATGCTGCTGGTGTTACCCGGGGGGGCCTGTGTCTGTGCAGATGCTGCTGGAACTGGGTCTCACTCATTGACCCCACGCACAAGACCTCTGTGACCATCAATTCCACCTCCCCTAAATGACGTAGACAAAACAAGGGTGACACTAACCCACGTCACAGGGGCTGCAGGGGAGAGGCACTTGGACAAGGAAACTGAAGTCCAACAAAGCCTAAAACAGCTTCAACTAGCAGCTTCTTTCACCTTCATGCCATCCTTACTGGCCTCTTGCAGCTACCCTGGGAGAGAACAGACATTGAATAAGAGGGACCCGCGGAAACGTTGCTGCTGACTTTTAGAACAGGGCGTGTTTAGGCGATTCGGGGTGGTGTGCCTCTCAGGTGAGGGAGGGGAGGGGGAGGGGAGTGTGCAGGGCATGCAGGTGGGATTATTCATTTCCTGATTCCTTCTTTTTTTAAAACTTGAGTTATG